>NC_071470.1:70992162-71618071 GCF_028500815.1 Rissa tridactyla
ATTTGAAATGTTTAATCACTTCAGAATGAACTAAGTCTCTGTGGACACAAAGAAAAAATGCATCTCCTCACTATTAGGTTGGGATTTGAATGCCTGCTTTTATGGCTATGTTAAGATCCCATTATCTTGTTTCTGACATTATTACAAGTGTCTCAAGGAGCACTGGGGGACTCCAGGAAGTATAGCAAAAGTGGGAACAAGTATTTCAAAGTTCTCTTAGGTTTTTTATTGATTAAGAAAACTTCACAAAGAAGCCCGAAAGAAGCAATAGCCGATTAAGGGGGAAAAAAAAAAAAAAAGGCAAAGAAGAGAAGAAGAGATGCTTCAAGTAGAAGTGATGAGATGACTGATGTGATTTATTATCTTTTTTCAAAGTTCATGTGTGATCAGTAGGTAAGGTTCATCCACAGCATAACCCTGTTAGCCTCAGTGGACTTCACAAGCTACTTGCTTAAATCCTGATTCAGCAGTGTCCTAGAATGAGTCTTTACATGTTTATTCAGCTAAGATCTTGCATGGCTTATGATATCATGTAGACATCAAGAGTAATTACATATGTTTATCTTCTTTCAAAATTCAGAGGTTAATATCAGTCACCCAAATCATGGATGGTTCAGGTTGGAAGCGACCTTAAAGATCACCTAGTTCCAACCCCCTGCCCTGGGCAGGGACACCTCCCACTAGACCAGGCTGCTCAAAGCCCCATCCAGCCTGGCCTTGAACACTTCCAGGGATGGGGCATTCACAGCTTCCTGACAAAACAGTAAATAAAATCTAATCTATTTCAAGTTTCCCCTAAGATTACTGAAGTAAATCTTTGTACCAGGCTGAAGAAAGGGATTTTTAGGTTATTTGCTTTCATTAGTATAGGGCTTCCAAACAGAGGTAGATGATAACTATCTTTATGGCAGCATATCTTCCTTCTTTTCATCCATACTCTATGGAGAATTTTCCTGGGTGGACCAGCATCTGTGCTAGAGAAATAGCTGCAGGCTGGACACACAAATGGAGAAGCGGATATACTAGATAAGGATATGAGGAAAGCATAGTTTCTTTCTAAGAAAATCCTGAACATAGCCGTAACTATCACCAGACCATCACAATCCAGACTTTGCTCTGAATAGCACAGTTCGGTCCTTATATAATGTCCCAGATAAGAAAACACATATTCACAAATTTTTTTAAAAATACAAACAAATAAGTAAGTCATTTCCATGCAGACATGCATGCTTGGAGAACTTCATAATAGAAAAGGACATTAGGTGTCTGGCAGCACGCTTAACATTTGCCTTCACCATGTTTCCCATGCCTTAATGCTCTACTGCACTTAGTAAACTTGGGTACTGTTCTTAAAAATATACAAAAGTCACAGGAAAATACTTCATTTTCCAGTAAAGCTTAACTATGCAATAGACAACGTTTTTCTTTGCCTATGCCAAATTTGAGAACGGAGCATAGACTCTTTGAGTAGCCCAGCTCAAACATGTTTGTGCTAAATGCTGAACAGAATTGTACAAGATGCTGGCTCTTGTGGTCTTCTGCTTCTGGGAATCTCGTGATACACTTATGTGATACAGAGTCTGAGGCCGGTTCGAGCCGGAGGAGACCCAGGAAAACTAAGAACTAAGCAAAACGCTCTTCTGAGCTTTTTTAAAAACTGTGACATTCACGAGCTACATGAAATTTTATGGATCTGTTCCATTATTGAACAGTCATGATCAATTTCGGAATCTCTGGTCCTGCTTATCATCTTTATGGAGTGTAAACTAGCACAAATATACAATGATGGCTAAACCCTAAGCCTGAATGCATTATGATCTTCTTACATTCTAACACTCTAAATCTGGAGAATTTAGGATCTGTACCAACTTGCAGTTTAACCTTGTCTCCAGTATCACTATACTGGTATGCTTCTCTGTCTGTAAGGGGTTTTTGGTTCGTTTTGATCTGGGCTGTAATCTGCACCTACCACCACTATTCTGTCTCACTGCGCCAAGTGAAAACACATTAAATTCTGACTTTCTTAACCTAATCAAATAAGGGTGTCATGCTTCAGTTACCTTGTTATTCAACCTCACAAATGGCAGGAAGGTAGAGGTGGGTTTAATCAAATAGTACCTGGCTGCAAGATGTATACAAACACAGAAATATGTGAATGCTTGTAAAGAGCACAGGAAAAATACACAGAAAATGACAACAGATAGCTGTTTTTATTGAGGCCTTTGAAACAAATTAAAATAGCCAAAGCTAATAATCAGTACAGATCTATTGCAGCTACTTAATGATAATGTGAACATACCTGTAAATAAAATGTTCCCTTAGGTTGGGCATATAGCATTAAAAAGCTATAATCCAAATTCTGTTTAGTTCTCCACCTAAACATAAGCAGCAAATTCTGATAAGCTTTTGTGGGGGGTTGCAAGAGTTATTTCTCTAATAAAAGCATTTCTAATGCCCTGCAGTTTTTTCTCTACAGTAATATTGTAAGGTTGAGTATTCTAACTCATTAAGCGAATAAAAATTCCGCTATAATTAGTGTAAACATCTGTAAATTATTTGACTTTCCGATAAAAGTTAACATTAACTAAGCAAAAAATCTGATCTGTATCAATGCAGCCTGAAACAAAGCATCTAACAAGTATATTCATGTCAAATGACTTAAAGATTCTACTCATTATATTATGAACAGTACAGATCAACACACTGCGATTGTTTAAAGATCTAAAATCAAGTGCTCTTGATGATTAACAGCACAGAAAACACGTTGATAAACTTCATTTTTAGGTTTAAATGTAAACACAGATATTTTTTTTCTACAAAGTACAGTCTCTCATTTTACCAGAGGATGAAGCTGATGTTTGATAATCAATGCTCAAAGATTAGAGAGTAATTTATCAGTATTTAATTAACATAAGTATATCTGATTCAAATCTAATCATATCTGAAACTTAAGTACATAAACATGTTTGTGCTCTGAAAGATGTAAGGCTTGTCTATAAACACAATATACTATAAACACAATATACGTGCATACATACACTTGCTGATTTCCTTCAAGCTAAACTCTGGGTACTGCAGCTCTCTTGCTGCATTGCTGAGGTAACTTCTGATAAATAGTTGTCGTTGATCAAAAGAAGATTACTTTCCTCCAGTAAATCAATTTTATGAGGTTATAACCTCTGTCTTAGTGAATTTGGGGCACATGAG
The DNA here is from genome assembly GCF_028500815.1 of Rissa tridactyla. Taxonomy (NCBI): domain Eukaryota; kingdom Metazoa; phylum Chordata; class Aves; order Charadriiformes; family Laridae; genus Rissa; species Rissa tridactyla. Next base: position 70,995,370 of record NC_071470.1, read on the forward strand.
CAAAGGAAATCACCAGATAGGATATATTATTATCAGTAGTATAAAAAGTCCATGATCACCAAAAGTTAGGTTGTTAATTAAACCCACAGCAGTTGTTACTAGTTAGCTAAGGGGCCACGTGGGGTTTCCATTGTGTGTTCACAGAGCCTCTCCCTTACCTGTCACATAAAACATTTTCCTATTTTTTCCTTTACGACCAGATCATCTAGCCTATCCCCTCTCCTCATTATCCATGTGGTTTAAAACCTGTGGGATGGCTAGAGTCAGGACCCAAAAGAGAAGCCTTGGCTCTCACCCTCAAGCTGATGTGCAGCATAGCTTTTCTCAAGATCCCCTTGTGTAATAATTTTTAAAAAAAGCACACTTGGGGTCCATTATCTCTGAAATACGAAAACATTATCAGCTCCAACAATGTTGACTTTTGCAGAATTTTCCATTTTATACTCTTAGCAAAAGTTCTTAGGTTTTATACAGCTATCTTACCTTACTCTGTCCTCTGAATCCCCAAATGTTTTCTTCAGGTTGGAAAGATCTGGATAATAAGAAGCAGGAGGAGAAATAACCTCTAGGACTCCAGACTGGATTTCTCTGGGGAAGCTGTGAAGAGAAGCTTAGTGAGACTCCATTCCTTGAAAAGATTTTTGAGGGCAACCACGGAAAGCAGCTTCCCAGAGTTAGGTCTGCTCCTCCTTAAGTGGAATTCACAACTCTAGCAAAGAAACTTAGTCACATAGATTGTAAATTAGGAACCAAGAAGAGGTCTTTGACAACTGTCACAACAGGCAAGACTGTAACTCATCAAAGTCACAGAAAACACTGGAGGGAAGTGTGTCTCAGAAATCCTGCCCCTCCTGCATCTGTGGATGCTTACTCGTAATCCTGAGATGGTTGCCAAAACACAGCAGTAATTCACAACCAAATCCACTATCTAGAACTACACACAACCACTCCCCCTTGCATGAGAGCTCCTAGTTTCCTTTCACTTGCTCTAATTCTACATTCTAGCCAAAATGATACTGTCCTGGAGTGGGTGGAGGTTTGGCATGGGGAGTCTGGGTCTACTCTCTCTCCAAGGATTCAATTCTCCATTTAAAAAGTAATTGAAAAAATGTGTAATCAACTTTGAGAGCCAAACCTGGAAGACAAATCTCTCCCTTCCTCCAGAACATGAAAAAAAAAAAAAAATTCATAAGTTTTGGATAGGTATAGGATCACTGACATAAGTTCTCAAAACTGAGCTCCCCATTTCCTATGACTAATGAAAAAAGGCTACCGTTAAAAATTAATCACATCACAGTACAAGCATGCTTATAAAAAAGAAGCTCAGTCTTACTGTATAACACTGACAGAGCATCTACTCTGCAGCAGTATTTTCAAAAACCGTAACAAAATCATAAAAATGATCTAAGTGCTTAAGTTGCTATATGTATTGTACCTTGTGGTGCTCAGTGGTCCTGAGGGGGACCACCTTGTCCTCGCTGCGGTACTCCCAGCCGAGCTAAACCCTCTGGAGGCAGGGGGCTACTGCTATGACTTCGGCAGCAGGCTCAGCCTGGGGAGCCTTCTCGGGGAAACCTGCACCCAAAATACACTCTGGGAGACCCCTTGAGTATAGCAGGACATGCAGCAAAGCCTCAAAAGTGAAGGAAAAGGGCAACCTCTCTGGGGATCTTGTTCATCTTGGACTAAGACCTCTCTTGTAGTCATTTAAAAGAAGGAGAGAGGGGAACGGCTGTTTCACTGCAAATACCGGCCAAAGTGAGGTTCCGTCAGAGTGACTAATTCACAAATGAGCTTGTGCACCAAAGAAACCAGCAACGCCAGTTACTGCAGCACCATGCAGATTTCACCTCTTGCTTCTTTCAGTCAGCTGCGCTTCAGGGCCTTTAGCCTTAAGGTTTTTCATGTGCACATGATGCCATAAATGTCTATGGGAAAGAATGGTAAGAGCAAGCAAAACTGCAGTGGCACTCAAGCCTTCATTTGATAACTCCTATATTAATTTGGCACAGCAAAGAATGCCCATCTCATGTTACCCATCATACAATAGTATTTAACATTATAAATAGAATCAGATTGCTGTCCAAAATCCGTTGCCTTCATGGAAAAAAGGCAAATGAGGAAACAAAACCACCTAGAAAACATGACAGGCATCAGTATACGTTGCAGGGCCCTGAAGTCAGTGGGGACCTAATACATGTAGACACAGGTGCCTTGAATTGCATCATAAATTTCATGGGGAAAATACTGAAGTTCAAGTAAATATTTATCAGAGCCTTAAGTTGAGACCTTGCCTGATTAGTTAAAGCCTATTTGCAAAATAAGAAAAGGAAAACAAACTGATATACATCCTTCCATTCTGAATTTCACAGTGCATTACAATACACATATTACGAGTGTACCTTTGCCTCACTTCTTAGCAGTTCCACTTCAGTACGGTAGAGTTTTTTCTACTGCTGAATAAATTCAGCAATTTATTGCTAAAATGCTCTAGTTCTTTCCATAAAAGCTCAAAACATGTTTACTAGCTGTTCAGTGTTACACTCTATGGGACTTACCTGGTTTTAACACTTTCTGCAACGCTGTTAACATATTCTGCATTCACCTAAAGAAAAGAAGGGGGGGTTCATTTCAAGTCACCCATTTTTGTATTAAGCAAAATTTTGTAGGGAATATTTACAAGCAAAAACTTCATTTTTATTCTCCAATTCTTTTCATTCCAAACAAAAGCAATGTGTTAGAGCAGCATTTCTACTAAAGGACAGTATGGGGATTTCAAGCCAACTGAACTTTCAACACAATTGAAAGTAGAACTGAACTATCTCCAGCTACGGTTTCTGCATTTTGTTTTTTCACTGTTTCTGCAGGAGGCCAAGCCATTTTCTGCATAAAATTCTGTTCTACAGCTTTCACTTATGCCAGAAAAGCACACTCATGTAACTGTAAAAAGTGCCATTTCAGGTTAATCATCCAAAAGTCACACGAGAGGCCTGAGGCTGTTGAGAAAAGTCACCTAAGCAAAATTTTCTAAAGCTAGCGATACTTAAAAATTTTATTTAGAGTTTCTTCCTAATTTAACAAACTTATGGCTCTTAGTCTGGAAATTTTGAGGGCATACTTACTCATTGCTGCTGTTTCATAAAAATAACAGTTTTAGTGTACAAAACACATCTGTTAGCTATATTAAACGGTGCTAAGTTTTATGGATTTTGAAAGCCATACAATACCTGTCTTAGCAGTTCAGAATTTTTTTTGAATACACAAATAATTGTTACCAGCCATACATTAAATTTGTAATGCGTAACAAAGATGCAATGTGATAAGTAAAGAACTGTGATAAGAAAAAAAATACCAACAACTTTGAAACTGACTTTTCAGTCAATAAGTTACTCTGACTTAATCCATGATGTAAACATTTAACTTGATCTTCTGAAACTTTCTGGGAAAAAGGAAGGTGTGGATTCATGATCAGTGAACACACCTGGCCCCCTCTCATAATTAAACGTTCTTATCACCTCCCTTCAGCCTGATCAATGTCCTCTAATTTACAGCATGGCTGAACAATGGAAGCTGCAAGAACGTGACTTTGGGGACGGGAGAAAGGGGAGAGACCGATTCTTACAACAGCAGTTTAATCATAACTTGGCTGAAACAGACTATGACCACAACCAAAGCTACCGTTTGTTAGAAGTGCCATGTTAGGGCTGTCCACAGGAGGAAAAATGTACCATTCAGAAGTTAACCCTTAAAAATGCAAAGAACTCTCAGAAGCCCTGCAATAGAAGGTTTATCTGAATGGCAGCTAGGCAAAGCTCATCATTGCCAGGGCTCTTTGCTGGGAAATAGCACCTGTAAAATCAGTTCAGGTCCTGAAAATTACGCTGAAGAGAAAGAAAGCCAGCAAAACTGGGCCTATCTACTTATTGTTGTGATCCAAACAGAAAAGTGGAAGTCTGACCTATATAATAAAGTGACCTATGTTCGGTTTGACACTATTTCAGTTGCAAAAGCTGCTCTTAAGTGATGACTGAACTAAAAAAGCGAACTTTAACTGTTAATGAATACAGGTATGAAATACAGGTTGTTTATGGAAGGACAAAGAAATATGAAGAATAAATATGATGTCTGAATAATTGCACAGTCTTTCAACCTGTAAGTAACTATCACTAGCTAATTCCCTTCTGTAGCTTTTTTCCAATGTGATCAAGAAAAAAATTCATTTACCCCTAATGTTTTACCTTGAGCACCGTTTACTTTCCCAGATGTGGAACCGTTCAAGTCTCTGAACAGTTTACTTTTCCACAAGAAATGCCAATACACATCCAGAAGACAAGGCTCCAGCATGGCAAGGTACTTTGCAAGATATATGTTATCAAACCAGCAGATAAATAATCTGAAATGTTGTTAGACTAAGTAAGTTGTTTTTTCTGGTTCTACGTAACTTTTTTGTGGAGGACTCACATTTCATTCTTGAAGTAGAATACTTTACTTTCAGAGATAATTAATGAGTTCATATGGTTTTATTTGAAAATCTGACTGCAACAACTGTGTTTGTAAATGTAATATGACTTTTTACCCTTCGATCACCTGAATTACAGGGTTTTTTTCTACACAGGAACACTGAGGCAGTAACTATTCACTATCTCCTCCAACCCTGAAGAAATCCCTCCCAAAGGCCAAGCTAACAGTATTTTGCAGCCTCTCCTACACTATTACACTAAGACATAAATCTCCAATATTGTCTTTCTATCAGCATACTGCACCTTTCCATGCAGACTTACCTCTGCTATAAAGATGATTATTACGCAGTCGTTCTTTTGCTCTTCAGAAAGTTCGTACAGTAGGGAATGCAGTGTATTAATCAAATAATGTTGTTTTTCCCTTTTCACAGTAGGAATACCCATCACCAGTGAGACTGCAAAGAAAGAAGTCCACAAGCCACGTAATTTCAAATCAGGTAAAAGGAAACTGAAATTACACTTTGATTTGATGTGACCATGAGACTTGGTGACAGTTAATATTCCTGTAGCATTGGCAAGGGCGTTACTGAATGCAGTGACCTAATATGGCTCAGTAAACCCATAGAATTCTTAGTCCTTGCAGAAGATTCCTATTCACAAGAAACTCATGAGGCTGGTAAGGAAGCACAGGATTTTGAAGGAAAGTAGTGACTTGCTCCAGACTTCATCATTTGTGCCAGCATCAGCTCAAAAATGCCAAAGTTCCAACTTTCCTTCCCAGCACATAACCTGCTAAACCACTGGGCCACTGGGGTTTTGTTTGGTTTTACACACCGAAGGTCAACCTGTACTTGTTAAAGTGTGGTTCTGCTATTGTATTTTCATGTCCAAATAAATGAAAATTAAACATGCAGCAAATGCAGCATTCTTTTATTACTTTTCTTACTTTTTTTTTTTCTTGCTTGCTTGCAAATGTATCTGGTTTTCTGAGGGTTTTTTGCAAATCATTTTGCTGACTACCCGTGGTCTTTTGCATACTCACGCTGATCTACAGGTGCATAGATCTCACTCCAGTGAGAACAACAGCACCACACCAGTAGAACCACTAGCCCATGTCACGGCCACGGCCACATTATTTTTTGTTTTCAAAAGTGCTGCCAACCTTTCTTTATATAAATCACCCTAGAGAAAAGTCAAATTTCAAGAAAATACAAACCCCAGGAAAACAGCCGACTGGTTCCTTGTTTGCTTATTGCTTTTGGATGTTCTTTTTACCTATCACACAACAATTAGGAGATGATGTAACTTAATAATTTGCATTATAGTTCACTGGAATTGATTATGATTTGTGCAGTGGTCAGCTGATTTCTCACGTGGATGAAAAAGTTACACTGAAGATTTATTAATATCCTTCAAATGATCACATCACCTTTCCATTTGCTTCTAACTTTAGCAAACTGTGTGAATTGTAAATTCTCCGTGGTTTCCTCAGTCATACTAATTTTGTGGGGAAAATGTGTCAGCTACTGCATCTTTGCCACGTGAGTCCGTGACTAACAACAAAAATAATACTGCTTTTCAGTTATGACTATTTTTTGTTGATATTTTAAAAGGTTTATAAGAATACTTTGGGGAAGACTTGAAGTTGGGATGGGAGTGGCAAAAGTGCTTTTGCCATCCCCATTAAAATTTATTCAGTTTGGCAACATTATAAAGTTTAGGGAGAAAACCCCCTCCAAACTTTGAGTACGCTTCATTGGTAGAACTTAATATAAAATATAAACATACAGAAAATATAAGCCAAACTTTATTTCCTACCTCCAGTTCTCTGTCGCCCAAAAATAACATTTGGAAAAATGGCATCTTCATATTCTCGAAGGTGAGGTAGATAGTAGTACATGTTTGTAAGATGCACAGGGAGTTTTCTGGTGAGGTTTAACACTTTCCACTTCATATCATCTGCAAGAAAAAACAAACGCAGATATACACATAATTTAAAAAGCCAGCGGTGAAGCCTATTATTTCAACTGTTTTCCTCAACTGAATATTAGCAGATTACCGCACACATGGTTATTCAAACAGAACTTTTCCTCAGAAGTGATTATATGTTTTATATATATTACCCTCCTGCAGTAATAAACTGAGAATCGTTCAGTACGACCCACCCCACCCCAGTGAAGGTGCAAAGCTCCAAGCCGGAACGCCTTGGGAACTCCACCTGTCTTTTCCTGTGCCTAAACACTTGCAGGATGGAGCCACCTTAAAAGACAACAAGCAGTTATTTTCAAAGCCGCAAGGAAAAAATTGTGTGTTTCTTTTTTTTTGCACAGTTGGCAAGCAACATTTAAATGAAAAGAAACACATATTCTGATTAATAACGTCCTTAAGTAATTAACAATCTTAAATGCTTTCCCCAAAATGTAACACATGGTAGTTTTCAGGGCTCTCACAGAACATCTCAGGTTATAAAAAGTCCTAAGGCAAAAAGGACAACCAAATCCAGGCCTTTAGAAACTATTTGAGAAACAAAAGACTGTAGCAGTTAAGAGGAAAGTACGGAATATTTATTTTTTCTTTACTAGTTTAAAATAAAGATGAAAATAATTGGAATACTTATTCATGTTAAAATAACTCAGATGTGACCTTATAAAAATAATCCCATTTTTTAAAAATGAGCCATATGAAAAACAGATACCATTAATTCACTAATTTATCTTCCTTGATAGAAAAATTCCTCAGTGTTCCAGTGGTGGTAAAAAAATCTTTAAAATAAATTTAATATAAACTTGAACAACTTAATTCTAAAACCATTATAAAACCAATTATAAGCTTGCAAAAAAAATGCGCTTAATGTAAGATACCCAGGGGGGCAGAGATGATACGCACCATGCAATTTTAAAAAAGGTATTTAAATAGATTAAAATGAAGGTTATATTTACAAAGAATAGCAAATGGTCTTTCTAATATTTAAGACAACTGCTTAGAAACAAAACTGAAGATCACTCCAGTGATCTTTTACCAGTTGCCTAAAGGCTTAAATCTTACTTCCCTGACACAGGCAGCGTATGGCTTTCATACTAGAATTTTGTCTGTCATTCTCTGTTGCTGAATTTTTCTGTTCCCTACTAGCTACCTACAACGTGTATGTCTTTTTTCCCTGAAAGAAAAATAAAGCTCCTGTGAAGTTATCTAAGGTAATTCATACTTCAGTGGGTGCCTCCCCCAGACACTTTATCAGTTGTGCAAAGAGGCTGGTGCTGGGACGCTTCCTGATACCAGAACACCTCCTCAATTCGTTTTAGCCAACAAAATCATGCTAACAGCCTGCCAAGCTGCAGAAAACTTGAAAGCTCACAGTCAGCAAAGCAACAGAAGGTTTATTGACTTAAATGGAAAGTTATTTTTCCTAAGAAATGCATCTGAGGTAACTCCCCAAATTTACCAGCCTTCAAAGTTACTTAAAACAACTCTTACAAATGACCAGCATCAGCTTTATTCATTTGCCTTAGGTCAATGAAGACAGGGGCTTACTGAATGGACAACATTTGTTCGAAGTTTTTCAACTTCCAAAAGATATTCCTACAGAAAATTAGGACTCGAGAGAGATTCCCCACTCTACAGAAAACAGTTTAAAAAAAAAAAAAAGTGCTCCCAGAAAGTCACTCCACCTGGACAGGAGGGGGACCAAGACTATGGAACGTCTGAGGAGGTGTGCTTGCCTTCCAGGTTAGGCACAGCCCTGGTATTTATCAGGGTGTAGTAGCATAGTAAAAGCTGGTAAAATTCGCCTATTCAATGCTCTGTAGTTGGCAGCGAGAGAGGGATAAGCACTGTAAGAAACTCGATTAGCAATACGTACAGCTTTGCCACCATGACAGCGCTGCAGTCTGTTGTGTCCCGTTTTTTTTCTCTACTTATTTGTTTAGTTACTAATGGACCCTATTTAAAGAGGGGCTACAGATTACTTCCCCACCCTTTTTTTTTTTTAAGTAGAAACCTCTACCTATATGCTAAGATAATCAAGCCAATGATTTTTCTACCCACACCAGTGATAAAGAAACATGAGCACACACAGAACTTTGAAGCATTAACATTTTGACACACACAAACCTGTATGATTTGTTGTCAAGTTCATTCTTTTTGCGACTACGTGTTTAATTTCATCTAGGGCACTGCTCAGTTCCTGTGATCTTCTTTTATTTTCCCTTTCAGCATACAGTAGTCTTTGACGAAGTTCCAGAAACTGGTTTTGGTACATGTCAAAGTCATTTCCTGCAATGAGAACATAATTTCTTTTCAAAGAGGTGAATTATATGATAGAATGTAGAGAAAGTTTAAGAACAGGAGACAGTCCAGAAGACGACGCGACCAGAAGTGTATAAACAATAATAAAAGAGGCCGCTCAAAGTTTATTCATAGAATGAAGAAGTCTGGAAAAGTATTAAGAAGTAGAGTTTTCGGAGCAGAGCTGGGCAAAGGCCTGCAATTGAAGACAAAAACAAGAACCTGCCATCCATAATATGGAAAAAGTCAGTGAAAGATTATGAATTGCAGGGGAAAGTGCTATCCAGTAAAGCATTTTTCACTGAGTGACAAATTGTGATGACCCTTGTCACATTGAAGAGTGTAATTCTGTAATGGCTTGTAGTTTGTATAAAACACTATTAAGATTAAAATACAGATATTAGGGTATTCAGTCTTCATCTATGAGTTGAAAAATGCCTAGAGTACATTAAGAACTACTAGTACAGATAGTTATTTGAACTCCTGGATATATATAATTAGATAACAACTGAAACTGTGCTCTGGATTGAAGGATACCTTCATAATATATAGCCCACCTCTGATGAAATACTCTACAGCCCTATCAATGTTAGAAACGCTGTACCCTCAGTCATGGTTATCAGACACCTCTGCTGTTCTGCGTAGTATTCTCAGATAATGTCAATGTTACGTTATGTTTACAACGTTATGTATCCACTTTCCTAAGAAGCAGGTACTGTCAGAACTTCCCACTTATCATAGATGGTATGCAAGGCTCATACCTCTCAGTGCCCTCACTGCCACGTGAATAAAGATTGTTAGACTTATTAAAATTAATGTAAGGCAACATTTGCATCATGACACTCACTTTGCAATAGGAAGTAAAGAAAGTAGAGGGCAGAAGAGGACCTTCGACTTCCTTTAGGAAAATGTTTTATAATACTGCTTTTTTATTGGGTTGTGGGGTTTTTGTTTGTTTTTGTTTGGTTTGGGTTTTTTTTTAGTTAAATCCTGTTATTTAAACATTTCTCCCATTCTATTTGTGGACTGTGCTGGGTTCCATTCTTGGCAGGACTCATTTTCTAGGACCCACCACTGTTTCTCAGCAAAGGTGAATTCCCAGGCATTCTAGCCTGCAAAAGAGACAACAACAAAGAGCAAGTCCACAATCTCAGGATAAATACACGTTATCACAGGATGCAACTTACTGCTTCTGCAAAAGGAATCAATCATTGTGTAATGGAGGTGTTTCATAATTAAATGCTGGGAAGTGTTGTTCCATTGGCATTTCCCGTGATGTAATAGCATAAGATTTTGCTAAACCAAACTAAAATCCCCTCAGTACATTACAGGAGGAATCGGTAAAGAAATTGCACATGAATAATAACATCGTAGTCCCTCTCTTTACAATTCTTTCAGCTATCCAGTGTCAGTGTGACTCAAAACTAGCGGTGTCACTACCGCGTTGACATTTTGGCAAGAACCGAGTAATTGTAGTTTTATTTGCTTACTTACAGGTGAGCCTAACAAAATACCATAGATGCTGCTGGCAAATAAAAGGTCAATACTCAGCTATCACTGAGTGCACCCAAAGAAGCTGGCATTTGTAATCAGCATTATCTATTTCTTCAGGCCAGAAGAGAGAAACCACATTTTTGAGCCTTTCAGAATTGAAGCCTCTGTTGGGTTGGTAGGAACAAGACTCTTGGTAATTGCTTATCTCATTCCATTTTGTCAGCCGGGGAAGCAGGAGTTTGACAAAAGGCAAGCAGTATTCGCATGAGTTTGTTATTATAAACATATATAGTTCAAAAAAGAACATGAAATGTTCTAAGTGTTATCTGACCATATGTAAACGAGCAATATTAACTATTAGTAAACCTTTGGCAAAAAACATGTGGTTGGAAATCAGTACTGAAGGCTTTGTATTCTGCTGTGCAATAAGGTACTGTCATGAGCAGTATTAATTACTGACATAATTGTAGCAAGCTAAGAAGAAAAAAATAGAAGCATTATGAAGATAAATACTCTAAATATTTAAATAGTCATTAAGTTTCAATGGATTTTAGGGTGTGCATGGAAAGCATTGCTCTTTAAGTATCTCAGGAGAACAAAACCAGCTAAAATTGCTTGCTTGGGAAGAAGCAGACAGGGCGTTTTCACAACTCCAGCTCACTCCGGCAAGGAGGGCCAGGAGAAGGGACCTCTGGCTGTAACACGAAACACTGTCTGTCCCCAGCAATAGCCTGACTCAGCAGCACCTTGTCTACCAACGGTGCTATCCGCAACAGGGAGCGTCAAGGTAAAACCGGAAAATAGCGAGATGAGGAGACCTATGGCAAAAGTACAAAAAGTAAAGTAAAGGCTTCTTTTTCCCCTTGGTGAGCTGAAGATGAATCACTCTGCTGGGCTAAGGAAAACCTACTAGGAAATCTCAATGGGGTTATGCTGGCTACAAGGCAGGCGAGAAAAAAAACCCAACCCAACAGCAAACCAGGCTCCGTGATAGCACTCAAAGCCTTTGCAACGCATTTTCAGCTCTACTACAGCATTTCCTTTGATTGTTTACTACACATTGTAATACATACTTACGGCTACTGTAATTCTAAGATGGCAATACTTAAAATAGTTTTACATGCAATCTTGTGTTATTTCCTAATAGATAAATATACATAACTTACTGCACCGGAAACCAGAACTGTTTAGAAACAATACTAATCTCTAAAGCGAATACTCATTCTGAAAGCCAACTGATTATTTCTCTTAGCTCTACACACGCATAGTTCCTATTATCATAAATGCTTCCAGTTTTATTAACTATTGATTTCTGGCAACATCTAAGAGCCGTGGAATAATTCATGACTATCTCCTCCTAGCATTCAAAGAAAAAAGAAAATAAAAGGCAAACTGGGAGTGGCAGAAAGGCGGGAAGAAAACACCCCAGTGTCAGCAGTGACTCTTGTTCCTATTTCTTGATTACAGGCTAACACTGCTTATCATATCTAACGACACTTTTTTGTAGAAACTGAATTCTGGTTAATGCCCTCTTTAAATGAAAACTATATAAGCACACTAACTGCAAAAGATCTTGTCATACCCCACGCTGGGAAGCACTGCTCACTGTTCAGGTTAATGAAGCACATGAAGCCATTGAGGCATGCACTGCGCTAACTGTGGCGTTTTGTTATCTTCCTGTCACTGATCTAAAATAGAGAGACCTTTCTAAATCTTGTTACATGCTTTGCAAGATTGGGGTTTGTTCTCTCAGAGCGAGGAGGAAAAAAATCCCCCAAACAATGCCTTTATCTTAGTTCAGAACAGTCAGTCCTTACACAAACACTTAAATTCAACAATGTGCTAAAGTCTAAGGGTATTTAAGCACCTTTCCAGGTAAGGACGCCTTCCTGAATTTGTGTATGATCTTTCAGTATTTTGTTTATAGCATTACAGCACAGAATTATTTGTGTCTCCTAACAGGTTAGAGACAGCCAAGAAAAACTACCGTAAGTCAGAGGCTGCTTCACCTGCACTGGGCACATTCACCCATTACGTTTAATGTTCGTCAGAATTGGGGTAGTTTCAATTGTTGAGCTTTATGCATAGGACACAGCGTGTCTTAATGCGTATCTTAATCACAGAATGGTTCAGGTTGGAAGGGACCTTAAAGATCACCTAGTTCCAACCCCCTGCTATGGGCAGGGACACCTCCCACTAGACCAGGCTGCTCAAAGCCCCTCTGAAGTCAGTCAGCGCTGAGGTTGGTTTTACACAGTTGAAAAGGGAAGGTTAAGTGAGCAGGTTACGAAGCTTCTAATTGTTTTTACTCATCTGTCCTGTCCATGCCCTGACCACAGCTGGGCTGCAGGCGCTATTGCTACGTTGGATGGTGGAGGCTGCGAGTAGGAGGAAAAATACTAATTTCAGCCAGGCACAATTCTCAGCCGCCTGGCTGAGACCGTTGCCTGGCTGTGAAGCAGCAGTATCAAACGTGCAGGCTTGGTGAGGCAAAGCACGGGGCTTAACACGCAGCGAGGACTCTCTCCCCAAGTTCTTATAGCTCTCTAGGTGGGCGTCTGGGCAAGCGGAGGAAGCAGGCAGCAGGATGTTCTGCCAGCGCAGAACTCGTCTTTGACAGCATCCGCATCAGGAGCTTCCAGACAGTGGAGGCCAGTGGACGGACACTGCATTAACTCAGCAGAATGAAAGAAAAGCTGCGTGCCAGCAATTTTGGGTGGGAAGTTAGGGTTCCTCTGTGCCCACGCAGAGGATATACTAGGAAGAGAATCAGAATCACTTTCCAGTATTAAAGTGAACAAAAACCTTACAAAGTTAAAGGCAGATCAAAGTTAATAACTGAATTTCAAGAACACGTTCAACTGTACAAGGAACACGGACTCGCTATTGGGTTTGGCATAGAAGACTTTTTACTGAACTCTTTACATACTGTATCTAACTGAAAATAGATAAGCAACTTGTTTCAAAAAGAAACTACAACCTAAGTTCTAATATTTTCTTAAATGCTGTCAAACAATCTTCATTTTACATCTGAGTTTTTTCCTATATTAGAATGTAGTGAAAAGTAATCTTCAAACATTCAGTCAGAACATCACTCTACAGGAAAGCAATGGTATTAAAATAAGTGGAAACATGTATAAATTGGATGGATATTGTACGGTGTTTGCCCATAATTGGTATACTTTGTTTTTAACATAGTAATGCTAGTAACACAATATAGGTTCTTAATGGCAGTGGAAAGTTCTGATTTGAATATGGCCTTTATCAGATAAATAAAAAGTACCCATTCACTTCAAGCAACGGTTATTGCATCATTCTGGTTAGTATTTTGAATATTTTTACTGTTCTGCCTGATGTAGCAACAATCACTCACTTATACACGTGTTTAATTAAATGCCTAGCCACTAACTGAAGTATTTCTGGATAAAACTGTGTTCCTCAAGACTGTGCAACATTACGAACACGTGAAGGTCATACATTTGCACTTGTTTAAGTACAGGTTGTGATGAGACACTGCACAGCAAACAAAGAGAGGTCTGAAATGTTCCCTATCCCTACGAAAACCAACAGTAACTGGTCTCATTTTGTACCTGAATCTTTATAGGAATTATGACTCAGTTCCTCTACTTTTGAGGACAAGGCAGCCACTATTCCGCCTGAAGTAACTGCAAGAAGCAGCAGACTCAGTTCAGTAAATTACACATTTAGAAGCCAGTAAAACTATACAGCTTTTCTAAGGCTTGGATATGAATTTTGGGACCAGTAAATATTAAGTCTTAGGTCGCATTTGAGGTTGTTGTATGTTGGGGGTTTTTTTGTTTGTGTGTTTTTTTTTTTTTTAATACATAAATGCATAACTATACAAAGAAACTGAGTAAGCAATCAGTGGACTGGAGAAACTCTCCCCTTACCACACTGTGCATTTTGGCCACATCCTGACTGCATGTTGGAACAAAACCCCGGTGTGCAATAACCCCTGCATGCTCTCGGTTCCACTGGAAGGAAACATATGCATGAAGGCAAGGAGGGAAGATGTAGCCTACACCAGTCAACTGGGACAACTGGGGAAAACGGTGGTTAAACACAGCCTAACAGGGATAGAGAAGGCAGGAAAATTGGCTTCTGCATATTCATAAATCCAGATAGGCTGTATGGGCTGAAATGAGAACGGTGTAATTCGAGGCTCCTTATCAAATCTGTCAGTTTGCCAGTATTTAATTGAAGCTTTGAGCCAGAGTGCTCCAGTTGGGTCTGGACAGGAAGCCCGCAAAGAACTCCATCGCAAATGACAGACTCTCCTGGGGACCTGGCTTGGACGCCCAGCAGGAGCAGGGGTTGGCCAGCCAAAGCAAAGCATCACACCATGGGCAGAAGATTATTGGAAATAAAATAAATGTTAAAAAAAAAAAAAGCTGTTTGGGCTAGCATGTGTATTACTATAATTTTAACTGCAAAAAAATTACTTTCATCAAAAATACCTTTTTAACCCTTTGTGCCCCTTTTTTGATGAAAAGTTTTGTGAAATAATGAAAAAAAATAATATGTGAAACAATTTGATAAACCTTACGTATACTTCTGTGAATACAATTAAGTACCAACAGTTTCTCTCTTCTTCACCCCACCTCAAAGGAATACAGAAATCCAGGTTTCACAATGTTTGACTCAACATGGATATATTAACACACTTATGTTCCTGTGACATCGTATTTTAGCATCACTTTCTCCTAGCTTCCAGACAAAGCTTAGTTTTAATTTGCTTGGATGAAGTATCCCACAAATTTAGGTGAAGAGGGCAGCCAAATGTTACAAATCAGTTCAAAGAGATCCAATCTTGTACCTCTTTACAAGCAACATGAAGAAGCGCTGCCATGTGAGATGATCTGATCTACCTCATTGCTGTGACTCCTAAAAAATTCATTGTTATTCAGCCAAGGCACCAAAGTTTCTTTTTATTCAGGAATAGTCTTTCCTCTGAAGAAACTTTATGTAAGTTCATAACGAGTTTATAATGTACCCTTGCCTTCTCTTTTACTGCTTTTCAAGATTTGCTACCGCCTATACGTTTACTTTCGTATTTTTGTATACCTGTGATATTTCTTCTTGATTAATATTGACATGGAAAAATGATAGCTAAAACTGCGCGAGAAGATCACCGCGTGTACTGTATAGCTGTACTTTCCATAACTACAAATCTATACGAAGAGTATTTATATGAGAGCAAACGCTTTTGGTCAGGTGAATTAACAAGTGGATTGTAACTCAGTTGCACAACAGTAGAAACATCTGCATCATTCCTGACAGCAGCCCTTCCTATCCCCAGATGCAAACTGTTTGCTTCAGACAGGTTTTGCTTGGGGCCAGGGGAGGGACCAAAAAGCTCACAGCAAAACCATGCAGGAGGTGGAACAGGTATTGCTACGACAGTCCATCTGATTACTTGCTAATAGCAGCATGTGTTCGCAAACACTCTAGAGGATGTCGGAGGAATCACCGTGCAAGTTTAGACAGCGTCAGGCTTTGCTGAACATCTAGTGATTACCAATTGTCACCGTAATTTTATCTCTTCTTGGTTTCTGCCACAAAAATATCAGCCTATTTAAAAGGAAACCTCTGCTTATATTTATAAAGCAATGGAAAAAGTGACTATGAAAACATCTTTGTAAGGATAGTTAAAAATATATAATATTATCCACAATACCTGAAGTCGGGTGACTTTGGTAATTCTGAACTTAATCATTTTTAAGTGCATGAGTGATGCAGGAGCATCTTCCCTGCCATGCCAGTTCAAGTTACCCGTACTCGAGTTAAGTCTCCTGACTGCAAGTCAACACGCGGGCTGCCCTGGGCAGTTAGGAGCAGTACCAAACAGCCAATTATTTACTGCTGTCATTGACAGCAAACACATTTCAACTCAAAGCTCTGAAGCTCACTAGCCCCTTGGTATAACGTGTAAAGGTCGCTGGCTTAAGCTATTGATTTTTATTTGCACAGAAATCGGGACAGAGCCAATACCCGATTTACACTTCAAGGGCTGCAGGCAGACCGATCAGTATTTTACAGGGCTATTAGACACTTCTCATATTATGGAAGTACTTAAGTCTTGAGGTAGGATGCCCTGTCCTAGTTGCACAACAAACACAAAAAAAGATTATTTGTTATCCCAACATCACTATAATCCAAGAAACAATAACTGGATAGAAACCGGAAGGCACACTGCAGACTACTGCTGCTTAGTGCGCTGTGCTGGAGTCAAAGATCAAGAGCAGCGTAAACGTTTTAACGTGCAAAGCAGAGGAGGAAACTGAAATAAAAGATTTACCCAATGTGTGGAAGAAAATGAGCCAAAGAACATCTGACAAGTGAGCGAAAGAGATGGGAGCTGACAAGCTGAGACAGCCCTTGACCTCTCAGTGACAGGTGGGATAAGTGAAAAGGGCATTAGAAAAGAAAATAAACATCAGTTTGAGATGCGAGAAAAGTGGGACCTCCTGTAGGGCTCTAGGCGTGCCAGTGGAGAGGCAAGGTCAGCAGCGCGGAAGGGAAGAGAGGTTTAACAATAAGCAGACGTATCTGTCTGTTTTCAGAGAAAAAGATTAATTTCAAACCACCTTCTTAAGCAGATACTCTGTGACAACAACAGACCATTAGTTCGTTTACTCCCAATGATTCTCTCTCCGTGGAAAAAGGTAACAACATTGGGCTGTTCCCGAATTTTCTAGATGGATAGAAGGCTTTTGCCGTCTACCACCACCCGGGAGCAAAGACTATCTTTCCAGCTAAATAAACTTAATTCAAAGTCATTCACCACATGCTGTTACCTCCTCCTTTAGTTATGAGTATCAACTCCTTATTTACATATTTGTGAGATTTACCAAGCTTTGGAGGGAACGTGTCCCTGAACACTACGTATTTACATTTTTCATGGTTAAAAGCTTGTTAAGAAAACAGGTGCTAATAATAATAATTAGGAAAATGATAACATCTGAGAGGAATTAGTTACTCTGTTTACTGTGGAGGAGGAGACAACTGTGGAAAGAGAAAAGTTAAAACAACACGTATAAATATTTACCACCACACATACTACCCTCCCCCCAAAAAAAGCCCCAACAAAAAAGAAAACCCACAAACCAAAACACCCCAGCATGGAACACCAGCAGAGAAAGGCCCAGAAGAAAGCAGAATGAAAATGGAATTTCAGCAACGAGGAGTCACAAAATACGAGTCACAAGATAACATGGTGATAGGGGTGGTAACTGCGGATGGGACAAACGCTTTCATTCTGTCATCTCTTGAATCTTAGTTTCTTAAGACACACCCTGCTTTTATTTCTGTTTCTCCTTCCCCACTCCGAGCAGGATTGCCACTGAGAAAAGTGTCAAAGTGTTGTAGGATAGACAACCACGTAGCTGGCAAGAAATGATAAAGGCAGGAGGATCAGCACGGTCTCCACTCTATTCAATACTCCCTTGCGGGGCCACGATTTCTGCTGCCGCTTCTATTTGTTACAGAAAAAATTAAGATAAATAAATTAACAGCTAGTCGGAGTGCTGTCTTCATCCCAGAAGTTCCGAATTGGCTTATTCTAATTCTGCATCTACAAAACCAGACCTTTTGTAATGGTGTACATAGGAAGCACGTAAGGATCCACTCTCACCCCAAGCAAACTGCCACGTAACAAGCTGCATCCGCAGGCCTCACAGGTACTACGTGGAGACATCTTCTAATTTATTTCCAGAAAATAACAGCAGTTTTGTCTTTCCTATGTAGACTCAGAGAATCTTAGACCCGGCTTTCTGTAGATCTATCCACCATATGCCACCTACGTAACCTATTAAAAAGGTATTATGTAATTTCAAAGTTTATAAATAAAAATATAAAAACTCGGGTGTTTTTTTCTCTAGATTGAACATTGCGTTCTGGCGCCAGAAAAGCGGAAAAGTGACTGTACACGAGGCACAAATACAACTGCAAAAAGGATAATGGTCCTCCCTGAGTAGTATTCGGAACAAGAACACTTCAGAAGTGACAGCCACGGCGATAACCTTCAGACTTGCTCTTTCCATCCTAACACAGGAGGGTTGTTAGCAACTTTTAGTATTATTATTTTCTTAAATTGGGGTGGGGTTTTTTTTAGAACCGGACAGGTTTGACCCAAGGACCCAGTCCCGTCAGCTGCTAGGCAATCCGGGAACCCGGTGCCCGTAAGCCACGACCCTGGGGGACAGGCGACACCCGCACCCTCAGCCCTTCGCGGGGACGAGCCTTCCACCGCTCCCGGCTCCTCTTTCCCCGGGGCTGCCGCCGAGCCGAGGGCTAGCGGGGCGGGCTGCGGGGCAACCCGGACTAACGCCCCGACCCGAGAGGCTGAGAGCGACGGAGCACGGGTCCCCCCCCGCCCCATCCCCGGGACGGGGGAACCGAAGCTCCGGGAAGGGACGGACGCTGCCACAAGCCGGTACCGCCGTCAAGCGGCCGCTCCGGACGAGCGGACCCCGGCCGTCGGAAGGGAAGGCGAGCAGGTGCCGCCGGGTCGCTCGCCCTTCTCGTTTCGCCCGGTGCCCGCTCTCACCTCGGGTCCCCCTCGGTACCCCCCAGTTCGGGTGTCCCCTCTCACCTCGTGTCCTCTGCCACACCGCGTACCAGAAGAAGGGGAAGGCGACACCGACGCACAGCACCGTGAGGAGGGGGCCGAGCCGGAGCCGCATCTCCCGGCGGGGGCTCTAGCCCGCTCGCCCCTCGGCGGTTGCCTACTCGCCCAGCCGCCGGCTCCCGGGCAACTGCCGGCCGGGCGTGTCCGTGCCGCGCTAACCTGCCCGCCTCCGGGGCCCGGGGGACACGTCCCCGGGCCGGGGCGACGGGGGAGGGCATGCCCCGGCCCGGGTCCGGGCCGGGGCATGCCCTCCCCCGTCGCCCCGGCCCGGGGACGTGCCTCGTCGCCCCGGCCCGGGGATGTGCCCCCCACCCCCCGTCGCCCCTGTCCCCCCCGCTTCCCCTCGAGGCAAAGCTAATGATGCCTTTATTTGCATATTGCTTATAAGATGGTATCAGGAAGCCGAGCCGCGGCGTAGAATTAAAACACGCGCCCGGGGCGGAGGCAGGTAAAAAGAAATCTGTTACGGGGACACGGTTTTAACAGAATTTTAACAGAATTTTAACAGAATGGGGCGGGGGGGGGGAACCCCTCGTTTTCATAGCTGGTGGGGCGGCTTTCGCTCTGTGGCGGTCGCTACCTGCTCGCAAATGTAACGCACAGGCGCACGCGGCCATTCCACACCTGCGATAAAGAAAATACGGTGTGTTGGAAAGATGTAACTTCCGTCTTACAGCAAAACCCCTAAAATCATGTGGAATAGCGTCGTGTCAAGCAAACCAAACGCCGGTGCCCGGGCACAAGCGTGCTGGAGTCCTAACGTGAATGCCGCCTTCACGTGCCGCTCCTTACACTGCCAACAATGTAACTGCGGCCTTTTTGGAAAGTTGATCTCGGCCTCCCCAGATTGTACATTGCTGCTTTTGAGAGGTTGGCGTAACCTTCCCGCGTTTGAATGATGATATGGATGGGTTTACTTCCCTGTTTACTAATTACTTTGAATTATAAATGTTATTATTCATTAATAATGCAGGAGGCTGCTAATAGCCTGCATCAGCATACAAATGGAGAACTAAAAATCTGAGTATGGCTCCATGAATCACTGCGAAACCTCGAGTTAGACCTTACTATTCCTGATCTGTACTCATTCACTCAAAACTGCCCTCTCCCTTCTGTTTCTGACTGTATCTTTGATATTTTTACTGACAAATCTTCTTTAAGCTACACTTCGACTATATACTTGTAATTTTTCATATTAACCAATGTGATTACGACTCAATCCTCTTATGCTGGTGCCTCCTCATCACCATTTCCCTCTCCAAGTTAACAAACTAAAAGCTCAAGGCACTACTTTTATTGGAGGATCAATGTAGACTTTGGCACATTTGCAGTAAAATAGAGCTTTAGAACTATCTGTTACAAAGCGAAAGCGAACGTGTAAATGATGTGGTCAAGCATGAAGATATCAGAAAGCTAACACACACTTAATTTTAGCTTCTTTTCAGAGCCAGTAAAAAAAAATAATAATCCAAACCCATCACATAGTTCCAGAAACTTATAACAGACCTACACGCTGTACAGGGAATGTCTGCGGAGAGCACCACTGAATGCATTAGATGTCATTTATTAAGGCTGACGCTAAAGCAGAAGCGGTTACTCAGCCGTGCTGAGTTGTGGTGATCATTTACTTAATGCTGACTTCTTAGACTAGCACATTAACTTACAATGAGGTAGTGCATTAACTGTTCCTCAAAAAAAACCAAATCAAAATACCTAATATCAAAATAATATCAAAATAATATCAAAATCACTGAAAATGTCATGAACTTCCACTGCCTTGGGACCTATTTGCAAATAGGCCCTCCTTCTTGCTTCATACTCGCCTAATCTCTTTCTCTCAGTGTTGTCCTCATATGTTATTTCATATGACCAAGAACTGTACAACTGGAATAAGATGATAAGATGCGTGGGGCTTTTTTTTTTTTTGGGGGTGGTGGTGGTGGTGGTGTTAAATGTTTCAGACCAGTTCTGCCTCCCTGCAGCAGACTTTCTGCGTTTTTGGCAAACCAATCATCTTTTAAAAATACCGTGTAGAACACATGGCTGAGTAATCTCTAATACCTGGGCTAAGCAAGTAATTCAATGGACAAGTTCCACCGAGGCAGCTCACCTGCAATAAAGAGTTTCTAGGTGTGTCCTCATGCTCCGTAACTGAATGTCTTTTCTTCCTAAGATGACTGTCTCACGTTTTCGATACTGTTATCACACATCTGCGCGTATGCAAGAGTAGAGATAAGAAACATTAAAATAAATATTTGACAAAATACAGGGTCACAGGTGAAACAAGTAATGGATTATTTTGCATGTGGGTTGCAGCTGTCCTTCATCCACAAGGGCACATGAACAAACACCTACCAGTAACAATGGGTAATAGTCACTGCCGTGGAAAGTTTTCTGATTGCGTAGCGATCCAACTGATATTGCTGGTTAAAGTCACCTTTTATTTGCCCCGCTGTCACCTAAGAAATGTAATTGTAAAAGGTAAACAGTAGGTCATTATCTTTCCTCAACCAAAGTCCCTATGAAGGTAGTGCTGGAAGGCAACTACTGAATGCAAATGAGGAAGCTATAACTTTTTTTTCTTAAGCTACCACTTTATATTTTTGACCTAATATAATTTACGAATTGACTGAACATGATGATACAGAAGCATCTTGCATGATTCAAGTGCCAACATTTGCGTCAAATCAAACACACTCGCAACTGGATCGCTCGGTTCTGTAAAGAACCCAGTGAAGCTTCAAGTCAAGTGTTTAGGCTTACTTGATATACATCGAAAAAGATGATCAAGTTTGGAACTTAAAGAGAAATTAATATACCTGAAATTACCGAGTTTGGTATAATCACCTTTATCTCCTGCCTTATTTACAGTAAATAAGCTCTACATCTTTTTAATAACAAGTTATAAAAAGCTGTGAAAAGAACTGTCAAAAACACATGCTTTAATATTTTTAAATAAATAAATGTAATTGGTTACAGATCTTACCTTAAAATACAGATTTAGTAAAGAAAACATTGTATGAGCAAAAGAAAAGTATAAGCTACGTTAAAACTTGCATCTTTTAAACTCTCACCTTTCAGAAGTGCTTTAAAACAAGACCTTAAAAATTTTCACGCTTACCTCAGAAAGTCTAATTATAAAACAGAGAAGTATTTTTCAATGTATTGTCAATACCGGATACTCTACACATCAGTCCTGGAAACTGGAAGCAAAAAGAATCGACTGAGAAAACAACGATCATGTATTGCGTGCATTATTGTTACAGTAAAGTTTAAGAATGTCATAAACCAAAACAGGAAGCGGAACAAATTCTGAAACCTGTAGTAAAAGAAGTCACTTTGGTTCTTAACAATCCATACAAAAAGGATTTTCTATTTAGGTATAAAAATAACATGGAAAAAAATTAATGATATTGATATGATTAATATGATGGCTCAACATCCAGATGGAGATCAGTGACAAGGGGTGTCCCTCAGGGGTCCATATTGGGACCAATACCATTTAATATCTTCATCAATGACATGGACAATGAGGTCCAGTGCACCCTCAGCAAGTTTGCAGATGACACCAAGCCAAGTGGTGCAGTTGACATGCCTGAGGGAAGGGATTCATCCAGAGGGACTTGGACAGGCTTGAAAAGCGGGCCTGTGTGAACCTCATGAGGTTCAACAAGGCCAAGCACAGGGTCCTGCGCCTGGGTCAGGGCAACCCATGGTACTGATACAGACTGGGGGACGAAGGGCTTGAGAGCAGCCCTGCTGAGAAGGACTTGGGCATACTGATGGATGAAAAGCTGGACGTGAGCCAACAACGTGCACTCGCAGCCCAGAAAGCCAACAGCATCCTGGGCTGCATCAAAAGAAGCATGGCCAGCAGGTCGGGGGAGCTGATTCTGCCACTCTACTCTGCTCTGGTGAGACCCCACCTGGGGTACTGCATCCAGCTCTGGAGCCCTCAGCACAGGAAAAACATGGACCTGTTGGAGCTGGTCCAGAGGAGGGCCATGAAGATGATCAGAAGGATGAAACAGCTCTCCTGTGAGTACAGGCTGAGAGACTTGGGGTTGTTCAGCCTGGAGACAAGAAGGCTCCAGGGAGACCTTATTGTGGCCTTTCAGTACTTAAAGGGGGCCTACAGGAAAGATGGGGACAAACTTTTTAGCAGGGCCTGTTGCAGTAAGACAACGGGTAATGGCTTTAAACTAAAAGAGAGAAGATTTAGACTGGATGTAAGGAAAAAAATTCTCACAATGAGGGTGGTGAAACACTGGCCCAGGTTGCCCAGAGCGGTGGTAGATGCCTCATCCCTGGAAATGTTCAAGGTCAGGTTGGACAGGGCTCTGAGCAACCCGATCTAGTTGAAGACGTCCCTGGTCGTTGCAGGGGGGTTGGACTAGATGACCTTTCGAGTTCCCTTCTGACACAAACTTTCTATGATTCTATGATATGAAGCTGTTTAATCAATTAAAAGATGCAACGGAAAGTGAAACTCTTGAAGCAAGAGGAAGGTTTTATTTTGGTATACATCAACAAAAGTCTCATCAGCTACAAATTTCTCTCAGTGTTCTTTGCACAGGCCCACACTTTAAGGATGCACCTGCTGGACTTCCTAAGTAATTCCGGTAGCTCACAAACTATCTTAGAGCAATCCATGCGTGGGCATAAAGACTGACAGCAAGGACTTGACCACCCTCCCGTTGCTTCATGCTATTACAACTCCTCCGCCTTCCCAACATCAAGCTGTAACACCCAGCTGCTGCTGAGGCCAGGATTCTCCTGATGACAAGCTTTCGGCCTCGCTGTGTTAATACCGCAGCAGCAGCGCTCTGCCAAATCATCAGATGGGAGGTGCAGCGCAATCTTTTTTTCCTGATCTGGATTATTTGCTTAGAGTTGTTTCCTGTACAAGTGAGTTGGGAGCTGTAGTTTAGCCAAGTCCTGCAATACAGACAAGTTTCTTCCTTCCAATTTCTTTTATCAGTTCTTAGGCACTGGATGTTTGGCATTTATTGAAGATACTTTCTAGTTTTTGGCTATCTTGGACTGACTCATATGTAGGTGACGTGATAGAACCATCATGCCATCCTGCCACCAAGTAAAAATACTTTTTAATCAAGAGAAATATGTTTATTTTCATCCAGTAGCACTCCGATGCTTTAAATGTCAGTTTACTTACTTAAGTTACACTGAAAAAAAAATGACCACCTGTTGCCTCTTAACATGCACCAGCTCTCCTCATGGTTTTTAAGAGTAGGAACTAAATAACTGAAATAACTGAAAATAACTGAAGTTCACATATCAATGATTCACCCACATGAAACTCTGCACCCCTACGAGTGTAAAAATCCAAAGGGAGGATGCCAAATGTGTTGGTCCATCCTCTAAAATCCTGCGTGGGACACAGGCCACCAGACCTGCTGCGTGGCTTTTTATTCTGTGTAAAAGGTACTTCAATTTCCTCATATTAAAAAACGTACCAGAATGTGGTCAAGCAAGTCCGTCAGCTCCCTTTCAACCCTACAAATTTTGCATACAATTTTGAGCAATAGGAATTCCTCCTGCTGTCCTCAAAGGAACTGTTCAACCCATGTTTAGTGAAATAATAATACAATGGAAGCAGTGACGGGAACTAAATGAAACACTTAGGCTGAAACCTCCGTTCAGCAATGGCAAAGCAGGATCCATGGCAAAGCACTCCTCCTTAACAGCATTTAGCTTAAGTAAATTCATAACATCTTTCTGATCAGCGTTGCCTTCAGCTATAGCGGTGGCAAGCAGCAAGTCCTCAAGCGGTTTGTAAACACCTCAACAAGCACACGCGATCCCCGGCTGTATTTTGTGAGGCATCACGCACGAGGTGATGGCGTTAACTAGGGAAATGGGACGCTGATTTTTGGCCCAGGTACGAGCCAGGCTGCCTGTACCAACTCCCCGGTTAGCGCCGGCGTCAGCCCTGAAGTGAGCGGCGTGCCCCGGCTGGCTGGCCATGACTGGCCAACTAACATGTCGGGCGAGGGCCTCTGTGCCACCACCTAGGGCGGCACCACACCTGCCACCTGGGCCCGCGCCTCCCACACCTGGCTAGCAGCCCAGGCCTCTGGGCTCTCGGGGCAGGAGGCGCTCTACCCGAGCCAGGCCGCCCGCTGGCACACCGCTGCCCGGGGCTCCCTCCGCAGGCGGCGGAGGGAGCGGAGCCGTTACGGCCCTCCGAGGAGCGCGCGGCAGAGCCGTTAACGGCCGCCGGGCCGGAGAAGGCGCCTCCCACCCGGCACTTCCGCCCCGCCGTCACTTCCCGGTGGGGGGAAGGCGGCTTCCGGCGGGAGGATGCGGGGGGCGGCCGGGCGCCGCTAGCTGGCCGCTACGGTGGGCGCCGGGCGGCCGCGCCGGGGCAGGGCCGCGTAACGGCTGCCGCCCAACGGCTGCCCGGCCTCGCGGTGGGGGGCGGTGCGGGGCGGCGCCGACCGTTAACGGCTCGCGGCTGAGGGGGAGCCGGCCCGCGGCGGGCGGTGCTGCCCTCCGGAGGGGAGGGCGTTTTCGGGCGGCGGTAGCGGGGCTGAGGGGAGGGGTAGGGGCTGCCGCCGCCGCCGCGACCCCGCTGCTAACGCCGGGCTTTCCTCCCGCAGAAGATGTTGGTGTACTTCTGGGGGTTCCTGTACAGCAACTACGTTCGGTTTTGGCTGAAGTGGATCTTGCGGCTGCTGACTCGGAAATGCGAATTGCAGCGTGTCTTTGATGGCTCGAAGGCAGGGGCGCAGCGGACGCTGAGCATAGGTAATCACAGAATCATAGAGTGGCTCGGGTTGGAAGGGACCTCGAAGATAGAATCAATCACAGAATCATTTAGGTTGGAAAAAGCCTTTAAGATTTTTGAGTCCGACCGTAAACCTAACACTGCCAAGTCCGCCACTAAACCATGTCCCCAAGTGCCACATCTACACGTCTCTTAAATACCTCCAAGCCCCCTGCCCTGGGCAGGGACACCTCCCACTAGACCAGGCTGCTCAAAGCCCCATCCAGCCTGGCCTTGGGCACCTCCAGGGATGGGGCAGACACAGCTTCTCTGGGCAACCTGTGCCAGTGCCTCACCACCCTCACAGGAAAGAATTTCTTCCTGATAGCTAATCTAAATCTGCCACTTTCAGTTTAAAAGCATTACGCCTCATCCTATCACTACGCTCCCTGATAAAGAGTCCCTCCCCATCTTTCCTGTAGCCCCCTTTAGGTACTGTAAGTGGCCGTAAATTCTCCCCTAGGACTGGTTTAGATCTTTAGAATCGTTGTGAAAAGCAATCGTTGGAAACCAGTTACTTCTCCCAAGTGCAGGGTGCATGCCCTCAATCGTGTTTTCACAGTTCCCTTCTTCTTGGCTATTCTGTGAGAACTTCAAATCAGAATGCCAGATCTAGTTTCCTTGCCTGCTTCCAGTTAGCTTCAAAAACTGAATCAGAAATCTGATATTTTCTCTCAGTGTCTTCCCAACACTTTGTGTATGTTCTTACTTTCCTCTTACTAAAAAAGCCACACAGAACAGACGTGAATGCATTTGGGGCAGGGGGAAAGGAGGAAGAATGATTAAATGCACAATTCTGCTTGATGCAGAATTTTGATCTAAAATAGTAATTTAAGAAACTATTTAGTTTTTGCTGTTTTAACAGTAGCTTGAGGGAAGTGACTTTGCTTCAGTAATAAACACAAAAACATTTCTAAAAATGGAAAATATCCGTCATATTTTTGTCTTGTCACCTTTTCAAATTTGTGTTTGTACATGTAATTGATCAATGTTTTAAAAAAATCCAAGTCTATTTTCAGGATTCTACTCAGGGGTTATATATATAAAAAAAAAATCTATATAAATTAAGACTTTCAGTTACCTGATACCTGTTGATTTTAAGATTGAGTCATTTTTTTTATTAACTACTTGAATAAAAGGGATGCAAAATTTTATAATACTTACATGCCGCAGGAACACCTATTGTCAGCTTTTTGAAACAAGTCCGTTCAATTTAACCGTGACATTTACTTTTTTTGTATTGCAGAACATTCACTGGCATCATCAAAGAATAAGGTAAAAGATACCGGAGATTAAACTGTAATAAAACCTTCTTTCAGAGACAGATCCCAGAAAAGAACACGTGCGTTTGCTTTTTGAGGGTGGAGGAAAGTAGAGGAATAAAAGGCAGAGAGGAGAGAACAGCATTTTGGGTTCTGTATGCTAGGGTTGGTCGAGGTTTCTCAAAAATGACCCCATGGCCCTTCAAGGGTTTGTTTCCATCTCTCTGAAAGATTACCTGCTCGTTAGCAGCAAGTCAGACAAGCCGTGATACAGAGCTTCCATTCTTGGAGAGGGTCAGTTCTCCCGGTCACAGCGATCTACAGAGAGATGATACCGATAAAGCAATTAAATGTAGCGTATACAGTAATGCTTGGAATTGTTTAAAAAAAGCATAATGCAAGTTTACAGGTGGACATTTAACTGACAAGTTTGTCCCGTTGTTCTGCAGTGGTTAGACATAAGCTAACACTTCAAACCCTCAAATTTGTGTATCGAACAAAACTTTTCTTCTTTAGACAGTGAGGGGGCTGCATTCTCCCTTTTTCTAGCTGATCACTGCAATGTGATGTTTGTTGAGAGAGAATTAGTAACTGCCACAAGCATCTTTGTTGCAGTAGAGCACAGTATGGGTGGGTCTTTTAGCATCTCTTAATTAAATGATTATATCAAATTGATTAATATTCAGTTTTAGAAGAGTTAACCTTTTGCTTTACTGAAATGAAGCGGCTTTGGTATTAGCATAAATTGTACTAAAGAATGCATCGTGACCATAAAAAGTTGATACGACAAATTGTTGTGAAGTGATTTTAGGTGGGCAGTGTATAATTGTAATTACTAGTATTTGCTCTTTAGAAGACTAGCAGAAGAAGAATAGCAGAACATGAAGTTCTTTTGTTTCATCCCAGCATTGAAACCTCAAGTTTGTTAGTTCCCTGTCTCCTGACTCTGAAGCATTATTTCCTTATTGAAGTTCTATCATTTTTGCTACTCGATAGCTGCATTTGTTTCAAATGGATTAGGAAGAACATGTTTCAGTTCAGCATTTGAAAGCAACCAACCACCTAGACTTAGCAACTCTTGCACTTTTTATTTATTCTTTATGACACTCCTGTGTAAAGATTGTTGTTTACAGTCTGACAGAGTTACAAGTTATGCTTGTATGTAATTATCGCAAATATTTTATATGCGAGCGGAGTCCATTTATTGTAAACATTTGCAATAAATTGACTGTTCTCCTTTTATAGTAAAGAATGCATACATGGCAGATATACAGAAGCTGAGAAATGAGAATAAAGCAGATAATAGATTTCTGCATTCCTCATGAGGTCTTTTACTGTGTTAACTTCCTAGGTTTTAAGAAATGCTGTACATGTTGAGGAAGCTGAAGTGGAGAAGTGTGTCAGAGATGTAATGAAAGAAAAGAAAATTGAACAGAAGGATACAGGGTACGTTTAGAACCCAAACATAAGTTCTTCATGGCAGACAATTTTGACTTCTTGGCACGTTCTTGCAGTTGCTTAATCTGATACAATATTTAGGCCATTCGGCACAAATCTTTAGAACGAAATTAGAAAATAAGGTATGGTTATGTCCTCTTCAGTTCTAGAAAATAAATTGCAAAGTTTTAATTGACATGGATTTGGGATAACTGCAACTCTATCTTGCAGTTCCCTTCTCTTACTCCTTATTTCTTAGTAACATGATTATCGCATAGGTTGATTACATGAACTATGCGATTGCTTAGATATATTTGAGAGAGTATAGTGATGCCTGATTAATCTTTGCATTCATCTGCATAAGTAATTATGAGCAATTGAGAGGAAAAATTGTGAACAGTCAAAACTTAAATGCTTCTTTGAAGCTATGAGCATTTCTGACAAAGTTACACTTTAAGACTTAATAAAAAGTATGGGGGTAGGTGAAGATATAGGGGTCAGGGTGATAGATGGAGTTTTCTTGTGTCATCACAGATTTTTAGCTAAGTTATTTTTTATTTCCATAATTTAAGTGAATAGGGCATGACTGTGCAGCACTAGAATCAGCTAGAGGTTTGGTGGTTTGTTTTTTTTTTTAAGTAGAAATAAGATCCATAAAACAATATACTTAACCAATATACTGTAGTTTGAAAGGTAAACATAAAGCACTTCCTAATTCTAGTGTTTATGTTAAATTAACATCAGAAAGGCCTTAGCTGGTAGTTCAGGCAAGAATTTATGGTTAACTGTGCCTCTTTATAGCAACCGTGTGTGGTGTTTTGTTATTATTTCAGGTTTAAGACAAATCTGCATATATCCTTACTGCAGATATCGGGTTATAAAAAACTTTATTTGAATGTGGAAAATCTGAGGAAGGTCCCGTATGATTCGGATAACGAAGAACATGAGGAACAGTTAATTGAGGTGAAAATAATCTTTTAAATACAAAAGCTATTTATTTGGGCTTTCCCCCCCCCCCCGCCTCCAAGTCCAAGAGCTTGAATTAACTTGATTTGTTGGTAGTATTCTTACCAGGTGGCCTATTTAAAGCTCTTTTCTGCTTGTGAACCGCTAAGCCATTATAGAAGCGATACAGTAAAATACAACATCAAAGCCAAGCAAATTAATAAACTAGAATTACTTGCACTAGGATTATTTTGTGTGAGATCAGACATAACAACAACATAGAAGTAGCAAAGTAATTTTGTAACAGATCCCTGAAGGATTGTAACTAAAATGATATTTAACCTTATGCACACTTCTAACTTTGTAAAACAATAATTACTAAATAAAAAAAAGACACTAGTGTTTTCTTATTACTGCATCCCAGTCAATGTCAAAGAGGATAGTTTAATGCCGGAAGAGAAAAACTATCAGTAATGTATTTTAGGTAACAATAAATAATGGCAAGCAAATCATATAGTACTGCTTGAGGCTTTTTAAAATAGCTTCTACTGTGCAAATATATTAGCATGTCATCTTCTTAGCATTTCTGTAATTATCTCCGCTTGCTACGCAAGTCCCAACATTGACGTGTTAAACAAGCATTCATTGAGAATTTCCATTTCAGTTTATAGCTGTCCTATCAGAAAATGATGCATAAATTTAGTTTCTGAAGTGAAACAAGTCTTTGTTTCTTTAGTATTGATACAGTGGCTTTGTCTGTGAAGGAAAACTATCATGTTTAATGTTACATGTAATAATCTTCATAACTGCTGAAGTAAGCCATTGTAGTATGAGTGCGGATTGCCACTAACAGAAAAGAGCAGCATGCAGATTGTATCCTGTTCCTTGGTGAATGGTTTCTAGTGTGCAGCAGCAAGTGTTCTGAATTATGTGACTTGGAATACTTTAGCAGCTGTGCATAACATGGAAGCATATTTGTGCAGCTTTGGAATTTGCTGATGCCTCATGAGAATCTGAAGGCCAGGATCACCAAGCAGTGGTGTGACATTGGCTTCCAAGGTGATGATCCCAAAACAGACTTCAGAGGAATGGGCCTGCTGGGATTAGTGAATCTGGTGTAAGTGAAAAGAAGTATTTAATTTGTTGTAACTGATTTTCAGTATCTATGTATTTTCTCTAGTTAGTGCTATTTCTAATAAAGACTGAATAGAAGCAGTGGCTTCTGGACAGTGAAAAAAAAAAATCAGTATTTTCTAAATAAGTCAACATTTCTAGCAGCTACACATCTGTAAACGTGTGATTGGGTAGAGGCCAACAAGCGAAGGGAGGAACAGAAAGTTGCTTGCCCAAGACACCTTAGCGTTTTGTTCTCATATTATAGATTTGATAGGTTATAACTTAGAGAATAACTTGTCAAAAGCTTTTAAAATTCCTGAATTAATGACTGTAATGAAAAATAATCAGGTTTGCATAACTTTACTAAGCTAATTTGTGGACTTGGGGCAACTTTATATTTGATGTTCAGATCACAACAATTTTTTTTTTTTTTACTGTATTAGTTCATGCCGAATATAATTTAATTTGCTACCTTTTCCTTGGTCTTCATTTTGTGCCATTTTTCAGTACAAAGTAGTATTCAACTGTAGTTTAAAGCTACACATTTTGATGTTGAATAAATGAATTTTTTTATACGAACTTAAAAAAATAATGGAAGATCCTGTTTTACACTGCCAGGTATTTTAGTAAGCATTACACCAACGAAGCTCGTCAGATCCTTTCTCGTTCAAATCACCCAAAGCTGGGGTAAGTCACTATATAACTTTTTCTCACTTGTTCTGTGTAAGAGCTCATGTGAAGACTGCCAAATATGTGTCCTGAAAGTAAAGAGGGGAAACATTTGTGGGTTTTTTTTTTCCATTAAAGGAGGAAAAAAGGGCCAAAGTAGAAAGGCATGAGAAACTGAACACAGAAATCAGTTTCAGGCTGGGAACTATGTGCAGCTGTTTTGTTTTTTTTCCAGAATAGACTCCTCGGGACAAAAATACTGCAAAATACTGACTTCAGTTAACACAGTGAACACCATTAACATCATAGTTAGCTTTACTTGTAATAGGCTTAGTTTAGATTTAGAAATGAATACTTTTTTTTCTCCTTAACTGATCCTGTGTTGGATCAGGTTCCTTTTTTTGCTAGTTTTTTGCTCTGTACTAAATATATACAAATACATGTTTTGTGGTTGTTCAGCTTTAACTTTGTTTTTGAAAACTTTGTGTATCAAAAGATTTAGCTCACTTTACAGCAAAATATCCTCTAAAAGCAGTCAGATGCAGAGGAAAGCTGGTAAGCCTGTGTATATCATCTCATCCAGCTAGTCCGCAATTAACTCAATCACCTACCAAAAATGGGAGGCTTCATGGCTTCAATTGTAAATAATATTACCTCTTGGAAGTAGGTCATGAATAGGATATCAGAGACATTCAGATCAATTAAATCCCATATCATTGACACAAATGAATTCCTTTTTTTCCCTTCCCCCCAAAATATTTGTTTTAACAGTCCTTTAAGAATTTCTGTTGTAGTGCTTTCTATACCACGCAACAGGAAAACAGATTTTTTTCAGCTTGAATAACAGTTGAGGTGGCCATTCCATTTATACTGCAGTGACATTTTTGATGTCTGATTTTTAATATTCCAGCAAATTTAATGATGTCAAATGAGCAAACTGAGGTTAACGCCTTACCATCTCATTATTAACTAATGAAGGCATTTGTGATGCTGTTGTATAGGAAATTAGTGTTTTTAAAGAACTTTTACATGGTTGGATGCACCAGGGAATGGAAAGTGGTCTGTAGGCCAGAGTCAGCTTGTCAGCAAGTGTCATAGCAAAATCTGACTCTTAATCATTATCCTAATGCAGACTGTTTCAGGGAAGCTTTTAAGTCCTTTGATCCACAAGGTAAAACGTGACCTGTGATTGGCATTGCAGATATTCTTATGCAATAGTTGGAATCAATCTGACAGAAATGGCATACAGCTTGCTTAAGAACGGTGCTTTAAAGTCTCATCTGTACAACATGGTCTCTGGATCGCCACAGATGGACCACTTCCATCAGTTTTACTGTAAGTACCTGTAGCTTCTTTAATACAGACCACCAGGGGGATGCCTACAACGTAGAGTATAGGGTTTTTGGAGTAAGTTTCCACTCTTTTCTCATTAGCCAGAGCAAGCTGTTTATCTTCTGGATCAGGTATTAGAAATGCGCCTGATGCTTACAGTGTTTACACTGTGCTACAGAAATATACGTCTAAGGGATACATTTGGGTGGCTTTCTATATATTAGAGACTGCAGTCTGAAAACTGAGTATTTGCAGATTTTTTTTTTATTATTCATTATTACAGTGTCCGGTAGTTTGCTATTGACCAGGGTGGAACACTCCCTATTTTAAGGGATTGAATAGAGTCTAAAGGATCATTCTAGGTCTAGCTAGATCAAGGCAGATTATTGTGGAGTCATTTTTGCAGAACAGCATTTTATTTTCTTCACAGGTTATCTGGTTTATGAGTTTGATAAGTTCTGGTTTGAAGAAGAACCAGAAAGCATTATGCACTTCAACCAGTACAGAGAGAAATTCCATGAAAAAATTAAGGGACTTCTACTGCATTGTGATGTGATACTAACCTTACAAAATACAAAGAAACCTTAACTCCTCTGCAGTCTGTGAGGTTCTGCATCAAAAATGGAATTATGCATCGGATGGAAGTTTTGCATGTTTCACCAAAAACTGCTTAACAGAATTTTATTATTTTTTTTTTTACATTTAAAAAAAATAATCAAAAGTCAGTTAAGAAAGCTTGGACAATCAGCCTCTGTTTACAGGTCTTTATATGCTATTCTCCAAAGGACAGCTTTTTTTTTTTAAAAAAATTTGAAACAAAAACCAACAAACAAACCAACCAACACAAAAAACAACCCACGAATCTCAAGAGCCTCTGGATCGCTTGCTTTCACAATTTCTTTTATACTTCTTGGTGCAGGAACATGAAGCAGGTATTTATGCCGCATCATGTTTTCCATGAATAGGTTTTACTGTTAATTTTTAAATTAACTGTCTTTTTAAAACTTCTTTTAGTTGAAATTTCTCTGGTTTTAGACTTTCTGTGTTCTAGTTCTGTATATGTAGTTGATCGTTCACTTAATGTTAAATTTCTCTATAATGAAGATGTCCATGAAGGGGATGGATTTAGTTGCGTATGATTTTGGAGAAGAGGCTTAATCCATCAACATACTAATGTACTTACTAGAAACTACTTCTGGCTAAGGAAGTTTTTTTGAATCTGTGGATTTGTACCAGCAATTTCCTATGCTTGGAAAAAAGCTTAGTTTACTAACAGACAAAAAGAACCACAAATCATCAGTGTGAGGATAAGATCCTCACACTAAAGCTACTCCTAAAAATATTCCTACTGTAAAAATTTTCAATTCTTTCTAACCTAACTTCATCTGCTCAGGCTGCTTGACTGTATCTGTTGTCAGCCCTTTCTTTTAGCAGCTAATGGGGCATTCTAAGTGGGAAGTACAAGTGAGTTAGTTTAGCCCTTTGATAAAGTTCACTCATTAAAAACTGCAGTCCCTATTTTGTGAAAATAAATTCACACCTGAGTACAAGTCTCTAACAAAGATGTATTTTCCATGGAAGGGATGCAGCTACCACATGTTCCTTAATCTTGGCGTCCTCAGACAATCTAGTCAATAGGACTTCATGTCTATATTGTGACTAATTATTGCTTAAAGCAACTTTAAACAGATTTGGTATGACCATCACTTCTTTTTCTAAAACCTACTATTAAATAAGTGCCTTCTGCTTTATTCAATCAGTGTTTTAGTTTGATTCTGTAACTAGATCATAGCCTTAGAAGCTTGAGTTATTTAGGAAAGATTCTTTCGGTATACACCTAAATAGCACACAGTGGCACAAAATTTGTATGCTAGTAGAAGCTTTCATGCCTTTTTTTTTTTTTTTTAAATCATCTCAGGTAAATTAGTTAACTTCTAGACTTGATGTCCCTGAGTCTCAAACACCTCAGGATACCATTTAGGTTTCCCTGTTGGTACAGGGAAGCAGGGAGGGAGCGTTGCTTTCTGTTAACTTTTACTATGAGAATGCAGGAGCAACTTCCTGAACAGTAGGGGAAAAAAAAAAAAAAAAAACCACGAGAAGAAAAAAAACAAACACTAACCCCTTTTTGTAATGAGTGATGTTACACTACACAAGTATTAAATGTATTATTATAATATCTAATATTACATCTCCTTGGAGATAATCAAAACCCAACTGGACATGGTCCTAAGCAGCCTGCTTTAGGTGACCCTGCCTTGGGCAGGGGTTGGGCTCTGAACTCCAGAGGTGCCTTCCCACCTCTGTAATTCTGCAAGTCTGCATTGTGTACCTAGCGACTTCTTGCACTGCATCCACCCAGTTGCTTTTGATCCCTTAAATGTTGGTGATCTCTCATTTGTGAAAAAGCTTCTGATCAGGGTAGACAGTATGTATGTAGGAGGTAGTGCACTTCTGTTTTCTCTTTATGATACTTCAGATGTAGACAAGAATTAAACATGTGCAGGCTGGAGAAGGGTTTGTCTCATCTGTGTTGTGTTGATGCTAGTCTACTAAAAAAAGAGTAATGTGAAGGTGTTTGTAGGGAGAGTATTTACGGTTATGCAGTGGCTCGCGAGCTGAACCAACTAGATTAGATACAAAACTGACCAGAGGAAGCCTAGTTCTTTTGCTGCTCCCAGGTACTTGGGTCCTGTAATTCTCACCACTGAAAAAGCTGAGATCCTATGGAAAGTGTTCTGGGATTCAGGTCCTACGGCGGAGCTCCATTTCTCTGACCTTTGTAGATACTGGACATGCCTAAAATCTGAGGAAGTGGAAAGAGGACTCTTTCCCAGTGGCTGAGAGGTTAGTTGTCTGTTACTTTCTAGCCCCAGCTTCTGTAATGTTTTTCTTCATTAATAATTTTTGCTATTGCTTATAGATCTCCTTTGCAAGCAACCAGAGACTGACTTTTTGAATTTCAGAAGTAACCCCAATATGTTTAGCAGCAGCAGGAAAGGAGATCCCATTCTTATTTTCATCTACTGCTTGCTAGCAAGTCACAAAATTGCTTGAGCCATCCCTCTCAACGCTCCCTTGCGCTAGAGTCTACGCCTTGCCAGCCTTGAAACTTTCGCTCAGCTCCTTGTTCACGAGGAGACTGACATTTGCCTACTGCTGAGGCTTTTAAAGCCCAACCATCAAGTTTCAGATTTCCTATTACACACCTAAGACATTTTATTGTAGAATGTAGATTGAGCCTGATGAAGAGGCATCTTCATTAGCTTTTTTTTTTTTTTTTTTTTTAAAAATCAAGGTGTGAGCTGGGAGTAAACTGTGGCAGTATACAAGGAAAAAAAAGTAAACCCAACCATCGTCAGATGAGTGACATATATGGGAATGCATTAGTTTGCATGTAGTAATTAAGGTAAATATTTTTGTTAGGCTCCAGTACCCCCCTCCTCATAAACAGAATTTGCATGTAGTTTTGTACAATCAAGTAGTCCAGTCCTTCTGTGTAGGAGTCACTCACTATATGTAGACTAGTACTGGGTGTCCTTGTTTTGCACCAGCGGTAGGCTAATTGTATTATGGTGGTAGCTAGAAAATATATGGAAAAAAGGTAAATTTGTGTTTAGGAAAGGGAAGACTTAATGTTTTACTAGTCAGCGGTATTTTATCCTAACTCTGTTGTAGGGTGACAGTCCTAAGGTTATAGAAGATTCAAAATGGAGGTAGGGCACCTCTCTGCAAGTTGATGTGATCAATTTGTTTAACATCAGAATTTGTTGCTCATGGTTTATTCTAAGAGTCTTAAAACCTTGGTAAATTCTCTTGTTATTTATTAACTGTCATGTTTTAAAGTATGTATTATCTTATTAGAAATTGAAAGTACTGTTAGTTTTCTAACTTGCTGCCTCTTTAAAGCATTCACTATGTGAAAGCTTATATGCAATGGTAATTTTAGAAAAAAAAATAATTTGAAACCGAAGACAACAAGGTGGTTCTCTAAATTTTTTGTTGATGTTGTTCCTGTAGCAACTGTTTAACAAACTACCTCCACTTTTGTTGTTTGTGTATGCTTGAAACATGGTGCCACTACATGAACAAATTAATCTGAAAATAAGTAGAAGTTTACCATAAGCAAAAGTAAAAATCTAATCTTTCAAGTAAGTAAACACATTGCTTCTTAAGTAACCAACTTGATTGGAAAGTGATTTGAAGACAGTGCTACTTAGGAAGAAAGAAACTGAGAGTGTTTTTAAACTGGTTTTGCTTCTGTCATCTGATACAGCAGTGTAAAGAATAGGGCATTTTGTCCCAAATGACAATAGGAAAAGGCTCCGATTTAAGCACCTCAGATAAATACTTTGGGATTTTCACTCTTTGAAAAGCAAAACAAAAAAAAAATGCAAACAAAAAATTAAATGCAGACACACACAAAGCTCCAAGCATTCGTTTTCCAGATTTTCTAGCCTAGTTTAAATAACAATCATTTTACAAAAGAATATTGGTTAGCCTTGTTTTAAGAATTATCGTGGTGAAGAAGTTTGTATTTAGTTAGGTGGGAGTTCAGCAGTCAGTATTCTTTAAAATACTGCTAGTGTGTGCGTGGCAGAGATGTAACCTGTTGTTTCTTTCTGTCATACTGGTTTTGTGTTGCTGTAGTACAATGGTGATCAGTCTTTGGACCGATGTTTCTTGTGCCAGTCTATATATTGTCTTTCTCTAGGGAAGAAAAAAACAGCCCAAGACACCTTGAGGGCAGTTTCTTCTTATCACACTGTGCTTAGGTAGCTGCATACTAATAGAAATTTCTGTTTACCACAATATAAAAGCAATAATGTAAACTGTGATGTCTGTGTAATGGAAAGAGATGTTTACAGTGGTAGCAAATAAAGAACGAGTTATTCCAAAACATTGTCAATGTTAGTGTGTTCTGGCCTGCTAGGAAACGTAACAATTTCCAGTTAGCCATGCTCTTAGAAGTTCTGTGTGATATGAGAGAAAGCTTTATCCTACCAACCTTTTTTTTTTGTTTGTTTTGGGCTGGGTTTTTTTTTCAGTTGGGTAGACTTTGCTAGCTGAGGGGCTTCTCAACCATCACCTCACTTTGTTCTACACCTGACCTGAAAGGTGGCAGCATCCCTTTTCTCAAGTTCTTTTGGTCCACGCCACAGAAAGCAGACCTCACTTCCTTGATATATAGCACTTACAAAAAGCATACTGGGTTGGAAGGAGGCAGAGAGTAGCTTTGCTGAGTTTCTTTAGCTAGAGCATTACATTGCTCTCTTCAGTGATGGACCAGAATTTTGATTATGGGACATAAGAGAATATTGCACAGGTAGGCTGCCACACTCTGCTGCAACTGGTAGAGATTTATCACTGCTCTATGTCAGTAGCTCTTGAAATCCTCACTTTAAAAGAAGCTCTGTTTTAAGCTTTAAAAAGAAAAACAACACAAAAACCCCAACAAAACCCCCAAAAAACCACAAGGTTTGAAGGACCTGGAAATGAACTCATAATTGCTTGAAGTGCATGTGTTTTTGTTCAGGAGAGCAAAACTCCAGGAACAAAATTGAGATTTAGAGAAGAAGTCTGGAGAACTTTACTGGAGAAAGAAAGAGAAGCCCTGATGTGTTTTAATGTCCTTTTTTTTTTTTAAACCAAGAAAATACTTTAACCTCTGTGTCTTCCACCACACCTTCATCTCCATAAAACTATGTCAAGTAATTTATGCTGTTTTTCAGTTCCATTTGTATTTCTCAGGTAGCCTTTGTTTCTACTCCTGAATTTTGGTACATTAATAGAAGTATTTGGTCTCCAACGTGCCACTACATGAGAAGGACAGGACCTCAGCTGTAGCAATTTTTATTTCTGCAGAAGCCTAGAACAGGCCCTGCACTACAGAAACATCCCACTCCTCCAGACCCCCAATGTCAAGTTGGTCAGTTATGCAAATACCAGTTATTGTAGGAAATGGAATGAGGAAGCAGCTATTCAGGAAATGTAAATTGAGATACTGAGTACCGCAGGAAAAAGAACCAGAGGTAAACTATCTTCTGAGTCACATACTTTGAGATGTTATCTGCCACCATTTATTGGGAGCATCTTGCACTGCAGTTTAAGACCAAGGTCCTGTATTTCATCCCTTGTACTCCCAGCACTGAAACAGTTACACAGTGACCACCACATGTCACACATTTCTATTATTAGCCATATTCCAATTTAACATTCACTGCCACAGTTTTGTTCTAATTATTTGCTGCTGGGCTAATTTATATTTTCACCATTGAATAAGTCAGCATTTTAAATGAGCGTTAAAAGTCACAAAGTACGTAACATTTGGGTCAAGCCTATCTGCTAGCATAAAGAAATAGGAGTAACATAAAAGAAATGTTTTCTTCCAACAGAGGATAATGCTCAGTAACAGATGCGACTGCTGCGCTTCCATTCTCGCTATAAGGTTAAGCCTCGACGTGTATCCGAGCTGGTGAGCTCCAGTCCCGGCCAGCCCTCTCCCACAGCAGCAGGCATTGGTGCCAGGGTCTGGAGGAAGGCCCCAGATATTGGGACCTCGTGCTCCAGCTGAGCAACAGGACAGGGTACTAAGGCACACTCCACCATAAGCTGAGCTCACCTACCAGCCCGTAACACTGTTCCTCATTTTTTCCACAGATGTTTTAGTCTAAGCCCGATGAGTCCATTTTTCTTACAAAAATAGATACAACAGCATCAAATATTTTTACTGTTAGTATTTCATTTCTGATAAAAGGCATCTTCTAGCTACATCATACCTCGTTATTACTGAATTACCAAGAACTGGAGCAGACATGAGATTATGGTTAAGTCACTCACAGGGATGCCAGAAGTTTGGAGAGTAACAGCACTGGAACTCATTAACATGCGCCCAGCCCAAACCGGTGTGGACTTGGCAAGGCATGCTCCACACCAGTACTACACTGGTGCAGCCACGGGTGCCATTACCCACCTATTGCTTTTCCATTTAGGCATGTTGTAGCCTTACAGCGCTTATGCACCAGCTTTGGTTTGTTGCTCTAAGTAACCTGATGGAATTCAAACTTTTCCCAACAGTTTCTTGTTGCTTTCTGTATCTGTTGGTTTACTGTATCTGCTGTCGAGAGACCCAATTACCACAATTTCAAAATGCTGTTGCAAGATTAATGATGAAGACCCTGCAAGGGGAGGGATCCAGAAGTGTGGAGAGCACCTAGCTGAAGAACCGGACCAGCTGCACAGCTTTCCCAGGAAAAGCACCATCTCTTTGCT
The DNA here is from genome assembly GCF_028500815.1 of Rissa tridactyla. Lineage (NCBI taxonomy): Eukaryota > Metazoa > Chordata > Aves > Charadriiformes > Laridae > Rissa > Rissa tridactyla. Next base: position 71,035,081 of record NC_071470.1, read on the forward strand.
TGACCAACTCTTTAAGGTTCCTCCCTTTCGCTCCCACAGCCCCTTTACATACCACACCATACCAGCCTCTGCCGTCTTCATTTATGACACACCACCTGCTGTTTGCTATAACACAAGCTCCAGCATCACTGTTTAAGAACTCCTAAGGCACTTTTCTCTTTACAACAGTTTAGATGTCAAAGTTTCAGCAGATTTAATACATCACGTAACAAGCTTTTCTGTTTGCTTGCCCAAAATTCATGTAATGCTGACCTTCACAAGTCTCAAAACACAACCCTCAGCTCTAACACCTAGAAAGCAGGAGCTGTAACGTGCTGCAGTGAAGGAAATAAGCACCATTGAACTTTCACATGCTATCAGCATCTGAAGAAATTGAAAAACAGATTGGAAAAAAAAACTTGAGAGGAATGTTTCTTTATGGCTTCTTTTCTTTTTAAACAGAGAAAGTTCTACAAAATAACTTCTCACTCCTCCATTATCTGCTCTCTGTCTCTTGGCAGGCGGCACCCTGCTGCCACCAGGCTCCTACCAAGCTAGAAAAGCAGCACACATCAGTGTCCAGTCCCAGATTTCGGCTCTGAAGAGGACAAAGATTTTTATTTTTTTTCCCCAGCTGTGAGACTAACAGCCCCAACTGACCTCTACAGTTCACAGATTAAAGAGACTCTTTCTCAGAGCGTACAAAGCACAAGACAGTTCTAAAGCCATACTGACTTGGTTGTGTCAGCATAACTACACATACAGATAAGACTTTAAAAATAAAAATATTCACTCACATTTTCTCAAAGGTTTCACATCACCGTGTGCTGGTCAGTTGAACTCGTCTGTAGCTTTCCTCTCCTCGGCTGCCACACAGCTAGTAAAGAACAGGTAACATCAGATCCTGTCATCAAATAGGCAACTGCCAGGTGGCCATTTGGTGTGGCCCTAATCAGGTGAACAGCCTCACCCAAAAAATCTGGAGGAAATCAGCTCACCTGGCTTCTACCTGTAGCAAAGCCGTTCTTAAAGGTGACCTGGCTTACACTTAGGAGCTCTGGTGATGTGATCTGGAAGGTAAGGAAGGTTACTGGAGCAAAACAAGAAGAAGTTGGCTTGTAAAATGGCTCCTGTTACCCCAGAGTTGCACTTGTGGCACCTCTTCTTGTTATGGGAGCTGTAACAGCAAAATCATTTTCATGATGCGCTGTACCCCCAGCCCTGTGGGTGGGGTGCGGAGAAAAGCTGGCAAGCCCTTTTAAGATAAAAAAAAGATTTTCATGGGTGATCCGTGCATCTCTAGGGGTGTGTAGAAGATTGCCAACAGGCTTAAATTAATTTTACCATGACAGACACCTAAAAGAGAAGCATTTTAGGGATCTGTAGACTTTAAAAGGTCATTAGGCCACTTAAGGATGTTAACCCTTAGTGCTGAAGACTTCTGTGATGACTTAGTTCCCAGGCATTACAATAAAGCACTCTGCTCTGGCCTTGGCATCTTAAATTAAAACAAAGTCATAGTCTTCAAAATGGTGATTACAGCTGCAAATGAATATCATTATTTGATATGCATGTTAACCCATCCACATAGTCTCATATTCAGAAAGACTCTATTGCTTTTTCGTACTGTTATAGGTAGTCTATATATGGCTAAATTATACAGGAGAGAACTCTACTCCTAACAAAAGAAAATCAAGAGTAAACTGACAGGACAAGGGATATATGAGCAGCGCTCAGAAATTAACAGCTGTGTTTTGCAAATTAACTTTATATACACACAAATAGATGGTTAAGTTTCAAAAATGTAATTCACTGACTAGAGCACACCCTCGTCTGTTCCGTCACTGCCATCCCAGCTTACCAGGACCCTGTAAAAAACATTCTACTGTGTAAAGCCTTCAGAGTATGCTGAGTGAGCTACAGCAAGGCGTAGATGGGTTGTAAAATACCTGGGGGGGTCTTAAAAAGTCTTAACTGTTGTCACCAAATGTGAGCGCAGCAGGGAAAACTGCTTAATGAAATGGGGTAGCGTGAGAGAAGCTTGCATGGGCTGCTTGTTGCAGATGGGATTAAACACATTCAAGTGTTAAACAAAACCAGGCATGGGAACAACTCGTGTTTTTCTTCCGAAACCTGGTGCTGAAGATCCAAAGTCACTTGTCTGTGTAATAAACCACCACCATCTACTTTTCCCTCTAGCATGACTTTAATAGTTAAAAACCAAATCTGTGCAGAGTGTACTTTATTTGTTCACATTACCTATTTGTGGTTAAAAACCACTTAATCCGACAGTTTAAAAGCATTCTTTTAAAACAAAAGAATTAAACATAGCTTCTGCTAAAAAATCTGCAAGTTACATGGATGCAATACACAGGAGTATAAAAAAATCAACAGTATTCTACAGAAAATATTCTCAAAAGAGCAAATAAAGATTAGGCATGTAGGCATGATCCCGAACTGAACAAATATGAATTAAAAAACAGCTAACAAAATTTAAAAACAAAATCCCAAATATCTGTATAAAAGAAGCAAGGATTCAAAGTGCAGGTGCTCCAGTTTTCATTTTAACATATTATTCAGTAAGTTGATACAGGATACTATTCATTTTATATAAAGTGACAGTGTTCTCAGTAAGACTTAAACATTCAGTTACATTATCTTGCAGATTTTTTTCATTACTGCTACTTTACACTGTTGTAAATGAAGACTTATGCAATACATGTTTTTATTTTCTTAATCTAACAAGGATATAATAGGTTGGTGGTAAAGGTTAGTTTTAAGAGCTAAGCTATATATGCCGTAGATCCAGACTTAGAAGTATATTTATATATATATTTAAGTTTTAAAAAAGGCTTTCAATTTTTACAAAGAGACTCTACCAATCTGTTCTGGGACCTGTGGACCCTGTCTTTGGAGCATACCAGCAAAGCTTCCAAGTCCACTGGTTAGGAACACAGCTCCAGGCAGGGTCACGCTGGAGATCATTCCATGGTGGCCGTGGCTGGGAAAGGGTGTGGTGCAGCCGGAGGCCGCTGAACCCGGGGAAAGGCAAACGGCCTCTGCCTTCTGGTGGAGCAGATATCATCACATTTCACCCCGTTTGCCTGATGTACCAGCTAGGCTTGGGATGGACTTCTCGCTTTTATTCGAGCATACCAGTCTCAAGCAGAAGAAGTTAGAAGCCAGGCAGGGGTCACTGAAGTCATCTTTCATGTATTCAAATAAATAACATTGAAGCAGACGTTAAAATCCATGATTCTCTTTGGAAAAAAAAATACTAAAATTAAATCAAATTATCCTTCAGGGATGTTGCCTGGAACTTAATTTCACCTGAGGTCCTAATTCAGGTTGACAGTGCCCCTTTAAATTTTAGGTTACTTCTTGTTTTGTTCATTTTTCCTCCCAAGAATCAGATCTCTATGTAATGCCTATTTTAAAAATGCACGTAAATATCGGCATTAAGTTTACATTTAGAAATTAAGAACTAATCTTTACCATTGTATATTGACAGCAAGGTTAATAATACACACACTTCACTGACAACTCTTAATTTTTTTTCTGCATTTTGAATAAAATTTGCATTTGTGTAACATTTCCCACAGAAAGAGTGATTATACTTCAAGATAGTTAAGTTCGCACCCCAACATTTTCACATTAGTGAAAACAATCATGTTTCGAAAATACCAGGGCCTGTGCCGGGTACTAATAAATACAGAATAAAAAAAATAAATAAAAAACCCGACTGCCTTTTATCCCGACATAGTCGAGATTTCATAGTCACTGGCCGAGGTTATTGGTTTACCCATCATCCTTACGTTTTTAGCATTGGTAATCCTAGCCATCATGGACACAGGCTTGTCAAAGTACCTAACCAGCGCTGGCTCAGTCAAAAGGGAGGCTAAAAATTGTTCAAAGGTAATGGCCCAGTCTCTGTCAATGCTCGTGCTTCTACGAAGAGAAGTGGCGTGGTTGCTCCGTACCAAAACGGTGTCTTCACCGATGTCCTCACAGTGCAGCTTTTCTTCTTCGTGCGAACCTGCACTCAGTACCGAGTAGGAGGACATGGAGCTATCATCTTTTGTATCATCATCAGAAATGAGCATGGAAGAACAGGCTCCGTTGTCCCTGGGAGAAGAGTCTTCGAGCTTAATGTCTTCCATCTGCATGCCCAGGGTGCTGTCGGTGCAAACGGCCTCCTCGTCGTTGGCGACGAGGCTGCTTTGGAACGGCTTGTGCTGTTCGAGGGGGTACTGCTGGTGCTCTTTCTTCGGAAACAGCTCGCTCTGAATAGTTTTGCTGCAGTTGTTACTGCTGCTGTCTGTCTCTTTGGTGGGCTGCACGCTGAAGAGCTTACCCACCTCACCTATCTCCAAAAGCAAGCTTGTCACAGCAGCTGTGGCGTGGTACAGATCTTGTTCGTTGGGGTCCTCACTGAACATGTTGTACATTGTCTTGCACAGCTCAATGAACTGTCCCTAAACACAGAGGGAGGAAACACTAATGAGAGAGCAGGAAACAAATCAGATTAAGATCTACTAAATCGGTTTAAAAGTCTGGAATGGAGGTAGGACACATTCGTTTATGTGATTAAACTGAAGTTGGAAATAACCTAAGTGCAGTCTAGAAAGCATCTTCTATAACTGGGCACCCAGATGTGTTGCCTCTCTCAAAGCTATTTAGAATAAACTGTTGGATGTTTCTTCCAACATATGACAAATTTATTTCTCTGCAGCCACAGGAGGGCAACAGAGGGTGCGCACTGAGACACAGCATGCATTTTGCTGGATATTCTTGTAGGAACCATGCTAAGTATAACTAGGGGTCTGATAAAACTAATGAGAACTAATGAAAAATGAAATAAGAGACCTGCAGCACTCTTGTCATTGACAGTGGTAACTTAGTTGGATGTGAGCCTTTTGGAATTCAAAACTCACGAATTAAATAGGAAGGATATTTGCTTTGGGCAACCTCAAGTAAGAAGCATTGTTCTACAGGGAATAAACCTTCCCTATATGCTCTGGAGTAAACAGCTGTCCCAGTGGGTCTCCTCCTCCTTAGCAGCTATGGATCTAAGGGGAATGAGATTGATACTGTATAAATTACAAAATATAAAATGCTACTTTCAGGTAATGTGTATTGGACATTATGAGCTAGCTGGTGATATCAACATCATATCACCATTTGTCTAGGGATCAAAATAATATGTTATCATTCCTATATGTGTGTATCTCATTTTTAGGATGTTTTGGGAGCTGAATGCCAGTTACAGTATGTTGAAAACAACTAACTTCTGTAATCAGGCGACTGCTGCTCTGGGAAAAAAGTATCTGCCTCAAAATAAAACCTTTATTCAGTGTTAATTTATTGAATATTTATAGGTATGTGAAGAACATTTAAAGTTAATGAAAAATAAAGAAGTGTCAGCAGAAGTACCTGATTCAGTTTGGGCAAGTCCTTTGTGTTTTTTGCTTTGGATTTATTCTCTTGGCTCCACATTCTGAGATAATTTCGATTCTCTTGTGAGCTCTTCTTGCCTATTGTCAACAAATTACCCAGAGATGCAGGAAAATCCATGAAGAAACCTTAATTAATACTTTTTTTTTTCCATTTTCAAAAGGAGCATCTTTACAAGAAATGAAAGATGTAATTCAAATGGAGACACCATGCATACCTTTGTCTGTTTTCAGACTCACTGTAACAAACCCATCATCTACTCCTTGTTTGTTCCTGCTGTCTAGGCCAACAACTAGGAAGTGGAGGGGCGGGGGGAGAGAGAGATCAGTGTGGTTTCAGATACATACATACTTTTCATGTGTACAGCGCAAAATAAAAATGTTTACACTGCAGAAAATGCAGAGGAAAAAGGATAGGACTAAATGATGATTTCTGCTTATTCTTAAGTCTGCTGACCAATTCCATATAATTAATAATATACATACTAAGACAGGGACCATCTTAGGTTTTGTTTGTGTAGTACAACGATTAGCCTGTGTTACCACAACACAAACAGCTTCTAGCATGATAGATGTTTGGTGACTTATCAGTGAATCTTCTTTTGTCTATCAGGACTTCAAATTGCCATCTCTAGTCTATTAATTCTTATCGGTATTTTCAAACCTTCCTTCCCCCTGTAATCCTGAAGGATGGGCAATATTTCTCTTGAATCAGAGAGAAACTTAACATCAAATATCTCAAGAAAGGGAATGTCATTTAAGACAATGATGATGAGACCCAGGTTCTCATTAGGGCACAAAAAGATTTCAAACTGCTGAACTACATTTTGATGTATCTTTTGGCTTTAGTTTTTTAGAATATTTTAAATTATGATCCAAATAGATCTTGAAAGCCAATATGTTTATTCTTATTCTCCATCAAGACATATATGCTGTGCTTATCAAAAGATCAATTCTACTGCAACACACTGATGACATCATTCTGAGAGTACTTCTGCAATGCACAATCCAGGGGAGTTCTTAGTGTACACCCGCCTGTACCTCTAATGATATCAAAATAAATACAAAGATTACATGCTTCATTTTACAGAGAATACTTCACTCACAGAATTTAATCCGATAAAAATGTAGCTTTCTAAAAAGACATGTTGTCTGAAATGTGTTACCTCATCTTTTCATGCCTGAGACAAAAGATGCCTACCATGTGTACATTCTGGTGTGATGTCTTCAAAAAAGTACTGAGTGGCTTCAAAAGCAGAGTCTGGCTCTTCTTGTTCAGGAGATGGATCTAAGTAATATAATAGAATTCTTTCATTAAAAATTCCACCCTTTTATTAAAAACTAGAACACATTTCCATTGATACATTTAGAATGTCAGTTTCTAGAAGTAAAAGTGTGAGGATGCGATGGGTTAGGAATCATCTCTCTCCAGCTCACAGGAGATGAACAACTGGACCTGTACCCTAGCGTCTCCTCCCCGATACCCAGTTCTGTCTGACTAACAAGTAGCTGTTTGCCTTGAGAGCCTGGCTTGTCCATCTTCCCATGTCTACGTCCATTAAGTTCTTTCATGCAGCTCAGCGTGTCCTAAGCAGAGTATGAACCCAGAGTATGAGCTGGCAACAGTCTGTCATGATTTGGTATCAGCTTACCAGTCCCTGAATAGCAGAAGCTGTATTCTTAAAAATGGATCTCTTTTGTTATAGTTCAATAAAATTGTAATTTTTTCCAGTTAAATTAGCGAATCACTCAAGCCTACCTCCAGCAAAGCCAGCTAGGAGCCATCAGGGACATATGGTCAAAGCACATGAAGGTCAATGTCCTCTCAAAGCTTTTAGATGTCTTTACCAGAGGATGTAAATGCGCACAAGAATTAAACTACCCAAACAGTTGCAACGTACATAAATCGCAGATTCAGTGAGGACAGCGATAGGTTCTTTATGGCACACGTGTGACAAGCCAGAGAGGACATAGTTCCAGGACATAATTTTCTTCAGGGGCAAAATGGTTTTGAGATGTTTCCATCCCCTCTCTGCCCTAAAGTGCCTTTCTCACTTAGCTGAGTCCAACAGTTTGTACAGCTCCCTGGAAAACACATCTATGAAACCATCTGGAGCTTCCCTCTGCAAACAGTTGTATCAGCCCAGAAGGGAAACCAAGAAGAAAGCCTGGGGACAGAAACAAGTAGCCAGGGCATGCAGGAACATCTTAAGCTAGTTTCACTGTTAAATAAAGTGCATTATGGTTACAAATGCTGAAGAATACTGTATTTTTTATGCCCAGGGGAAAGTCACCAATCCCAACTAAACAGGTGAGAGACACATATAAACAGCCTGTTTATGGCTGGAGCAATAGAGGGTTGCATCGGTGCTTTCAGACTTTCCAAATCTGTGTCTGGTTATGGTAGAAGCTCTCTCATTTTACTGCTGCGTAAACAGCTACAATAATTCCCACAAATCAATTTTTAATTGGGAAAGCTAGTCATAAACAACTCTGCTCCAAATTTCTGTTCTCACCGAGACGACAGCTACTTTAACATCATTTACTTACCAGGCAAAACATGCATTTTATACAGTAGCTTCAACTTCTCTGTAAGATCTCCATGGCATGCTGCACCTAAACAGCATTACATACAGTATGTTAATACTCAGCATTCAACAACATTCTATTTATTATCGCTACAATATTTCATTTTAGAAGCTGCTGCATTCGCTCTGGGAAGCACTGTACTCCCTTTACAGCCCTAGATCATAAGGCAGTCACTTGACTTCTAAGATCATACGGTCTGCAGTAGAAATAGCAAGAGAACACAGATCACCTTATCTGAATTTTGTACTTCAGCCTTGGGTCCTTCATTAAAATGCTATTTTATGATGCTCAAAAATAATCTACGATCATCGCGTTACCACTCAGAAACGCCTCCAGCTGAAAGTTAAGACTTTTTTGTATGGACTTTAAACTTTCTGATCTGAAGATCCAATAACAACATCACATGATTTGGAACAATAAGATATTTATCAAAAAAAGGGAGAGAAATTCAAGTAAGTAGCATTTATCACAACTTAGCCACAGGCTAAATTGATGTTCAGGCAATACTTTCTATTGATTTATCCACCTCAACCCCTATTCCTTTCTGGCCTACACTACAATTAGCTGTCTGAAATCCAAGCAGTCTATTGTAGCCCCTCCTTACAATTAATTAAATGGATATTATTTAATTTTAAAGTATGGAAATAATCAATAATCAGACTTCTTCATAAATCTTACTTGTTATGACATGTAATTTATAAACAAATTTATTTTACCTTACAGGCTACTGTGTCAACTTACCTCTGCTATGCAAACTACAAAGTGTGGCTTGGCAAATACTAAGTCTACTGTAAAGCTTCAGACTACAATAAATAGAGGTGTTAGCCCAAACAATTGAGTACATCTACAGCAGCCATTTTGCTTTCAACTTGGTCTTTTTTAGGCACAAAACCTCCTCATGTTCTTATCTGGTGTACCACACCGTGCAGACAGTGCTTTCTTTTCTGGTGAAACTGTATCTTGGGTTATGCACCCAGGTACCACGTGAAGTACCCCACTGCTACAGGCGACGTGAAAAGACCAAAGCACAGAATGGGCTGCAGTTCTGTGCCCTCCAGCAACGGCTAGGGGTGCATTCCCCAAAATAGGACTCAGGGCACAGGACATCTGGTGACATATGCAGGATTGTTCCTCTCCCTGTCCCCAGACGTGAAGAGAACTGAAAAAACTCAACTGCTGTCTGCTTTTTGCCTGAGATGAACCTGTGTGTGCTTCATAATGCCAGGCCCTTTTTCCCCTCAAAATGTACAGGAATGAAGACGACACAATCTGAGACAAGTTTACCAAAGATGTTATCTGTACTCTCTCATGAGACAACCCTCTGGGTCTCCCTCAAGAGAGGTCAAAAAGTTTTACAAAGGGAAGAACAAGCTACTGGCAATTTGCAGGAACCGCCCAACAGTTAGCTGCAGTGGGCTACCCAAGATCTGAGGACTGATGCTGTATTAAACAATAAAATAAGCCAATCAGACTACATTCATAAAGACAACAGAAGAGGTAGATGTGCCCCTATTATGAAAGGTTAGGGGAGAGTTTTGTATGGGCAGATACCTCAGCTCAGGCTATGATTGTGACCTGCACGGTGCAGTACAGGGATAATTTCATAGGAGAGCCCAGAGGATTCAGTGGCATCCTGCACGGCCCCTGCATCTCCGAACAGCAAAGCAGATGGTCCTGCTGAGGGCCTGTGCACAGCACTGGAGGGATTCTTAGTCCCAACCTGAAATACTTCTTTCCTGGCACTCTGGAGTCACAGGTCTTAAAACCTTCAACAACTTTCAACAAGTCTTGTCTTTTTGCAGTACAAGTCTCAGATGATGCATCGCCAGTTTTTGTCCAGAAGTTTTAAATTTATCTTGTGTTGAGAGAAGAAACTGTGTTTGGAAGAGAACATGACTACACCTTTTGAATCTTTCTACCTGAAACAGCAACAGTGACAGCTGTCACCTTCACACTGCAGCCAACGTCCTCCCTCACACAGACCTGCTCTTCCCTTTTAAGGCCTTGACCACCACACCCCTTTTCATGGCACAACAAGGAACAACCTTCCCTGAGCCCCCTTTCTGACTGTTTTTCTGTCAACATTATGCAGGTGTCAGGTCTTTCGTAGGCATAATGTCATATGTGTACAGTTTCCCCCCCCCGTCTTCTTTGAGTACGTTAACAAAATGATTAAACAGGTTAGAACATTATTCTGTTAATATAAAACTTAGTGCCAATATAAAAGTGTTGGCTTCAGTTCCCCCACTCTTGAACAGAGGTGGAGAGGTGCAGAGTGTTTGTACAGTATTTAGCGCCCTGAAAGGATCGGAGGAGTGGTGAGGTTAACACATTGCTTTCTGAACATCCTCCTGCAATCCATTCTTGGAGAAAAGCTGTTTTCAGAAGAAAAATAAATAATATACACTCAGGTATTTCTTGACACAGTTTTCATGGTGCTGACTTTTGCACAAGGCTGTGGTGAGTGCTGCAGTCACCAGCAGTCATTGGAGAGGTGGAAGAGCTGCACGCTTTGAGAAGGGAGTACTGCAAAAACATGGTGGGAGGCAGGGGGCCACTTTGAGTCTATGTGGAAATCTCTGTAGTTTCTGGAATCTGGAGTCAAACACTGACATACTATAATCCAGTGTGATAGGGTGGTGCAGGTGAGCTTCTTCATGAGTGAATACCCCAAACAGCTCATAACCAGGGCTGACAACCCCGTCTGAGCAGCGCAACTCCTAAAGCAAACTAATCGAGATCACTCCTTTATTTGAACTTGCAGTAAGGACACAGAGTAAATGTGCAGAAGAATAGGCCAGGTTATTCCATCCTTGCTCAGCAGAGGCCCAAGAGACACCTGAAGTAGGAGATTCTTGAGCTATTTGCTGCAGGGGCTATGAAAAGGAAATGGAGAATCACAATTGCAATTACAGTGCTCTCATATCCGAGGATTTCACGCTGATGCAGAAGAAAGGGCCGTGGGCCCATATTGGGACACACAGCAGTGCTTTTTACCTCCTCTTCACAGAGCTCCTAGAAGGAATCAGTGTCACCAAAGAGAGGCTTCAAGGGAACAAATCATTATGGCCACATGGAATAAGGCTGTTGAAAGAGAATTGTGAAATGGAAATGCTTCAGGTGCTATGGTTGCTTCAGCTGTCAACAAGCACCCTCTGAAATGGGACATGCCTAGGACACTTCCTTTAGGAAAGACAGACTTGAGTAACCAGGGCCAGAGTCCAATACTGCTGTTTGGACACAGTAAGAAGAGAGAGGACAGTGCCCACAGGTCACCTCCAGAATGCCCATCCTCTGACCATGCTTTTTGGGACAGCCACAAGGAAAAGGCAACACACCATCCCCTGTTGAGCAGATGCGTCTTGCTACAACAGAAGATATTCCTCATTTAGGAAATTTTTTTCCTAGCCAAGGCATATTGGGTTGGTGAGGCAGATTGAAGCAGCTGATGTTTGTAGAATTTTTAAAAGTCCCGGGGCATGTTGAAATATGCTCAAAGAAATCCCATGTTGTTTTTGTTCACTGTGCTGTCCTTGCTACCATTCATGTGCTGCTTAAACAGAAGAGGGGTCATGGGGGTTGACTTTTTCTTAAAAAACAAAAGTTTTCAAACTATGCCACATTGGGCTTAGTTTCTGAAAAAAATGTGGTTTTGCAGAATGAGCAGTTTTGATTGTTTAGACCATTGAAGATTTTAGTTCAGTCATGTTGGCTTATAGCCACATTTGTGCATTTTACATTCATTTCTGTTCACAGTGCTCAACGCTGTTCCTTTTTCTTTTTACTCATTATTGGTTGTAAAAAATGCTGATTAAATCAATAACTGGTTGATTGTTTTTAACAGCATGCTGTAAGCAGGAAGAGTAGTCAATCCATGGGTCATGTCTCAAAAGGCCATTAAGTGTTAATGGGCAAACAGTCCCTCAAATACAATTCAGAACTGCATCATAAGAAGCACTGTTTTTTGGGGAGGTGTGCAGACAGTTTTACCGTCACATAGCTATTTTGCACCTGCAAGAGAACATTTCTGTACAGAGGTTTTAATGTAAGGCTGCATTTGGAGCCCTAATGCTTAAAAATACTGTTGCAAAGAGCTGCTGAAAGCCAGAGTGGGAAACCTTTTCTCTCTCATAAAGGATCAAAATGTAAAGCTGGAGGAAATGTCAGGCTGCCATGAAATAACACATGATAGATGGTGAGATGGTGGTCACTTACAGGGAGTAATTCCTGCTATATTCAAAAAAGGAGTGGCCATCTCATGCCTCATCTTCCTGCCTCATCTTTGCTTCTTCCTGTTAATCCTGGGGTTTCCACATTCCCTTTGTTGCAATATTGACTTTCACGTCATGAAATCTTGCTTTTTCAAGACTTGCATGGGCCATCATCTCCATTAACAACATTCATCCTCCCTATCTGACCTGCACCTCCACCTTCTCCTTTTCAGGTGACTTCCATCCTTCTCTCTCTCTTAGTCTGCACTCTTGGTTATAGATTTCAGAAGTACTACAAGTAGTACCTTTCACCGCACATACTGTGAGGTGTGATACCTTCCCCTCACACAGGGACACATGTATGTGAGGTGTCAGCAGACTTCTTAAGATAAGCACTTTTACTCAGGGGCAAACAACACTAACACCCTCACTCTATCCTTCCCCTGCCCCTTTTATGTGCACATAAATTTCTCAAAATTCTTCTTCCTGATCAACCAAGGGAGCAAATGCTGCCTCTCTCCCCTTTCCAGAGCTGGTAGCACTGACAAAAGGTATAAATTCCCAACTTTCTGGGAAAGCTTAAGGAGCGGATAACAAAATGCAGTGTCACTGAGAGAGGAACGCTACAGAAGAACATACAAACGACTTTCCCAAAGGAAATACTTTGATTAGAAGTAATCCCACCATTAAGCATACAAGTTGCAGGTCATTTTCACGTTAAGTTAGCAATCAGGGAAATCCTAATGGATGTGTAGTTCATGTGTGGTCCTTCTCCCAGTGTCATACACCACTGGCTAATGTAGATGCACCTACTGAGACCAGCCTAAACCCCAGTGTGAACCACTGTCACAGGCATGAGAAAATGAACTGAACAGTGGCATGAACTGCTCTTAAAAGAAAGGCGACTTATGCAAATTGGCATATGTCAAATTCAAACTCATTATCTGGTAGCTAACATAACATTTGTGTTTCTGAAGGACTAGGTCACCTTTAGAAACAAACCATTTCAGTCAGATTATTTTGAGTGCTGTGAATTCTCCTTACTTAGCCCAGAGACAAATTCACGGAAGTTGATGAGCAGATCTCCATTTTCATCAAGAAGCCTGAATAAGCGTGCAGCTAATACATCTGAATGAGTTCCACATGCCCAAGGAAAGAGGAGAGCGAACATCCCCTTGAACTGCTCAAAGTCAATACGGTACTGCTCCAGATAAGGCAGGCTGGGATCATGCCGGTCAATAGCATTGCTGTTTCCTCCCCAGTAGCAGCTGGTCAGATGTTCTGCCTGAACAGAAGGCAAACTGTGTGAGATTGTCATCACCTCTGTAAACAACTTGTCACTATCAATGATAAAAAAAAAAAAATAAATCCAAACAACTTATACATACACATTCTTAAAACAACACAAAACTAGCAGATGCATTTCCATCTACCTAGCCCTTATACTTCTGCAAAAGGTTTCTTCTCTAACCAGCACAAAAAACCATCCCTCTACAAAAAAAGATGATAAAGCAAAACTTTTTCCGCTTGCCGGGCAGATGAAACATGAAATACCTGTTTTGAACAGAGCAGTAAGCAGCTGTGACTTGCATATATACACAGGCTTGCTGTGCTTAGTCACCCCCTTCACCCCCACCATATAGTCAAGTCAGAAAGGGGACTCTCATGAACTCTAATCTCAGAGCATATGAAAATAGCTGTTTATTTGGAATATTTTTTGTTGAACCACATAGTCTCAAAAATACTGCATTAAGTCCTATGCTTTCAGTCTTACTGAGGACAGTGAAAGTTCTGGAGCTGACTTTGGTAAAATCTAATTTAAAATGATTCAGAAGCTTTGAGAAAGAGATCCCAGCACTGCACAGTGATCAGCTGGGGTGGACTGTCTGACTTCATCTCACTGATTCCATGGAAGACTGAAAGAAGGCACTGCAGGATTTGGACAATTTTAAGACCTGACATTACACATGGGAAATTGAAAGGAAAGAAATTCTTCATGGTGTACCAAAAAATCTCTGTTATAACAAAAGAGAGGAAGAAAGTATCTTGTTTTATGGCACTGTGCATGAGAGTGAAGCTAAAGCACTTTAATTGCTCACCTTCAAATTTGTGGATCTAATGGTATTGCTGTACAATCAACTTGCAAAGACACATCACTTTGTGACACTAAATTTCAATGCAATACAGTATACATTAAAGCAATCACAATGGCAAAAATCAGCTATTATGATATGGAAGTATTAACTGTCTGAGATAATAGAATAAAGGTATTTCTTTGCTACATTCCAAAATTTGGGTCAGGTACAGAGACACATACATAAGTTTCTACAGACTGATAAAAAGCCTCTATCTATTCACTTTTTCACTATAATAGTTTTCATCATTTTATTCATTTTTTCCCCACAGACAAATAATTTAGTGAATGACTTACTTCCTGCACTTTTAAAAACTGTTTTTTTTTTTTTTTTTGTATATTCAATAATACATAGCTAATTCAAGTTTGTATTAAGATACCTCATAGTAAGTAACTCACAGACTCAACCTGGTCTTTAGAAAAGACACACAGTCCCATATCAAAAATAAATGTTTGCACTCAGCTTTACCTTGAAAAGAGCATACAGTTCCTCCAGTTCATCGATAGTAAAAGAAGTCTCTGTCACAATAGTTCGTACCTTTTGAAACATAACATTAACAGTTACGGATTTGAAATCCATGTCTCATTGAAAAGCTAATTTAAATTTCAGAAACTGACTGACCTTAATCTTTGCAAAGAACATTATTTCAGTACTTACCACATTGCGCTTTGTAGTATCTTCAAGGGTTTGGATAACTTTCAGCCTTTGTTTGAATCTCATTTGTTCAATTAAGTCTGCTCGGATACTTCCAAATTTCTGAAAGAGAAAAAAGAAGTACAGGATAGTCTGTGTATTAATATTTGGAATACTTATCTTGCCTTTAATGTCTTTGAGAAATTAATTTAATTATGTGATATACCACAAATAGTATATTTAAAAAACTGCTGTTAAGGCATTTTTCTAACACATGAAAAAGTTACAAAGACTTTAGGAATATATCACTAGACTTTATTTTTCCAAGAACTTGTTTTCATTTAATTTGAGAGGCCTTTATTAAGTTACAAATCCTCAGATTTCAAACCATAATCTCAGTAGTTAGAAATTTCTTGCTTGGCAAATCTCTATGAATAGATTTTTTCGTAACTCCTTCCTTGGGGTTTTATCTCAGCTTGCCCTGGAATATCTCTTAATTGCTACAGAGAGAGAAGATATTTAGACTAACTGGATCTCTAGCGGCTGAGATACTATAGCAGTCCTGACGTTCATCAGAACCTGAAACCAAGTATCAAGAATGCAACTTCCATTAGGAAGAAGATTCTCTGAAGTGCCCAAGTCTTATTTTCAGAAGTGTTTTTTTTTCCCCACAATGCACATCACAGTCTCAGAGAGCTCCTCTATATACTCAGAAGCATCCTATGGGAAAACCTATTAGGAATAATATTTCATGTTTTCATATGTAGATGAATGCCTAATCCCTACGATTTATTTCTGTGAACTGTAAGTAGAAGTTTTTTCCCATTAAAAAACACTTGTAACATACTGAGAAATGCACAGATGACCAGCAGGAATGATAATGACAGACATGACGTATGCCACATGTAAAACTAAAAAGGGGTGGCAAGATACGCTTTCACACAGGATAGATTTATATTTCCAATGCAAGTGCATCTACATAAGCAGGTCATAATTTGCTAGCACATTAAAAGCCGTGTTTATCTGTAAAGCTGTAAAGCAATCTGTAAAGCTCAGGAATAAAAAGATGTTTCATCTACTTGGAGCATTTTGCAAATAAAGAAGTCTTTGGAAAAAATGGAATCTACATAAATATCCATGAATATCAAGCACCACAGGGGTAACAAAACCTGGAAAAGAGAGGTCTTTTGTGGCTCTGAGGCCACATCTATTTGAGTAATCTGGTCTTATTCTCTGGTCCAGAGGTCAAATGAGACGGTCTGTTTGCATCCATACAACTAAAACTCACGTAGCCTACAGAAAAGGAAGTTGCATGCAATTACCTTTTGGGAATGGTCCCTTGTCCATGTTAACCTTCAAATCATACAAGGAATTGTTGGAAGCATGTCACTTCTATGTCAAAACTGTATCAGACCTTTGATTGTCAGTTGTTTAGTCAAGATCCAGATACTACTATTAGATGTAGCTTAAGTGTCTAAGGTCTTTTTTACCCACCCCCCCCATTAATGAACACACAAATCGAAGCAGTTAGGCACATAACGGCTCTGAACATCTGAGTCTACACTCCATGGACAGCTAGTCAGGCTTTCAAAGCTGTAGTGATTATGCATTATTTCAGTCATTTCTACTGTAATTATTATAATGCTAAGTTCTGTGGCTTCTTAATTGATCGCAAAATTGAATGAAAAGAGATTTCTCACTAAAAAGTATTTTCAGTAAATGCAAAAATTACTGGCAGGGTAAAATGTACTTGTTATGTATATTCTCTTATTTCAAGAATGTCTCTCTCTTAAAAAAGTAGAAAGTCAGTTCAATATCATCACAGAGAGGGGTGCTAATCACTTAATTACCAGCAAATTCCTCTGCATCACTTCAGCTATCACTAGAGACTTCTCATATATACATCTGACATGATTACCAAAGAGCTAGACAGGATCAGAGCCCGATGGAAAGCAGCGCTTCACAAAACAATCCAATATTGTGCTTTTGCCAGTGCTGCACCTTCACCAAATTCTCAGACTTATCACACTCCCATGACAAATATCATAGGACAGTCTGCAAGTGACAAGGTTTTCCCCCCCTTGGAGGTGGTGGTTGTGTGTTTCAGTGAGGGCAAAGGACTTCAAGAAAAAACATTTTTTTCAGCTGTAGGTCTTCCTATTTTTTTCATAAACAATAAATATCTAGAAGATTAAGGATAGATGGTTACCCAGTAAGTATCTTTAACAGCTTAAATTCTAAAAGTAGCAAAGATACACTCACTCACTTGGTATTTTGCTCTTTGTAGCTGCAACAAAGCTAACAGTGAGCTCTCAGCCCTAACTCCACATAACTAATTGAGGAACATAACAGTCACTGAATAACAGATGCCTTGAAGTTTTTTTTATCTTGATAGTTTACTATTGAATTGGTTTTTTTTAAATAATCAAATCAATGAACAACAATGACTCTCCTGCAACTAATTCTCTCTTTGCAATCAACTCCTGTTTTCCTCACAGTTCTTCACTCTCCACGCTATTTGTTTTGCCTAATTATGCTGGAGTACAGCTGGTTATTTATCTAGAAGGAGCTATAAGGTTCTGCACTGCATAAGCCCCAAAAAAGACAGACTGGCTCTGCATGGAGTCAGGTTATTCATCTAAAAACAGTTAAGCCAATGCAAGCTGTCTTTGTGATGAGGAAACCACAAAAATACAAGGGAAACAAGATTTCGTATAAACTTCCTTCTCCCTATTCTAATATTGTGTGAAGGAGAAGAACTATACATCTAACTTCAGTTTGCCCTTCAGTGTAGAATACGCTGAGCACTACATACTTCCTTGTTAAATAGATATTATGTTATTAAAGCAAGGAGGTTTTAGGGACATAGAAGCACCTCTGAGACAGCTGTCATATTGTTAAGTCTGAACTTGCATCTTGAACTAAAAATACTAATTTATCCTGCATGTCAATGGAAAGAGAAAAGGAAATTAAGGAGAATAACTCTATAAAGTTATTTAATTTTTATTAAAAAAAAATCAGTATGTCAGTGTAATCATCAGGGGTGTTTTAACTGATGGCTTATTTTTAAAATCTAAGGACAATGAGACTGGTTTGCAAATTTTAGATTTTTTGCAGGCTTTGTCCTGTGCTTTACAGATACTAGTTATTACCAGATCCTTTCACTTGAAATTTTTTTTTATCTTTGGTGATAATACTTGCTGGAAGAGAAAGGTAAAAGAAAAAAAATTCCACTGATAATAGAAAGTATTCTGAAATCACATAGATTTCACTAATGTTTCAGTTTGGAAAAGCATGAAAAAGCTTAGATGAGAATTATCCTTTTTTGAATTAGAAATTCAGCCTTATGTTTATAAATCACTTTTTTGTTGCAGGCTGCTCTCCTTTGATGCAGCAGGCTTCTATAGAAAACAGCTCAAATTTAAAGTTTTGGTTAAAAGAAAAAGAAAAACTAACCCCTCTCCCCTGCGCCATTTCAGACTTCTGAGATGAGTCTCTATTTCTTTTATGTTCTTTCAGTTCCAAGCAAAGCCCAACTACAGAGTATCAAATTCCCCTGTAAAGCAGAACTAGTGTGGGTTGGCAAGTCCCTGTTAAAAAATCCTATCCTACCTCATAGGAAGACCTGATTAGTCTGAAGATATCCACCTCAGGATAAGGCTCGACATCATCGCTGAGCAGCGAGTGAAGATGAGGAATGGGTGGAAGAGTGCTGTCCTTATTAGTTACGCTGTCCAAATATCTGGTGGGGGAAAAAAAAAAAAAAGAAATGAGAAACCCAAGGTTAGGTTCATTTCCACCCCCTCCCTTCTGAAGCTTAATAGAATAAGGGTTACATATACAGTATTAAACATAAAAATGATCAAGCCAGTCTCTACTAATGAGCTACATGATCTTTGACACCAAGGGTCAGCGTGCTTCAGTCTACATGCTCCCCTGCCCTAATACTGCCCAACCTTGCTGCAAGGGGCTTTAAGGGCTTGTTCCTCCCACAGTGCAGCTATCTTCTACCCTGCAGCTGCAGAACACTTAAATCCTCAGCAAGCACTGGGGCTTACTTCAGAGACAACACAACCAGTCGTCTTTAATCCCAATGAAATTTAAAACCAGACTTCAGTAAGGCTATACTAATGAAACTTATTAGGAAAAAATTTCCAAAGTTTCATCACCATCTTGAAAACTAAACACTACTACCAAACACAAGGAAATCACACTCAGCAGTATTAGTTTGTATGAAATGACTCAATCCAGTCTATTTTTCAGCCTCTTGTTTCACTGAAATCCATTCATTCAAGAGCCTACCTAATTCTTCTGAGTTCTGTTCAGTCTGTTCCCAAAAGAATTGCTCTTGAGACCAAAGCTTTTCCTTAGCAGCATTTAAAAGGTAGCAGGCAAAAGATGAAGTAATAAAACCCATGTAATCAACTAAAATAATCAACCAAAATAAGTTTAAATTACCAGGTTTGGGAAGTTTATTTGAATGTCTTGAAAGAAGAATTTATATCTTTTTGGTCACTTAACATGATTTTAAGATAATATAAAGAGTACCTTATACGAGTGAAAGGGGACTGTAAGCGTGGAAAAGATTTACATATATGGTACTGGCTTAAATTGAGTATTGCAACATAGAAGAAAACAAATCAGAAAACTAAGCAAGCAAAAAGTAAAATAAAATGAAGATACTTTATTTTCTGTAATAAATACCTTCCCAAGACTGTCATGGCTTCTCCATCATCTTTACAGTTAAGCAGCTTGTCTACATTAGCATCGAGGACAGCAAGCGCTAATTGAAATATCACCTTTATTCCTTCACAGAAGAAACAATCCACAACCACCACTGCGCTTTCAAATGGCATTACACTGAGGAAAAGAGTGAGGAACCAGGACAGGGAAATGGTGGATATTACACCCAAGTCCTGCATGCAGTCATAAAGCTGTGGAACATAGTCACGAGCCAACTCTTCAAAGACACCCTGATCCACCAATGCTCCTGTTGAAAATAAGTAAAGTTGGATGTCCGTTAATTCCAGAGCAAGTGACCACATCACCATTTAGAGGAGAAAAATATCTATACATATATTCTATGTATATGTAAATACAAAACCTAAGAATATTTTACATGATCCTTACATACATTTTCCCACTTTCAGATAAATAACAGATTCTATTCCACTACTGAGCTGTACATGCAAATTGAACCGTAATAAGTTTTTTTTTTGTTTTAATTATACACTTCATAAGAACTAACGAAGGGTCAATTTGGTCTAGCACCTACAGAAGCTATATGATGGCTTAGTACTTACCATTACTAATTAGAATAAGACTTCTCAGCACCACCTGTCTGTGAGAGTTTGGATTTATTACAAAAGAACCCTGTGTGATACATATCTACGCCATGACATCAGTGTCTTAAGCAGGCCAGGAAGAATAATTTCTGAGGCTGAATGAGGACCTCAAGCATTTGTGAGCTACAGCAAAGACAAGAGTTTCCACGATAAACTGAAGAGCCATTCACTTCCACATCCACAAGGAAACTGTCATCTGACAACATCGGCTTTGATATACCCATACCGTTCTCTCAGGTCAGAGATAAACAGGCACAAAGACTTCTACCACAAAGTGCCAAAGCTCCTCTTTCCACCTTACCTTAATTAGATAATTTGATCACCTAAAACTCAAATTTTAGTCTCCCGTCTCTTTTTTATTTACTTTAAGCCCACTTTAGAACACCATCCAATCCTAAGTAAGTGAAAAACTGCTATCACAGTATCTGTTTAGGGAGTTGCTTCTATGCTCTTGAGCAACCTGTCTTGCCACTAGCATTCACAGTTGTATCTATGCCACACATGCATCTACACATGTACTTGTTTCAATACAAATAATATAAATGAATTTGGTTAATTTTTGCATTGTCATTTTACAGAATTTCCCCATAACGTACCAACAACTCTTGTGTTGTAGTAGTCAGGTAGCATACGTTCACAGAGAGCCACCAGCAGCCAGAAAGCTTCCTCCTCTTTTGCATAAAGTAGGAGTACTGATGTCACAATATTCATAGCCTAAAAGAATGAGAAATATAAATTGCTAGACCCATTTTTTCATTATCTAGCACAGTAAATGGCAGATAAGTGTTTACTACCGTTAGGAAATTAGCTACATCACCCCCTGCAGACCCCAAACTGTTCAAGTATTTTCCTTGAAACAGGCAGTGTTTGCCCAGTGCTCAAAGGAAGGCTTAAGAAAGCCTCAAATAAACAACAGAAAATTGTTTGGTTTGTTTGTTTTTTAGTTTGTTTTTTAAATGAAAAATAAATCAAGATTTCTTTTCATAATCAAGGACCTACTCAGGTCTGCAAGCATCCAGTTACACTGCTACTGATGCTCTGCCAATAGGTGCTCTGGGGGAACCTGGGTCTGATGCAGACAAAATGCCTCCTACAGCACTAATGCTGGCCGCTGCTGTACCACCCCTCACAGAGGCAGTCTGCACTCCCCATTCTTTTTGCTTCAATGAAAAGGTCAAGACACAGCATCTGTGAGCTGAGGCAAATGCCTGTAACGAACAGCCAGAGCGCAGTGAAACCGAAGTCTCTTGCTGTTGCTCACTCTCCATATTTGACTGTGTAGATGACAGATTCTTATGGCCTGTTTCACACCATTTCAAATATCACAGCATTGTACCATGACCTCTGAATTGTTTGCTTACAGCCTTACTAGACCTCTGCTCATCCGCAGAACTGAAATATTTCGCTACCGTTTTCTTCACGGTTTGCCTCCTGAGGAATTAGCTGCTCATTTCTTATCCTGTAACATTTTAAGCTGATCGTTACCTGTTTGAAACAGCAACTAGGGTTTCAACTGAAACTCAGAACAATGTTACAGCTCTGTTAAAGTCTATGTTATTCCTTTTTAACTTGTCGACCATATCTGAAATACTCAGTGCCTGCATTCTCACTTTAACTGTAAATCAGCATTCTGAATGCCATGGACCAAGTCCCAAGGCTATTAACAATTACTGCAACAATTTTAGGAACCAGAATCACAGTGTCTTTCTACTGTTCCTCTGTTAAACAACCTTTACAAAAAGTTATCGTAGCTATTACTTAGTATTATATTTGTTATTAAATAATTTATGATGGTATCTGTTAGAACTGCTTGCACTTTCACTTACTCATGTTGTATCTAGGAGTCTTATCAGTCAGACGTTTATCAGGCTTCTTAATACTCATGACTTCAAGTTTCCTTTTTGCAAAAATAGGTAGGAAGGCAAAAAAAGGGCCCAGGTGATAAGTCAAAGTGGCAAAGCAAGAAAGAATGATTTGGGACCAGAAACTAAAGTGACCCCTGAATCACAGGCATAAGAACACCAAAACCATGCACTGGTCAGCATTAACTCTCCGATACATGGTTGTGATGCACAGTAATAAGATACCTTCCAGGGTGCTTTATTTTGGTTTGGTTTTTTGGTTTTTTTTTTAATTTTGTTCTGAATGATGGAATGGCATCATTGAAAAAAGTAAAGGATGTTCTGGAGGGTTATTACAACTAATACATTGAACAAGTAGACAAAATTTAAGTCTGAACAATTAAAGGTTTTTGTTTTTTTTTTAATCTGCTTAAAAGAAAAGAACCTTTCTTCAGGGTCCATTTGTCATTTTCTGTAGATGCACTTCAGGACAGCTCTGTTCTTATCCTCTGTCCAGCCTCTAGATTTATGGGCAGAAAATACGCTTACAGAAAGCTATGCACATCCCTCAGCATGCACTGCTAATACTGCTGTTAGAGTAGGTCCTTGTGTCAAGGACCTCAACGCTCCTCTGATCTCAGCACTACTGTAATTCTGCAGCATTGAGGCTTTACCTCACAGCATTATACATGTATTGGTGTACTTTACATAGCCAAATACTCATGTACATCACTGAAGAAATAGAAGTATAAGGAAAGAACTGGAATTCCAGAAACTGAAGGAGTGTCAAGGTATTTCAATTACCTGACAATATCCTATGTTTGGATTCCTAAAAGCATAAGCTGTCAAGACTCTCCTTAGAGCAGCAATACCCATCTCATTCTGGAACGCAGGGTGTTCCGGAAGGGAGCGGTGCAGATCCCTCTCTATCTCTTCTGTAGCAAGATTATACTTCCCCATCGATTTCTCCACTAGGTCCTCATAATAACCAGGATGAGTGGCCATTTCATTAATGGCTCCTGGGAGTGGGAAAACAGTATTAAAACCAGAAGAAAAAGGCAAGAGTTAGCAGATACAGTAGCCCAACATGATGATCTTCTGCTACCCTTTCATCTTGAATGTCACCAACAAGCACTTTGAAAACGAATATGAATTGTTATTTTTGTAAAGGTGATTAAAAGGAAAAAAAAAAAAAAAAAGATGTGCTCAGGTGATTGAGGTATCATCCCGTCTTGTCTTCTCCTCTAGAGGCATTTTATAATAAGGTTAAAAAAAAAAAAAAAAAAAAGGAAAGAAGACAAAGCCTCCCTCTCTTTCAGCCAGAAAGAAACAGGGGGTATGAAAAATAAACCAGCTGTGCAGTCACATGGTATCATGAGCTCTCTCTGCAGCTGGCTGTGAGTTTGATTATTCTAAATAACTCAAAACATGTGCCTTTGAGAAAGCTACTTGCCCTGAGGAGGGAGTAGATGAATGCTTCGTTGCAGAAAGTATGGTATCGCAGCCAAAAGCAGGAACTCCTGAGCTCTATTCCTGCTTCTGAAAATGACTCTGTCATCTTTGGCAAGGCACCTACCCTGTCTTAGGGATACTATAGCATGCTCACAGCATTGCTATGAGATTTCACTGTTGACTTTAAAACTTCCCTGGAAATTAAAATCTCAGCGGCAAAGGAAATCAAGTATCAGTAGCACAAAGTAATGCACGTGGAAAATACTAATCATACATACACCATGAAAATTGGTCCAGAGTAGCTACTAATTAGACACAGGACAGATCTGTGCATTCCTGTATAGATCTTCTGAAAACATTCGTTTGATGCCCAGCAGCAAAGAGAAGATGTACGAGATTAAGCATTATTAGGGAAGAAATAGAAAACAAACCAGAGAGCATCATTAGGTCATCATACAAAGTCCCCGGTGTGCTCATATCCTAAACGGTGTGCATAACTGTGGTTACTATCTCGGGGAGGGGCAGAGGTAGAGAAGGCATACAGTAAGTAAAAAAAGGTTATGAAGAAAGCCTGAGGTATGGACTAATTTCCACATAATTAGTAATAAAATGAATAAAATTCTTCAACTTTGAAAAAAAATATCTAAGGGGACACATATCTAGAGAATCCTTGATAGCACAGAAGATGGACAGAAATATTTTCTCACCACTTTTCAAATACTGAGAGCACCTAATGAGTAACTTTTTTTTTTATTATTTAGAAAAAAAAGGAAAAATAGTGGTTCCATGCAACATGCTTAAACTTTGGAATTCCTTGCAACAACTTGCTGCAAAGGCCAGAAGCTTAATTGGATTCAGAAATAACAAATGTGAAGTAGGCCTGCTGGTGGTTGTTAAACATCTAGAAGGCTCTAGACTGCAGACTTCTGGTAACAGAGTGCGCGTTCTGCTTTTTTATATTCTTCCCTAATTATTTGAGTCTGTTTGAGAAAGGGTATTTACTGGTCTAAACAGAACTCTTGTCTAAACCAGTCTGGCGCCTGCTAACAATCACAGCCTTACTTGCTCCAAATATTTTTAGATGCTTATTATCTGTGCCGTTAAGCATCTCTGAAATCCTTTCTTCCCTCATGTTTTTGCTTACATCCCACAGTCACGTTCAAATTAATACCTACCTGAAAACAGCAGCCAGAGTTCCCCTCTCATGCTTTCCGGAATGCCCTTCAGCACAAGGTCTCTGGTTTTCTCTGTACGATACATGCAGACTCCTTGGCCATATTCAGCAAAGTGAATCTTCCAGGCCTGTTCCTTCAGAAACTCTTTAGCCTAAAAGCAAAGGCAGACAGGCATAAAGATACAGCTTCTCTTTCTAACACTCTGCCCCACTGAAATGCTAAGTGTGAAAAAGCCTGCAACATCCTAACTTTCCAAGTGGGCAAGAAATAACTTGGCTACACTCCAGTTGTCTTCTTAATGGGCTGCCTCCTCCCTTCTCTTAGTTTCTATTCCAGTAGAACTTGCTGTTAAAAGAATATTGTGGGAGCAGTTGTACTTAAGAGCAGGCATACAACCTCCCCTTGATTTACATCCAACTTTGCTTTTTAATGCAGTGAAGTTGTTTCTATTGGTAAAACAACAGCATGTTCAACACTTTATTTCTGTAAAAAATGATGTCTCTTAACTGTCTGTGGCAAAATGAAAGTCTTCTGGGTCAGAAACATGGATTTTAAGGAAAACGGATTTTAAGGAAAACATAATTTAACAACTTTTTCAGTCAGGTACAGCACTCCGAGGTGCATTTTACCAGCTTGGGGTTGAACTCCTCAGGTGACCTCCGCCGATACATCGTCATTAAAGCTTGAGTTGCTGTTGGAATGCCATTGTCATTGAGGTTGAACTGTCGCTCTCCCTCCGACTCAGAGCTGAGGCTTTTATGAGGGCTGGCAGAAATTAAACTACTTGATCTTGTAAACACCTGTAGAAAGCAGTCACAAGCAATACAGTCATGGGGCTGAGCCAGGGTCTGGACTTTTCACTTCATGTTACTTCAAAATTTATATACGCTAACAGCTAACAAAAAATGAGCAAATTAAATCACCCAGGTACATTCACAGGCTGAGCATATGAGAGCAGAAATTAAATCAGGGTAGAATAATGAAATAATTTCCAGTTTCTCAACAGCTCGCCCTCCCCCCGCCCCAAGTAATCAAACCCTATAATTAGAATTGCTAAGGTAGTGTGAACTTCAAGTAGCCCTGGGCAATCAAACCAGCTCCCTTGGTCTCCCATCAACATCATAGTATTGTTGACCGGCCAGGTGGCTCCTTGACTGTCCAGAATGTAAGACTTATATATCACATATATTATATGTATGTGTGTACACATATACATGTATATCAGTATATATGCTTATACAGATAAACACAAAATAAATTATTTTATTCCCACCAACTAAAAAAAAAGTTCTACAGAAAATTCAACACTGTCAGGTTGTGAAATATTTTGAAGAAGAATTTTCTGACTTCTTAAACAGCTTTGAAAATTTATCACAGTAAGATCTCATGCAGCAGTTCACGCCAAATGCCTGAAATCGAAATTAGCAGTCATGCATGTCTACATACGTAGTCATATTACTAAATGTAATTACAATGCTTGCAATTATTAATTTGTGTTTATAATTCAGTGGGTAGAATATGTAGATCCATTTAGGACAAAAGGCAAGACAAAGTTTCAGCATTGTACATATATGCATATGTGCTCTGGTATACAACTACAACAGCACACTAATTATACCTCACCATCAACCAAACAAGAAAAAAAACCTGACTTCTAAGATTTACATAGCAAACACGGTAGGACTACTCAGCACAATACTAAGGTATAGCTTAGTACAGACGTGGAAACTCTTGATTTAAAAGAGTTTCATATTAACTGATAATTTCTTCAAATTATTAAAGTTCCACAATTAGATTTTGACTTGGACAAGTCAGTAGATATTAAACAGTGTTATTTAATTAACCAGGTAGTTAACTGACACTTTCTAACAAGAATGTGTCAGCAGGAGTTAGAGTAGCTCTTCCCCAGCAATGGTGATTTCTCTTAGGTTTAACATGAAAAAAATAGATATCTTAACATTTTAACTGTGCAGCTTAAGGAAGCTAAAGGCATTAACACAAAAGAGGTAACGTTTCTCTGTACAAAGGTTTATCTTTACAAAAACTCAAAGGTTTTTCCCAGCTTTTCTCTCCCCACCCCAGTTAATATACCCTTCTAGTAAACGATTCATGTTCCTCCACATACCTCATCATCTGAGCTGATATAACTTCCAGAAATATTTCTTTCCAAGTATATTTTTGAAGTGGTTTGTTGCAGAAAGTCTGAGATTCTCTGTACAAGAAAGTCTCTGTCTTTCAAGTTGGCAAAGAGGAATGTCATTCTGTTTTTCGTGCTGATTGATAATGGGCTGGGCAACACACTGGAGCTGTCTGCCTTTTCCACTATTGTCACCTACGGAGAAACAGTAGCTACGGCTTAAGATCTTTAATAAATCAAGTTGCTTGGCCTAAGAAACCATCTTAATACAATAAATTCATGTCCCTTCCCCCCTTTCATCAAATCACTGTGGATATTCCCACTGCGGGAAAACAGAATTTGAATACAAGGACTTACAAGTTTGAAAGGTGAAGACTGTCACCCCTTAAACAACCGGCTTCCATACAGTCTCCAGCAAAAATCCTTTGTACTGCTTAGTTTATTTTCCTCAGGCTTTATTTTAAAAGAATCAGTAAAACAATTTTATTTTTTTTTCTGTGGGATGCAGATCTACAGGCTTTTTTGTAGGACCTCCGAATCCCTCTCCTGCCCCCCAACACCAGTACAAGCTGAATCAACCAAGACTTTTGTTTAGTTTTTATTGCCAATATATGCGAATAAGCCATTTTTGGGATAACACTCCTGTTCTACTATATTATAGTTGCATGTTGTGATAACAACTGTTATTGCAACTGTATTTTTGCAGTACACAGAAACCTGCAACAAAGGGAAACTAATCCCATGTCTTTCCTTACAAAGGAAAACCCTGTGAGGTGGAGGTTTCTGTTTGGCCTTCAACTGTTAGTGGAATGGTCACTAATCTAACTGAACTCCAACCTGCAAACAGTACTCACACCACAATCTACCGAGTACCAGGGCACTAGGTTCCCTGAGATTTTGGTAAGGCACGTTAACACAAAGAAATCCCAGGGATAAGTCATACACTGTGGTTGAATTATAGAACAGCGTGTGTTCTAAATATTACCAATTATTAGCTTTAAAAACAAATAAACCAATCAAGTTTGTGCAGTCCATACATTGAACAAAAGACAAATCACAATTGTAAGTACTTTAACCACTGCTTTTATGACTTTAAACCATTTCCTAGGTAATGAAAACTCTCTTACTGACTTCAGAATAGAAGAGGGCACATTTTAGTTTGCTAGGACCTTTTACTTTTGCTCTATTTTTTAAACCCTTTTTAAAACAGAGATCAATGGTAAGACATTAGTGCTATAATATTAATATCTCTCTAGCTAAAAGGATAGAATAACCATTTTTCACACAACATTTTCTTTCAAGATGTATTTAAAGACTGCAATACACAGTGCTCAGGTGCTAAATCACTTCTCTATCCTTCCAACTTCCTTTTATTTTTCTGCTAACTACAAATCCATTTGTTTTTCATTAACTTAAAGGATCTTCACTAACAGCACACTGAAATTAGCTAAAATTGTTCCTACGTCATTTTTCTGTTCCACTTAAAAACTATTTGAGTATAATCAGCACAAAACACAGACAAGTTCTAGAGGCACAGGACAGACATTATAGCAAGTATGCTCTGCTATAATGAGAGAAAATATCCACTTATTTCCTACTAAAGCAGAGACATACACATATCTGAAGTGCTGATCTTGGAGACTGCACCTTCTGGGTGCAGTGAGCAGTGCAGTCAGCCACTGAAAACCACCTTTTCCAATCATCATTTCTGAATCAATGCTTCGTCATTGTCTCATCTGTTAAAACATCTCCAGGATATTGCAGAATACTGGAATTAGGTTAGGGTCTGACCCAAAGCTTTAATTAAATAGAAAGCTTCCCTTTAATTATTAAGGGTACTGATCAGTTGGTGCTGGTGCTACCCGTGGTGTTACTGTTCTCCTTGCTGGTGCTGAGACTTAACCTGCTCACGCAAAAACACTTACTCCTTCAGCTATTTCTTTCTCTTAAAGCTTTAGAGCTGCTTTGAATCCTAGCTGTGGTTATCAAAAGCAGTCGCTGAATCTGCATCCAGGAGAAGAGATCCTGTTAAATGCAGACTTTGTTCTCCTCCTCCACCACTTTACCTGGAGGACTGTTGTTCCCCTGGAGTTCTAGACAAACAGTGCAATCATAATCGAAGGTCTCTTCTAAAATAACCAAAGTCATTGCAACACACTGTAGAGAAGCTGCACTTCAAAGTTTCCAAACAAATACCTTTGTTTTTATTCTTAATGATTTGTGGGAGAAAACAGTGCCTTGAAATATTCCATGGACATCCAGTCAAGTCAAACTGTCCACGGCTACATCAGCTTTGCTATTATTTCCAAGACTTACACATTTTTCCATTAACCCACAAATCAAGTCAATCACCTAAAAGCTCCCCAACATAATTTTTTTTATTGCATCAAACTTGAATTCTTTTTACTGAACATCTGCTTTAAGCAGACAGCTTTAAAAAGGGAAGCACAATGATTTGTAAAATGCCAACAAATATTTTCCATATACAGGAATAAATAATTGCAAGTCTGTGTGAAGAGACAATTAAAATCTTTAAGATTATGAGTCTTTTTACATCTGACAAAAGCAAATATTATCTGACAGATTCCTTAATAGAAGATCCACTCGTCAATCTAGGAGGTTTTGTCGTCTGTCCCTCCCTATGAGGCACAGAAATGGGGCTGTAAATCAGAATATAAATTATGGGAGAGGAAGGACTCATGAGGGTTGTAAAAACTGACATAGAAAACTCCCTGTGAATTTCAGTAGTAGGAACTTTTAACTAAGATACACAGGCATTAAGTATTACTTAGAACACATCAGAATAGTATGCTCACAAGAGATTAAAGGGATGAAAATAGGCTTTTCTCCAATAATGAAAAAAACATCAAAGCTAGGTTGCAATTTCCAATAAGATATTGCTTTATTATTTGCCCTATAAATTTACAAATACAAGTATTTACCTCTCGAAGAGGGATAATAAGGCTGCACAAGTTCTCTTCTTTACTAGTAAAGCAAATGTAGTTTGTAGAAACAAACATCTGACCCAAAATATGCATTTTGTTGAACGGAGTCCAGAGAGTACAGTCTGTGTGTCCATCTAATTTCTCATCCTTGGGAAGTCGGAACAACGCACGGTATCTCTCACTCTTTGCTCTGGCATCAAGATCCCTAAAAAAAAAAAACCACAGAAAGCTTTTCTTGTCTTAAGAAATACATAATAAAATTTAAGATCTATTTTATACAAATCATTGCAAGTTACCTGCAACATACAACTCAGTTAAGTGCTGAATGTACAGCAAAACAGTGTAAATAGTTTGCATATAGGGGATGTATAGTCTCTACTGCTGGAAGATTCTAAAACTGTATAAAAAAAAAAATTCTGCCATAAATGACTTAGATACATTGATTCTGACTTCTCAGAGGGGACAATCTGCATGATCTTTTCACATTCATCCCTACTTTTTGAGAATATACACAGTGAATCCATTTATTATTAAGTAACACATAAGTAACTCCATGTAATATTACACCAAAAAGGCTTCTTTGAGGCTTATTTATTAACAAGATGGAGCCCTTAGAGCTAGAGTTTGCTAACAATTTCAAGGCTTAGTCTTGGTAATGCATTAAAAAGACAAACCTAAGTGACAGAATGCATGTCAGATGTCACTAAGTAATGAGAAAGATAAGCAATATGTTGTTTATATTTTTATATGGTTACAATTCTGTATGGTTCACTAACATTACCAACATATAAAATAATGAAAAAATAACAAGAAACTATCAAATTGCAGTATGATATCTATAAAAGAAGGAGAAATATCTTCCAGATAATTCTTTGTCCCTGACATTTTTTGTATGTCTGTTACCTAAAATAAGTTCTAGATAGAATTAATTATGTAGAATCATTTTTTTCAATTCCAGTTATAGGACCAAGTACGAATGATAGGCATATTTCTTAATAACACTTAAATTGCTTTATTATCTTCCCCTGGTAGTATAAAAGGGCTTTACAACAGATACCAGTGGCAAGACATATGTTAAAGAGCTTCTGAACAAATGAGAATTTGGCTCAAATATGTTTATTTTTGCAACATGTTCATATTCAAATGTTTTCCCTTTCCTATTTCAACGGGAGACCAGGTAATTGTATTTAAAAATTATTCACATTTTGCAACTGCTGGAATCAATCATTCCTTTTGGAGTAACAGTAAATGGTGACAGCATTAGAAAACTTTTCAACAAAATGCTGCAAGCAAAAGGACTGAGTAGAAACAAATGACTAAGAGCCAGTGCTACCTACCGTTTTAGCGCAGATACTTTTTTTGGGGATTTCTTTTTCAGCTTGGGTAATGACCTGTCTTGTTCAAATCCTTCATTGTCCAAAAGCTGTCGCATAGCTATATTTGCAAGCTGTTCCATTAGTTTAAATGTCTCACTGATATTAAGGAATACTGAGAAGAAATGTTCACTTGACCTTGTGCTCACTTTGATCATATCAGGGAAGAGCAGTGTAGCGTTCTTCTCAAGTTGAGTGATATCGACCCAGCGGATAACTAACTTTGCTGAACAGAAGCAAACAAACCAAAAAAAAAGATTAAGTACAAAAATTAGCATATTCAAAAGCATTTATCTTCCTCTTCCTATAAAATATATTCAGCTGAAATTTTCTTGCATCTTGAAAAGTTGTGAGGACAGCACAAATAGACCCAGCTTGTACAAACAAACTATGATCACCTGACAAACAGCAGATAAAAGAGTTTAAATATCATTTACTTCTGTACAGAACACTACACAAAAGTATTACAAAGCTAGGTGGGCTAACATAATTTATCACAGCACTTGCTCAGTCTCTGATGTCCTCTTTTCCTATGGAAGCAAAGAAATGTAGTCTAAACACATCAGACAGGCCTGCATTAAAAAGTTTCAAATATTACAGTAGTGACAGATCCTTGGCTTTACTTCCAACACCACTACAGGTTAGGATATTGTCCTTAAAAGAGGGACTAAATCTACATTTATTTTTTGCCAAAAAAAAAATAAAAATCCAGTCATTCACTGAGGTATGTCTGCACAGCTCAACAGAAATGTGTAGGGAATGATCCATTGCACATAACCAAGTACTGCAGACTTGCTCACCTCTACGCTGCTTAGAATTAACTCCCTCTAGAGCAGACTGGTTGCATCCACACTATGTAGTTCTTGATCCTAGGTCTCCTCTGAGCCCTTTGTGATGCTCTGGTGTTGTACAAGAGTAAATGTGGCATTTGAGGTTGCAAAGTCTGCCAGAGTAGTACTGGAGGATTCCATAAGAGTAGAAGGAGCCAAAGCTAGTGTGATCTCATCCCTACTCCCTTTTGGGCACAGTCCCTGAAGTGAGACAGGCCTCTAAAGGATGTCCAGGTACTATTTTACAGAGAACTACTTTGAGAAATACAAAACAAACAAGGGAACAAGCACACGGTTGAGCAGTGTGACAACTGGGGAACGGCTCCCGGATCCTCTTTTCCTCAGCAGTGTCTTTGCACCCCCAGCGGTTCAGCAGGGGAAGAGTAACAAAACTACAGAAGATTTCCTAACAATTCTTAGATGTGTAGACCACTATTCCACTGTAAAACCTACCTTCCCTGCCCATGAGGAAAGAGTAAAAGCAAAGGTGATTAATGCTGAGATACACCCAGCCCTGACGGGGAACCTTCCCCTTCCAGTAACTGCAGGAGTAGTAGTTCACTAATTTCTCTTCTTCCGGCATGCCAAATAGCTTGTGAAATTTCACTATGGCTTCCTTAAATTTTTCGGTATCATCATCCTCCTTGATGCCATTTATTTTGTTGTATTCAGCGATGATGCCCTAGTAGGGAGTGAAAGAAGTACACAGCATGTTAGTTGCCATGGGGTATCAAATATCCTTATTACCATTGCTGCCTGAGCCAGAGGCCACAACAGTTACTGCAATGTCAAGAAAGTCTTTTGCTTATCTGTTATTCTTCTGCTCATTCTTTTGCTTACATAGTTATTTGCTTTATTCAAGGCTGTCTGATGACCTTGCTCCCTTCCATACCTATGTCAAAAGCAACCAAATACCAGCCACTTGCCAGTACTGTGTTTTAAATTAACCAGCCTATCTCAAATACTCCTAACAACTCTGTAAAGCACCTACAATTTGTAGTGTTTTCCTCTTCCACATAAAAATGCTCCTTGAGAAGAGTGGAATAGGATTTCACCAGAAAATTTTCTTCTAAAAGGAAGGAAAAAAGTAAAAGGAAAAAAAGGATCTGCTATTCATTAGGGGAAATATCAAATGTCTTTTATGACCCCTCTTAACAGACCTTCAGCAGAAGTGAAGAGCAAAAGGAAAAATAAATAAATATCTCCTATTAGATTAACTGGCAGGATGAAAAAATAATTCACACTTTCAGGTGCAGAAGACCTTCATCAAATTTGAAGTGGCACCAGTCTGGTCAAAAGCTGCTTTTTGATACCTCAAAGACTACTGCTCCTTCTGTTCTATACTGAAGTTCTGGTCTAAAGATTCTTAAGACAGTTGACTTACTACACAAAATGTTAGAAAAGGAATGAGACAAAGTCAATGCTTGCAATATACACCAAGTAAGTGCAGTAATTTTGCTTACAATCAATCTTTTACCAAAATATTTATTTTTAGATAATTCTTTGCTTGGATAAAATCCTTTTTAACAGTATAGCTACTATCTCTCCTATAAGGAAAAAAAAATCATGGTAAAACCGACAAAAAAAAACACCAAAAAACCCCCAAACAAACAAAAAAAACCCCCAAAAAATCAATCAACCTTCAACCCCTAACATCTATATGAAGTGTAAATGCCAGATCTACAGGATTTAACTACACGGAAGAGGGTAAAGAGACGTTATACAATGAGTGCATGAAAAAAAATAAATTAAAGTTTTGCACTGGAAAAGCAGTTACATAGAAAACTGTCAAAGTTTAAGACAGAAGCAATAATGCAATTCATTTTAGAACACATAATTTTGGACGCCCTGCCTATATAGTTTTATATATATATTTTTTTTTTTTAATCACGCTCCTATAATTATGTGTGTTAATTCCAGTTTCCCTAATTTTTACACACAGGTTGCTACTTAGAATCTGGTTTTCCTTCAAAAAGGTGGAGCAGCCTGGGGACTACCGGGTCAAATTTGTTTAAGATTCATGTCATTTTTCCTCCCACAGTCACATTTATCATTAACCATATTTATAATAATATATTTAACTACCTGTATTTTTCCTCTGACAAATGTATTTATGTCATTCTCATTTTCAAAGATTGAAAGAGTTTGCAACAAATTCTGTTCAAGCCATTCCCAGTGTTCAGTGATTTCCTTCCTTGAGCAACCTGTATATAAAAAAAAACAAACACAAAAAGTCACAAAATAATTAATTCACCAATTTCAATGTCCTCTTAATCATAAACAAAAGACTCTAATAAAACTCGCCAGTAACTGGAGATGCAATATTTCACCACATGCCATGTCCCTGGAAATTCCAGAATTTTCTCCCATAGTCTTTAGTTTCATAATAAATAGATAGCAATCTTCAAGATTATTCTGTGAGAAGCACAAGCTACTTATGTCCAGCATGAGCAAAACCCCCTACATTTAGAATTCTAACTGCAATAACGACACCGAGCTGCCCAACATCACATTAGTTAGCAAAGGTATTACCCGCATCTGTTAGGAACTGACAAAAAAATCCCAAGAGTTGTATATTCTACCATCGGTTCCTAATTCTTCACCATTATATACATCTATAAATTACGTAACAATGATAAAATTTCAAGCATAAAAGCTGAAAAGGATCATTTTCCTGACAAGTCTGTTCCTCAAAGGAACAGTGCTGAAAGACCTCTAAGAAAGCTGTACCTTTTTAGGGGAAGAGGGTTGTCAGAGGTGATATACTTTTAATGATGAAAGAATAAACTCAAGTTCGATGACCCTAATTTCCTTAGGAAAAGGGGTCAAGTAAGATATCTTTGATACTGAGGAACCAGCATACATGTAGTCTGTAAAGTAGTACATAACAGGAATGAAAAAGCTTTCTGTATGAACTAGAGTTTACATAGGCAAATTTTAGCTTCTATTTACTTAAGATGGAATGTAACAAATATAACTTCCATTTTGACCCCATTCTCAACATCTTGCAATGTTGGTGCTCTTCAGGATCTCGCTGTGCCCACCCTGAAGGAAGAATAAATTCAAGCACACAGAAAAAAATTGTTCCCCAAAAAAAGGATATTGAGGGAATTAGGTCAAAACTAGGACTTTTAAGTAAGTGTTTTCAGAAAACAAACATTACGTGTTCACACAGGAACATCTATACCTGAAGCTTGATTAAAAGTATCTTAATCCAGGCAGGAAATAGCATCAGTACTACATCATCTTTTTGTTCAAATCATAGATTTGACTCATTTTACTCAGAACTAGCAAGTAAATGTACGTACCTGCTAACTAATGCCTAGGGAACCCAACAAAGTGAAGGGCTCATGTGAAGCAACCATCAGAAAGATGCTAAATTACAACAAGTGGTTGCTAATAACTTCTTCAGCTTCACTATAGGCACAAATTGTTAAATGCCTCTGTCTAAGTGTTTCTATGGTTTGTAGAACTCAATGCAACCATCTTGAATACATACCAAACAATCGCTTTCCTTGTTGTTCAGGAACAAATGATGGGGAAAAAAATATTCTTTTTACAGTATACAATCAGAGCTTTACACAACTCCAATGAAAGCAATAGAATGCAACATTCTGTGCAACTCCCAGGGGAATTTCACAATTCTAATTGTAGTATGGATACATAAATCATGTTGTAGAATAGCCTGCATATGTAACTAATATTTCAGAACCACATGTGAT
Source organism: Rissa tridactyla (assembly GCF_028500815.1). Lineage (NCBI taxonomy): Eukaryota > Metazoa > Chordata > Aves > Charadriiformes > Laridae > Rissa > Rissa tridactyla. The sequence goes on from NC_071470.1 coordinate 71,070,901, forward strand.
CACCACTGCTGCTTCTCCTTAAAACTACTGAATGCAACCAGACCTTTCTAGAACTCAGCAGGTAGTCTGGAGACTAATTTATTTCTTCTTAGCTTTTACACTGCTGTAAAAAGCAATGATGAAATACGTGAGTTATGTATATAAAACTAGACTGTCATCGGAAAAATCACTCATCTCTTGAAAAGCAGTGACAAGCAGTGCAGACATGCTATCATGATGAACTATTTCTTAAAGATGTCTATTTCTTGTTTGCCATTTATCAATTATGTTTCATCACTTCTGATGAAACAGCTTCCATTGGTTATTCTCAACCTGTAACAATCCATCTCATTCTTTCCAGTATAGTTCAGTAAACAGAATTCTAACTTGTGACATGTTCAACACAACACTGCACTGGAGAAAGTGCTGTTAACAAGCCTCCTTTACAAAGCTATAAAGCCTCAGATCTACCAGTTAGAGTTCTCATACAGCATAGGTCAGTAGAGTTAATACCCAAGAAAATTAATACGCAAAATTAATTATAAAAAAATCTGGGGTCTAAACATAACCTAAATAGTCGTTTTAGAGCAAACAAAACCCCTTGGATTATTTCTTACCCTCCGAATAGTCTTGTACAGAACAAGACCAAACGTCAGGCAGCATGAATGAACCAGGAAATAATCACACTTCTTCTAGTCACTCTGTATAGCTACTTACTGAAGACAGAGACTATTGCTTTATGGAAGGCAGAGGAGAATATGACAAATTTATGTAAAAATAAGAGATTACAAGTACCAAACAACCAGCAGTCTACCCCTAAGCAACAGGGAGGGACAGCTGTACAATGCAGGACAAATCAGAGTTGCATACCTAAATGTAGCCAAATCCCTTAGTAACCTGTATAATGGTAACAGCCCTTGATCAGTTCAGAAGGAAATGTTTTAGTTGCAAATTCATAAAATAACCACAGCACAGAGCCTTAGGCAACACTGGACTGCTCAGCTTCAAGGTTGCATAGATAAATAATTTGGTCTCTGTAAAATTTTACCTCCCTGTAAGAGCCACACTATTCCCCTCAGGTGACAAGACTAAGCTTGTGCAGTCTTATAATTTAACAGAAAGAACTAAGCCAATCAACCAGCTATATACTAGGGGGCTAAAAATTCAAGAAACACGCCACAAAATGGAAGCACAGATATATACGTTAACCACTTTAGCAATTTCAATTAAGCTCAAAATTCATAATTGAAGAGCATGCTTAAATATAAGCAGAGTACCATATTTCTACATATAACCTGCAATATCTGTCACAGAAGAGAAACAAAACCCTCACAGTTCAGCAACATCATACATTTCTACACACGTGGTACATTTGTTTATTGTGGGGCTGTAACTCATCTGCCTTTGATTTTGTGCCTCTGGTTATCTGAGGACACACACTGAAAGTATAAAATTATAGTAATTGTCTATAGGTGTCATGCAAGAATCCTGCAAATGCACTTACAGAAAAGTCACCTGGCCTATTTCCAAAGTCTTAAAAAAATCATTTCTGAATGTGTGCACAGTACAAGTATCTTTGAAGAAACACTATTTTGTTGAGAGCTTCGTGGTATGTTATTTTCTTTGGAAGGGAGTCTGCAAACAGCAGAAAATTTGTGCCCTCAGCTGTCCTCTTTCAAATTTATGGGACAGACGTGGTTACAAATTGCTGCACACTGACATTTGGATGAAGGGGAGAAGGGACTGTATGTGCACTTGCAACTACCTCTGTATGGGCACAAATAGTGTAACTAAACATACCGGCAACTGCTTTTACCCTTCTTTTTCGTGACTGAGGTCCATGGAAAGCTGACATGCAAGGTCTTGTTACTTCTGGTCACAGTAGAGCAGGTGACAGTACAAAGCCGGCAGTTAAATGAAGATTTGGAAATGACCTTCACAATATTGACAATTTCATTAATATCCGTTTTTACTATTAGCTGTCACTAAAGGCAAATTGTGTTATATGAATTTTAAAATCTTCAGTGAGTTGGTAGTAATAGGAGCAGAGGGAAAAACAGCTGTTTAAATCTATGCCCTTTTTTAGGTCTAATACCATCAAAAGTAGCAAGAAATACTTGTGCTAAGATGAGCTATTAAAAAACTTCCTATTGGATTCAGAACATGACAGAGCTTTGATACCACCTTTGTCAGACACACAAATCATATGCTCATAAGAATAGCGCCTGCTTTGAACTGCTAAAATTATTAGATCTATGGCAAACCTTCATCCGTTCCTCCTCCCCTTCCCAAGAGAGAGGATTTGTCTAGAGGAAAAGTTACCTAAATAACCTAAATGTCAAATTTTATTTGGGAGAATGGGCACAGATGAGAGGGCACTGTTAGGCCAGAAGTCTACAGCTTCACTAACTAGCATTTTTGAATGTCAGGCAGCATTGGGTGTGCTGGAAGTTACCAGTCTATTAAAGACATGACAGGCATGTATGCACTTCTCATTTGTCCTCTTTTTCAATTTTCTTTCAAATGAACAGAGTTCTGGCTGCTGCCTAAAATGGTGTTTGAAACTTTAGAGCTAGAGGAGTTGCATTCAAAAATTTTCATTTGCTAAGACCAAAAAGCAATACTATCAAACTGAGGATCTGACCTTATAAACTTGGCGAATCAAAGCTAAATAACACTATTTTCAGAGCCAGCAAACAGAACCAGAGACTAACTACACACTGCTTTATGCTACTTTCAATAGGCACCTGACCACAGAAATAAACATTTGGTATTTACAGGATCTGATGGATGCAAAACTCCTATTTAATGTACCAAAATATCTACTTCATTGACCTCACCAACTACTATAGTGTCAGAAGAAAGTCTTACAGTTGGATCTGTCAAAGTTTGAGCCTTAAAGACCAAAACTCTTAAGAGTTGTTGCATCTATGTAAGAATATACACTTCTGTATTTAACTCTAACCTAGCTACCACCTTGCTGAATTTCTAAGCACTAAGAAGTGCTATAGGAGCGAGGCATGGGTATGGAGAAGATCATGCAAGGAGGAGGGACTGACACTAGACTGCTTGTCTGGGAACATTTTTGGGAGATGAAGGGCGGGAAGTAACAGAGGTTTCTGTCCCTGCTCCATGGCCATCTCTAGTTTTGCTCTGCTATTGTGCATAACACATACACATACGCTGGCGTTCAAGGTCTGAATATCTGAAGTTCTGGAGCTTCTCAATTTAACCACTAGAGCAGGTTTTCATCCTGACCCATTTATTTGTCCTGAAATGACTGTGCTCAGCAGGCAGGATGCTCTATTAGTTGTGTGACACAGCATCCAGGAAGAATAAAAATCCACATGTCAGTATGTTTGTCCTTACCACAGGCAATAGTCCAATAGACCAAGGAGTCTGGTGCTTGGTAGAGAATTCGATACGGTGCCACTCTGGCACTGGAGTCCAACACGACATCCAGAGTACCCACAAGGAGACCTATGGAACAGGAAATTCTGATGAATATGCAGTGATGGATCATCCAAGATCCCACAGGAGGGGGCTCAGCAGCCTCCTCCCCGCCCCCCCCGCCCCCCATTTCACCTTCCACAGCAAAATGCAGACCTATTCATCCCCACACTTGTTCCCCTCATGTTGTAAAGAGGGAAAGCAACTCAACAGGGAAAAATCTGTAGTTCAACAAGACTTCAACCCTTAACTATACATTGATCCTAGCATAAAGGCAGACAAATTGAAGCAAAGCAGAAGGTAGCTGTTTTATAAAACCATGTTTAAAAGTTATTTAATCCTTTCCTGTGTTTCATATACTGTTAAAGCTCTGGGGGGGAAAAAAACAAACCACAGAACACCAACAAAAAAAGCCCCACCACACCACCAACAAAACCCTCCGGACAATAAACCCCAGAAGAGTTCAAAACTCAAATGTCAGATAGGAAAAACTAAGACTTTCAGCAAAAATAATTATGCTACTTAATGGTCTGATTCTTTAGGGTAGAAAGGATCAAAATGCCTAACAATCAAGCTTTTTCTCAGCTGAAAGGATACAGAAAAAGACAAAGCCATACTGTTTTCCCGAAGTAGCTTTGAAAATTCTTTGCTATCAACAGTTCATACCAAATGCTACCAATAATTCCTAACTATATTTCCACAAAGTCTAGATCCTATTACACACAAACCAAACCTCTAGCCCCCCCAAACCATCTCCCACAAGAATCGCTATTTATTTTTAAAAGATGTAAAAGTTTTCCCCCTTTTCACCTTCACAGAGAATTTTTATCTCCCCTCCAGAGATGTCAGATTTAAATTCTCATACTGAAGTTCTCAGCAAATTCACATACTGAAAACAGATGGATGAACTTTCAAAGATTTTTTTTTTCCTGCAAATATTTATTGAGGTGGAAATTATTTTTTTTTAAACAGCTGAAATAAACTGCACACACAAAAAAACCCGCAACGTTCTAAACACTCCTGTTAAAATTCCGTTCTCGTGGCTATTTTCATCATTTACTGTCATAGTTTCAGTAGTTCCTCATTCTGCACTGTCATAACTGGTACAGAAGACTGCTTCCCTTGCTGTTCTTCTTTCAGATTTGCTTTATGCATCACAATGACATAAATGCACTACCTTTTTCCATCTTAGCAGACCCCTTAAATCCGAACTGAAACTGCTATTTGGAACTATCCCAACTATCAGTGATTTTGTACTCCCCTATTCTACGTTTTCTATTTTTTTTTTTTATACAGATCTTCACAGGCCAGATTAAATGTAATCTCTTCATGCCCGATGCATTAATACCCACCAGTTTTTAATCCAAGCATTCTGAAATACAGGAGAAACAAGTCTGAACACAACATCAGGTCACTAGTAAGCAGTGTTAACTGATTATAACTTATGACACAGAATGTTGATGTAAAATATCCCAATGTTCATTAGTCTAACTAGCTTTAGTTGTTCCCATTGCCATCTTAAACCTTCATCTCTCATGCATTTTGATTACTGGTGTACACTGACAAGCTGCCCCGATCAAACTTCCATCAGCCCTCCTAGATACACCTTGACTCCTTTCAAGCACAAGAGACTGAAGAAGGTTATAATGTTCCTTTAAACTTTCTTTTTCTGTTAAATGTATTCCCCATTCTAGCTTCACAAAACCAGTATGGCCCTGGTCCAGAAAGCACATGTGTGCTTCAACCATGGGCAAAGAGCCTCAAAGGCTTAAAGCTACTATCGAGCTCAAGAGTATTGCTGAAATGGAGTGCAGACCAAGCCAGACACTACACTGCGTTAATCATCTGGGTTTGCTGCAAACATATAGCAGGGCTTATGCCAAAGATTCCTCATGCTTTCCAGCTTCACATGTCTACTGACAGTACTAAATAAGCAATAAGCATGATGTAATATCTAAATAAAATTGTATGTTAGCCAAATGTGATCTTCTCTGTGAGGTACAGATACACTGTTAAGTCCCTGTAATCTTTAAAAATATGGTTGTTTCTCTCCTCCTGCTGTATTTCCAAATCTGTTGGTGTGTGGGTGCTCCTGCCGACCAATTATGCCACTAGTTCCAGGAGGGCACTGCAGCTGTAAAAAGTGGGATACACAGGTAGGGTCAGGGAACCAGAACAAATGTAGTGACTTGTATGGCAACAGCAAGCTATGAGGAGCTTCCCATCCTACCTCCTTCTCCCCAAGACACGGGAGATAGGAGAGGAACATCCCCCTGTCCCACCAAACAGAAAAAACATAAGATAGAGCAGTGTATTCAAGAAATGTGGAGAGCACTATAAAAAAAAACAAAACAAACAACACAAAACAACAAACCAACCAAAAGAGACCAGCCAGCACTGAAACAACAGATGGGAGGTAGGTAAGGAAAAGAAAAGAATACTTTCCACTGGTCCAGTAAGTAGGAGTTGCCCAGTGCCCTTTCAGCAATGGAAACAGGTTGTAGAAATATCCATGCAGTGAGGTTAAAGGAAGAATATTCACAGAACTCCAGAAGACCCAAAGGAAATTCAAAGTCTAGCTTACAAAGGTAATTGCAACACACAGTAAAATTTACCTATACCACGAAATGGCTGTTTTGCTAGATGATACATGTGACATTTAAAAAATAATTTATGTGTTCTTATATACATTAAAGCCAATTAATTTTTACTCTTGCAATCACACAACTATCCCCCCATTTGCTGTCCTTCAGGAACTGTTCCATTTTGCATTGTAGGTCAGTGCTGGTTTTTTGCGTTTGTGTGGGTTTTTTGGGTGTTTTTTTTTGTTCAGTTTTTTGTTTCGGTTTTTTTTTGTTTTTTTTTTTGTTTTGTTTTGTTTTTTTTTTGTTTTGTTTTTTTGTTTTTGTTTTTTGTAATGCAGACGTGATGTAACCAGAATGAAATCACAGCAGTTCAAACTGATAATCTCTCTGAGGAATTTCTACATGAAGTGATCACAATAAAATAAATAAAGAAATAAAAAACAAACCGAGAAAGAAACAAACCCAACAATTTCTTTTAATACTGTTCATTAATTCTTCATATAGCAAGTACCTTTTGAGACATGATTAAGAAATAAGTAACCAAAAGTTTCTATAGAAACAGAACAGGCAACAAAGAATCATACTCCTTAGATTACACTGGTCCTTGGGCAAGAGCCAGTGAATTATCCAGGCATCAAATCATGTGACTACACCGATTGCAATTTTTTTCCCCGTTATTTCATCAGGTTTCTGACTACATAGTGAAACAAGGGAAGAAATTTCCAATGTAAGAATGCTAAACCTGCAAGACCTCGTTCAAGCGAGCAGTTTTCATGAGCAAAGGTTTAAAGTACGTGTTAAAGTCTGTGGGATTAGTGACTGGCTAACTGATGACAGCCCCAATCCTGAAGGCACTCGAGCACAAATAACTTTATATCGAGGAACAGTCCCATCAGACGCGCATGCCAAATGTCTAGAGCAACCATACCTACATATGTGGGGCAGGAGGGGAAAAGGGAAGGATAATGCCTGTTTGATACAACTTTTTGAATAAAGTCAGCTTCCTCTTTTGCAAACTTGAGTTCTAAAGCAAAGGTCCATAAATCTGTTCAATATTTTATTTCTTTTCTGTAAAACATAGGAGGAAAAGCAGTGAAGTGTAATATCTGAAACTAGGGAATACAAAGCCACAACTGGCTAGGGGGCCTGGGCAATTGCTCTTGCATCATGTTACTGGAAGGACACACAAGGCACTAGAGGGTATTACTGGAAAGGGGTTCAGTTACCTGATGCAATTTATGCTGAAGGAAGAAATCATACTACATTTTACTTATCTGACCACTGTGCCTCACATTTAGTCGTACACTGGAGGGGGAGCCTACAACCACTGCACAAAGCATACAGATTAGTAGTCTGTTTTCATGCATTAACTTATGATTTACTGTACTTGTATCTACACTAGCAACCAATTTTCAATTTTTTTTTTGCTAGAAGGGATTATGACCACATGCAGCCTGATCTCCTGCATAACACAGACCCTCTTTGAGCCAAATGATTTCTACCTGCACAAAGGTTATTTCCAGAAAGGCAGGTCATCTTGATTTGAAAACTAAGTCAATTGATTCAGCCAGTTAAGACTCTTCCAAGCACCACTGCACTCTCTGCTCTTCGGAGACCAGCTTTCCAGATAGTTTAACAGTCCTGACTGATTACAAATTGCTCACAAATGATAATGAAACCAAGGAATGACCTGCAGCAGAATCAACTTGGTACATTTTAAGTTATCACCATTGAAAATACACACACTTTAGAGTACATGGACTCAAATACCTGTAATAAGCCACAGTGCTTTCATCTGTTTGGATATCTGTAGCATAGATCTTTGCTGCAGGAATATTTCTCCCTCTTTCTTTTCTTTCTTTTAAAATATAACTAATGATTATTTTTTTGTCTTTCATAAGAACTTGCAAGTTTCTTTGCAAAACACCAATTACTGGTGTTTTTAAAGGAAAAACAAGTTTATGCACCTTACGCATAAACAATCTTTTTTATTACAAAAGGATTTTCTTGCTGACAAACAGTACCCTCTTTCACAAAATGTCACGCTTTGATTTAAATAAAACACATACAAAGATCAAGTGGTCTTTATCACCTTTCTACAGTATCCCTGACAGCAATCTTATGATTATGTTTGTAAGCCTGCAGCGTTTTACCTGCTAAAATACACAGGGTTCTTAAACTAAATTGGATTACCTGATCGGGAGTGAAGACCTGGATTATATATTAACTCTAGCGCCCCTTATTAAAACACCAAAGCCGATTTATCTGCTGTTTGTGAATGAGAATAAATAATGACACCTGAGACCTTAAAAATTACCAGCAGCCATGGATTTGTTGCACAGCAAACAAAATCAAAAGGCTTGTGAGAGTATCGGACAGTGACACTTCCTGTTCAGCTTTAACCACACAGTCCTCAGACTCGAGGTGCTTTCAGCATACACCAGTGACCTGTGATACATCAATTTTTCAGTGTCACAGGCAACTTGCATCAAACCTTGCCTAGAGCTGGAAGGAGGTCACTCCACAGTTGGTGCCACTTCCACCCAGGGACACTCTCCCCTCCTCCAGTTTGCCAGATGACAAGCATGTGTTAGTTATTCACCTGGCTCCTGAGAGCCAAGCCCTGCCGTGACACATCCTTCTCCCAGCTCTACACTAATATAATCTACTGCCTGACAGTCTCTCAAGACACCTTCTTTTAAGAGATTTTTATCTCAAAAATATCTAAACAAACAGCATGTGTCTTTTTACCATGTAGAGCAAATATATACCCTCCAAAAGAGCTAATATTTAATAATACAGGTCAGACTGTGACTCTTGGAGTCATGCTCATGAGCTATCACTCAAATAGTCCCATGGATGTAAGCAGTCTGTTTGTGTATGAGCTCAACACCACAACTAGGAAGACTTGCAATGTCACATGTGTCATTAGTAAGAATTTCTCAAAACAGGCATTGTGACATTCCAACACTGACTGAAACACATACTGCTTAAACGGTTCCCGAACTTTAAAGCATGCCAATGACCCCTTCTCTTTCCACTAAAGTAAGATGGACACATAACAAGCTCTGGTCATAAACCTGAAACATCCAAGGGACCTATCTGGATTGTAGATGTCACCTGATTTCTGAGAAAGCCTTGATCAATAGGGTTGACTTAAGTCATATTTGCACCCTGAGCATTCCGTTTTATATTGAATTAATGGACAATGAATAAACTCTCCCTAACGTTTAAGTGTTACTTCCTGGACTATAAAAAACAATAACTCATAACAACATACAGCTAAAATGTACAGCATAAGCTATTGTTTTTCCTAGTAACTACAATGAATCATCACTCTTCCATTCTTTCTGAAGGCAGTCCGTGTGTTTATGTGATTATCCCTCTCATTTGTTATTACAGGATGAGGTCATCCAATTACTTGTCAAAATTCAACGTAGAGCAACAATCTGAACTCCATGGGTAATACTATGGACAAATCCTTTTAAAGGTGAAGGTTGATTCTATTTGATTTTATTTCATGGGAGAGCCTAAATGAACAGTAAGTATTATACACCACTCAAAAAAAATTACAATGTTCAAATACCAATCCTGGTAATAGTATTCACAAAAGTATGAAAATAACCTCTTAGTTGTGAACACCGCCCTTGGAACTTTATGAAGGGCTATACAGTTTTGTTTTATAGGTGTTCATTCATATAAATGAAAGCAAAATAACCTGTAAATACTTACTTGATAACTGTCTTCCCATGTGGGTTATATAGCATTGGCTTGTATGGACATGTACTGCAGTATCAAGAAAAACTAATTCTTCCTCTGAAATCAAGACCTAAGATTTGTTAAGTCTTCCCCAACACCTGCCTTTGTTGCTCTCTCTTTCTACCAAGGCAGTTTTATAGAGCACTGATTTGCCCAGCCACCTTTTAATTTGCACACCAGTTTTCAAACATGTTCAATGAAACTGACTTTGAGGAAGTACTGTCACTCTACTGACATTTAGCAAGACAAGCAGCAAAAACAGTAATCACTTTTTCTGTCTTTGGGCTGATGAATGAGACAACTGAAACCTTAATCACTAATCTTTAAAAAAAAGCTCAGGAAGGGCTGATGTGATGAACTGGCTTTACTACTGCAGGATAAAGCAGTAGCAAGGGATAAAGCTTTCATCCTCCCTTCAAGTTTAACAATTCTGATGAAATTAGATTATCTTCCAAATATCCAAATATCTTAATTTGTCTACTACTGCACTTGTCAAGGTGTCTGAACAACTCATGACCATCCCTGTAAAAATCTATATCTTAACTCAAACCTAAAACTAACTGGCTTTAGACTTTCAGCTTTTAGAACTTTCCGTAACTTCAGTCTGCTAAGCTGAAGGGCCCTAATCTTTGTAAGATGTAACCACATTCATCAATATTACCAGAACGTGCATTACAATCTGTATCTATCACTACATATTGACACATACACACAGAGCAATAGAATTGCCTTTATTTCCACCGAGGACCAGTTTGTAGATCATGAAGCATCCAGCTGCAGAAACTCCCACAATAATACATCCAAATAATAAGTTCCCAGAAACAAACCCACTAAACTTGACCTAAAACAAAAACCTAGCAGAAGTAGGAAAAGGCTGAGGGATGAGCACTGACAGGACATGACAGACAGCTACAGGTATGTGAACACTTACATCACAGAGGAAATTGATATTTGGACAAAAACCCAAACAAATAAGCTCACACACCTAAAGAAAATAAATTTTATACCACATGTCCATCGCACCAGACTACATGAAGCGATGGAGAAACAGTGAGAAGATTATAGATGGAGTTAACAAATGCCTTCGAGGTATGATATTAACATTTACTCATAAATTTGTTAAAAAAACCCAACAAAGCAGTTATGAAAAGCATGATCGAGTACCATTGACCAAAACAGCAGGGAAGTTACTGAATTTCACTCATAGAATCATAGGGTTGGAAGGGACCTCTGGAGATCACCTAGTCCAATCCCCCTGCTAGAGCAGGGTCACCCAGAGCAGGTTACACAGGAACGCGTCCAGGTGGGTTTTGAATGTCTCCAGAGACGGAGACTCCACCACCTCTCTGGGCAGCCTGTGCCAGGGCTCTGCCACCCTCAAAGTAAAGAAGTTCCTCCTCATGTTTACGTGGAACTTCCTATGCTCGAGTTTGTGCCCATTACCTCTTGTCCTGTCCCCGGGCACCACTAAAAAGAGCCTGGCCCCATCCTCCTGATATCTACCCTTTAAGTATTTATAAGCGTTGGAAAGTGTTACTCAAAGTGTTACTCAAAACTAATTCTTTTTAAGTATCCCATATTCTCTCAGAGTAGCATAAGCAAATTAAACAGATGCTGGAACGTGTCCAGAGAAGGGCCGTGAGGATGACCAGAGGGCTGGAGCACCTCTCCTATGAGGACAGACTGAGAGAGTTGGGGTTGTTCAGTCTGGAGAAAAGGCGGCTCCAGGGAGACCTTATTGTGGCCTACCAGTATCTTAAGGGGGCCTACAAGAAAGCTGGTGAGGGACTTTTTAGGATGTCGGGTAATGGTAGGACTAGAGGGAATGGATTAAAACTAGAGACGGGTCGATTCAGACTGGACATTAGGAAGAAGTTCTTCACCATGAGGGTGGTAAGACACTGGAACAAGTTGCCCAGAGAGGTGGTGGAAGCACCATCCCTGGAAGTTTTTAAGGCCAGGCTGGATGGAGCTCTTAGCAACCTGATCTAGCGGGAGGGGGTTGGAACTAGGTGGTCTTTAAGGTCCAACCCTAACAATTCCAACCCTAACAATTCTATGATTAAGAGCAAAGTTTAAATCAACTACATCTGCATGAACGTAAGATTCAGATAAACTATAGAAGACTAAAGAAGAAATCAAGGAAGTATGAGCAAATGAAGAAAACAAAACAGGGACCAACAACCACCACCATTAAGCTAAGAAAAACAACTGTTAACTGAATCTAGCCAACAAAATCAATGGTAAAAATTGAGAACTAGTGTGGGCAGTAAATTCAGCTTGAGCTAAAGAAGAGTCCTGAAGCACAGCATGGTCAAATACAAGCTAAATATGAAGAGAAGCAATATTTTCAGAAAAAAATATTCAAATTCTAACTGTGCTGACTGAATACCTGCAGATAGATCAAATTTCAATATGCTATCAGAGGAGGCACTTTACCAGGGAAAGGAATGATGCTGAACAGAAAATCCCAAGAATTTTGGCTAGTAAAATACTGGAAAACACTGAGGGGAAGCACAAGACAGGACTGTGAGGAAAGAACCAAAAGTACATTAAGCTGAAACTAAGACTGATGACGTAGTAGGAATTCATACATCCCTATCTGGAAACTTCACGAAAAAAAAAAAAAGAACAATTGGAAATTGGGCCTAGAAAATGCTTACAACCTTTCTTTTGAAAAGAAAACAAATGGAAAGATTTTGAAGAAGTCCCTCAGAACCTAGGCCCACCTCAGCACCACCTTTAAAGGCAAAATGCAAGCATAGATTACTGAATATCAACATTGATCAAACATCAGAAGTATGATTAGTGATCAAAGAGCTAAAGAAAAGCAAGATTTCAGTCAAATGCTTACAGGCCTTTATACACCTTGTATTGTCATACTTTAGCAAAGCCAGTGGCAGCAACAACTCCTGTGTATTACAGGAAAAAGCTGTACTACTATGAAGGATTAAAAAAAGCAGAGGTTGCAGATCTCAGGAAAGAACAGAGAAAGCTGAATGGATTCTGCCTATACCAAATATTTACAAGAACAATCATATAAGAATACATATGTTTTAATTAACTTTCAAAAGCGTTTGAGAGTATATACCAGCATACCCCTCGTGGAACCTTTTTAATTCTATAGAACTCTGACTGAAACTGTCAAGGGCCCAAACCTCTGTGAAATATGATATATTCTTACAAGGACACATAATTGGACAGTGGAGTGATGGAAATATGGAAACTGATGTGAAGAAGTGCTATTTTCTCTGTACCTTTCAGCGTGGGACCAGAGAGTAACACCAAAAAACCTTTAAGCCAATACAAACTCTAGTATAACGCAGAAAATTACTGAGAGGCATAGACATTTATTGCTTACTATATTGTGATTCCACGTGACATTTCCAACAGGGCTTCACACAAAGAGAGATCTCAGGAGAAACAGCAGGCCACCCTTGAATTCCATGTCTCAAGCAACAACATTATGTCAGAAGGCAAAAACGGCAAATGACAGCTCAGCTCAGAGGCCTTGATGGGTCATACTACTCAAAGCGTGAAAGACAAATTAACATCAAGGAAAGTCTTTGACCAAGAAGCATTACAGTACAGAAACCAGAGCTACACCAAGCAACATCTCAGGCACTGTATCTGTGCAAACAGTGCATTGCCTGTAAGAACCGGAGATCAAGAGAAGCACTGGGCAGGAAATGAGACACCTTCCAATTAAGCACCCGTGAAAGCATCTGGGAATTCAACAGAAAGACTCATGAGTCAATCCGGAGAATCAATCAGCTTTTCAACCCTAGACATCTGCATGTCCTCTTGAAGTGGAAATCTACTAGTGTGAAGAAGCAAACACACCCACAGCAGATCCTAAGGAGAAGCTGGGCAGCATCAGAGCAGATTTGGTGTAACACCAAATGACAGAGCGGAGCTGAAGAGACTATTTTCCACCCCATGAGTCAAAATGAACATGGAAAGCTGATGGACAGACTGACCACTCATGTCAGTTATGCTAATTGCATGCATTTCAATAAACACTGTATTTCAAGTATCAGAAATCACATGCTTTCTACTCAAGTGTACCAAGTTTGACATGCAAAATTCTAACTGCTTGAGTCAACAAGGCTAGAAAGAGTCCAGTTTGTTAAAGTACATACCACGCTTTCATCAGGCAGATGATATACTGGTCAAAAGCTTTTCTAAATCTTAAGTATAAAGAGGTTTTCAAGCAATCTCTTCCTCAACCCTCTGAATTGAGAGGTTGAGAGCAAGATGGAATTTTATCTCCAAATTTAAGCTAATAATTGAGCTGTCCAGCAAGGCTGCAGAAAAGTGGTCTGAATTAGAACACTGTCACAGTATTAAAAATTACGTTAGATTTGACATTGAAGGTTTGCATCAGCCAGCCGAGCTCAGAACCTCTCTTTTCTGCCTTTCCAACATGGAAAATACATGATAACCCCTTCTGCAAAAATATCTGGGGAGAAGGATAGTACTTCATCAATTTCTTTTATCACCAGAATAATTTCCATCTGCTCAAGCATTTGAATCATCTTTGGCAACATCTCATGGACTTAGAAACTCATACTGAATCTCTCACACATGCACTGTCCCAGCTGTAAGCATAAATAACCTAGCTGTGAAATAATTCACTCCTAAAAACAGTTCTTGCAAACTAAGAACAATTTATTTGCCTCAGGATTCAAAGAGATCTTACAATAACATTTTAAACAAAATTACTTAGAATTTCCTCTCCACTTCACACACAAATGTACACATGCAAAAGGAGCACAGCAGTCACAAGCTAATCATACCACACCCTCGATCTCTCTTCCTGTAAGCTCGACGTGAATACATCACTGCCATCAACTATCAGTTGCACTAATTCCTTGCAATATTATTGCCAAACAAAAGAGTTTGGCAAGCACTACCACAGTACAGCAGAAAGCAGTTAGAGACATTTTTTAAGCTATTTGTTGCATCAGAATGCAAGATATAGTTAGTAACACAAAAACATGAGTCTTCTAGTTATTTATAAACTTTGTGACATGTTCAAGATCCTTACATCCATGGAAGTAATATGGTCACACAGGGCACAGTGCCCAAATGATGCGAGAGATCTGGGTTCATGTTCTCTACATGATGCAGGCTGCCGCGTAACACACTGGATCCCTCTGGAAAGGGAAGTATTTCATACAGGCCAAACTACCAGGCTGCCCAGGGAAGGGAGCTGACAAGCAGGAAGCAGAACAGGTATGAAGAAGAGAGGGTTAGAAACATCCAGCACCTTTGAGAAAACTAATAAGAGGAAAGAAAAGACTTTTTCCCCTGTTGGTGAACAAAAGGAAGATGAAACTCTTGAGTGAGGATCACACAGAAGCAAAATACAGGCATGGCATTATGTGCAAGGCATGAAACAATTTCATTATAGAGAAAGCTCACCAACCATCAAATACTTTTAAAGCAGAAAAGTACATTTTTTGGCCTTGTCCTGGAATATTAATGCAGTGATGCAAGATAATGCAAGTTTGCGGAACAGCTATGAAAATCCAATTTAAAATCCAATTTATGAGTCTTTCAAGTTTTTCTTTTGTTAAAAAGGAAAACAAAACCCAAGCAACCCTTCAACTAAGGCATGCTTACAAAGGAAAGTCACATTAATGTGACTGGTACTGACATAGACACAATCATTTAAAAGAGTCCAGGCCTTAACTCAGTATAAAAATGGATCCATACTGCTTAGTAGAAAAAGCTGTATCTCTTAAGTAAACTATTAATTGGACACATTTTGTTAGCAGAGATGGCTTCTAGGGACTCACTAATTAGGCACTATCCTAACACATAACAAGACGACCATCATGCTTCTAAACAGTTACAATCCAGTATTAAAATTTAAGTGCAGAAAATGTCTTTAATGTCCAAACCAGTATTTAAATGAGGGCTTTCTCTGTTCAACAAAGTTACATAAATCAAGGCCAAGAGGAGAGAATCAGTGCAGAAAGAGATGATTTTTCAGCCCTTCCCCCAAAGTGACTGATGCTCCTTTTCCTGCAAAGGGTTGCTGCACTCAGAGTGGATGCAGGAGAACAGGTAACACAAGTACTGCTCTTTTGCTTCAACATAAAGCCACCAAGAATTACTTTCATCAACACCCAGGGCTATATAAACTACTTGGTTTTTAGAATAAGACATGTCAAAAGACCTAAAAGATCCGGTCTTCTGGACTTTGTTCTGGTGATGGTAACCTCCGTCCACAGAATGATAGTAAGTGATGGAGGACAGGTAACATGGAGAATCTGGCAGCCACTTTGAGGGTGATCATCAGCCTTCAGCCACATTTTCACAGCCACAGCATCCAGCCACAATGCTGTCTGAAGAGGTCTGTCCCCAGCCTTCCCCCTTCATTCCTGTTCACCCATGGCAAAGTATTCTACCTCTTCCTTCAACCAGACAAACACAATTGCATTACAGTGTGGCCCTAGCTGAAGTTCTTAGAAGTTCGACATGTTCACAGATGGAGAGAAGGGCATTGCACTTAACCCTGATCAGTTTACTGACTGGTTAGTTTCACAGCAAACCTAGATCTGAGGGCAATGCCAGAGAATCAATGCTTCTCATTGTCACTGCTTAAGTTACACAGTGAAGCCATCTCGTGTCATCAAGCCCATAGTCTCATCAATGTGAAAGTCAATTGTCGTTTTACAATTTAAGACAAATGACTTCAAGAGTCAATAATGAGGGAGTACAAGTCAGCAAAAGTTAGATCACAAAAGATCAGCCCTCCAGAGGAGGGCCACAAAGATGATCAGAGGGCTGGAGCACCTCTGCTATGAGGACAGGCTGAGAGAGTTGGGGTTGTTCAGCCTGGGGAAGAGAAGGCTCTGCGGAGACCTTATAGCCCCTTCCAGTACCTAAAGGGGGCAAAAGAAAAGATAGGGAGGGACTCTTTGTCAGGAAGTGGAGTGATAGGACAAGGGGTAACGGTTTTAAACTGAAAGAGGGGAGATTTAGACGAGATATTAGGAAGAAATTCTTTCCTGTGAGGGTGGTGAGGCACTGGAACAGGTTGCCCAGAGAGGTTGTGGATGCCCCGTCCCTGCAATTGTTCAAGGCCAGGCTGGATGGGGCTTTTACCAGCCTGGTCTAGTGGGAGGTGTCCCTGCCCAGGACCGGGGGTTGGAACCAGAAGATCTTTAAGGTCCCTTCTAATCTGAACTATTCTATGAAAAAAAGAGTCACAGCTGTATTTACATCCTCTCTTGCATATATAAATTCAGACCACTGTCACCACAAGAATCTTGTATACAATATTTCTAGTCAACTTCAAGGACAAATAATTTGCTTTCCCACAGAGCAACCCGGCCAAATTTTATACCACATTCATGGGTGGATAACTTTTTAGATTATATCTGAGGAAATTTCAGCATTATGTCACTACAGAAAGGGCAATTAAGAAAACAAAACAAGTCAAAAATCCACAAAAGGTTCTTTTTTTCTGTTTCTTTACTTTTGATCAGATAACCTCTACCTCTGTCATGGGAGCTGAATCATTATCGTCTATAGAACTTCCATAGGGTCATCAAAAATGCTATCATTATTGCAAACAATGTACCCTGTTGACTTTTTCAGCAGATTTATTTATTCTGATCCCTTAATACCAGTTTTACCTACCACGAACAATCGATTGACTTCCTTCACCTGCCTTGTCCCTCAATAGGCAGATCACAGCTGTTACAACAACCAGCATAAAATTCCAGTATTTCCATGAAAAACAAATAATGATAAGTTCCACTTATCACTGTGCCTACCTAGCTGCGAGTGGCCTGGACACTCTACACCCCTTTCTTCCTTCCTCTCACACCTTTTGTTGACCACTGTGTCAAAATCCCACATGATAAAATGGCAAGGTCTGACAAGTTCCCGTACAGCCCTTTAAATACTTCCAGCACTAATAACTTTCTGCGTGCCAGTAATGGGTGTTTGCTTAGTTACGGTTCTGGCACCATACTGAAAAAAGCTACAACTTTTTTCCAACCCTTCCCCATACAAACAAACAAACCCCCAGAAATTGTTTAGCTACTTGTTGCTATTACCTCAACACCACAGCAGCTGCAATTGCAGGTAAAGCACAGACACTAATAAAAGCTACATGGAAAGCAGCTTTCAAAATACACAGAACTCTTGCATTCTAAATCATATTCACTATACAGACTTGCATTCACATACTAAAATAATGGGACAGTGCAAAAAACCCTTAAATTCCAAGGGGGTGAAAAAATGCAGAAACAAAGTCAGAACTATTTCTGTATTCTGAACTCCTACCAAATGCTGCCTGATTACCTGACCTTCACAAAGAAAAGAGTGCACGTTGGTGAATCCTACTCCCACCCAAGGACTAAATCTTCAGAAGCGATCTCTCCATATATACAGTGGTATTATCAATCAGACTATTACACATACAACTGCAAGAAGGCTTACATATACATGCACTGTGGAAATAGGCTGAAGAGAAAAGCACAAATTCTCAAAATGTTCCCCCAATAACTGAGAAATGTTTGGAAAATTGACTGGGCATCTCAAACAATCTCTATTTCAAAGATAAAAAAGTCAGAAATGTACAAGAAAGCCTCATCAGATCACATACAGTAAGAAAGAGGAAGAAATCCTTAGGAGGCCAGGGGGTAATCCATGAAAGGAGAGTCTGCAAAGAATTTCTCAGTAAATACAGCAGGGGTGAACTTCTGAGGCAAGACATGCTTTATATGGATTTGCCAACACTGTCCATAATTCAAAAGAATAAAAAAAATTTTTTTTAAAATCTACAGCCAATGTGGAGTGGCTGCTGGTCACTTTCCATGAAAGAATGAGGTGGTTTATCAACATACAGCACTGAAGAAGACTGAAGATCTCAAGAACCTACATGAAAACACACTTTACGGTGGTGCATTAGTTTAGATTATAAATTGTTTACAAGTCCATAAAGCATTCGAAGGCTGAAGAAACACTTAATCTCCTGGTAAATATGCACAGGACCTTGAACCAAACATCGATGTAGTCCATATGTTTATTTTGATTAGCTTGAAGAACTAGTTGCAACACAAGTGGATAAGGAAGAAACCACAGCTTTTCAAAGAATTAGTTTGATTATTTTATGTCAACTGATGAAGGACCAGTGGTAACACCATTAGGTTCTGTATCGCCGATCTCATAGAAATGCATACGCGTTGCCTAAAAATGATGAAAGGTCTCAACAAATACATACGCACAGTATTACAGAGACCAAGATGCATATGACCCAAACATCTACAAAAGCATCTCCAGTTGTCAGCAATCGAAAACGAAGCATTCAGGGAACATACTTTACAAGGACATCCCGAAGAACACGGAGAAGCAAATCTGTTCTCATAGTGTGCGTTTGTGAATTACGGTTTGGTCTCATTGGAAACAACATGTGGTAGGGGTTCAAAAATAAAGTCCTCCGAGGACCCGGGCAAGTCACCCCCTGACGCGCGATGCCATCGGGCACCCGATCATGTAAATCCCCAGGGAAACCTCGGCGTAATTCCACACAGCCCAGCAGCACCCGAACGCCAACGAGACGCCCGAGGCCCCCGCCGCCCTGCAGCGCCATCCGCCGCCGGCATCGGCCGCCGCCTCACGGGGGGATCCGTCGCCTCAGGGCGCCCGTCGCCTCGGGGGCGGGGGGGTGCGTCGCCTCAGGGCGGCCCTCGCCTCGGGGGGGATCCGTCGCCTCGGGGCGGCGGGTCCCCTGCAGCCCCCCGCGCCCCACAGCGGCTGTCCCCCCCCCGAGGGCCGTTACACCGCGGGGACGCACCGCCACCCTGGGGGAGCAGCTGAGGGAGAGGAGGCGAAACGCGGCCCCGCCCCGCCTTCCCCGGGACACCGGCCGCTGCCGCTCTTACCTGCCAGTCCCCCGCCGCCGCCATCGCCTCCGTGCCCCTTCCTCCTCTGGAGGATGAAGTAGGGGTTGGCCCGCTCCGTCACCCACAGGGCGTTCGCCAGCAGCACCTCCTCGGGGTTCACCCACATGCTCCCGGCACAGACAAAGGCCGGCCCCACGGGCCGGCCGCCTGCGGGGCGCGGTGACTCACGCACGCACCGTCCGCATGAGACGCCGCCGCCACCACCACCATGCCCGGCCGCCGCGGCGGCGGACGGCGCAGCCCCGCGGGCACCGGCGGGCGCAGGGAAGGAGGGAGGGACGGCAGCCGCATGCCCCCGCGGCCCCCGCCGCCGCTACCTACCCGCCCACCGCCGGGCGCAGAGGGGCGGCCGCAGCGGCCAAGGGCGGCGGCGGCCCCGGCAGCACCGGCCGCAGCGCCGAGAGCAGCAGCGGCATCAGCGGCGGCCGCCCCGCAGCCCGCCCGCCCCGCGCGCAGCCGCCGGGCACCCGCACCCCGCGCGCCGCCGCTCGCGCTGCCGGGCGGGGCGGGGCGGGGCGGGGACGCGCTCCGCGCTGCCCGCACCTGCGCGCGCTGTGGGGCGGGGCCGCCGCGCGCCGGCCACGGGGGGCGGGGCTGCGGAGTGCGCCCGGCGGCGGACGTCGCCTCAGAGGGGGTGTCGTCGCCTCAGGGCGGCCGTCGTCGCAAGGGTGGCTATGGCCTCAAGGCGGGCCGTCGCTTCAAGGGGGGCCGTCACCTCAGGGCGGGGACCGTTGCCTCAAGGGGGTCCGTCGCCTCAGCTTGGCCGCCGCCACGGACGGCCCTACCTGCGGGTGGCGGCGGCACGGCGGCCCCGCGTCGCAGTGTCGGTATCGAAAGGAAGAGAGGGCTACGGCCTCGGCTGTGGAGGAGGCCATCCACACACAGCAGGCAAGGGGGCTGGCCTCTTGCCACAACCCCTTCTGATGTTACCCCTTCTCTGCCGTGGCCAACACCGCTTTTGAGACTCACCTCTGCCGCCGGAGGCCACATCGTGCCTGCTGCCTAAGGCTGGGGGAAGTTTCTGAGGGTCAGAAAAGCCCTAAAATAAACCGGTACATTTGGCAGGTATGCCAAGCACACTTGGAGGGTATATAGTATGTACAGATAACATGTTTTATAGAATCATAGAATGGTTTGGCTTGTAAGGGACCTTAAAGATCAGTTCATTCCAACACCCCTGCCATGGGCAGGGAATTTTTTTTTTAATTTTTTTTTTTTTTTCCCCCAAGTTTGTCTTCCTGGCCTCCCTTTAGTCAGAAAACTGTTACTCTGATCAAATACTTATCTTTGGTTTACTATAGGTGTTGAGAAGAGTAAATTAAACCCCAAAGAAAATATTAAAACTGCATTCCAAGCACAAACATTTCATACACAGGCTGTAGCTTTACAGTAGAGTTTAGCCTTTCATCGCCTGGTGCTGGCGTGGAGCTGGCTACCCAGTGCTCATGTGGAGATGGACACACGGTCATGGGAGAAGTGACTTCATCTGAGGTCATGCGGCTGCTACCGTGTAGGTAAAAAGTTCAGGAGAGGGAAGTGACTGTCTCTGATGAACGTTTAATTCATAGTGCTGTCGGTCATGCTGCACCACGGGGAATATTTGTCATTGTCACTAAGGGTTAGACTGCAATCTAAATGGCAATGCAGAAGAGCTTCTTCACCCGTTTGAATTTATCGCAGATTCAGGTTATTTTGAATTTTAGTATTGTTAAAATAACCTTGCCCTTTTAACTGGAAGGTTGGGGTTTTTTAGGCGTAGTATTTTTAAAGAAAAATTCTGAACTAGCAAATTGCTTATAGCTTTGAGAAAAAATTTCAGGATTTTTTTTTTTTAAACCCAGCTCTAGTTAAAATCTTCATGCCGAGCAGACTGAAAGTTAAATTCTAGCCTGGCTAAAAGTAGTGGCAAAAATTCCTAGTAGCTTCCTTTTAGTAAAGGCAGGATGTCACACACACACAAGGCTCATCAATGCTCCCTCGTTGTCACAGGAGTAGGCATGTCATTACATACTAGTGATGTCATCACTGCCAACAACCTGCAGTAGAACTACTAAAGCCACACCGACATTCTTGGAGAGAATAACCAAATGATATTCTGCTGCAGTCAGAGCCAGTGATGAAGTTCATTTTCCTTGTCAACAGTGCAGTTGACCTCAAGAAGGAAAAGAGCATTATCAGAGGCTGGGAACTCCTGCTTCCCATGCCTAACTTTAATTTCAACAGTGGGCACAGGCAGTTTACATGCAAAACTGCAAGCACTAAAAATAGCTGCCAGGCCTTATTAGTGCCAATTAGTCTGTTTTAGATGCAAGTAAGGTGACATATATTAATAGCTTAAAGAACAGCAAAATCATAATTTCTAACATCCTTCCTACTTATTTTCCATTAAGCATTCTAGAACATTTGAATAAAGCTACAAAGAAATAAAATGCCACCACTCAAGTAAATGGTGTTTAAAAATGAGGTTATATTGTGTCTTTTTGTTGCTGTGTTGTAGACAGTATCAAGGCATTTTTAAATGGGAACCTGATCTGCTTTCACAGTAATGAAAAACAGGTGTTGTGCTATCACGGCTGACCTTTTCATTGAAATCAATGCAAATATCTTCTCCTGTATGCCAATCGCATGTTTTTATCCCTCATGTAAAATGCTTGTCTATGTGTATTGTTTTGTATCTTAGTGCTCCATTAAAAAGTTTATTTTTCATCATGTAGTTTGAGAACAAAATAAAGAACTTCCAGCCAGTCCTGTGAGTTATAATAGGAATTAAAAAAAAAATAAAAATCTTAGATGCAAATAAAGGAATAATTGCTCCAGTTTGTTTTGTAATATTTTGCTGAAAAAACTTCCCATGTTGGAAACTCAGTGTGGTTTTAACACTGAATGGGACTGTTTAAAGATCTCTTTGCCATTAGATTTAAAACTTCAACATGTGCCATGCAACTTTGAAAAATGAATTCAAGAAATCAAGAGCAGATACCAGTACAAACTAAGGAGTTATTTTTTATAATGCTGTATTATAAACCTCTCAGGGAAGAAAATAATGATTCTAGAAGGGCAACCATTCTGTGCAATGTCATCGGACCAACGGACAATAACTGTAGTCAAGCAGAAAAAAAGATGAAATAAAGCAGATATTTTCCCATTTACTCCCCAGAAGACCTTCTTACAATGGGTCTCTTTTTTAGATGCAGCCAATTAGCATTTTCTAGTGGTTCAGGTCAGCCGTTGAGTCGGAGCAAAGATAAAATATCAGAATATCAATAATTATCTTTGAGAAATGCACACATTGTTCAGGTTGGAACCATGGCCCTACAGGTCCTGCGTGAGGGCTCACCTGAGCACAAAGAAGCACCTAGCCATCGTTTTCTAGAAGCTCAGAGCCTTCAACTGCTGCAAATCAATACCTTATTTGTACATGGAGAGGTGGGTGTTTAGATTTCTGTGAGAAGTGTTTTATTTTATAAACAGTACTAAAGCTTTACAAGAACGGAAGACATTGCTTTAGGTGGGAGGTGGGATGAAACAGAAAGTGGGGGGAAAAAAAAAAAAAGTATCTGAGGTTTCTTAGTGTGCGGTCAGCTCAAGTGCCAAACTTTAGTGTTTATATGGTCATAACACCCTGTACTGAAGAAGCTCAAAGCATTCAAAAATGATGTCACTTTTATCACGCTCCTGCAAGTACATATTATGAGCATTTTTACAGGTGAGCAAACTGAATCATACAAAGTAATTCTTGCTTTGGGTCATCCGGCAGGTCTGCGAGTAAAAGTAATGAAATCACAGCATCCGCTACCTGCAATTCCCTGCTGCCCAACTGCGACTGCAGTACCCTTCAAAGGCAGGACTAAGGTTAGTCACTCTCAAGCCCTTTGTCATCCCAGATTAATTTATATACTCCTTGGGTCTAGTCTCAAATGCCATTAATGGGTTGACTGCATACACAAGTCCCATTTGTGTCGATTGCCTGTAAGATGTACGTTTTGTATTGTCTGTTACAGCTGCTGTAACATGTATGTTTTGTATGAAGTATAAGATGTGACGTGTGTCAAGTCTTTAGTCCAAACTGGAACATGACCTGCCTGATAGCAAAGGGTTAATTTCTGTAGGATTGAGGGAGTTCTTCAGTACCGGGCCACCAGAAATATCATTTACTATCCCAGGAGGACGATGTCAAAATGTCTCTCAAGGGAATCCGGAAACAAAATATTTCAAGGTCAAGGAGAGAGAAGGAATCAGAAAGAATCCCAAACAAGCCCCAGGAGTTTGCAGCAAAAGGTGGGGGCATGTTTATCAGCATGAAAGCGATGTGAGAAGACAACGTGTGCCCTAACTGCATAGGCTAGCTGAGCATCTGCACCCCATTAAAAGGATGCTGACAGAAGATTTTTTGATTTGCTGCTTTGCAGAAGAACAAATCTTTTTTTTTTAAACCATTTTCCTTTCTGTAACCTTTCTTGCCTGTCTTATGCACCATAAATGAAAACATTTATTGGCAGGGAAAGTGCCTGACCCTCCCTCAGGAGCTTTCGACAGTGACTCTCTACTTTATCCATATTCAACGAGAGGTTTTTACTAAGGCTACCTACCTACCAGGGGGTCCGTTACAGCTAAATTCTTTTGTGTTTGCATATCTGACAGGAAACATCACTTTTAAAGATAATACCCAGTTGCCTGTTTCTCTTCCCAGAACATTTTCATTGCCTGGGAAGACTGTCAAAATGCAGGACAAACCAACTGCCTGCAAGCTTTCAGTCTGGATGAGGGACCTACATTTCCAAGGAAGGTTAAATAAAACAGTTTCACATTCTGCCAGGCATTTTTTGCACTTCCCTATAATTCTGACAGCTCTTCCTGAATGTGCTGCTTCCTACTTTTTTCTCTCATTGTGAATGGCAGCTTTTTTAAGGCCAGTCTTTTGTGAGATTCTGCCAGTCTCCCGCAGCAAAGGGACTAGTTGTTGCAGGCTGATAAAAAGCAGTTCCCTACTTTCCAGCAAGACGTTATATTTAACTGCCCTTAGGTATCATAACAACTACTTTACTCTTTACAAAGCACTGTTGGTGTACCAGGCTCTTCATAGGTAGGGCAGCTGCCTGCCCACAAACCACCTGTCCGCTTGTGGCCTGCCTTGCTTCATGAGGTGTGCCAGATAAGACTCACAGTTTCCAGCTCTCCTGTCACGTCTATACTACCCTTTGATAATTTCTGAAGTGTAGGTATCAGAATTGAACACAGTATTTTAACAGAGATTTTCCCATTTTTTGTTGTTGTTGTTGTTTTTTTGACAGAAGCAAGGTCTTTGCTACTCTGGAGATTCTCTGACTGAATCGTCCTTTTCTGACACAGCACTGAGAACACAAGGAGTGCTTGATCTAAAATCTTCATGCAGGAAGAGCTTTCTAAAGCAGCCACCCCTATTTTGGATATAACTGGCACTCTTTGCCTTATATCTGGTTTATGAACATAAGCAATGGGCAGCAGTAGAACAATCTGGGTCCTGACACAGCAGTGACCTTACATCAGTATTTTCATCTTGTCAATTCCTATGTCATTTGGAAACATTGTCATTAAAGATCTTTTAGCACAGTATTGATCACACAGAATATGAAAATTTTATATGGACTGCTATAAACCATCCCATTCACTGTTATCCCCTTGTTCTGAAATATCTCTGTGGGTTCTTTTTACACCCAGATGTTATGACCAAGTTAATTTCATATATGATCCATCTTTACAATTAAAATCACTTTGGCAAAATCCAGACATATGATACCAACTCTACTGTCTCTATTGAACAAAGCTTTTACCCTGCCAAAAAAGATAGAAGCTTTGTTTGACAGGACCTACTTCCATAAGACCATATCGATAGTCGATACTGTTCAAGATAAAATACAATTATAGTCTCATCCGGTAACTAGTTGTTAATAGTATCATAATTGTTAATTACTATTAATCATTCTGTTATTGTAACAGAGTTCGGTAATAGATTAACTAGTCCATAGTTTGTTAGGTCTAACGAACTAATTAACAAAGCTTGTTCTTTTTACATCAGTGGGATGGGAACTACATCAACATAAGGAGGAGCGTATCAAAATGTCAACATCTGCTATTGTCCAGCGGAATGAAAACAGAAAAAGCTTATGAATTAAAGCTCCAAAGAAGTTTTTAACATTTCCTACAACAAAACAAACCTAACATAATCATAAAACAGAAAAACAACATCCCTTTTGAATATGCCTTAGGAGGTTGCACACTGCTGAGTTAATGTTACTATCATTAGTGGAAAGCCAACAAACATTTGACAGCAGCTGCTACTTTAAATGCAACAGTGCCCCGAAAAAGGCACTGATACCATACTTCAGCAAAATGCCAGAAAAAAAAAAAAGGGGGGGAGGTAACAACATCTTGGTAACAGCATGATCTGCCCCTTTCTCCCAGATTCTCAGATCCAACTTCATCTCACACCTTCCTGTTAGCACCTTCGGGGGCCACCAGCAGATGAGAAGCCACTGAACCAGTTCAGCAGGCAGCTTCACTGGCACCGCTTCTTCAGCGTCACAGGAGGGAGAAGGTTTAGAAGAAAAACACTGGCAAGGAATGAGGTTTCTTTTAAAGATTTTAATGGTTTCATTACATGCTCTTGTAATTAATAACTTGAACCAGTTGGAGATGTTCGATTCTTGAGGGACAATGTAAGTTATGCTGAACAACAAAGAAATGCTGGACTTAATTTGTCTGAGTGCTAATACTCAGTAATTATTTACCCCAGAGCCTCTTCATTACTCACTTATGCTAAGTACCTGAATTCAAATACATTATTAAGTATCATAAGACTTAATTAACTTCGTCCATTCATAAACTGGTTAGGTTTGTTTACCCTTAAATGCAGAATAAGTTTTGTTTACTCTCTGATGGTATTCCTTGCTTTTCTATGCATCATGTTTGTTATCTGTCTTATGCTAAAACGGAGTGCACATCAGATTTGAGATTACTTAGAAAAGCAACATTCCATCAGAGATGGGGACTGAACCTACACTAGACCTATGGAAACACAGGGAAAAGCCAGGGTACCGGGCTGTCCATTTACTCATTTGTGTGTTTAATGATTTACAGAGTTAATTTAATTTGCAGTTAGTTTACTCTAGTGCTTTCCTCACTTCAATCTGGGGTCTCCAGCAACGTTTCTGGTTACTGAAACCAGAAACCTGAAAACTGGCTCAGAGATCTCCAAAGCATAATTGGGCATGGAGACATCATAAAGCAGAATGCAGAATTTGCCCCTTTAGAAACTCGGAGAAAATAAATAAGAATCACAGTAACGTGTTATAATAATTGCAATTCTTTGGTATAACTATGATGACCCTTACCCTTTACCAAATATTTTGATGTGATTATGGAGGGAGTCAACAGAGATGTTGATTTGGCAAGTGCTGGCATAGAGATGCTAACATAATTTGCGGGTGTGGATGTTTCCGCTCAGAGTGAGTGTATAATTGGGGGTGGGGTTTTGATGGTTTGTGGGGGCTTGGGGTTTTTTTTTTTGTTTCTGTTTTATAAAGAAGAGGTTAATATAAATTTGTGCTCTGGGTTCTACTAGTGTCTCTCTTGTCAAACAGGCTCTTCAGAAAGCAAATTTTCTTTGACACTTATTTCTGATCCAGTGCCACGTGTATGATAGTCTTTTGAATATGGTTCGAACAGGGGACATAATTTTTAGATTGAACTCTTTGAAGATCTTACCGGGGCCCTTCATAAAAAAAAGTTTGGGTAAATAGGGTATAGTTGAATAATCACTACCTTAAGTATTTCCAAATTATCGTGCAGTGTATTTTTGTTTCATTTTACTTTTTTTTTTATTTTTGTCTGTTTCTTTTTAAGCGCCTTGGAGATGTCCTCTACTTATAAAATACACAAATATCTACTTACTTAAAGAGAAGAATATGTAGTGTACACCAAATAAATTTGTAATACAACTCTAGTGCAGTCAGTAAAGATACATCAAGGAAGACTCTTGCTTTATGTTACTAAATGCTTTATAGTTTATTATGTGGCAGCTGGTATCTGAATTAGTACTTAGAAATTTCTGTTATATATCTTAAAGGGACTGGGTGGTTCCTGAAATCCTGATAAAATATGCTTAATTTAACATCTAAATGACATGTAATAAACTGTTTACCAGTTACTTGCCTACTTTTTGAAAATAACATAGACACACCAAGATGAGTTAAGCTACTGAAGTCCGAAGAGCTGACTTTCTTTGAAAACATCCCATCAGTTCCACTTGAACACATTAAAATCCCCGATAATTAATGTCATTGTACCTGGTGTAACCCGGAAGTCTAGGTTTGCCGTAACACTTGATCCACATAACCTTGCAAACCCAAATACATTAATTGGTTTGTGCCAATTTCCTGAACGATACATGTGAAAAAACACTGACCTGCATAATGCTGAAATATTTTTCAGTTTCTTAGAGCGCGTGTAATCATGAGCTGACAAAACGACATCTTATGTTAAGCTCTCTGAAACCTAAAAGAAAAAGAAAGCATGCCAGTTTTTATTGTTGTTATTATTACCGGGTTTGTAGATCAAAAAAGAAAACATACATTTCAGCATTCACCAAAAAGTGTGGCCAAAGGGACATGCATGTGGCATGCTTTGAAATGCATGCCTATTACTGTGGGGTGAGGTGGTACTCCCTGTAAGACAAGGTGATACCAATAGTACTCATAGTAAATCTTTAATTCTTACAAAATTTGGAAGAGGGTATTTAGGTGGAGATAAAAAGTCTCTGATTACCACAGGAAGAGAAAAAGTATGAAACAATTTTGTGAAGAAGCATGGAAGGCCCACTCTGATTCCTCTCAAAACAAAGAAGTGAGAAAACCCAATTGCCCCCCAACCCTGACTTGAAGTTCAGAATTATTCCATCTCCATTCAATGACCAGATTTAATCTTCCTTGCTCCAAGGCAGTAGCTGAGGGGAAATGAGTTGAGATATACCTGGCTACAGGCATGCTGCTCCACGAACCTCACACCCGTGGGCTGCCTCCTGAGCTATCTGGAGTTGCAGTGCTCAATACTGGGGGTCATTACAGGGGGCTTTGGTAAACATTAAGGAGGGGATCTAGTCACAACTCACCCTTCCGCCTTTTTGTGTAATTTGGTAATTCTCACCTCTCTACTCCTAGCCTGTAAAATTTGGTATTTCTTCGTTAGGATCCTCTTTACTTCTTCCAACCACCTCTTCTCCTCGTAGGCAGAAGAGCATGGCAGTTTAGTTTGGTATGACAATACCTCCATAGTGAACAGCTCAAATAGGGCCGTACCCAAATGAATGTAGAAACCAACACAGTCGGTGCAATTTCTGCACAGCTCCCTGCTGGCCGAGGAACACATTACCAGCACCCACATTTCATTGTGCAAGTTATGGAAAAAATACAGAAGTCAATTGTTTGAAAATAAAAATGCAAAACTGGTGGTCTATTGCAGAATACAGCAATTCACACCACCATTTCCCCCCGCCCCGGAAGAAATGGTGGTTGTGGGCCGGGCAATTCCTTCATGCGTTTGCTCGTGATTATGTCTTGTGCTAATGGCTCCTATGGAAGGAGCTGCTCTATACTCCCTGTGCTGATGGAACTGTATGGGAAGAATTTGGAGTGAGGGAATAAGGGACCTGTAGGTGCTGATAATAATAAACTGACCCTCAGGCATACTTAAAAATTATTCTTCATTCATTTATAGCAATTTCCCTTCCATCCCACTGCCTCTCTACAAAGCTATCTACAGTAAATCAAATCTTGCAGCTGACTACCTGTATCAGCAGTAGCTTTCTGTAGAAAAGTACAGTTTGGATCATTTTCAGGTGCAGACTTCAAAAACAGAGGAGGAATTTCTTCAAATCTTTCTCTTTTGCTTGAAAACAGTCACTGAGAACAGTCATGGAAAATAACCGGCTGTTAAAGAAAGCTGTTGAGAAAGTCACACATATCTGACACGTCATGGACACGCAGAGCTATGACAATTGGATTACAACCTGAATTACAACATGGCTGATGCCAAGAGCTTTCAGTATGATTAATATTTTATTTTGCTGTTCGTTCGATTTGCAATTCACATGAACTATTATGTCCAAGATGGTCCTGACAACAGCATTTGTAGTGATTTGTATAGTTTTGTTAAATGTCCTATAGTAATTCTGACATCTTTTTACTCTTCTCTGCTCACTTACCCTGACGTAGCAGACAGGATATCTAAAAGCTGATCTCTGTCAGAAATGAAACTTCTGTTAAATATGTTTAAACATGTCATAAGGTTTAAAATTGGTTTTGTTCCAGAAACCCAGTACATTTTTGCTATAGTTTAGAGGGTGACACATCAGAGAGATGTTGGAAATCAATAGTCAGGAAGAAGCATCTCTGTATGAAGAACTTTTCCACCAAAAAAAAAAAATAAAATCAGAAGTAATTTGTGTTAGAGTCAGGGTGGTTTTTTTCTGGAGAAAGCCTTTAAGACATACAGAAATTAAATCTCCCTGCAGCAGAGAGGACGCCTGTGCTTTCTACCACACATACCCAAATCTGTTCTTAACCTTTTCAGAAATCTAGTATATTATATGTACTTTTAGATGAACCGCCACCCTGCGTGCCACTGCAAATTAAGCTATATCTGCGGAACCTTATATATCGATTTAAACTCTGATTTTACACATTACACTTTGGGGAGGGGGGGAGAGAGGGGAGAACAACCCACGAATAGCCCTGTTTGTGGTATGGATTTTGGGCTCATGAAAGTTATAACAACTTATACAAAGGAAAAAATAACACTGAAATAATGTGAACATTTGTAAAATGTATGGATATACATTTTATTCATCTATATGCATGCATTTACATATAACGTATAAAATGCATTTGCCAATAATAAAGGGTGACAGTCAATATCTAGTTAACCATTTGCTAATTTTGTTTTTAAAGGAATTTATCAGTATAAATACTATGGTCATATTCACATGACAGAATTTCCAACAGTCCTGAATTGCAACACTTTGGAGAAACTTGCTGTTTTAGATGTCTCAGAAAACTGAAACAAACAGGAAGCTCAAAGTTCAGATGTAAGAAGTAAAGAATTGGGAGACTTCCGAGCCATGTGCGCTACTGATATAACTGGGGTACCTCCAGGGTAAAATTAAAGCTCTCATTTTAACGTAATATCCAATTAAAAGGCTAATACCTGTCATTTCGTTCCGCTTATAAGCGGCACACCTTTAGTCTCTGCTACCTTACCCTGCCACCCCAGAAAAAAACAGCTCCCACTATTGTTTCTTATGATGGAAAAGGCCTGCTGATGCGGCCCAGCTGCGAAAAGCTTGTCTTCATTTGGGTTTCTTTGTTAATTAAGCCCCAGTAAGTCACAGACAATTTTAGCAGCGCAGACAAAAGCAGCTCTTTGGCAGGCTCCCGGCTGCTGCTGCTGCTCCATCCGGCTCCTCCTGGCTGTCCACCAAGCAGCTGCTGAGAATCTGGGATCAGGGTTTCTGTCTCCACACAAAATGCCTACTTTAACTGGCCGCAGAGCTAGCCCAGGCACTGGGCCAGCTTCTCCACCAGCCTCCTCGCCATCACACAGCTCAGCCCCTGGTACCAGAGGTGTTTTGAGCTAGAGCTAGCCTAGCCTAAACGGCTGTAAGCTGCATGGCAACCCAGGCGCCAGGTTCGTTCAGCTCAGCACTCGCCTGCTTTCAAGGCATCCATAAAGGTCCTAATGTCTTCCCACAGTTCCCCCCGAAGCAAAGAGAAGCTTTCCCTAATTTGTGGCATTGGATCAAAACATATTAGTATAAAGCACCAGGGTACCTACTCCCATATACATATGCAGAAACAGCAAAAGCGCTGTTAAACCCGACAAAGATGTGCTTGATGGAGGCTCATACCCTGTGTGGATGCAAGTACGCAAAATATTTGCTATCACTGGTGACACCCTCATAAGTCATTGCTTGATAACATCAGAGTTCAGGGCAAAACCGTGCCTTTGAGCCATTCCCATAATCTCTGCCGGGGGCTAAGAGAGGAAGATGCATCATTCTTCAACCCATTCTTGGCTTTTGTCAAATGGAAGTGAAAGAAAGGGAGGAGAGAAATGGAAGAAGGAGAATGCGGAAGGAAATGGTTTAACGTTGAAGGAAAAAGAGAGGAAAAGATACACAAAAATAGAAATAAAAAGCAGATAAAGAGAAAAGCAACTAATACAAGTGTGTGGAAGAAGGGGTGGAGAAGAATTGAAAGACAAGAAGGAAGAAATAAAAGTAAGGACTGAGGCAGCACATCAAACTACAACAGCATTTTAATGTTAGCAGATTCTTTCATTGCCTTGGTACCTGCTTTCTTGCATCACAGGGGAATTCAGCCAGCAAAAACATCATGGCACTTCATGCCAAGGTGTATGCAAAGCCAGCTCTGCTGGATCCTGGCAAGTGCTAACAGAGCAGTGTGTCCTGTGCTTCGCAGTGCCAGTGCCTCGCTTTCTGCTCAGACTGTCTCCTTTTCTAGCTCCTCTAGGCAACTCCCTGTTGTCAGGGGTGTTTGTTTTTTTTTTCCAGCTGGGGCTTTCAAGCTCATTTGAAGGCAAATCTTTGGCTAGTGGTTGCATAGGCCTACAGCATCCTAGGAGAGCCCCTGTCTTCTCTATCACTGCATTATTTTCCACTTCTCCGTCATGATTGGATGTGTATGCACAAGAACAGGAACAAAAAGAAATTAAAGCTCTTCACTTAACTCATTAACTTGTTTTTTAGTTTGTAGTGTTTGTATCGCTTATCCCTCTAATGAAGGCACAGAAGCAAACCAGTTACCCGTAGAATCTTGTACAACCAGAATTCCCCCACAAAATTAAAAACATGTAAATCATAGAATGGTTCATGTTAGACGGGACCTTAAGATCACCTAGTTCCAAACCCCCTGCCATGAGCAGGGACACCTCCCACTAGACCAGGCTGCTCAAAGCCCCATCCAGCCTGGCCTTGAACACTTCCAGGGATGGGGCATTCACAACTTCCCTGGGCAACCTGTTCCAGTGCCTCACCACCCTCACAGGAAAGAATTTCTTCCTAATATCTAATCTAAATCTCCCCTTGTTCAGTTTAAAACCATTACCCCTTGTCCTATCACTCCACTCCCTGACAAAGAGTCCCTCCCCATCTTTCCTGTAGCCCCCTTCAGGTACTGGAAGGGGCTATAAGGTCTCCGCGGAGCCTTCTCTTCTCCAGGCTGAACAACCCCAACTCTCTCAGCCTGTCCTCACAGCAGAGGTGCTCCAGAAGGTATTGTCTCGTTTTTCTGGGTCCTTGTACTCTTACTTCCATATCAGTATGTGCTGCATAGCCTGACCTGTCTTTGTCTTCGTCTTCCTAGACAACTAGAAGACATTGAAACAGCACACAGAAGTGTCAAAAATCCTCTGCCTAGTTCAGGAGCAGTTTCTCCAGCTGGCAGACTACGGAAACCTGAGGCTGGTCGCAGGCAGCTACCTCCATGAGGAGCATTCCTGCCTGTGAAATGGAGCTTGCAATTAATGCGAGCATCACGCAGGAGCTGCACTCCCCAGATCCATAACTGTAGGTCTGGCAATACCAGCCCACCCAGCAGCATCAATCTGATCCACCCAGCATCATATCGCCATCAAATTAGTCAGAGCACGGTAACAATGCCAGCCCTGTGCTGGTGCCAAAGGACAAAATATTTGATTCAGCCCCAAGCCTGTCACAAAGGCAATCAGTTGCAGGTTTTGGACAGGATTTGAAGAATCAGATGTTCCAAATGATCTGATCCAGTATGGAGCCCTAAGTTACAAGAACCATATCGTTGACCCGCATCCCCAAAGACAGCATGTGCTTCTGGTTATTTTAAGGGGGTAAATGGGGGATTCTGAAAATTGCCTATGGAGGCACAGGGGCAACAAACTTCACCTGCACATCACCTTTTCATATAGGGGCTGGAGGTAGCATGGAAAGGAATGTTAAGTAATAAAAAAAAATGGTAATTTATCATAGAAAAATCACAAACCAATGTGTCTGTTCTTAGACAAGGTTATTGCCAATGTCAATACAGCTGTGGATCACCCAAATTTTTTGTGCCCGTACAAGCCGCATACCAGTCCTAGGTATGCATAAGGGGTGAATTGTCTGGATTTATATCAGTGAGGTATCCAAATACTGTACTGTCCTGGGAGCGCCACTGAAACCAGGGGAACAGCCTCAACAGGCAGTTCAAAAGGCTCAGCTGCCTTTTGGGCAGGGTCAGGCTCCCTCCCCCACAGCAGAATTAAATTGCCTACTCACAGCACACAATCACAAGGTAAAAAAAAAAAACAAACCACCCCAAAACCCCAAACAGCTTCTTATGAGAGATCACTTCACAGGAAGAATTAATCCTGCTGCTTAGCACCAGCCCAATTTGAGCAACATAATCATTTGCCCATTAGAGAGAAAAGAAGAGACATGCTACTGGCTAAGGGAAAAACAAACCAACCCACCAAGAGTGGCAAAACCAGTGTGATCTGGAGAACATAAATAATTCAAAAGTTGAAGGAGGACTCATTCGATTAAAGTGGGAAAGGAAAATAGATCGGATGAGGGCTTAAGGATGACTGAACATGGTGATGAGGCACCAGAAGAACAAAGAATTAAAGGAACCACTGGAGAAAGAGTTTCATATCAGGAAGAACAAAAGTATTGCTGGAAAGAAAGAGAGGAAAACAGTTAACAAACCAAAGACGACAGAGAATAAATGAAAGATGACAACAACGATGAAAAAGGAAGGAAGTAAGACATGCCAGTACCCAAAACTGATAGTAGAATAATTTACTTAACAGACTCATAGAGAAAAGTCATTATCTCACAGCTAGTAACTGTATCAATGTGTACACCGTAGCTGTCTTGCTGAAATTAATTGCTCTTGAATTTTCTACTATCTTGACACGTAAAGAAAATTTAGGAAAAAAAAAAGAGAATGTATTAATGAATCTTTCAAAATAATTTGTCAGGAAATACACATTTTAAGTATAATTACATGCTCCATTAAAACACAAAATCCCCTGCTTCTGTGGGGTTTTTTTTCTACACAGCATCCCGGAAGCAGAGTTGTTAGTGTCACATAACCACAACAGGAAACCGCTTTCACCACTTTCACTAATTTTTCTAGGTCTGACTAAGTATGAAATTGTTTCACAACAGGTAGAGCACCCAGAGGAATTACTTAGTCTTCAGCTATGCTGAGCAGTTAAGCATATTTTTGGAAATATAACATCTTTTTTGGAAAAAATAAAAATAAAAAAAAAGGACAAGAGGAAGAGCCTCAAGTTGCGCCAGGGGAGGTTTAGACTGGATATTAGAAAACATTTTTACACTGAAAGGGTTATTAAGCATTGGAACAGGCTGCTCAGGGAAGTAGTTGTGGCACCATCCCTGGAGATATTTAAAAGACGGGTAGACGTGGTGCTTAGAGATATGGTTTAGTGGTGGTTTTTGTCAGAGTTAGGTTGATGATTGGACTCGATGATCTTAAAGGTCCCTTCCAACCTAGGCGATTCTATGAAAACACTATCGCATAAAAAAGTAGCTATGAATTATACAGAGCAGTCCATAAACACAGCAACATACAAAAAGAGAAAGCTCCTTTCTTAGTAACGCATAATCTATCTTAAACCAATTCCAAGGCTGAAATGAGTTTAGGTACAAAACATTAAAATTTTCTATTAACAACAGCCCACAGCATTTTAACAAGTGAACATTTTTACCAGCTAGAAACTCTGAAATAACTCTCTGTACTATTCTAAATATCCCCCGCTGATAAACTCCATTAGTTTCTTTGTAGGATTAATTTATTATGTATTATTATGTATATCGTATGCATATGCATTATTAACAGCTTTGTAAACCCGTGCTAATGACTTTGTCGCTTTTCCACTGGCGCCAAACGCCAATGAAATACCCGATGACCTGTGGATTTTTTGTGTCTAAGGTATCTTTACCTTGTCTGTGACTCCAGTCCTCAGAGATGTTGGTGGTGCAGCCAATATCTCAGCCTGTGTGATAAGCCTGGTGTTTGTGTGGGCAGGGAGGTGGATAACACTTCTCTTCCCCACTCGGAAACATTCATATGCAGCAACTATCTCAAAAGTCCACAGCTCGTAGCTCTTTACAACTCAGCAACTGCAGGGAACAGAAAATTAAGGTAGGAAATAGCGATCATAAAATATTGTACTTTTTTTTTTTTTTCCCCCTACAGAAGCACAGATAGCTTCCACAGAAAGATCAAAGTCTGTGTCATTGCATATATCAGTTTTGGGGTGTGGGATGGAGCCTCGAGCATTCAATCTCCAAAGTTTTATAAGTAATTTAGGAGAAATAACTATTTTATATCTCAGAACTCAGTTTTTCCAGCAGCTTATCTATGCACAGAAGTGATGTTTCTGTAGCCATGAAAACCAGTTGTGGAAAATCAAGGAAGTTAGACAACTTTGGATTGAAGAGTACTGAAGGTATTTTGGCACAACCACTTCTGAAAAGAGAAGATTGATTCAATTTTACATAAAATAACCATTAAAATAGTTACAGTCCTAACATATTTCAAAACACACATGTGTATATATGTAAAGAGAGATTTTGGAAAAAACTCAGAAGTCAATTTGTTGAAATCAGAGAGAAGCAGCCAGGAACATTTTCCATCCTCTGTACAGCTTCAGGACTTATTTTGTTTGTGGTTTGCTCTGAAAAGATGAAGCTTAATTGCTCTCAAGGCAAGAAAAGACACAGAGCTTTTCAGAGACTGGAAGTCATGTGTGTCTCGATCAGACATTGATTTATTTATTTTTCCTTCCCTAAAAAAGCAAGGGAAAAAAAAAAGGGGGGGGAGGGAAGCAAACTCTTGAGACAGAAGGAAATTGCTCTAGAAGATGAAGACAGGCTCCCACAAACATGTACACAGATGAATTTCGGGTAACTGAAGGTCCTGTTGTTGCATGCATGTTTCAGCAAATCAGTCACAGGCTTTCTTGCCTATCCACATTTTTATAGTGTTTTCCTCTCATTCCGATTGTTTTTGTAAAAACTGACAACATAGTCAAAATGTCTTTTGGAGCCAACCCTGCAAGTTTCAACAGTTTCACTGCCTGTAACACTAAATGCACTATTGGTTGAACACGGCTTTGCCACTTGTTTTAGATCCTGACCCTCTGATTGCGACTGCAAAAGTATCCCACACCCTTGGTTCAACTCTGCGAGAGCATTAATTGTCCCCAAAAATAAAAAGGGAATTTCTTGCATCTTCAGACATCAAAGACAAACCAAGGCAAGAACAGCACTGAAGGGATCTATGAATTACCATCTCCCTTGTTGGTGATCGCCTGTAATAGGTGATCATCAACAAGCTAAATTCTGTCTCTTGCTTGGCTCAGAAGATGCAGAAATGCGCCTTCCTAATACAGAAGGACCTCAAGAACGCCCTTCTGTGCGGGCCCTTATCAGGATAACTAAAGGGTAACACAGTCAGTCCATGACATCTAACATAGACAAAGAAGAGGAGGACCAGTCAAGGGTGGAGAATGTGCAAAATAGTTACACACCCGTTTCCTCCAGCTTTACTGTAAAAAAAAAAACCCAAACCAGCAAACCCAAACCCAGCTGATTTGTAGAGAAGCATTTGTCCTCAGATAGTCTTGATAATAGAGAGCCACTACTAGTTTCAAAAAGCAGGAAAAAAACGCAACAAACCAGAGCTAAAGAAAAGTTGTTGTGACCTGGTGAGGGTTTCATGGGCTGGCTGCCAGCTCTAAGTCAGTCTCTCAACATTTCCCGTGTGCTCTTTAGCAGCTGATATCAAAGTAACTGGATAAGGAGAAAAATAAGTATGTGTGAGGGGAACAAATGAAAAATCAGTGGGATTGAGGTTCAAAAAACAAGACTCCAGTGTAATGAATAACCTGTGTAATCATTACAAAATGACTCCATTTTCAGACACATTTATTTAAGAATAATTTTGCTTTCATCAAGCATAAATCCGGAAGTGGATTATACTGATCTGGATTAAGGGACTTCTTTTCCTCCCCTCCCCCAGAATAAGATTATGCTCTGAGGAATCATCCAGATACAAATATCGCAGTATAAATCCACAACCTACCTTAGTTTTCATATGTAGACCTGTGCTTTGTGGAAGGACAAAATCAGAAGTGATTGCTGTTATAAATGTTTTCAAATTATACTTTAGTGGCTGCATCTTAGTTAATGAACATGGCGATGGGAATAATTTGGAGGCTTGGGGATTTTCCATCAGTTGCCAACTATTGCTTAGTTCAGCAGACTCAGACCAGGGTGTAACCAGAGTGACACCACAGGGAAGGCTACAGCGGCTTTCACCTGGTGCAGAGCAGCACATCAACAGATTTATACTGACATATTTCAGATGCGTCTGCAGACTATCGGGATTATATTTAATGATTTGGTATTTTGTTTCCACGCAGCCCAACTTGGCCATCAGCATAAAGGGAGAGTGGCCCGGGTAGCCAGGGGTGCCCACATTTTTGTTTCTAGATGTTCACCCATGTGTCCAGCTGGAAGGTGGTCTGGGCCAGACTAGCAAGGCCCATGATGGAGGAGACTTTCTTTCCCCCTGCCTCGGTCCTCTTTATTGTCTGTGCCCCTGAAATATTTATTTGATAAGGCTGCGCCGCCTGCTTAACCAATCGCATCTTTCAAACTTATTTATGAGGGATGACAGATGGGGTTACAGTGCAGGGGAAGACTGATACATGATGAGAGCATATTACTGTGCCAAGATAGCATAAAATAATTATTCTTTGATTATTGAGAAGGAAGAGGCCTCTCCCAGCATAGCTAAACACACCCCGTTATCTGCTGCGTCTCCACTGTCATCAGTGCACGAGGAAGGACTGCCAAATCAGGGAAACGTTATTGCTAATTTGCATTGATTCAGCTTATAAAAATGCATCTACTAAAGCTCAGAGGTCATCAAGAATACTTATTTACAAGTCCCTTGGCAGAAATATTTTCTTTTTCATAGCATACCTTTCAGCGGCAGGCAGCACCAGTGAAAGTTTTAAACACTTCATCCCTTTGAGCGTTTAAACCTCTTTCTAATAACTATGTTAGTTCAGATACCACCCAGGCCACTTCCACAGGCTTTCCTGTATGGCTCAATCCAGATCCCCAGCCTTGCCCTTGCTCCAGTGGATCTGGATTTCAGAGTGCATCCAGCAATCCACCCACCCCCACCTCTGCATCCTCTTAGTGAAGCAGATGCTGCTCTCCCACCTCTCTTTAATCTCCAATAGCAGCTGGGCCTGGATAGGAGCTGGAAAAGGGCGATCACCCCACTTATAATGAAAATATACCTTTCTATGGCACCGCAAACAAGGGGTACTGATTTAAAATCCCAAAACAGGGTCAAGCAAGCTCTCCCTCACTGGGGCACGCAAAGCCTTTTGCAGTGCAGCGGGAGGCAGGTGCTTTTGGAGAGGAGTCAGGCTGCCTCTGCAAGGAATGGAAGCCTTTACCTGGCAAAGGAGGGACCCAGGAGAGCGAGTTGCCCGTCCTCGCTATTTCACAGGCCAAGCAGCTGAGCATCAGCCTTGGGGGCAGCGCTGGTTCATCCACGAGGCGCAGCAAGCTGAAAGAAGGTAGCTCCTCCACTTGTCAGT
Source organism: Rissa tridactyla (assembly GCF_028500815.1). Taxonomy (NCBI): domain Eukaryota; kingdom Metazoa; phylum Chordata; class Aves; order Charadriiformes; family Laridae; genus Rissa; species Rissa tridactyla. Next base: position 71,110,319 of record NC_071470.1, read on the forward strand.
GACCTTAAATTTAAAAGGAGTGAGGCACTGAGCTCAGGAGGAGCAAGAAGATCCTGTGATGGGGGCACAGGATGTCCCTGCAGAGCCATCAGCTCAAGGGATAGACTGGCACTTGCAGCCTGGCCATTGTGGCCTTGCTGGGACACCCCTGCAGCACCATGGGATGGCAAATGTCACCTCCTCCCTGATGAGTGCATCCCAGCCCTCCCACCCACTGGCTTGGACAGGCAATGCTGCGGGTCCATCTTTAAAGGGTGATGCCAGGGGTGTCAGCAGCTCTCCCACCAGCATCTGCTTGGGTGGATGCAGAGGCACATCCACGCCACGGAGGCACCAGGGCCTCTCACAGAGTGACCCCACTCCAGCATTGTTTCTTTTATGTGGTTTCACCCTCACAGGCCTGCCAGAGATGTGATGGGGTGGGGGGAGGTGATGACTTCTGAGGTGGAAAAGCTATCTGCAGCATGTGCCGGCAGAAAGCATCCTGCTGCGCTGCATCAAGCGTGATGAGGTCTGGCAGGGAGTCGCATCTCCTTCCTCTTCTGAAGGAAAGTGCCTCAGAAATATCAGGCTAAAAGCTCTCCCCCCTCCCTTCCTTGCCATTAACAGCAATTTTGTTTAGCTGTTCACCCTAGGTGGACATCTTTTCATGTAACTTAACATACTCACTGCCTGAAAATAAGCTGTAGAAAAGCTGTTTTACTTGCTACGATGACTTCAGGACCGTATGCAGGGGCAGTGTGCCCATTCATACTTTTGTTACTATGGTCCTGACTCCCAGTATAACATGCCTGGGCACTGTACTGGTGATGAGCTCACAGAGGGATGTGATGGGACTGCCAAAGCTGCAGTGAAATACCGCTCCATCCCCGGCACACAAAGCAGACCAGTTACTGGACAAGGTGTCAGTGTCAACACCCTTGTCCTTGCCATTTCCAGCAGTTTGGTTATGTCTGAGCGTCCCTCATCTTCTCCCTTTGACCATGTGAGCAGCAGCCTTTGGTTGAGCCCCTGCATAAGAACTCAGCAAGTGGGAGCAGAGACATTTCCAGAATTAACACAGAAACAGGTAACTTGGCCAGCAAAGCATTCACTATCTAGCAATAGCTGCCAGGCACCAGTGCCCGATCTGCTCACTGTTGATTCATTCCCTTGTCTTCTCCAGATGAGGCATTTCAGCTCCTTTCCTCAGGGTCTCTGTCTACCACATTTGGACTGAGAGCCATTCAGTGGCTCAAGGGACACGTGGCCATCACAAGGTGCTGCTGCAGCATTGCAGCCCCTGCACCGGCACCACATTAGCTTTCAGAGTGATTAGTTTCATCTTATTTATTTTCCAAGGCTACTCGAGGAACTGTTGCCAGATGCTCCTTCAGGCTTGCCCTCAGCCCTTGCAGCACATGGATGTTTCTGGTGTTGGGGTCTTCTCTCCTGCCTCCATCAGCAGCTCTGGCCAAGCTCCCATGTCTAACCACAGCTCAGAGACTGGCCACTCACCCACAGACACCACAATGACACCGCACACCAGTGCTGGAGGAGGACTTTAACTGGATTGGTCTTTGTAAAGCAGAGCTGCCCCCTTGGGCAAGCCCAGCTCCTCCTGACAAGGGGGCTTCCCACCCGCCTGGGCAGCCCCCAGGGCTGGGAGACAGGCACCGTGTCTGCTCTTCCACCATGTCCCAGAGCCTGGCTTCTGGCTGTCCACAGACCATCTGACCCAGAGCCTGACCTCTGGTTGTCCACAGACCATCTCAGACCTTCTCCTACTCCCATGGGAGACCACAGCCACAGTACCACATTGCCTCCAAGGACCAAAGACTTGCTTCATCTTCAGTCCTGTCCAGTTTTTAATTTCTTCCTCATTCTTCTTGCTAGAAGGGACACGCCACCCTCCCAGCCGGACAGTCCCTCTAGCCCTTTGCTACCTAATCACTGTGTTCATCATATATCTTCCTGGTGAGGAAAGCTGTTTCTGCATTACCTCTAACATTTCTTTTTTCTTTAAATATAAAATCCCTACCATAATTTCCTTTTTTATTTTTTAAAGCTCAGCTACATTGTTAAGATCGGGAGCGTACCTGGAATCATGAAACTTCATTGTTAATCAGCCAGTGACTTTGGCTGGGCTGACATTTTCCTGGCTATTTTTAGAGTATGACTCAGACACTGCGCTACGGAGCCTGCAAGATCCCTGTGGGCTGATACCGAAGCCTCATTCAAAGCTGTGCTGAAGCATCACACGAGAGGGGAAGGGAGAGTCAAAGCGGGCAAAGGCTTTTGTTCACCCACCTTTGGGGGGTCTCTTTAGAAAGGCAAGTAAACATGGCAAACAAGGTGTTATGGCAACATAACGGGATATTAGGAACTGGAAGGGAAATCCTCTTACCTGGCTCTCACAGGAACATTTCCATCACAAATTATTGAGCTGGTGGAAACAAAACTGGAGCATTGTGAGTCCCTGCTCCTAGATGCGCAGCTGAAAACCCAGAAGAGAAAAATCTGAGGGTTGGTTTTGTGGTTTTTCCCCCCCCACCCCCCCCTCTCCCCACAGGCAGTCCTACGGGTAACTGAAGCCCCGTCCTCTCCGCCTGTATGAAAGTCCATTGCTCAAGTCTCCCTAGGAGTTGTTGTCATGAAGAGAAGACCCACAGACCCAATTAGTGACTCTGGTAGGGTCCATGGATACAGGAGCTATTGGGGTTGGGTGGGAGGAAAGGCTTTTCTGAACTGCCTTGTTCTCATGCATAACTTTGTTATGCATCGCTTGGGAGAGGGCTGATGGGGTTATCCTTGGAGGGTAGATTTTGCACCTTTTTAAATCCCTGTGTGATCTCTGAGACCTGGCTGTTGAAGCAGCGCATCACCGGAGGAGAAGCTATTCCTGCAAGCTGGGTTTCTCTTAAGGATGATGACACCTGAGCCTCCATTGATCAGCTTTAATGCAAGGCAAAAGTAGTCAAAACTTTCCAAGAATCAAATCCCTGGTTCCTGCAGTCCCTGGGTTTTATTTCTAATTTTTTTTCCCCCTCTTTCTGCTAGCAGAAAGTGTATTTGGTCTGAAGTGCAATGGAAACTCTGGCTGCCTGCCGGAAAGAAACCACCTAAGCAGTTATCTATTGCTTAGCATGAATGCCCTCAAGAACGTATCTGACCTGAGTGCAAGCAGGCAGCGAGCTATCTTTGTACCCAGTCTAGACACGGGTAGCCAGGAAGCTCCATGGGGGCGGTGGGGCCAGGAGCCCACCCCCAGCTCCTGAAGAGCCTGACCCTCTCTGTAGTCTGAAATAGGAAGAAATAAAAGCTATTGTAGGGGCATCCACAATACTAAGGTGCTATAATGCAGGCAGAAACAGTGCTTAGGGAAAGGTCGAGCTGTCTCCTTCCTATTGCCCGTCCCCCAGCTCTCATGCTTGCTCAGCCTGCTTGTATCCGTCATCTGGGTTTGCTGGGCTAGTGATTGCAGCCATGTATTAACTAGGGCTTGAAATTAAGAAAAATGCTTTCAAATGCAGCTCTGTAACACACTGCAATTAAAATTAATCATTTACTTAGTGTCACAGTGCTCCTGATTACCCCCTGATTGCAAATGGGTGTCACCTGTACACATCCAGGTAGCTGCCAAGCCATTGCAGCCATCCTGCTGCTTTGGGGGGTAGAGGCACCGGCAGGAGAGGGGCTGTTAAAAACATTGTCCCTCCTGCTGCCTTCCCAGCCTGCACGGCCACACGAGGCACCTTCCCTGCTCCCTTAGAATCAGAATTGTCTAGGTTGGAAGGGACCTTTCAGATTGAGTCCAACCATCAACGTGACACTGCCAAAACCCATTACTAAACCATGTCTCTAGTGCCTGCTCCCCTGCTTTCTTCAAGGAGCCAGTCTGTTGTTTTTCCCCCCCCTAGCAAAAGCAAGGGTTGCCTTAATTTCTTACTTCATTTCTTGGGCATCTTCCAATCTTATTGCATGTGTGAGATCCCTACCAGTGCTGGACTGGGAGGGAGGGAGCTGACTGAGCCTGCAGCCAGCCCCGACTGGTGGAGCCTTCCTCTAAAGTCAGTGGCGCTACATCGATTTCTTTCCGCCAAGGGCCTGGCACTCAGCCTGCCCGAGGAGATGTTACGAGCAACTCTATATCGAGACATAAAACATTCATAGCACGTGTAACTAGGCACTGCAGAAATAACGCACGGATGGCAGAAAGAATTTCACCTGGGCCCCACCAGCCAACAAGTGAGCAGCAGAAAGCTTTACGCCTAAGGAGCTTGTGTTTTTTTTTGTTTCCACCCTGTAAATATTTTAATTCTAGTTAGTACAACTACAAATGTTACTTGTGGCACCATCGTCTTAAGCGGCAGCAAATCCCACAGATCAATAGGATGTTGCATTATGGTATTTCCTTTCATTGCTTTTAGGTTTCGTGTCTTTCATGCCTTTTATCTCAGGCCAGGAGTAAATAACTACATGATTGTTTTCTGCAATGGTATTTTACACATCCCTTAAGCTTCCTGCACAGGCCGAGTAACACACATTTTGATACCCGTCTTTCATGGGGGTAGAAAGTGCTTTGCATCCTACAAAATTTATGACACTCTGGGTGCTTCTTATGGCAGATATCAGTTTTCCGAGGGCTGACTAAAAGTGCCCAAAGCAGACGCAGGACTGAACAACAGCTAAGATGAACCCCGGTGTGATTTCCAGCATCCCCAAGCAGCTGGGTCGGCAGGCAGCCATGGTAGCTCCCAAAAACAGGCTGCAAGAGGCACAAACCTCCGTATCCAGCGAGCTACTTCCCTTGCTAACGTGCACTGACAATGGGGGTTTTATCTTGTATCCCTGTAGGGGAAACTTCCCCACCATCACGTTGCCCAGGAACCCAGGCTTGTGATGCTCTGAGGGTGCAGGCAAACAGATGGTAAGTGAAGGTGGGTGATAACCATCACTGCAAGATGGTTATCTCAGCTGGGCCTGAATTTCTGTAGGTACAAACTGTAGAGAGATTCCCCATAGCCAAAGAGCAAAGCTTTTTGTGTTTGCATGTGTGTAAATAATAATAAAATCACAAACCAAAAAAACCACCCACCGCATTTCAAGCTCATTCAAATACATCCCAAACACAGAGAACCACCTTGTGATCAGCAAGAACCAGGCCAGGGTTGCGTGAGCACAGCCGACACGGAAAGCTGCTGCTGCAGAAAATAGCTCCTCCCGTGTGACCAGAATAAGAACAGTTGAAAACTTGCGCTAAAAGGATAGAAGGAAAAGAAAAACGCGCTGCAAAAATACATCAAAGTGACCACCGCTGCCTTTTATCGGCAATTTGCTGCCAACTCCTGGCCCAGGATCCCTCAGAGGGACACCGCAGAGCGGACTCCTGCCCTCCCCCTTCACGTACCGCCCAAAACGCTTTCTAGGGATTGCTCCCTGCAAAGGAAAAGGGAGTGGGAAAGGCACTGGGAGGCCTGTACAGCACCTGACATGCCCTGTTGGACTGTTTTGGATGATGCTTGTGTTTATCTGGTTTCCCAGACATGGGCATCATCCGGAGGCCTGACTCAAGGGGAACGTTTTTCCCTTGGGCTGGGACACGGGGAGGAAGATGAATCCTTCCACATGGGGCTTCAAGTATCCCCAAGGGTGGGTGAGCAACTTATTCAGGGCTCAACCCTGACCACCAGCTGGGGCATATTCCCTGCTGAAGCTGTCGCGCACACATCGGTACTGCTGGGGTGTAAAGAAACAAGGAGGCTGTGTCATCCGGCATGCCCAGGACCTGCACGGAGGAGGTGGCTGTCCCCTTCCAGCCTCAGCGGCTGCACGCCCAGCACAGATGCTGAAGCAGCACCAGCAGCAGAGACCAAGGGAGGCCACCTTCACATGCTGTGTCCTGGAGGACCAGCACCTGCTGCGCCCATCAGCGCTGCCACAAAGGGAGAGGGGTGTCCCTGAACCACAGTGGCCGTGTCCCGGGTGATGCTGCTGGGCTCTTTGGTAAGAGCTGTCTGTCACAGCCTCCTTGCTCCATGGTGCGTGGAAAGAGGGGTTTGCCTTCCCCCAGCGCCACAGGGGCTCACTGACACCCAGGGGCTTCCCTCCCTGCCCTGGCAGGGCTGAGGCCACCGGTTGAGCCTCCTGGATTTCATGGCCATTGCTCCCCAGTGCTGAGCTCTGCCTCCACGCTGACTCCAGCCTCTGGGATGGGCTGGGGCTGTGTGGTGGTGCAGACCTTACCCTGGGGCCACACTGCAATGTCAACGGCAGCCAACATTGCTTTAGTTACAAGAGCAGCAAGCCCAAATTTGCTCTTGTTTCAGTTGCAAGTGCAGCGAGCTGGGACAATCTGGCACTTTCCGACGTTGCCTACCGGGGCAGTGAGTCAAGACAATCTGGTACCTTCTTGTCCTGCTGCAAGCACCATGTGCTGGGACAACCAGGCACTCCCTCACCGCCCCTGGAACTCTTGCTGCCAGGGAAGCGCTCCCAAGACCCTTCCTGCCCAAAGCACAAGTCCACTCAGAAAGTTGCCAAGAATATCCGACAAGAATTGTGGCCACAATGGAAAAGTACTGACCAAAGTCAATCATCTTGCAACACTATAAATATCAATCCTATAGTGAGGCCCTTTGGAGCTTTCCGAGATCGCAGCAGGCTGCTATCCCATATTTCACAGTGTGATTCAGACCACCCACCAATAGAAGCTGACGAAGGAATAAGAGGTAGGAGTTTCAGACTGTCCGCTGTCAGAAGATGAACCGAAGAGAATGAGTATCGTTCAATTTCAACCATTGGGTACCAAAATATACTATAATCTGCAGAAAAGGAAACATCTTAATCATATATGAACCTCTATATCTCTTTGTGTGTGTATGTGATCTGATTTAGGAAACTCTGTCCTAAGTCTCACGTGAACCTCACCATTTTAAAGTCTTTAACCAAGTTACTGTGTTGATTATAGCAAATTTTGTTAAATCACTCCCATAATTGGCTGATGATTAAGTATTGTTAAAAATCATACAACCTAATCCTGTCTTAATAAATCTTAAACTGCTGCTACCTTAAAGTTGTGCAGGATCTTAAAATAACATTCGCGCCAGCCCCGGGCCCAGCAGTGCAGCTCTGCTGGAGCACAGGGCAGAAGTCAGGCAGCTTCCTGGGATGCGGCAACTTCTCAACCTGGAGAAGAGAAGGCTCAGGGGACACCTTATAGCCCCTTCCAGTACTTCAAGGGGGCTACAAGAAAGCTGGAGAGGGACTTTTTACAAGGGCATGTAGGCGATAGGACAACAGGTAATGTCTTCAAACTAGAAGAGAGTAGATTTATATTAGATATCGGGAAGAAATTCTTTACTCTGTGGGTGATGAGACACTAGAACAGGCTGCCCAGAGAAGTTGTGGATGCCCCATCCCTGGAAGTGCTCAAGGCCAGGCTGGATGGGGCTTTGAGCAGCCTGGTCTAGTGGGAGGTGTCCCTGCCCAGGGCAGGGGGTTGGAACTAGATGATCTTTAAGGTCCCTTCCAACCCGAACCGTTCTATGATTCTATGAACTTGCAAGTGTGGGTGCTGTAAAGCTACTGCCATTTGGTTACATTTTCTAAGCTCCTTTCCTAATTTTCTTTTCATAACTGTCCCGTGAATGCACACACCCAGAAATGCTCTGGAGTCCCTTCCATACATGAAGCCAAACACCTGCCTGAGTTGAGCATGTGGCTCTGCTGCTGCTCTGGGCTCAACCCACCATCGCCTGGGCAGAAGCACCCGCCCCTAATCCAAACCACCGCCCTGACGGACAATTCTGCAACCTCTTCGCCCTACCCAGTCAGTTCACGTGCAGCAGCATCACCTCTCTGCCATTGGCACATCCTGCCCCCTTCTTTCCTCCTTATTTCTTCTGTTTTGCAAGCTGGACTATGTTAGGAAAGGCACTGCGTAGATCAGATATTTCTGAATATCCCACTCCACTGTAGTTATTTTTAAGAGGCCTTTCTTTAAGGCATAACTCATTTGCAGCTGTTTCCATGCGATAATTTGTTGCCACAGGATAAGCTCAAAGTCAGGTCAACCTGAACTACAGCATTTACATTACATTAATACTTACATTAATATGAGTTACTAAATTACAGCACTAATGGAGAAAAAGCATGCTCAGGAGCATTTCCCCTCCTTCCCTCAAGACTTCTGCAGAATCATAGAATGTGTTGGGTTGGAAGGCACCCTTAAAGGTCATCTAGTCCAACCCCCCTGCAGTAAGCAGGGACACCTTTAACTAGATCAGATTGCTCAGAGCCTCACCAAGCCTTGAATGTCTCCAGGGATGGGAAGTGAGCAGTAAAGGAAATACAAGCATAACCTGAGGAACAGAGGGCTGGATTGCAACCTCACTGAGAGTCAGGAATAAAGCCATCAACACCTGTGGGGCTGTAACTGCAAACTGGGTCTGACCCAGAGGCTCCAGGCTGAAAAATCATGAAAAGGAAGGGAAGTTTAGGTTCCCTTAGGTTCTACTGTTGGGTCTTACATGTGCGGGAGACAAAGGCGCCAGCAGGTCTGCAAGCAGCTCGTAGGTCTGTCTCCTGCTGCCTGCTCCTCCATCAAACTCAAAGTCCTGTCCCATGGGTCTCCCACCAAGATACTGCCCCAGCCTGAGACACTGGTTGTCTCCGGCCACCAGCATCCCTCCATCAGGAAAGTCCCAAATGGCACCTCCCACACAGCCCTGCTGAGCTTGTGCTCTCACAGCTCACACCAGTGGTCCAAGATCATCCATTCCCAGCTCCAACGGTTTCCATTTAAAAAAAAAAAAAAAAAATATCGCAAACACTTCTTCCTTAATACAGACACAACATGCACAACACTGAATCCTCCCTCCAACCAGCTGAACCCCTGAGATCTTTATAAAAAAAAATGAACTATTGTAACATGTTGCTTTCAAAAGTGGCTTTTTCTTTCTTTTTTTTTTTTTTTAAAAAAAAAAAAGGAGGGTCAGCAGTGTCACCTCCTTCTGAAGGGGAGAAAGTGGAAGCAGGGGTGCTGTTTGAGCTTTAAACACTTTAATACAAACTCTCAATCAGGTCCTTGGAATAACTGCAGTTTCTGCAGCCCCTGAGCGGTGTCAGAGGACCACAGCCCTTTGAAAGGGGGTAAACCAAGTTCGTGAGAAGGGAGCAACAAGGATGACCACATTTACAGTAAAGTACTTAAAGCAAAAGAAAAGCATTTGACTCCCTGGCCTGTCAGCAAGCATTCCATAAACAAAAAGGCAGGAGTAATGTCTGTTTCCATCCAAATTAGAAAATAAACAAGATAGATAATATTTCCTAACACCAGTAAGAGTAACTGTATTTAGGAATACTTCTGGAATTACAATCAAGGGCAAGCCAAAGCAAGCTAACACTCTTCTGCTAGAAAGTCAAAAAATCATATTTATACCCCACATGCAGTTTGTATTTAATGTGTCACTCATGTGGCATCAGACTTCATATCTCAGAGATGGTCGAATGCGTTTCTGAAATGCTCCGTTTAACATCTCAGATGCTGGAGGAGCGAGATTCAGCAGTGTGGGTTCGCTCCTTCACTGGCAAAGTTCCATCTCGAGGGAGATGATCTCACCGCTGCGCAAGATTGGCATCTTCAACGCAGGAGAGAGAAACTCTCGCGGTCAGAGCGAAGCTGCTTCACCACTGATGGAGCCTGGCTGCCAATAAAACACGTGTACGGCGCTCAAACAATAACCCCTCCCCCCCAGGACATTAGCTGCTTCTGTGCCCTTTATCTGAGGATGCGCTCAGCCGGTTCACACAACGCTCCAGCAGCGATTTGCCCGAATTAAGCCCACACTACGCAACAATTGTCAGAGGTCCTACAGACCCCAAAATTGAGATGGGTTTGATGTCCTCAGGGCCTTTTAACACCGATCTGCCTGGGAAAAGCGACGTTGTGGCTCTCGCCCCTGCCCACACAGCCCTCCTGCATCGCCCACATGTAGCACGAGCATCGCTCCCGAGGGCATTTAAGGCTGAGCGGACACTTCTGCTGTGGACTTCATCCGCCGGACCACCTCCAGAGGTGGATGTCTCCCTCTTGGGTAGTGGGAGGGTTGGGGGAATTCATCAGGCTTCGCAGAAACGTGAGTGAAACCCACCTGCCCCCTTGCCCCCTACAGCCCTGCTCCGCAGGGGGGGCCGGGGAGGCACAGCTCAGCCTCATGGCCAGCCCAGGGGAGTCCTGCAGCCGAGCAAGACCCCAGCTCAGAGAAACACTTCCTTCTCACCCTGACAAGGAGCCAGCCACCAGGGACCCCCCCACCCCAAGTTATTTTGGGGGAAAAAGGTTTTCCCTTTGAATAAGGGATGCACAACAAACCCAGGCAGAGCAAGGGGTCCTTGGTAGCAATACACCAAGCACACTCACTCATAGAGCACTTTAGACCACAACCTGGGCAAACCACTCCAGCAAGGGAAAACCAGCTTCAAGGAAAAAAAACCCAACACATTTTCCTACCAGTCAAAGCACAGGCGAGTCCTTTCTTCACACCCTGAAGAACAGCTCCCCAGCGTTGCTCTGAGCCCTTTTCTTCCCCTCAAAAGAACACAAAAAAAAGCTTCTAAGGCACAGCAAGTGAAAGGAAACAAAACAAGCAGCACTTCCCCCAGCTCAGGGGGTTTGCTTTATACCACCAGCCCCCCCCCACCCAGGTCTTGCAATTGCCTTCCCTGCTTCCCCCCTCCCGCACACCTGGTTTAGCGGGAATGACCTGGGCTGGGCATTGCAAATGAGTAACCACACGCAGCCAGGGAGCTTTGGCAGCTGCAGGTATTTAGGGCTTCTCTGAGCAAAAGCAAATAGAGAAGTTTTTTTCCCTTGGCACTAACAACCTTTTCAGAGCAGTTTCACAGCTGAAAGTCAGTCAGGGTCAAGTCTCCATAATAAACCCCCCTTCTCTATTGTCCTTTAGTACTATTATTTTAAAAACGCCACCCTAACCAAAACAGCACCGTAAGTATCACACCTTTGTGCGATTCTCCTCAGCCACTCTTAGCTATTTTCTGACTCTCACTCCCAAGCCAGGCTGAAAGCAAAACTCATCTCCTGCCTTCCCAAAGCTCCTCCGGAGCCACCGGCGTGTGAACAACCCCCCCGCTGCTCCCAGGCAGCGCTGCTGGGAGGAGAAAGCATCTCCCCAGCATCTCTCTGCAGGTGAATACACACCAGGGTGGTGGGGGGGTAAAGTAATTCACACCCTGAGGCTGTACCGCCAGCCTGTGTTGTACCTTGCAGGCACGAAACAGCCTGGGTAGGTGAGGACAACAGCCCGAGCTGATGAACGGTACTGAAGCCGACCTGGATTTCATCTGAATTGTGTCCAGTTAAAGGTGTCTGTGTACAAATGGGGGTTTCTCCTGGTTGGGCTGGAATAGGACGTGAGATCTGGCACCCTACAATGGGCATCATGCTTCAGCTTGTGGGTTTTTTTCCCCACCCAAAGCCCTGCAAGTTCAAGTGCATGGTGACTCTGTCATGGTGACCCCAGGCCGGGTGACTCCGGCAATTCGTGCCTACGTCTCTTCCTCCACAGACCAATCCATAGCCAAAGCCATGACAAAATAACCCTTTTAAACGGCGTGGCCGTGTGCACAAACAGCAGCTTGCTTTAAAAAACACTCCTTTAGCTAAAGCGTGGCTGAAACGTGTCCCCTCCTTCACCCGGGGGTTGGGCTCTGGTGGGGGCCGCAGCGCTGGCCTCCAGCCCCACTCCTGCTGCTGAAGTCACCCTCACCAAATGCCCTCGCCGGGCTTCACTTCGTTTTCCCCTCTCCATGAACCGGGGCAGCAGCCCTGCTCCCCTTTGCCGAATCTGCTGGCCACCAGGCCAGACGGATGCGCCAGCGGCCACAAACCCAGTCGCCCTCACACCTTTCCTGGGCTTTCCCGCAAACGCCCCCCGGGGGACCTCTCCAAGTGGCTGTCAAGGGCTAATTGCAGCCTTTTAATTAAGCGACCCTCCGTCCCCGTCCGGCAGGGTGCTGGGCTGCGCCCCAAACCCGCAGGGGCTCGGGGCTTTTAGGGGGACGACCCGCCGCCGCCCCCCCCGCGCTCCCTCACGCCCGCGGAGGAGGGAGGGCGCGTCTCCCCGGCGCGAAGGAAGCCCCCGGGTGCCGGCGCAGGCCCGGCGCGGCCTATGGATTGTCGAGGCGGGGGAGCCTCCTGCTGGAGAGACCCGGCCAGGGGAAGGCAGGGATGGAGCAGCTCCCTCCGCCTTCCCGGCAGGGATAAACGCCCTTCCTCACTCTTTTTTTTTTTTTTTTTTTTTTTTTTTTTTTTTTTTTTGTGGGGGATGTGTGTGTGGGGGGAAACATTTCTACCTCAGCCATACCTCGCCCTCCCTCCCCTCTAACCCTCGTTCCTCTGCCTCCAGAAGCAGAGGCTTGGCAGACAACATGGGATGTCACAAACATCGTGACAGACAGGGGGTGGACTGGCACCCCCGGGCACCCCCGGCCTTCGGGGCTGGGGCGCACCATTTGCACTCTGCGTTGGTACCATCCGAAAGCCCATATGGGGCTGGGAGTGTTTCCCATCGTAGCGCCGGGTGATACCTTGGCTACGTCCCCATCTTCATCCTTCCTTCCTGGTGTCGTGCTCCGGTCGGGAACCCCCACACTGTCCGGTTAAGGAAAGGGCAGCGGGGTCTGGAGAAAGGCAGCGAGAACATGGAGAAGAGAAGGCTCTGGGGAGACCTTATTGCAGCCTTCCAGTACCTGAAGGGGGCTACAGGAAAGATGGAGAGGGACTGAAGGAGTTTAGTGATAGGACAAGGGGTAATGGTTTTAAACTGAACGAGGGGAGACTTAGATTAGATATTAGGAAGAAATTCTTTACTGTGAGGGTGGTGAGATACCAGAACATGTTGCCCAGAGAAGCTGTGGATGCCCCATCCCTGGAGGTGTCCAAGGCCAGGCTGGATGGGGCTTTGAGCAGCCTGGTCTAGTGGGAGGTGTCCCTGCCCATGGCAGGGGGTTGGAACTATATGGTCTTTAAGGTCCCTTCCAACCCAAACCATTCTATGATTCTATGCCAAGGCACAGAGCAGCATCCCACAAACACGACAGTGTGAGTTCGGCCCCTGCAGCTGGGAAGCGTTGACACCACAGGGATGTAACAGACCTCTCCAAAACCAGGAGTGGTGTGGATGGGGGCCACTGCCCTGGCGTTACTCCTTTGTGGGCATCTGGTCTCAGTTGAATCAGACACAGGCTCGTCGGGCTGCTGGTCAGAGCCTGCACAGCTGTCCCAAGCAGGGACTGAGGAACAACTTAATCTGAGCTATGGGCTCTGGCAGATGAGCTCTGGGGCTCTGACAACACATCTAAGGCGTTACCGCTCCCAGATGGCTGCTCTGTCCCTCTGCCAAGAGCTACCATGCTTCCTAGCTGGAGCAGGAGGAGGGACATCTGCCTGGGCTTCAGCCACCATGAGTCACTGCCAGCCTCTCCATGCAAGCCTGCCTTTGCTCTCAGGTGAGAGGATGGACCATAAAGCCAAGCTACTGAGATGTAAATGTCCAGGAGGATGTCCAGAGGAGCGATGTGGCAGCCTGCAGCAGAGGGTAGTCCAGGCACATGAGGGTAGTGACACTTTGCCCGCCTCTGCCACTGTCAGGGCTTGCTGGCAGCTTGTTTGCACGGGGATCAAAAGCTGAGGAACAAGAGTGTTGCAAAACTACACCCTCGCTTACTGAGCACTGATTTCCTATGGCTTACCTATGGTAAATACACCAACCCATTAGCTTTCCTTTGGGCCATGAAGTCCTCTTCTTCCCCCTGGGATCCCACCAGATCTCCCTGTGTTACAGAATGTCTTCTCAGAGTGTTTTTTCCAGAGTGGCTCCCCAAGACCCAGCACAGACCACTGTGTCTCCCCTTCGGGCACCCCACAGCGTGCAGCACAAAGCTTGCTTTCTTTCCTTGCGTGGTTTGGAGATCACAGGACAGAAGTGACCCTGGGTCGTGCAAATCATCGCACAGTGCAAATGGGGAAAAATTCCCTTTGAATCCCGAGTCCTCTCCATTGGCTGTGACAGGTGTGAGGGTCACCTCCTTGAATCACAGGAGTAAATACTATTTGGCTTATTCCTTCTGGAGAAAAAAAAAAAAGCAAAAAACCAGCATAGAGCAGCCCAGCTTTATTTGTGTATTTTGCCCAGAAGTGAATCCCATATACAGCAGAGAGTGACGTAACCCAAGCCCTAAGTATGTGCTTGTATCCTGGAATTAATTGCCTTACGCCCCTCGTTATTTATAGCCCTGCTGCCCTTTCCAGCAGCTCCAGTCTGCGTTCCTTCTGCTGCCTCCCGCCGGATCTGCAGCACGGGCGGCAGCTGTGTTGTGTGTGCAGATCACATTGCAACTGCGCACAGCTGCCTGCCAAGGAAAACCCGCCCCGCTCCCTCGCTCCCCTGCCCCGTTATTAAATGAAGGCAGAGAACAAAGCGGCGGGCGGGGGGGAGCCATGTGGGGAAGAGCGAGACCAGATTCCTTGGCTAGAAATACCTAAAATCTCCCTCTACAAGCAGCCCAGGGTTGGTTGCGGTGCGGAGGGCTTCTGTGCTTGGAGCAGGGCTGGTGGGACAGGGAGCTCCAGGCTGTGCCGCGGGTTGGGAGGGGAAAAATAATTCCCAGTGTTGCTGATAAAACCACGTTAAGTCACATGCGGTTTTCCAGCCCTGAGACACGTTGCTGCCCCTCCATCATGAAGAGCCAGAGCAACGCCCAGCAGGAGGGTGGGCGCACGGGAGCAAGGGGATTTGGGGGAAGCGGGTGTGATCCATCCCACGGCTGCTGCCTTCCTCACCCCTGGGTGGAATCCGAGTTAGAGCCCCAGCCGATTTGGCACCTCGATGCCTCGAACACATTGCTGCGGCTGGGGGAGAGGCATCTGTGCTGGAGGCACCGGCCAGCATGCATGAAATGTGGGCCAGGATGGGGCTGGCCAGGCTCCCACGGTGGGGGGGCTGTGGCTGGGGCCAGGATTTGGCCCTCCTTCAGGGATTCCTGTCTGCCGCCTTCTGCCTCTGCTGGAAAACTTTTCTTTAAGTCTCTTAAATTTCTTTTAGCAGGATTTTCACTGTGCCTCGAAGCTCTTGTAAGCAGCACACCTATGCTGGATGGCGCTACAATCCCTGGGGCTCTCCCATGTCCCCTCGCTCCCAGGGACATGGAGCAATGGCCGATCAAAGAGCAGCCAGATGACCCCTTGAACGGCGGTGCCATTCCTACCGAGGCATGGTGGAGCCGTCTGTCACCTTTTAAAGCTATTTTGACACATCATGCCCAGCGTCTGGGATGAGGCTGCAGCTTTCCCTTAGGGAAAAACTTTTACCTCCCCCCCGCCAGCCGCTGCTTTCTCATCAAAAGAAGCTGAAGGACAGAGGGGACCAGGGCAGTGACAGGCTGGAGCGGTGGCACGGAGGCCAGGCTGCCACTCGGGTCCCTTCCCCCTGTAGCTTCTGCCGCCGGTGACTGCCAAAGTCTGCAGCGTCTAAGCTCAGGATGAAACAATCCGCAAGTTTCACACATCAGGAAATGCCAGTTTCACACAGCCTGTTAGAAAACATGTACGCCACAGTAATCAGATTCGTTTTATTAAAAAACTTGCAATAAAATTCCTTGGAATTCACCATCTTACCTTCGAGAGTTGCAATATTTTACTAGTACATAATAACACAGTCTCACATATTTACATTATAATCCTCTATATAACAAAAATAGCCATGTTGTACTACTGAATAATGCTTCCAAATATTAGCCTCAACATTTTGGTGCTTCCCCCAGCTGAGTCACTGTCCGTGCTCTTTAGCATTTACAGTATATAATG
Organism: Rissa tridactyla; assembly: GCF_028500815.1. Lineage (NCBI taxonomy): Eukaryota > Metazoa > Chordata > Aves > Charadriiformes > Laridae > Rissa > Rissa tridactyla. The sequence continues at coordinate 71,126,184 of NC_071470.1, forward strand.
AAGCAAGAAGGAAAAAAAAATTGATAAAAAGTGTGTGCCTCATAATTTCAGGCAAATCCCTTTAGGATGGTAGTTCTCCGACTCCCACATTTTTCAAGAGAGATAAAGTGCATTGGGGGAGAAGATGTATACGTTATAAAATATCAGCAAAGAGTTAAAGTATGTTTGCAATACTGTACAGAAAGTAACGCTAGGAAAAAAAAAAAAAAAGGCTTGCTTCACAAACTGCTACCGCGCTGTTTTGGCAGCAAGTCACAGGTAGTGGGGTGTGGGGGGGAAATAAGCTAACTCCAAGAAAAAGAAGTGCCTGTGCAAATGCCACTGTGTGATTTTGCCATGGTCTTTTGGTAGGTGTTTCACAAACCAAAGCGCAGCTGGCTGGAGAAAGAAATTTCTTTTTTTTTTTTTTAAACGTGGAGATGAAGGGTCGTTTCCCCAGTCAGAGGAAACACAAGATGGTCAGCCTGCAGAAACCCACCGCCTCACCAGCAAAACAGTTTCCGTCAAAAACAGGCTGCCATCCTGAGGGAGCCGCAGCACGGCCAGCGCCGCAGTGCCCGAGTGTGACAACCCTGTCACCCCCCCAGGCAGGGGCAGGGCCGGCGGCCTCCCAGTAAACCCACAGCAGGACTGACCAACTCGGAGAATTTCACTGGGACAGACCATTGTCTCCGAACTGGAAGTTATTTCGGTAGCTTTGCACTGATCCATGTGGTATTTGTTTCGTACGGGATTTTTATTCCCTTTCGAACATCGGCATTTGCTGGTATGGCTCTGCAGCGGCTGAGAAGGGGCCCAGCTGGAAAAAAGCTCTGGAGCCATCATCGAAAACCAGGATACTTCTGCTCTGTTCATGAACTGCCTACAAATGGGATGCCACATTTTTTTCTGTTTGCTTAGAAACTACTCTAAATAAAAATAATTCTCTTTTGGAAATGGATGGAATGTATATTTTGACAAGTACAAAACCATTTTAAATGTTCACTAAATACAAGGAACATCTTGCTATAAAAATAACAGACCCTCCCACCCACTGTCCCCTCTTTACATTTCTAATTATAAAACAGTACAGTCATTTCAGGTTCCTAACATGAAACAAGAAGTTAACGATGGTATTACGCACACAGACAAAACATTTAGATATTCGACATCTGAAATAACTGTATACATTCAGAGCAAACAAGCATCTTGATCTTGCTATTGTTCTTAATGCTACACAGGACTCAAGAATCAAGAAATAAACAAGAAAGGGAAAACGTTATTTCTTTTTTCTTTTTTTTCCTCTCCCTTTTTTTTTCTTTCCATTCACTCCAGAAAGAAATAACTTCCACCGATTCACAATTAAAATAGTTGAGAGAGACAAGATTAATTTCAGATGGAAAATTCATCTGTTGGCTTTACATTCAGAATCCACAACATCTTTCATTCATCTTTCTTCTCTATTTCTCCCTTTGAAATACAGCTCCAGCTCAGAAGGTTGGGGTTTTTTTTTTTGTTTTTTTTTTTTTCTTCCTTGAGAAAGAAGTGCCAAGGAAGGGAAGAGGAATGGAGTGGGTTTCCAGCTCGGCAGGGGAAGCGTGCGGCAGAGGGCAGCCGTCTCCCTCGCTCGCCGTCCCAGCCCGCCGCTGCCATCTGCTACGCAAACAAATCCAGGCTAAAAAGTCCATCTGGCGTTCCTCTTTCAACTGCGAAACTATCAATTAGTTCAGGTAACAGCTTGGTAAAATAAAAGCAGCGCTTGTGTTGGATCAATTGTCCCTGTTTAAAAAGTCAGCTAAAACAGCACCTCCACCCTCATTTTCCCTCGCCTCTAAAATATTTCGCGACACTGTTTTTCCCCGCTTGCGTTAACCAAGCCCATTCATTTCTGACATGCCGGTTGCCCCATATACGCTCACACGTTCTGCATCTATATTTGGCTTCAAATTGGAAGAGGGGAGATTTAGATCAGATATCAAGAAGAAATTTTTCACTGTGAGGGTGGTGAGACACTGGCACAGGCTGCCCAGGGAAGCTGTGGATGCCCCATCCCTGGAGGTGTCCAAGGCCAGGCTGGATGGGGCTTTGAGCAGCCTGGTCTAGTGGGAGGTGTCCCTGCCCAGGGCAGGGGGTTGGAACTAGGTGATCTTTAAGGCCCCTTCCAACCCAAACCATTCTATGATTCTATAAAACAAATCAGTCAATGCTCGGTGCTCTTCAACGAGGCAGCAGTCCTGGTCAGCACTGGATATGAAGCAGCTCGGCTGCCCTAAATCTGCCAAACCCCCATGGCCTATCTTTCATTAAGCCCTTAAGCCGAACTTTGGCTGGCTCCCTTCCCGCGTGCTGACACAGAGCAGTCCAACCTGCTACAAGAGACACAGGCAGCACGAGATGCAAGAGAGAAGCGGCGCAGCGTTAGATCCCATGATCCCCTTCCCCTGCAGCAAAAGCTCACGCAAGAGCAAACATTTGTGAGAGGGGCTGGGGAGGAACTGGCTGAGTTTCTCCTCCTCTTGACTCCTGCAAAATGGATGCATCCCAACAGCAAACCAAGCCCTCCCTCTTCTGTTTAGAGACTCGGCTTGTCCTGGCCCCTATTCCTAGCAGACCGGTAACTTTGGCCGTGCAACAGGGATCTACAAGAACAACAAATGGTTAAAAAAGTCCATTATTTCTAACAAACAGAAATCAATAAATGACTGTTGGTTTCCTTGGTTTGCACAGCCTGTAAATTCCTATTCCTGGCTTATTTCAAACTATATGCTTAGTCATGAGCTTTCCTACAGACAGAGACCATGAAGGAACGAGCCTCTTGTAAACAAAGCCTGGGAGATTCCCAGCTGCCTGGGCTGAAAGGCATTTCCCGCTGTTAGGCATAGCCTCTATCCTCATTTCAGCACAGACCAATTGTCACAGCAAGGACCCGCAGTCCAGAGATTTCCCTATAAAGACTTGTGCCCCGATCTTTGCCTTTTAACCACAGAATCCGCTCAAAGGGCTGGGGCATATATTCAAAGGGAAAAAGTTTGCAAGGCAAAAGTCTGCAAAATCTATACGACAACCGCATTCCAGGTTTAACAAGAATGGCAAATAAAACAGACTTCATGGAAAATCTGTAACTGTTGTTAAGCGATCTGCAGATACCTGCCAGGGCAACCCGTCCATATGCAAAGGTCTTCTGAGTTAGACGTTTTTCAAATTGGACAAGCATTTCTTTTTATTTAGCAGGGGGGGAAAGAAGGTGGGTTAACAGGTTTGACAACAAAACCTTTGGATCACAAAATGCATATTCTTTGAGAAAGATTAAATTCAAGAGCCGGATCCGTCTCTGGTGCTTGGGTTCATTTTGTTAACGAAGTAAGAATGTATCCCAAACGAGTCATTCAGCAAGAGACGAAGTACTGTCCTCCTTGCAATGACTTCCTCTGGACCTGATCCAGGGGTCATTAAAGCGGTGAGATCCGAGGGACCTCTTATCATCATATGTGATTTCAATAATTTTTTTTTTTTTCAAATTGCCTCTACAAAGCCTTTTTCTTTAGTGCCACAATCTCCCTCCTATAAAAAGTCTAAAATTGGCAGCTGCTTCCGTTTCCACTACAATACAGTTTCCATAGTCATATCAATGTACTTTTATATGCATACATGGCAATTTAATTCTATGGAATGCTTAAAGAATTAACTGCAGTGCTATGATTGTCCTGATCCTGGGTTTGAGGCTCTAAAGCAGTCATAAAATAAAAAAAAACAACACCAAATCCTCAGCGAGTGACAGATCTTTATCCCCACCAGAAAGGGTCAGCTGTGGGGAAGGGATGGAGAGGTGGTGCCTTGCACACCTGCATGCAAACATCAGGTCGTTTGCAAGTGCAAAATTCTGCCCATGTAACTTTTTACATGTCCTACCTATTGAACAGACCGTTGGGAAGGCAGTTTAGTGAAACCCATGAAAATCAAAGGACACTGAGAGTGCAGTCTCCGTCCATCCAAGTTTCACCCTGCAACCCAGCCTGAGCGAAGATGAGCGAATGCTTCTCTCACCGACTACTTGCTCATGGAAAAGAAAAGAGCCTCAGATGACAGGAGAGGAGGAGTTTGGAGAGACACAAGATCAACTTAGTGACAAGAGCATCTTTCTCAGAGAGCTGCACCGTCCCTGGCCCACCGGCCCTGTGCAGGAGGTGCCCCTCTGCCCCACCACCAGCACCGTGGGTGGGCAATCACAGCGTGTCCGCAGAATTATGTGCATGAGCACTTACTTGTTCGTCAGAGGGCACCAGAGGATTTTGGTTTTTTCCTGGCTGTATGCTAAAGGCTGCTTTCCCTTCTGAACAGGCAGTGTGCTGTGTCCCCAGCATCTGAATCCCACATATTTAATGCCGGAGCCCAAGCTCAGAGGGCAGCGGTACCGAGGACTCGCACCATGCTCAGGATGGGATTGATGTTGCCCAAAGCTGCAAATTGGGAAGTTTAATTTTACCCTGTGGGGAATCTCAGTGGAGAGACTTATGTAAGCAAAAACGTGCATGGGCACGCAGATCTGCAGAATTAAGGCTTTCATACATGTTACAAACATACATCTAGGGGTCTTAATATTTATGAAGCACCTCAAATTCCCAAGGCATTTCACAGGTTATATATACGAAGAACATTGTCAGCCAGGTCCTGCTTTAGGAAAACATTTCCATTTGACACAGGGGCTTAATTATGCTCATAGAAGACTTGTTGAAAATAACCTGATTTTGGTACAAGTCCAAAGTGCTTTGCTGAAGAAGGACGGAATAAAACATTTACTTAAGTGCTTTCCCAGGTTCTGGCTTCAGTGATGTGTAACCTGGCTTTGCACTCATTATCGCTTAACAGTGCTCAGAGCTGTAGAACACCTGAGGACAGGGACGGAAAAACATCTTTCCTGAGCGAAACTGCAGGTAGAACTGGGTAAACAAAAGCAGACAGACTCCTGACCCAGATTTGCCAGGAGGCCTCTTTTGAGAGACCGCAGTATGGTGATACGTAAAACCGTCTCAGCCAGCCTAGCACCCCGCCTCTGCCAGTGGCCACCTGTGGACCCCGAGGGACCACATCTGCTATGCGATACGTCAGAAAAGAGCATGCACAGTGCGAAATCCTTCACTAACTCCTAGAAATACAGGCAGGGTTTCCACCTATGTGATGCCCCTCTGAGCACAGCTCCCATTAATGATTTTGCTGGGCGTTTCACCTCCTCCCTTGCTTTTCCGCGGACCTCGCTTGCACTGCTGTGCTGTGGGTGACTCCGCTATGGCAACAGATAATTGGTCAATCTATCCATTGAGATTAACTTATTTAAGTTTGTGAAATGAAATGAAGGCTTCGCGACAGCTCCTCCGAAACCCCAAACAGTTTGGCCAGGAGTTTTTTGTCTGTGTGTGCTGGGCCGCAGTGGACGGATGTTAAAGCATCACTGACAACTTGGACATCGTGTTCGTGATGTTCCTGTGACATGTAGCACCCAGGCTCCAGCGCTGGAGAAGAAATTGTACCGGTGTGTGTACTTTCCATAGAGAGACCTGACTGTGTATAACCAGCTTCACTCTTTCCCCTGCAGTCATTTGAGATTAAATTCATTCCCGTGTTGAAGGGACAGTATTTGGTGTAAACATCACTTAAATCCCACTTCAGCATTATTTCCAGAGCTTAGGTGGAGCTGGTGCGGTACCTTGTGCAAACTCTCTTGTGTAGGGGTGAATTTCAGCATCGGTTCCCTTGACGTTGTGGGCCTTTCCCATAGCAGCAAGGAATAGAGAAAACATTAAAGAATAAGGAAAAAATAATTACAGAACCACAAATATTGGCAAGACTGACCTAGCTGTGCCCTCTGGAAAAATCTCTAACTTTCTTTTTAAACCAAGCAGATTTCCAGCTGCCTGTATCTCTTTAATTAAAAAGAGATATCCTTTCAAATGGCTTATAAAAATGTAACGGCACATTTCCAGATCGTGGTTTTGAAGGATGATTACGCTGTGCTCCTTTGCCTCAAAGTTACCCTGCAATTCAGAACATCCCTAAGAACATAAAAAAAAATAAGCTATAAAATGAACTGAGTTCTAACTGGACCAAAAAGCATGGAATATAATTTTTCCTTCTTCCTGTACTAAAGAAGCAAGTTGGCCAAAATTTTAGGGATAGTTCTAAACACATTTGTTCCTGAATAAGGTCTGACAAACCCAATTTTGGCTGGAAGCTGGTTTCCGCATCTAACGAGTAAATCCACAAGGAGATCAAATGCAGCAAGAACCCTAATAGTTGCATTTTGAGATGCTGCCATGACACCATCAAGTCAAAATGTTTGACCTCTCCATGAAATTTCGATGTAAGATGAATTGTTGATTCTATGGACTTACTCAGGAGGCAGTAATGTGATTCAAATCATCTGACTGTCAACGGAAACCATTTACTCTTGTATAACAGTAAGCTAAAAATGCCTCTCCACAGTTGAGTATTTTGACTGAAGAACGAAATCATACAGTGAACAAGTAACGATAACCTTTTCCCTGGAAAGCAGAGCTCAGGCTGAACTAAATAATCATCACAGGTCATTATTATTTAAGTGTTCCAATTTATGTTAGTTCTGTTTATTTTCAAATTCCCTCCCCTCTATCCAAAATATTTTGGTACATATACCTATATACAAATCGCAAGTATGCCATTATGCTTGCGACAATGTTGACAGGGATTCTGGAGGCCGAGGAACGACCTGAACTCTTGTGTTGGATAACAAGCGGGCAAAAAGTACCATCAAAACATAAGAAGTGAAATGCACTAAGAAGAAAACCCCAAACAAACCAGAAGTAAACATTCCAACCAGCTGCCTCCTGCTTCATTAGCAATTTCTGACACTGATCTCAGCATCGCCAGACCCTTTCTGAGAATATTCTCATCATTCGTGTACTGCACAGCTGTCAACAAGCAGCCTCTGGAAACCTCTCAGACACTCCTTTAGCCTACCGGTCAGATTTCGGTCTGTAAAATTAAGAAAAGACATGATGTTACACTAGATCTTCTTTTTCAGCTACTGAATGGTGACTTGAAGGAAGGCCATTAATGTACTGACAACTGCTAATAGCATAAAATATAGCAAAGGACTACAAGGACGGAGTGAAGCTTTAAGCTTTTCTTTCTCTCTTTCACACTGTACAATACTCGTCTATAGCAGAGCTCTAAGTAAAAGCCAACATAATGAAGTTTTAACCCAAATCTCAGCAATCTCTGTTAATTCATAGCTCTTTTACAAATAAAGGCCTTCAGAATGCACCATTTCCAAGGCTCCCACTTAATGGGAGCAGGCTTCACATTAATGCAGGGTGCTGGTGCACCGTCCTTCTGAAGCCACGTGTACTTCACGCAGAAACAACAAGGCAATGATAAATCCTGGAGTCAGATCATGAAGTGACCAGTGAACGGGAATTCAGATTTCTGGATTGAACTCTTGAAAAAGCTGGGGTCAGTCAACAAAAACAGAGCGTCCATCCATTACAAACTATAAACAAACAAACAAACAAACATAACAAACATACGTCTTTTCAAAAAAAAGAAACAAACCCCCAATCAAACAAGTGTAGAAAACACTCAAGCTGTCATTTCAGTTGCGTATTTACGAGCCACTGAAGAGTTACATGACTGCTCTCAAGCACGTGGGTAAACTGGAAGCGTTCATCTCCCATGTGAACAAAATGAACGTATGTAGATGATGAAACCGCATCCAGGCAGACACAACTGTTGCTATTGCTTTTCGTGACCATCTCAGAATGGAGTGTGCAGGAGTGACAGTGCTCTGGAGGCATGTGCATGACTGGTCCAAATCCTAGAAAGCTGACTCGGTCCCTCCCTGTGACCCTCCCCTGTAGTTTAGTGTTGGATCTCTGTTTGTTTTTCAAGACTTCACCTCTTCGCAGTCTTGATCAGTGGAAAGCTCCACATCGGACAGTCCAACCTCCATTGCCATAATCAATGAAATATCTGAATCACTGCTGACTGCTGGCTCCTGTTCATCTGTGAGGGTAGAAAAGACAGGAAAAGGGCATTATGGTCACATCTTGATGTCAACGTATCACTATTTTATAGTTCTGCAGATGAAAGGTTTCTCCACCACTGAGGTAGTGCTTAGGTTCTGAACTTTGCTCTTACTCAATATCCGTCTAAAGTATTTAAAAAATATCAGAAAGTTCAAGCCATTATTAGCGAGAAACATGATGGCAAGGAGCCTGGATGGGTAACACTTTCTTCCCCTCCTAATCCTCACGGGGCTCTCCATCCAGGCTCTTTCATCTCCACAACCTTCCTCATGTTGCCTGAGCACTTTCCTCCCCATTCCCTCAACATGGCATCATCATACTCTCCCCACAAAGGCAGCAACTTAAGGACAAAGTCACAGGCACCTGGTGGAAAACAGGAAAACATTTCCACCAGGAAAACATTTCTAATGGGAAAAAAATCTGCCCAAACTCTCATTAGGTGACAGAATCTCTGTTAGCAGAGACTTTTAAGAGCGCACTAGTAGGCTAATGTCTGGAAGGAGCAACAGGGTGTTGTTAGTTCTGCCCCAGGACTCAGGACCAGGCTACCTGCCCCCTCAGGTGCCTTCTCTCGTCCTTTTCCAGTCTCTTTTCTATTCACCCTTTTCTCTGATTTGAAGATACCTTGCAGGTTCTTGATCCAGGCCAAAGGGATCCACCTTAATCCACCATGATCCCAAATACAGTAAGAGTCAGATTATTGACTTTTGCCAAACTACAAGCGTAGGAGTAACAACTTGTTTTTGTTTTGATCCCACAGCCCTTACTACGTGTGTATTTAGTAGCAGATAAAGTCAACAGATTTTAAAGGACTAAAAGCTAATTTTCTTTCAAGAACAATCAGGAGAAACAAAGCACAGTGGATCTCTGGGGAGATTTTCAAAGGCACAAAAATCCCATAGGTGCCTGAGTCCCTGAGAGAAAAAGTTGATGGTTCATATTTTCAAGTGGCTTAATTACAATGACGATATTTATACTGTAACAATACAATGTATTTAAATCCGTGGCAGCTTTTCCTTTACATATTTTATTTTTCAGACAATAGAAGCAGAGCTTGATTGATGCTAAAAAGTCTAAAAGTTGAATATCTAAGAATTAATAAGTAAGAAACATTACAGAGGAGCCAGGAAAATAATAACTCCTCACAGTTTAATTATTCACTTGAAGCTAAGTGAGCACAATTACTCTCCTCTCAAGAGCTGCATGATTTTTAAATCTGTTTTACAGAAAAAAAAACATCTATTTACTTGTGCTGGGATTAGACCTCATGTTCTGCAGAGAATGCTTGAGCGGGGTCTGCATTATTCAAACTGAAAGAGCCAGTGCTTTCCTTTACAGCCCTGGATTATTTTTATACTCTCTTGATTGCAAGATAAATAATTAATGCACACAGACTCTTTATATCTGTTTATTTTTTTCCCCCTATCAATATGACAGTAGTAAAACATTTCAAGGCATTGCTTCTGACTATAAATGTTTCCACTGGAGGTGGAGGAAGTACGAACTGAGTATCTCCTGCACACTTCAGTGGGCTTCAATTACATTGAACCATCAGGTGAACTGCTGGATCCAAGAGTACAACAGTGCATCACATACACCTCCAAGACCTAAAACGTCATCTGTAGTGGTAACAGCTCCCCGAGCCAGAATGATGTGGTTCCAAACCACTGGATTATTTATCCTTCCTCTGTAACTAATAGGATTCTTAAAAACAATGAAAATGATGCTTTAAATGTTGACCTAAAAGCAAATTTACATTTGCGTGACACAGCTCCTGAGGCTTAGCCACGTTAAACAACTGCTTGGAGCACTCTTGAGAGAAAGGTGGTGTTCCTCCGAAGTAGCTGTGCAGGGAAGGAGGACTGGCTGAATGATGACAGCCACATGCATGCTGAAGAGGCAGGCTGAGCTGCCAACACCAAATGTCAGAGCATCAAATGAGAAGCCTTTATGGTGCTGGAATGGTATTTCAAGAATTGTTGTTCCTTCTAGGGTTGCACAGCAGAAAAAAAAATCTCAACTGAGTTCAAGAGAGGCAGATAGAACAGAAGCAGATTTACGGCTCACCTACCAACTGTCCAACCCATGTACAGGAGCAGCCGCTTTCCAAACCAGCAAACCTGAGTTTTACGTTAAAAATCCCATACAATTATTCAAATTCTTGGACCTCAGTCTTTCCGAAGTGTAGGCTTTGTAGTTTGTCTTCTTTAGGACTGAAGTTTAGGTCAGTAGGAACAATGAACATAGGACCCTAAAAATGCCCATGTCTCTGCCCTGGCACTGCTTTTCCAGTGCTGCAAAAGTGCCTGGAAACACGAACGCTCCACCTTTCTTTCTTGCTAACAGTTCCAAATCCTAAAGCTACAGCCTGCTGCTTCAGCAGAGTGGGGAGAAAAACTTGCGGACATCCCTGTCCCTTACACCTTCCCTTTCAGGGAAAGGGTCAGCATTGACCTTTCTTTGGAAGCCGCAGACAGCACAAGGAAATGAATGCATCCCTCAGCACTACCTGCTTGCTCTTGTGAACAGGAGTCCTACTGCTGACCCCAGCATGCACGGGATGCAACTCTGGGAAGCTGCAGAAGTGACACCAGGTACAGATCAGCTGTAGGTAACTCTGGCTGTAAGGCCTACAAACTGCCTCGCCGTGGCTCCCCCACGCAGCACAGGCTTTCTAGACTGTGGTGGCTTTTTGTTTTTAAGCCTTTTGGCCAGCTGCTCAATACCGTGAGCCAGCACAGTTAGTGACATTTGTTAAAGGCTAGCAAGCCTCAACTAAACTGCAAGTGCCAGGAGCTTAGCCTGCACGTTGCATCCCTGCTTTTTAGATCCTATTTACAATGGCAAAGCTTGTACAATCACACAGCTGCTACAGAAGATGCCTGACACACTCTTAAGAACTTTTACCACCTTTTTGCAAGTTTTATGAAATTTGCTGTTTTTCTTAAAGCCCTGAAGGAAGGTGAGGATCTCAACTTTCAGCGAAGATCTCAGTTTTCACTTAAAAATAGATGACTCTCAAGATGTAAAAAAGAAATAAAGAGTTTATAAAAACACATCCCTAATTTCTAGAGAGGTTTTATGTTGGAATATCTGACTTGTGATTTTAGATGTTTGAGACTGGCAATCCTGTCTAGCAACACACGCTTTAATACTTCCACTGTGTTTCACAGCACTTCATGCCACGGGCGTAAAGCCTTTTGCTTAATGAAGCAAAAGGCACATCCCAAGCTGCTTTTCAGCCTGAGTGCTAGTGCCTAGAGCAGGCAACTGTAGACCTTGCTGCCACATTCCTCTCATGTCAGCGAAACGCAATACACCACAGCACGCTGCCCACTTCCAGACAAGACTTTTTCCACTCGCTTATATTCCCTGACACACATTCGTTTGAGAGGCGCAATAAAACAGACTCCTTCTCTAGCCAGTATTACTTTAAATTTAATTATGCTGATGCAGGAAGAGTATCACCACGTAGATATGGAACTGCCCTACATAATAGTGGTACAGCCCTTACTTGCGGCAAAGTTCATTAAGTGATGTTTATATTTGAGTATAATTGCAATCAAACAAGGATGAAAATAGCTAATTACTCTGGTGCTTTAGAAACAGTAAGACTGCACACTAGTAATAGTTATCTACTGCTGCTGCTACTCCTGACACTTTGAGTAAGTCCGGAGCTGTTGTACACTAATAAATATTCCAAAAGAAAAAGCTCAGACGATGGGTTTCTAAGAATTTGATACTGTTTTTAAGAGTCTCGGGAGGGATCTAAGCATTCAACAGTGAGTGAAAAGTGCATTTACAAAAACATTCATCTGCCATGCATAGGTAAGCATACAGGCAGGGCACAAATCGAGATACACTTGTAATGACCCGCTCAAGGATGAGGAACAAGCTGGTCTAACTGTGGTGGGTTTTGCACTCATGGAGGCCTCACTCCTGCTTAGCCCAGGCTCCTCCCAAGAAGGCCACATCTGTGCTCTGATGTTCCAAGGACATGGGCAGTGCCACAGGGCTTTCCTAAAATTGCTCCTGCTTGCCCCAGAGGCTGAGATTTCCCTCAGGCTCACGGAGCTGGAAAAGCTGCAGAACCCCATGATTGCCCTAAAAGTTCCACAAGCAATTTGCACCCAGGAAATCAGCAGAAAAATAAGAATACACTAGAATGTTATACAGCAGAAGCTTCTCAGCATTGAATGCATGTAAGGTTTCTCTAAGATGACAGACTTTTTTCCTTCTCTGGACCTTCAGGTAGCTCTCTGCTATTACAGCCACTTGTGAGTAAGCAGAGAAGTATCGATCACTACATGTCAAATGAGAGCTGCCACCAAGTGTGTAATTCATCTACTGAAAGTGTAACTAAAGCCAGTCCTCCTATTCTTGTGGATTAAAAACACAGGACGCAGCAAGAAACTATTCAGTTGGGAGTCAGTCTCCCTTCCCTCATTTATTATCAACTCTCCATGAAATAATTCAGCACGCTCAGTCCTGCTCCACACACAATTAAACTGTTGAAGAAAGCTGTGCAGCTGCTAATGGTTTTTTTCATCTTATGAGAGACACAGGAATCAGAGGGTAAGGAAAAGCTGCTACCGTGCTATTGACTTAGGTGTAGCCTTTTGCCAAGCTATAAAGGTGAGCATTTAGCACAAAAAGCAAGTCTTGTTATGTGCAGATCTTCTGTTCCTGATGGTAGATGCACAGCTTTGAGGAGAAATGAATAATCATGGATTTCTTCATCTAATGAAAAGCTGGGGAAAATTTATCAGTTACTATCCCACCCTTAGCTGGCAGAAATTGTATCGCAGACAATGGGACTCTGCCTAAAACCTCGTTTTGACAATAAATATACAATAAAACTTGGACTTGATTTCACTATTCATTTCACATTCTCACTACTGTGAGATATACCTTATTTCAGAAATCTTCATTTTCTGAAGATAGAACTAAGCCAAAACCATGAAATCCCTTGTGACAGGTATGCTCTCAGATCTAGAAAAATATCAAAAATTTATGTGTTGGTGTGAACCTTATTCCAGTCTGGGACTCACTTCTACTAAACAAACATTGCCCCCAGTCACATGTGTCTAGAAGCATTTTGCTCCAGAAGAAGCCAGAAATATGACCATCTCCTGGAGCTCTGAGGACCTGAGAAGAAAATCTACCCAGGGTCATTAGAGGCATTGATACAGGACCTTTATCAAAATGGATTTTGTTCAGCAGGAAGCCACAGCGAACTGCCAAGGCAAGCAGTGTTACTCAGATTTTGTTTCCAGTATCAGAACAACCAGAACACTATTCATCACATTTGATTTATGACAGGGAGAGACATTTCTAGAGCCCTCTATTTATCTTTGTCTGCCCAAGAATGCACTTTACCATTACAGAGTTTATTGCTCCCTCCCATTGCAGCCTTGCCACACCATCACTTTGCTGCTTATAGTCTAGGAGGAGGAGCATGGTCCTAGGAAGTTTGTACCTCAAATGGCAACTCCTTCCACAACAGTACCAATCAAGTTTATTTTATAGCTAAGACCCTCTTCTTTAAGAAAAAACCTACCAACTCTTAAAATCATTCTCAAATTAACCATCCAACACTTCTTGTTGGATCATTTTATAAGTAAGTCTCAAATTCCTTCCATATCACCTTGATAATCGTAACGCTTTAGAACAGGCCATAACTGCGCTAACAAAACAACTGAAATAAAGCACACGGAAAAAAATGCCTATAAAATCTCTAATGCAAAAGAAGCAGTGGGAATATGTTTGAGAAGAAATGGTTATAAAAACCCCGTTCCTAGCGCGGTCCTTTTGTACACAGGGGCTAATAAAATGGATGAAGAACTCTGGCTGGCTACAATTGAGAACAAAGTACCGGGGAAATATTTCATTGCAGTTCCTTAGCATCAGAGAGAGACTTATCTGAGCAGCAAGGGGAAAAAGTACTTGAGCATGGTAACTGCTTTTGGAAGAAAAGGTTAGTCTTTTCCATAACTAACAAGCCAGAGCCCTGTGAACATGCTATCAGCAACAGGGCTTCATCCAGAGGATAATAAGGCAGACAACATTGGAAATATATTGCAAAGAATGCCGAAACATCATCACACCAGGAAGAACTAAATGTCATGACCTGGCGAGATTCATTTAAGCCAACATTTCAAAAATGTGTTTAACTGGATCAAACCCCTAAGCGGTTGAGAGACTTGATAGATGGGCCTGGATATGACACAAAAGACTAGAGTACCTCCCAAAGCAAACTTGCTTTTTTCTTCTTATTGAGTGAAAAGGCAACAAACTTTCTTCCCTTAATCTTTCTCTAGGATATATGTTTTGGGAAAACATACAGCATCTCTTAATGGAAAACAGCCAAAGACATAGCCTTGTCTTCAAGCACCCTGCAGTATATGAAGGGGTAACATCCTCATCATTCTAGACACGAGCTACTGAGATGGAGAGTCACGACTCTTCAAGGCATTCACTGATTCTGGGTACCCAGTTAAGACACCGTAAACCTGATTTTTCAGTTACAGCATTAACCTGCACATTGCATGCCTCAAGCGTATCTTCTACTAACTTCAGCTACAGCTGTAAGTACTCAGCACTTCTGGAAATCATATCCCAGTACCTCAAGTCAAGCATCAAAAAACGAAAGGGAAATTATTAGTAATACGACCAATTTTCTGAAGCCTAAATTTGGAACATTTTGCACTTAAGCAATGAACTTTAACATCAGTTACCTGAGAAGACATTTTATGTTTTGGCAAGACCAATAAACTCATTTTCATAAACAGCACCGAAATGCTATATCCAAAGAAAGGAAAAAAATATCTGTCCAAATAAGGCCATATGATATAAAACACATGGAGCCAATAGCAAACACATTTGCAGAAAGCTGAGCAAAAGGGGAAGAACGCATACCAGATGTTATTGCATGGAGACGGTTGGACCTGATTGGCTGGAAAAGCAAAGCATTTTTTTCATTTTACATTTATATCTATATCTATCTCTAATGAGTATGTACTAGCTCCTTAGGATTTTGTCCATGAGTCAGAACACAAGGCCTTTGAAATTCACAGCACGTATTAACATTATTTTGGGAGTCAACACTTTGGAGATCTGACTTGTCTCTCTGAGAGGCTGGCTGACATTTTGGGAACTCTTGATCAGCTGTCTTAGCAGGGAGCTGCCAACCCTCTCTGTGATATAATGAACATGCCTCTGCCAAGTATGACACAAGAAAACCTAGTATTTTTGCTTTCAGTATACTTTCCTCTTTCCCGTTACTCTTACGGGTCAAGCTCATCACGTTCCTGCCCTGGGACCAGCAGGGAAACTCCTTCTCTGGCCTAAATGCTGCCATATCTTTTTCTCTTCCCATGACTAGTCTTTCCTCTTTCCTATTGCAAACTCAGTCAAAATACAATCAGAAGGATTACCTGAACAGTCAAGGGAGTCATCACACTAAGGTCTCTTGCACCAATCTCTACGCTCTCATATCAGCTAATCCCCATATTCAAGGTCTTTCACAGTTTATCTGCACATCTGGTCTTATTCACTACAAAGTATTTTCTTCCATCTTTGGCTGACCCCATTCTTCACTCCCACACTCTCTCCTTGTTTGATCACCAGACAAGAACCACCCGACTTCCTTCACAACAGGACATCCGTCCCCTTAAACCTTTGCCAAGCTGCTTCTCCCTTCTCCCTCCAAGCCTTCCCACCGTCTGGGAGAGCGACAGCGGGATGCTGCTGCACACCCTCCTTACCCTTCACCACTGGCCATCCTCAGTGCCCAAATACTGCCCCAGGTGCACCTCTGGTCAGGACAGCATGGTCTTCTGAGCCCACAGTAAGTTTCAGAAATAAATCTGAATGGATTGCATTCAATGTACAGCCTGTTAGAAATAATTACTATTTCGATCATGCAGAATTATTAATGAATTTGATTGAAAATCAAAAAATGAGATCTCCCATAAAAAGAGAAAAGATTCAAAAATACTGAAGCACAGAGCTGTAACTACATGACAGTTTTGATTCTCAAGTACCTTAGTTACCTTTGGTAATACATTAAATAATCAAAGATCTTTAATTCTGAAAGAATTTGGCTACTTCCGGTAATATCTTTCTATTCCCTACACTACTCCAAGAGTCCTAAGGAACATTAAATTAAGTTTTCCATTTCATATTAAACAAAAAATCTAATTCAACTCTTCACCAAACTCACTCACAAAAAAAGTCTCCTAGACCCAGACTGAACTAAAATCACTATTATCGTGCAGTCCCAAACACTGCTACCAACATTTCATGTGCAGGTATTATCCTCAGATCATTTCTATTATTCTTCCATTTCATTTCTCGGTATGCAGACCAAGTTTCTGACTTAGCTGAAGTACAGCTCCGTGTACCAGCAGCATGACAGAGCCAAGCAGTGGAAGTCCAACCCCCCCGCCCCACCTCACCCTCCTGCCATCCATCCTGAGTCAGCTCTGCTATTCCTTTAATTGGCCCGGGAGTTGACTTAATTTTAAAAAATGTCTGCAGACTACCTTGGCAACGCTTTTTGCTAGGCTAGCAGCTGAACGGGCTGGCTCAGTCACAAGGCGAGTACTGCAGCCAACTCCAGGAATGAAGCATTCAGAAAGAGGGAAGGGTAAAGGGACCCCCCCTTCCTGCCTTGCATTCAACATCTGCAAGCTGTCCCTGCGGCGCCATGATGTCATACGTCTAAAACGTCAGGTGTGGCATGGGGACTGCTTTTTTACTTGCTTTTCTTAGCAGCTGCCTGGTGCTTAGTATCTCCTTGGTGTTACTGCAAAACAAACAGCATTGAGTGATAAAGTTAAAAACCATCACGCTTCATCACATTAATGGTGTGTAAGGGATACTGCAAGGATTCTTACAGGTGAGACGTCTGAGAGATACACCCTTTGAGCAGCGAGCAAACACCTTTAATCACACTGCCAGCCATTTAAAAATCTGAAGGAACAGCAGGTATGTGACAGAAGTCGAGTTAAATGCTGTCTGTACTAGCATGTGTTACACGCTACATGGCCTATTGGCAGGCTGTCACAATAAAGAGGGTTTTACATCCAAGAAGTATAATCACATAATTTAATCATCTGCATCTCAGTTTCCATAGGCTATACTGGTGACTGCTATTGTGACTGAACTTTCTTATTTATATTTGAAAAACCCGTGTCAGCAGTGTGCTCTGCTTCCTGCAAGCCTGAAAGGAGAAGGAAATTACAGCCTGACTCAGACACATAATGCGCTGGATTGAACGAGCGAGAGTGTAATGGTAAGAGAAACTTCAGTTCTGTTCTGTTCTTAAGGAACATAAGGAAGAAATGTCCTTTCACAGGGTGATTTACAGATGTACTGGCCAACACCACACAAATCCCTCAGAGCAGTCACACTGGAGAGGTATCGCAATACCCCCAAGCATGATACAATATTAAATCAGAAGACTCAAATGTAAGCTAGTGGTTTCCAAAACCTTTTTGTCTGGTCTGATCATGCCGCAGAGGGGGACTCCACAGCAGAAGCAGCTGCACAAAGCCACCTGAGATGGCTGCTTCTCAGGACTGGAGATCCCTGTTGACCCCACCTGCACAGCAGCTCTGCTTCGTCCTCCTACTTTGCACCCTACTCCTGACCAGAAGGAATGAGAAAAGGGATGCTCAACCCACAGGCATCCTCCTTCCCTTGGCGGCAACTGAAGAGCCCGTCCCACAGCACCTGCGACTGGGTGGTGGCCAAAGCTTCTCATTCCTGCATCAGCTCATGAGAAAGGTGGCTACTAGCCAGCGAGAATCTGCGCGGGGGCAATTAATTCTGAGAACTTGATGTGAAACGTAGGCTGCTGTGACAAGCAGAAAGAAAACCATTTCTGCCTAATCACTATGAACTGCTTCCTCAATTACAAGCATGCACACAGCTGTAACAGTAAACAACAGCTTGCTTTAAAGACAACTCCTGCTAATTTTCGAATGAGGGGGTTGGAAAAGCTCACGTGAGTCTGGCTGAGTTTGACTGTCATGGCGGCATGTGCGTGATTTTCAAATCTGTCTCTTTAAATGCCTTTTACTGCATAAGTTCTCAAAAACCCTAGGTCACTAGCAAAGCACAGTACTGAGGAATCATAAACTGAACCTTCATGAGCAGTTACAATGAACATCCTTGTGCAAAGACATCACAAAAATGCCCGTGCATGTATTAGACGATTTAATGAGAAGGAGGGGGCTGAAAAGCTCGACAGTAGTGGAATTACTTGAATAAAGTGCATGTGTATCTTCAGAGAATCATAGAATGGTTAGAGTTGGAAGGGACCTTAAATCTAGTTCCAACCCTGCTGCCAGGGGCAGGGACACCTCCCACTAGACCAGATTGCTCAAAGCCCCATCCAACTTGGCCTTGAGCACCTCCATGGGTGGAGCATCTTCTCTCCCTCTCTCTCACACATGGTCCTGCCTTCCTTTCCAAGGCTGCTAACACTCGGCCCCATCTGAGATCTCCAGGCCATTTGCAGGATAAAGGGACAAGTCATTAGCCCAGCATTCCTGGGCTCTTGATTTCTGTGCATGTCGCTAGGATCCCCTTCCTCACCACGCATCTGGTGATGGTAATGCTTGGCTGAAATTGAATTCCATTAGCAATGTCCAGAATAAAAATTTCACCCAGGGATGTCTTCTCATTAGATATGAAAAAAAAAAAATGCACACAGTAATGAAGCCAAAAGAGAAAAATCCCACAGTGGTGGTGGAGGAACCTGCATATTGGATACGTCCCTTTTACTGCTGTCACTAGCAAAATACAACTTTTAACAGTGTAACTTTTAGCTTAAGGGGAAAACAGTCTTCCTTTTTTCAGTAGAAGGAAACAACATGCCTGAGAACCAGCCTGGCTCTGCTGCAGCAACATCTCCAACGCCTGAAGCAGGGCGCAGCTGTGGGACCACTGTGCCTGCCAAGTCTGGGCAGATCAGTCCGGCATTCAGTGGTCACCCATCCACACAGCTTCAGCATCCTCCACGTTCCCCAAGGGCTGCCCACAAACAACAGACATGTGCAGAGACCATAACATTGTGTGTCACACTTCCCCCCTCCGCCTGCCCCCCCCACCCTCGACACCTTGCAGTGGAATCAGTGTTTTGCCTCCCACCAGCCACATGTGGGCTTGCAGGATTTGACCCTTTCTAGTCTCCTGTCACATGCTTACACTCCGACAGGACTGTCAGGTACATGCCCCCAGAAACCTGGGAGACATTTGACCAAAGTAACATTGCTTAGGTTAAAGATCAATTGTCACAAGTCCATAAAAATCAGAATACATGACAGAAACAGCACAACAACCCAGAGAACATATGTTCTTTTAACTTTACAGCACTGTCTAACCTGATTTAAACTGGACGGCTTAATTATATGCTTTGTCATAGGCCATGGCTTATCTACTTACTGTCGTTCAAAAGATAAAGATTGATTTATAAGCAATTCAACTGTAGAAAAATGTCTTTTAACAAACAAGCAAAAAGTAGAATCATGGAGCCTCAACCATACAGTGCCTCAGCGACGCTGTAAGAAATCCCTCATTTAAAGGCAAAGCACATGCTTTTCAGCCTCACAAACTCCACCAGGTACTGGGAGATGTAGTTGTTTGTGATGGCGTGGCATCCGCAACAGCACAATATTCTGCAGACAGGTCTGACGCATGTATTGGAACAAAGTAAGAATCTGAACAGATGACTACAGCCATACCCTATAGTTATACCATTTCTGCTATGCCAAGACGGGCACATGGGTAAAGAGACATTTTTCTGTCTACATGGAGCGGATGGTTCAATTGGTTAGCCAGGCATTTTTTGTCTACACAAAACATTTAAGAATTACTAGCATGATCAATTAAATAAGAACATCCAGTTTTCCATACCGAAGCAACAATTTCAGCCATTTATATGTGCATTAGCAATGAAGAAAAATAACGTGACAAGCTGAAGTGTCACTCCTTAATTTCATTAGAATTGCAGCAGGTTTTTTTAAACACATTCTAGATGCTTTCAAAGTAACATATTCTACTAATTTGAATCTCCTCCCTACGGGCTTCTTACCACATTCATACACTTCTCTACTGAGGAGCCTAGGATAATTTAAAAATTCTGCAAGGAAGCTTTCTTTAATATCCAGTTTCGCAGAATCTTTACATAAGGAAATTTTACCCTAATTGAAAACAGTGTACACTTCATTTCTAGTGCCCTGTGTTCAGATGTACTCTTGGTAGGTACTCGTGTCTGATCCTCCCTCATACACACAAAGGACAGCCCTGACCTTCACTGAGCACTGGGAAACACTTAAGATGAGTCACCACCAACTGCTGGAGCTACCATAAATGTCTCCTTTAAAATCAGTAACCTGAAATGCTTCCCTGTTTTCAGATTTTTCATCTTCTCTGTAGTCTAAGTGATGATGCTGCTTTAAAACAATAGCAAGGAAGGGTGGATAGTGCAGAAACCACGCTTCACAATAGCTTCAGTAGGACAATTAATTTAACACATGGAGTATTTCTCTTTACTTAAAGAGGAAGCCTTAGGACACCTGCACTGGAAGGGATGTCCTGGGTAGTTGAGTCTACTCTCCACGATTGTAGTGGCTGCATGACATAATCCCTTTCAGATTTGCTAGCAATTAGCATCATTCACTGTACAAGGTCCCCAGCTACTTAG
Source organism: Rissa tridactyla (assembly GCF_028500815.1). NCBI lineage: Eukaryota > Metazoa > Chordata > Aves > Charadriiformes > Laridae > Rissa > Rissa tridactyla. The sequence goes on from NC_071470.1 coordinate 71,146,935, forward strand.
TTCATCGCTTTGCCAGCACAGAACCGCAGCCGGATATCAGTTAAAAGCTATAATACCTGGTTTTCAAAAGAACCCTTCATGCAACACCAACCCACAAAGATTTAAATTATATATATATATTTTTTTTTTTTTTTTACATCCTACGATGACAGATGAGTTCTGCTGTTAATGTTCCTTTCTCTTAAACCTCAACAAGCCTATCAAACCTTGCAACACGTTTTACATTCCAGTGTATAATTATACAGTTTTTGAAGAGGAATTATTCCAGCACTGATCTTCCCTGCAGCCTACTCCATAGTTTCACTATCAGTAACATTTTCTACCTATGGTTGTGGCCGGTTTTCTGATTGAGAAGTGAATCTCACCATGGCCACAAACAAAAATGTGAACTTTTGTACTTAAGACTTCCTAAAATGAGAGCTTCCTGCTATTTGGATGCTCTTATATACCAGGAAGGTCCTTGTGTGCCACCGGGCAGTTGTAAGCAGAATGTACCTTCTGCCAGGCTGTGGGTCGGCATTTTGCACCCTCAAACCACTGCGGACATTCATGAGTTAGCAGGTGGGATATGACATTGTCAGCGCTGGTGCAATCTATAAATCTTTAACTGTGACTGAGTACTAGCAGGAAGAGTAAAGTAGATCTATGCAGCCAGAAACAGCCCACAGTTTCCAGCAGGAACATTTCCCAGGACTTCCTGCAAACTAATTTAATCTGTCTATGCGTAGTTGTTTTTATGAGAAACGTGGCTCTTCCAGCTTAGAAATCGGGGGGGAAAAACCAAACCCAAACAGAGACTGTATCAAAACCTTTTCTTTTTGGAAAAAATAAAACCTCTCCAATGTCCTTTGGATCTCCTTTAGGTTGCTTTCACAGTTTGCATTAAGGATCTAGCAATATTTTTGATGTAACCAAAAGCATTCTGTAGTAAAGAAAAATAAGTGCATTTAAAACTCATCACAAGCGCGTGAAATGGGGATTAAAATATGACTAGGAGGTACACAGAACCTCCTCCTAAAACTGTTTGTTTGGAACAGAAATGTCCAAAATGGTATTGTTTCTTGCAGCGGGGCTAGTGCACTAGATAAAATTCTAACAAGCTAGGCTGTGTATATTAATGCACATTCGCAGATAAGCAATAAGTACAGAACAACAATTGAGCAAAGCATTCCTAAAGAAAAAAGGTCAACAGTTTCTCTCTTGTTATGTTCATTTAAGAAATTTTAAATCAGTTGATGCCAATCTCCTTTTAATTGGAACATTTCTTTGACAATGCTGCAATAGCTCAACAGTTTAGGTTTTTTCCCATTAAAAAATAAATCTTTGATCTGCCATTGTAGCAGGCCTGCTATATTCAAATCTTGTCTGAAAATACATTTATAAAAATGGCTTATGTAAAGAAGAAAAAAAATCAGACTTTATTAAGACTGAAACCAAACTAACATGCATTTTAAGTTAAAGATTTTAAATTAATTTAATGTGAGTCTCCCTCTGATCCCGCCTCCTTCCTGCCTGTCTCCCTTTCTGCCCAAAACGAGCCTTTATGAAAAAGAACATAGCACAGTTTTACTTGACCTGACTCCTTGATGTGAAACCAAGAGTTTTGTCTCACCAGCCTAAAGCAAGAGTGCAAGATGCTCCCTCCGTATTTAACTAGCTCCTTTTGCTTCCCTTGCTCGTGGTTCACACAAGTAACATCAGAAAAAAGGTGAGCTCCATTTACTTGCTTACAAAATGCTAGATGTGACAATTCAAACCCAGAGAGGGGCAACCAGGACAATAAGCAGCAAAGCTAACACTAAAGAGGGAACTCAATCTCACCTAAATGCCACTGAAGGCCCCTAAGGGCACCTCAGCCCTAGCACCCAGGGTAATTTCTGCCCTTGAAGGCCTGGGTCTGGCTGGTAGGAAACCCAGCAGGGACATCCATAGAGACTGGTCTTAGGCTATATAAATCTAGGGCCATTTAGCATTTCCTTTCAAATAAGCTTGCAGTCACGGTCTAGTTTCAAGTGAACAACTTTTGGCATCAGAAAATCCCCTCCAAGCCACTGCTTTTATCAGGGACTCTTGCTAAAATGCTCACGAGAACATGAGAAAGGCCAAGATCAAGGCATCTGTTTTCAGTTTCTTCTCGGTCCAGTGTGCGGGGAAAGGTCAATCTAACTTTCAGCAAATTGCAATTTTACTAGAAAATATCCTCATTAGGTCACTTGGACACCGCCACTACTATCAAGACCTCCCTAACGCTCTACAAGTGAAGCTCAAATTGGAACAGTTATTTTAAAACACTGTTTCTCTGTGCTAAAACATTTTGTCTCTGTTTCAATGTTTTCAGTGAATATATACTCCCATTCCACCTTCTTTTGAGTTCTGAGCATTCATACTCTTCAGAGAGGCAGAAGAGATATTACCCTGTGCACCAATATGTACCTGGAAAAGTAAAAATAACAAAAGCTCTCTGAAAACCGGGAAACCAACTGTATGGCTTCAAAAGAATGTAAATGACTTTGCACTGGTTCATTATTATTTCCCTGGGGAACACTACTGTAAAGTTAGATTCAAAATTTTGTGACATTAAGTTCAGTTTTAACCCCTTCTGCTTTTCCTTTTCCATTCAAGTTCTTCACTTTCAACTCCTCTCGTTGAAAAGTGGTAGTTTCCAGAAGGTTCCCAGGCAGTTCCAGAAGAATATTTAGACCTCAGGAGCTTTTATTAAAAATTAAAGTTTAAAATATTGTTACATTAGTTATCTAGACTGGAAAGAGGGCTTTTAGAAGCAAAATATAAGTTTACAGCAAATTTTCAGTAGGAATGAATTACTGCAAACAAATGTAATCGTTTCCACCCTGTGGAATATGCAGCCATTACAGTAGTTGAACAAGGCACTTTTGAGGGTGAACAACTGAAAATATGATCTTTCTATCATAGCTTTTCTTCAAAACCGTTTTCTTTGAAGTGTATCTTTAGGCTGCAGGTTACTCAGCAGCTGGGAGCACAAGTTACGTCTCCCAGACCAGGCTGGCAGAGGGTCATTTTTCTAAAAATCTCCTACTCCGAAACTATTTTGGTCTTACAGACTGATAGCTTTTCATGCACAGAAGGATAATCTGCTGGTGCCACTACCTTTTCAAAAAGCAATTATAAAGAAGGAATAAAGTTTAGCAACATCTCAATTGAATTCAATATCCCATGCACATGAGGGCAAAATCTGAAGCGAAGTGTGTCGTATGTACTTGACAGACCACATTTGCTGGCTGTCTCCCAAAGAAACCTTAGCAGCTGAAAACGTTGTGGTATTCAACTATCTGCATAAGGAACTGGCAGATTTTAAAGCTCCTTTGTGTGATTTTTTTGCCCCCCACTGAGATGCTACAATTTAATAAAGCTATTTTAGCTAAGTGCTTTTCATATCCTGACTTCACCACTGGTATCTTTGTTCTATACATTTTCTATGCAATTTTCCTGCAGGAGTATGGTTTTTCATTGTCGTATAGCACTATGGTACCTAGACAGTGGACAAATTGACCACAGAGATCTCCAGGTAAGTTGTTTTGCACATTAATATATTCATTAACATAGGGTTTAATTGTTGCCACAACAGAGCGTATGTTCTTGCCTGCTCTCTGAGTGCCTCAGATACGTTAACATGAGTTAAAATGAAAAGAACAGTCAAAAGTATTGTCACTTGCAGAAGACAGTCACAAGAAAAGGCCAAGTTGGGTGGATACTCCATCATATATCTTCTGGATATCCAGATATTCATTAATGCAACTCTGATGCTACTGCGCACTGTGCTGAGTACCGCCTGAGTATACTCCTCAGGATATCAGCCTCGTCACTGGAGTGGCAAAGATGACATCTAGTTGGGTTAGATTATAACCACGTGGGTCCTATTTTCAACATCCCAAAATGCAAGGGCTTACCCACCTCTCCTGTCCCCCACAGGCTAAAAAATCCTCTCCTAACACTCATGGCCCGTAGTTGGATATTTCCTCTTGGATGCTGGGCTTGACCTGTTACCTACTTTTCTTCTCATCATTCATGTTTTCTATAAACACTCATAAGCCAGTTTCTCCATCTGACCTGCCCGTTTCAAAGCACCAGTTTCTGGCACTATCTTCACTTGAAACTGCCCACATCCAGCATAATAAAGAGGTAAGTTCAACTACTAAAGATTTAGTGAGAACTCTCACTTCTAGACGAAGTGACCTGGTTACTGTGGTAACCCTAAAGGAGCCCTGAAGCACCCTAATTTCTACTGAAGTCAGAGGTAAGTAACAAAAGAAAGAGTTGTTTCAAAAACACACTGGGACACGACTGATATTTTATGAGCAAACACTACCACCAAATATTTTTATCCAGGCTGAAATCATAAGTACTAGACACTGTATGTGGAAATCTGAGCTGTGGCCCCTAGAAGGATCTGGAGAAAATTTAAGCAGAGCAGTTCTGGATGCTTCTTGCAGGCCAAACATCCCCTGCATTTATCTATCAAACAAAAAACATCAGACAGGCACAGACCTCTTTCACCTTACCTGCCTCTAAATGCAACTCTCATGCTTTTTGAGAAATCAAAAGTGCTGGTTACAACACAAGAAGTACATGTGTACTTTTCAATACTTGTGAGAAACCAGACGGCTTCCATGTGCAAATGATTCTCTTACAGGTTCACAGACTCAAAGCCCAGATGAATAAGGAGAAACCCGTATATACCCATAACTGGAAACAGTACATCAAGCACAGCTTTTGCCTGGCTTACTTCTTTCATTTGAGTTACCTTCAAAGCGGTCATGACACTACGGGAGCACTAAGGCAAACGTACGCTCCGTTCTGAAGCAATGCAACCAGAACAAAATCCACGCAAGCAGAATCAAGGGCGACTGCTGCAGAAATGGCACTTCTTTCTATGAGCACCTCCTGTATCTCAGCCTCGTGTCTTACCCTTTCATAGGCACAGCTGCCTTTTCACTGTCTTCCCGCTAAATTGATTAGGTTTGTTTGCTTGCTATAATCTATGAATTTTTCAGAAGTGGGTCCATCAATTACTATCTGTGTACGTGACGACTGGTACAGCAGAGCCTGACCCTGGTAGGGGCCTCTGGGGTCTGCGCAGTACAGACAATTGTTACTTTGGCATTGCTTATCTGTCTGAAATAAGGGCAGCAACCAGCATCACTGACCCTGGACTCCTGCCTTTCCTCTGCCTGCCTGGATAGAGAGCTGTTGCTCAGCCTTACGTCTTAATTCTCACTCTCAGGTGCTGATCCAAGCTGGATCCTCGTGTCTCCCATTTGCCTTTGTTCCTGAATTGGTCAGAAAAAGATTGAGAATCACAGTAGCACATTGTATCTTAAACAGCACTTCTTGACAATTTTGGTGGAGGCTTGTGTGTAAAAACTGATGAGAATAAAAACTCCACAGACATCAGACGTGAGAATGAGTCCTAAATAATGAAGCAGATTGTATGCAAGATGCTGAACATCTCTCGCAAGGCAAGGCTTTCATTCTCAAGCATAAATCGAAGAGATTAGCTAGTATTAAGTCAACTGGTCTCTCTGCAGTTCAGATTTGTATTTCATTCTACATTATTTGTTCATTTTGCCTTAAAAGATTTCTTGTTCAATGTTTTATCCCACTGTCTGCTTAAGGCAGTGAAGTATAACGGAAGATATAAGCTATGTTACCAGTGATCCCAGTCCTCAGATCCCCTTTTCCCCTGCATGCGTGCAATGCACATTCAGAGCAATTGGGAATGATGTATCTAAGGACACGCTTGTGTACCATCACAGCTTTTACAACGGCACTTTTCCTTACTGAGTTACATCGTCATAGATAATAAACCGCTTACATCTCTCATATTCACTGACCATTAATAAAATGCCTGTATGCTCAGATATGAGCATTCAAATCAGATTTGAAACTTCATGCTTACTTTGCCTATTTGTTTATCCTCATTTCTGGGCAAAACAGACAGCTGTGTAGGGTCTAGTTGTGCTTGAGATAGCGTGCTTGCTTTTGGCGATAGTGTTGTGAAAGCTGGCTTATACGTCCCTCTCTTTGCTTGTGCTCCGTATTTCTTTCGTCCTGTTGTACTGGCACACCTACTTCTGGATTTCTCATCAGGGAACTGATCCAAATGAAAGAATACAAAAAACCCCCCAGGAAGAAACTGGTTAGGTTCTGGACTGGGCTCACACAGTAGCTGCACAACACGAACAAGTCATCTGGGACAGAGGGGGGCAAGCTGGTAACTGCCAAACATTCTATGTAGAGACAGACTTATAAATGGAGTTTCCACTACTGAAGGAGAACATTTTCCTCTAAGTCTCTCCCTGGAGTGTACCCACTGTGCCCCCTGACAGGGCCATAGACACAGCTCAGTGTGCCTGCAGGGAGGGAGGAAGACTGGGGAACCGACGGTTTTATCTTTGCTCTGCACACAACGTCAATGTACATAGCAGACGTGAAATAGAAAACAAAAACAAATTTAAACTTTAAATTTGCTCCTTGTTTCACAGCATTTTTGTACATCCCTTTTTGCAATTTGCTGTACAGAAACACCTCGCCTGTACTTCACATCTTAACATATGGAAAAGAAGAACAGTTTTATAACAGGAAAACTTCACTGTCTGTTCACAGAGCCTGGCAGGAGTCTTGTAGGTACATGCAATAAACCAGAACACATTTTTAGTGCCAGTTAGGTTTCGCTTGGTGACTCTTTCAAACCCTTGCTGGCCTTTCAAACCACCAATGCTATGTTGGCACTGGTGTGAGTCTCAAAACAAATCTAGGACCTCAGCTCACTGAAATGTTCAGTCCATGATAACTATTTAACGCAACATCCGCACCGGCTTTTAATAGAGCCACCAGGACTTATGTCATACTCCAGGCACATGGGACCCAATCTGCTCAATCTTTAACTAGGTCCCATCAGTATTCTGTCTCCAGGACAGTGTTAGGTGCTAATGCAAGTGTTAATAACTTTCCATATTAACTACTGTCTAGGGAGTTTTTCCACCTTTTCCTCCCCCTTCATATTCTGCCTAAAAAAACCCTATTAATAGCAAGGAGGAACAGTTAAGTAGTTGCAAGACATCAGTGGATCAGATTCTTATCATGCACTTTCATCCACTTCCAAAGGCTGATTATTCTCCACAAAGACGTTCTAGACATATACAGATCAAAATAATTACTTGATAAGTTATATTAATAGATTTAATGAAGAGCTATCAAAGAGACTTGAAAGTGTCCTAACAGTCACAATGAGCTATATGTTGACAGGGTTTTATGAAAAGAAGAAAATGAGAGGCAGAAAAGGAACCGCCGGTATTATCTAGACTGTCCACACTGCTGTACAGCCAGCCAAACTTGGTGGACTTTGCAGGCGATATGACACCTTAGGCGAGAGTTTGTGGTTTTTCATAGTAAAACTCCTGCCCATGCTTGCAGTAGGATTATTTATGGATCTTCCTCCAACTACAGAGACAGTGCTGGTGGGATTTCTGAGGCCTTATGCAGTGTGATGAGACATCCTGCTGAAGAGAATATAAAAGCTTGTCTAAATTGAAAAACTAGAGGTATTAACCAACCGAGAGCAAAGACTCGGGCAGTGCACATTATCTGATGCAGAAATCAGGAATTGTCCCATGGGCTGAGGGAGATGAATGGCCACGGGTGCTACACAAAATTAAAGAAAGTAGTAACTACTTTTTTCCTTGCAAGTGTCATCGTACAACCTATAAAATACCTAGGTGCTACTTTTCATCAGACTACCTTTTAAAAACATATCATTCAAACCCAGCTGAGCCTGACCCAAAGAATATTGCAATGCCCTCCTCAAATCCCAAATCCACCTTCCACTCTTCCAAAGCTGGCGCAGCTCAGAGCTTCTTCAAGCTCAAATCTAGCGAAGTCCAGCTCACGCTCACATCATCTGCAGAGCAGGAAATTCCACCTGCACTGAAATTTCCAAAGATGTTAGTATTTTGTATAACTCACTGCTAAAAATCAGGCAACACAGATTGCTACGATGCATTATTGTGGGAAAAAGATCCTTAGCTTATCTTCTTTCATACCCTCTGGAGAGCTGAAAATGAACAGGGTCAAAGCTGAGATGAACTCATGTATTTCACACAATTTTTTCACCCCACTCCCCCTTTCTTTTTTCCCAACTCCAGTTTTTCATTTTTTCCATCCATCCATTTTCAGCAACTGATTACAGAAATATCAAATTACAAGATACTCTCCCAGGATCCTGCACAAAATCCCACCACAGAGAGCAAACAGTAAGGAGTAAGTACTGAACAGACTTTGGGCTGTAGATATGCCCAAGGGACATGATGAAGGCTTGGTAGAAGCCAGCTGAGAGAAACCGCTGGTCCATTTTTAAGCGCTCAGTCCTACTGCACAGGAGACGCTTGGTTTAGCAAGGAACCCTAGGGATGGGCCTCCAAATGAAGTCCCATCCAGATGTTCACAGTACACCATGTCGCTAAGGGTCCCACGGAAGACATTATCTATTCAGGAGCATGGGGAGAAAAAGGGAGGGAGAGCAAGGAAACGTCTGCTGAGCATACACACGGAAATAAAAAGAAAAGCGCTGGTTGAGTTCCAGAAATGAAAATCTGGCCCCACTGAAGTAAATGGGAGGTTTGCCACCAGATTTCAATAGAGACAGGATTTCAGCCGATGTGAACAGTACTCTGGAAATATCCTCCCTCCAGACACACTGTGGGAGCTCTTCTGGCTCTGAATACGCACTGGAAACTCAGAAAGGGAAATTAAACCCAAAACACGACAACAATACCAGAATGATTAATCAACAAATAAAAAGGATGTAACAACAATTAAGCAAAAAGCATTGCAGAAGTGGGTGGAAAGAAGGCGGCAAGTCCTTTACCTCCTCAACCACTGAACTTTGCCAGGAATAAGGAGGGATGCAGGACTCGTGGTGCTGGGTACAGCGTGCCATGTCAAGACTGCACTGGAGGCAGTCTGCACAGATTCAATATCAAGAGGAAGAAAAACTTCTAGCACAAATTCAGCCTTAGAGTATGCTCCCGTCACTAATGCTATATAAAGAGGCCAGAACTTAGCAACTTCAGCAAAGATTCCTAGGAGCAATCAGCGTCATCGCTCACAAATTCCCAGGCAGACTAGTTCACAGAAAGGACACACTCAGCAAGCTCTGGCAGTTGTGTAACTATTGAGGATTCTGGAAATGAAAAATACAATGCCTGAATACAATAAACAGACACAATGCCTATAAAGCCCCATCTATATGACAGCTATGACCCAGTTACTTAACCTACAGTTGCTCTCTGATTTAGTTAGCATTTGGTTTCACACCACAACTATACAGTGGTGCTGGATGTTCCCCTTTCACTGGCTTAAGAGTTCAGGCTGCCAAAGATGCTAAGTCCTACCTTTCAGAGAACCTGAACACCCCAAATCCACGTAAGGCAGCTGGAGGGACTAATACCCATCACTGACAGAACTCAGCTCCTAACTCCCAACCAAAGACCTCTTTGCTGCAGGTCTCATGCAAAAAGGGACCAAACGGCACTGTTTCTGGGAACTACTGCAAACTGGACTACTTTGGATGTGATGATGACAGCACGTAGACTTGCACACCTGCCTACCGCTGACTAATATTCAAGTATTGTATTCCACTTTGAGACGAGAAATCCAGATGAAGATTCATGTCAACCTATCAATGATGGGTGAGTGACAACAGCTAACCAAGCATTAAACCAGAGTTACCTGAGTGGCTGTGTGTGACAGGCACAGTGTAGGCAGGCACACACCAGGGTCTGGAAGCTCCTAAGCTCCTTTGAGCTTTTCTCAGGACTCCTCTTTCTTCACAAAATAATGGGAAAGTTCTGTTTTAGGCAGCGGGTCCCAGCTGCTCCTGTGATGACGTGAGGCTCACAACTTTCACAGAGCTCAGGCCATCCACAAGTTTCCTCTCCCTGCTTTCTTCTCCCTCTCTCTCTCAAATAACCAGGGAAACCCCCTTTTTCACAGTCCTTCCCCAGACCATGTGGCCAGCCTCTTCAGGTGATGGAGATCTCCTGAAGCTCCACGGTTTGCTGACTCATTACCCGTGTGCCTGGACTGACCACTGGTCTTGGCGCGAGTCCCTTGTCCATGGGCTCTGCTGTCAGCCCCCAGGATTGCCTGGCATTAGTGACTATTGCCCAATGTCACTAAAAGTAAGGGCAAAACCAGATGGCACAGAGGCAAAACAAAGCATCTCGGCAGTACTCTGCTGGCTCAGAGCAAGTTTTTCACCCGGTCACTTGGCTGGCAACTTGGAAAATGAAGAACAAATGTGTTTGGACTGACACTGATCCTTCCACAGACTCTAGAAACAAAACTGGAAGGGAAGAGAGTGGCTGGAGAGTTACCGAGCTCTTGTGCTCCCTGGCTGCCTCAACACTATTGTTACCCCCGATGACAAACCAGAAGAACTGCTTCTTGTTGTGCCAAAATCCTGGGATGAAAAGCACGGACTACCCCTAGCGCTGGGCTTTGCACCAGGCTGCTGGCTCCTCTCAGCATGTGCCATGCAGCTGTGGGTGTAAAGGGCACACCACAGCCCTCCTTCCCAACTTCAATAGCGGACCTTGTAAAGAACAGCGGGACAAAGATAATTATCTGCCAGGGGAGCTACTCGCTTCAGGAGCATTAAGAGGGTACAGCCCAGTCTTTAGTCGCATTGTGGTACCATGAAGCAAAATCTTTCCTTCATGGTTTAAATCAGCCTCAAATGCATTTAAAAACAATTACTGGAAGGAACAAAATAACATCTCATTTTGAACAGCTCTTGCCAGCACTCAAGGAGGCTTGAGAAAGTTGTATGCCACCAGCTGACGGGCTGGCCACAGATGACAGCTGGGCCTATACCTTTGCTGCTCACCACTTGCTGGACCCAGGACTTAGACTGTAAAAGGACCAAACCTGAAGCCAGTACCTAATCCACAAAGAGAGATCTTAAAAATCCACTGCTGGGTCACTTGTCGCTAAAGTCGCAAGTCCAGCATTTCCAGAAGTTACTTTCACTGCCACGACACTGTCTGCAATATGAGGGAAAATGTGATTATCAAGTCTCTTCACAGAGTAAGGAGACTAATGTAAAATCATTTCAGCCTAGTCCCCTCATCTCTCTCCTACCTTTTACACATCATATTATTACTTGCCTTCTTTTTCACGCCCAGGCCCAGAGTAGTACCTAGAAATGATTGAAAATGTATAACTTTTTTCCAGGACCTATACTGACTCCATATGCAAACCTATATTTTATCACATTCTTCTACCTCCCTTCAAGTATATCTGATGATTTTCTACAATAGTCCTGTCAATACCAATACACCAACAGATATGTATTTTCTACTGATCTGCTATTTTACCTAAAAATAAGCATTTTAGATTAGTACAATCCTCACTCAAAACATCTGACAACATTCTTTTTAAGCTGTCAGAAGTAGGTTTTCAACAAAGAACATCATTTTCAGGAACAGAGACACGTGCAGATTTTTTGAGAGTTACTGGTTCAAATGGTGCCCCTTAAACAAGTGAAAACTAAACACATTGAAAACATCCAAAATTCTCTTTTTGTACAAATTGTCAGCGTTATTTCACTACGCTCAGGTTTTCAAGTACATGAACTCTGACCATCAGTCCTTCTGAAATGAGAAGGTCAAGTACGATTGAATAACCACATGAGCTTCACCTGATGTAAAAAGATAAAGGAAAGGCAAAACCAGAATTCAACATTCTTTTTCTCTTGACTGAAGTCAGTAAAAGTGGTTGCTGTGTTCACTATTTATTTTATAAGCCCAAAAGAATAACTTCCACATGCTAACAGGTAGCCCAGTGAGGAAAGACAGGCCAAAAAACATGCACTAATTTGCTTCACAAAGAATCCAGGTGATACATGACAGGTTATCGTGGTGAATGCGATCACTTACTATAAACAATCAATCTGAAGACAACTGTAAGTTTATATTGTTTAGTGTTGACTGAAATAGCTTGTTCTGTCCACACAGGGGACTCCAATCACAGTTTTCTAGTCAACACACTGATTTGCACCCAGGATGGAAGTGTTTGCGTACAGCAGAACAACATGATGCTTAAATTTACTTACCCTGTAGATTTCCGCTGGGCTTAAAGTAAGGCCATTGCTCCAGTGAAAAAGCCTTCAAAGGCCATGTTTCCCCACACTAGAGATTGGTTTGTGATTCGGGTTTCTAAACATTTATTTCAGTGCAAATTCTGCCAGAAAGAGGAACTTACTGCCTGTTGTGAAGTTCCCCTCCCCAACCTGGGGAAAGGAGTCTACGTCTTGGATGACTTGTAGTACTCCCACAGTCCGCACCGGGGGATCCAGGGCTACAGAGCTCTCGTTCACTGTTATATCGCTGGCTCCTGTTATCTGGTTGGTTGGCGGTCCTCCTATGGACGCTTCCAAGTCTGGAGGTATATCATCCATGCAATCTGCATTTGGCTAGTGCGAAGAAAAAGAAGAAAACTGAGCTTTTACCTGATAAAAAGACTTAATTTACCCGTTCCCACTTCTTTAGGGTTGTTTCCACTTTCTTTCAGTACTGAAAATGGCAACATATGATGAATAAACATGCACAGTTTGTTTGTTTTCATGTACATTCTTTATACAATCTGTTGCAAGAGAGACCCAAAGTATGCATTGGAAATAGTCAGTATTAAACCGTGTCACCTACAATCTCTAAATGTTCTTATTTATACTTTTTAAAGTGTTTGGGAGAGTGCATATTAAAAAAAAAAAAAAGGTAACTCACTTATTGATATGATCTGCTTGATATAGGCAGATTGCTGAGTCAGATTAAAAATGTAAACAGAGACAGTAGCTGAAGGGCAATGACTATCTTTTCCCTAAATATACATTTTATAGAGTCAATATCAGAGCTTTCAGGAATAGGAACTCAAGGGAACTGCCTGTGGGGGTGCATCTATGTGTGAGGTGCAAAAAATAGAAGCTAAAGCTGTTTATCAGACAAGTCTTTCAACATCATATAGCTAATAGCTAGAATTGATGCTATATTTCCTACAAAATAAAATTATGAGAAAAGAAAGACACAAGTAATAATGTGTATTTGAAGAGTATGATTCAATTAATAGCCTTTCTTGCTTTCTAATTCAGAGAGACCAAGGACGGAATCCAGTTCTGGGGTATTTAGGCACTTCTCTCTTGCAGTTACATAGTGAACGCACCAACACCTCCAGAACGAGCTGAGCTCTTCAAGCTTTCCATTGACCTTCCAGGGAAGCAATGAGAGGGGGCTGCGGTGCCTACCTTTCGCGCAGTATCCTTAGCATTCAGCGCCTGTTCACGAAGAGCACTGAGACTTCAAGTGGGCATTGGGCACCAAAGAGGATTGTTTGTCCAGAGACGCTATATCCAAGGCTATTTTCTACCCTTGATTTCTCTGGGCCTGTTTTAAGCAAGATGCTCTCGTTCATACAGCAGTGATTTCTATGGAGCTCCCCATAAACGTTGGTGACAAACACGCGAGTAAAAAAGCGCTTTTTCCTCTGAGAAGAAATAGATTCTTGTACCATTTGCCTATAGAACCAGGGGTAGTTCTCCCCAAGGCATGGAGAAAAATTGTTTGCATAACTATTCCAAGAACTGGGTTTTGAAGTTTTAACATATTGTAACAAAAACAAGGCTAAATCAGAAATGAGGATGCTGTTTTTCAGGGTGCAAAGCTTCCAAAATGACAAAGGGACGTAGCAAGGTTGAGCTGTAATTACGCAGATACCTTGTTAAGTTAGGAAACGTGAAGGTAAGTTGTTCCCATGTATCTTTATTGTCCAGAAGTCACACAGCTAATCGGGATCAGTCACTTAGGTTTTCCTCTAACTTCAGCGGTTGGAGTCAATGTCTCTATGTGATTCATGCCACCCTAAGGCAAGCGGTATGAATTGCCCCCTCTGCCTTCCCACTGCTCAGCACTAAGCAGAGATGGGGCTTAAGCTGCTAGACTGGAAATCCAACGTCCGGATGGCTAAAGTCAGAGGAGATGTACTCTGCTGCACGGATCTGATTTTTGCTATGCTTAGTTGTCTCACTTGTTAAGGCAGTTTTGAAAATCTCACTGACTGCCTATCTCCAACAGCAGGCACCTAGAAACTAAGCAAAATATGATACAGTGAGGGCTTAAACAGAGGCTTAGCTTTAAGCACAGGAGTAATCCCTTTGAACTCAGTCATAAAAGGTTACCATATGCTTACATTTTTTTGCAGAACCAGGAATTTAGCATGTTTTCTTTTTTCCCATATATTTCCTGTCTGATTGTTGCCACCTCATAAATATTTTTTCACAAATGTTCCTGATGAAAAAGGCAGGCATTTTAAACAATCCTCAGGTGACTTGTATCCACAAACTGAAGTTTGGGGTGAAAATTAGAATTGCTGTTGTCTGGCTCCAGCCTAATCCACAAGCAGCGAGAGCTCCTCAGAACCAGGATAAAGGCACATTCGGCTATACCAGGTTTTAATGAAACTCACTGAACCTGTGCTTTTCTAAGTGAAATACCAATCATTTATCTGTAGGACTTGGATGCAAAATTATTCCTTAGATCTATCACTCTTTCCCTTACCCTTAGTAGTTATAACAAATGCTTTCAGAATTTCATTTTTAACTGAAATTTGGCTTTGATGGCAGTGTATCTTAAAGAAAAAAAGCCGTTTTTTTTCTTTTCTACTCTGGAAAAAACCATTTCAAATTTTTTTCAGGGGGTCAGTTGTCTGTCCTTTGCTCTGATTCCAGTTATTCCTAGAATGGGCTTGTTTTTTTTTTTTTTAACTTTTAAACCTTTAAAAATGGGGGATTATAATTGAAAGCCAAACCAAACATTAAAGATGCAAAAATAGCAATGGTCGATACAATTAATCCCTTTCCTCCTGAATCATTTTAGTTGGAAAAAATACCCCAAACTAAGCAGCATACTATAAAACTAATGATATGAAACACTGATCGAAAAAAATACATTATGGCTTTTGCTGTCAGAGTGACCCAGATACATTTGCTAAGTTTAATTATATTGGTTTCACTCATTCCCTGCATGTAAGTGCTTTGAGGGCACAATTCCACTAAAGTCAAGGGAAGGCTTTGTATTGACTTCTGAGGGCTTGGCTAA
This sequence comes from Rissa tridactyla, assembly GCF_028500815.1. NCBI lineage: Eukaryota > Metazoa > Chordata > Aves > Charadriiformes > Laridae > Rissa > Rissa tridactyla. The sequence goes on from NC_071470.1 coordinate 71,162,120, forward strand.
GGCTCTTAGTGAATAGCTTCAAGTCACCCAATCTGCTGCCAAAAATGCAGCTGTCTGCACATCCAGCAGATATTTGCAGAAAAGGGGGAGAAGCAGAGGGGAAACTATTTTACGCGATACGATCATGCCAATAGCAATGTAGCTTTTTGAAAGTGAAAGACACTTTCACTCAAATATTACAGCCGAAAGAGGTAACAGTCTGAGCTGAATTCATCAGCAAAGACACAGTGGAAAAGGTTACACCAACCATTTGCTGATAGATAGCTAGTTAATACTCCTCTGTAGCTGCAGAGAGCCACGGTGAAAAGTGCAGATGTCGGGGTGCTCAGCTACCGTGAAAATGAGTGCAGTCATTTTGGTGCCTCACAGCAGCCTGGGCAATCTGGTTTTAGGGCAGATAATATTTGAAGTCTCTGTTACAAAGTAAATGGAGAGTTTAGATGTGAACTGAATTGAAACATTTAGATATTTGGGTTTTAACCAACCATCTCCTGAACAATCCTGAGTCTTCCTGCTAGATGAAGCACAATATATCCGCTGTCACACGAGCCAGCTCTTTAATAACAACCATAGGACAAAAATGCAGCTGGCATGAAAAAAAACCCAACATATTATCCCTGCCTATGGTAAGATTTCCTCATTCCTTCCATTGTAAAAGTCTGCAAAAGGACTTTGGCAAATTTGCGCTCAAGTCTCCCATCAGAGACTGCTGCCTGCCTAAGGCTGCTTTCCTGTGTGTGGAAATTTCAGCTAAAATGGCTCAGTAAGATTCAAGATTATGATTAGGGAATGGCATTTTGCTTTATCCACTCTACAGAAATGTTTGCCACCTCTCACTGAGAAGCCCTAGAGCTTTACAGCTTCTTCCAGGGAAATGTCCTTTCCCACAAGAGCCTACTGACGTCTGGCTAAGTTATGAGCCTCTGGAAATATCACTTCATGTGTGCTGACAGAGGCTGGTGGCTTATTCGGGACTGACAACCACACTCTACAAAGAGCTTTGCGTGATGCCGGGAAGCTCACGGTGGCACCAGAAAGCCCCCCACAGGACCGATGCTCACCCTGGGTTGCCCCCAGCTGGTGCTGGGCAGCGAGAAGGGTGAGGACACATAATTTCTGGATGGGTGGAGAACGCGTCCTGTGAGCTGAGCAGGGAGCATGAGCAGTGACACCAGGGCAGGAGCTCAAAAGGACAAAGGCTGGGCAGGAGGGGTTACGCAGAGGAGAAGCAGGAAAGGGGATGAGGTAGGACAGGGAGAGTCAGGAGCTGAGACATATTTTAGAGAGAGAAGGCAGAAAAAACAGAGGAAGAGGAGCAACTGACAGCAGTATAAGAATACTTAACCCCCAAGCTACCAGACGCTCTCAGACTCCCACTCCCTTTGCTGTCAGCCAGAGGAAACCCCTGACACGAAGGCTACCATCTGCTCCCAGTTCCCATGGACAACAGCTCCCACTGTAAGTCACCTCGAGGGGTAAGGCTCTACCATGCCGCTCGCCCTTCATGAACCTAACTGATGATCCGTGCTAGTGGGAGCCAGTACGCTTCCTCCAAATGATGGAGCGGGCTGTTTTCAGTTTGTTGTCTTAGACAATCTAGGGAGATTTTTACAGGAATTCATACAATAAAATCCCCTAAACAAACTTTGCCAGTGGACCATTAACATCCAAGCACTTGATTTTTAGTGTTAAGATAGACCAGCACTAAGGCTGAGTCTGAAATCTCATTTTGACCCAGTCGTTTATGTTGGTTACAGCAGTATCTTTAATTACATGCCCAGTACAATTATTTCCACAGAAGCTCCATGCAGAAAACCCTCAGTGCAAGGAGCAGAATGGATCCCCCTTCTGCTACGCAGTACAGAGAGAATGAGAGAGGGAGCTGAGAGAAGAGAAACGATGGCTGAGGAAACTGAATGGCTCTTTTAATTATTCCTGGCAATTAGGTCCTATACTTGCCATTACAGAGCTGTTCATATATAGTAAAAGCCAGTCATGTAAACCAAAACCTTTACACATGGCCTCTGGGTGTGTTATCCCTTCCCCTCGAGGTAGCCAGCCTCAGACAGCCTGTGGACACGCTGAGCCTTCAGCAGCTGTCAGTGTAGTCAGTGAGAGCTCTATTCGGGATGTAAATACTATCAGGCAGTACTCAACTTTCCGGAAAGACCTTAATATCTAACCACAGGCCTCCAAAAAGTGGAGGTCTGATTTGTCGATATCTCCTGAATATGAATCTGGATGAAGAGCATGTTAATGAAGTGCTTCGGTGAAAATGGGAATGGACCAGTGAGAACGCAGAAATCGTGTGGTCCTGCATGGTGAAGGAGAAAGCCATGGAACAATATACTGGGTAGGGAGAAGAAGTGTCAAAATCCTGGGTAACTGCTCACTGGCAGGCCTGTGAACTGAGACATGGAACCTGGGGAAAAATTACCATATCTGCCTACTCCAGTAAAAAAATACTTCATCACTTGCTACGGAAGCTCTTCTGCAGCAACCTGCTTGGCTTCCTAGTCTCCATAAAGACGAACTCTTGGGGAATGGCTGCATCATCTCCCCTAATATGTACACATGAGCTATTTTACTTTATATAGCTCTTTCATATGTGAGCTGGCATGTCACCATCTGTAACTGGGGAGGATATTTACAGCACCTGTTAACACACGGACCAGTGGTGTTTCGGTATTGAACTTCACTATCACATGGCAAGCCTCGCACGGTGTGAGAAAGTGACTCACTTCTTCCTGGAGAAGCCCCTGCGGTTCATAAACTGTATGGCAGCCAGGACATGCACTATATGAATGTAAACATGCAACTTAAAAAGATCAATTGCTTTGGCAGCTTCTAACCACATCTGAATGTTCCAAATAACAAAGAGCTTAACAATTTCTTAATATGTCATGTGGTCCGCCACACACTTAGTTACTGGGAGAAAGGTTCCCTAATTGGAATTAGGAGTACAGAGCTTGCTACAGATACCCTTTTAAGAGAAATCTGACAGAAAAAAGATCTGGCTCCCCAGAATGAGCAATTAGTTGTCCTCAACTAGTATAGCAGGGAAAATTTTATTTGCAGACCTTCTGCTTTGAGATTTGAATTAAGAGCGTGATTAAAAAAATAAATCCAGTTCCGATTTAAAACACAAACAAAAGCCATTTGAAAGAATCTATAGATCCACCGGAACACCAGTAAACAATCCTCTGCTCCACATAGCAAGCAACCAGAGCCACAAATCCCAACACCCAACTGACCCCCATACAGACACTCTTCCTTGCTAATAAAAGTAGGGTGCAGGAGAAAGGTAGAGTCAAAGATTTCAGCTTGTTCTCCCCTTAATAAATCAATGAATAAATCAATAACATGGCAAGAAGAGGAGGATGAGAACAGACAGGCAAAGGGCTGGGAATACATCCAAGTGGCTGGTGTTCCCCTTCTGCCCCAAGCGGCTGCTCTGCGAGTGCTTACCGGGATCCCTAGAGCTTTTAGAATATTCATTTTACACATTGGGCAGGTACGATGGTCTAACAGCCAGGGGTCTACGCAGGACTTGTGGAAAAGATGCCTGCAATGAAAAACAGGATATTTTAATTCAAATCCACCACAGCCCAATTTAACACTTAATACCAGATGCTTCTTCTGAATCCAGTAAAGTGAGAGTATTTCAAATGTGACCTCTGCAAGGACTGCAAAACTATATCCTATGTGCACAAGGCTAACATTATTTCTGCAGCATTTCAAGCACAGTGCTACTCAACTCAGTCTGGAAAAGACATGTACATAATCACAGAATTAGGAAAAATACACAAAAATGCATCAGCAAAACCCATATTCTTTAAATGTTAAAGGCTGCCAGTAAACAAAACCTGCTTGCTGGTAAAGGTAAAAATCACATTAGTGTTTCGTGATGGTTCTACAGACAAACATGATTACACATAATCTAAATGTGAAGCCAGTGGGGGTCTGGTATTTTTAGGCATAAGGAAATAAAGTGAATTAAAAAAAAATAATGCTACTTTTTATTTAAATGGAAAAAACCAGGATGCCGCTTTTTAGAACATTCTCCCTGACTTTCCTGCTCTATAGAAGTTGCCCATCAGCGTGAGCTCCTAAACAATTCCAGCCCTGAAGGGGTTTTTGCCAATCCTGTGCTCGGTCTGAAGTGACCACTAAGCAACTACCTGAGCCCTGTGGCTGCTGGGGGCCAGTTTTCTTAGACATTATCCAGGTGAAGGAACTGAAAGCTTCTTGCCTAGTTTCGCCTGACACAAACTGAGATTGAACATAGAGATATTCAGTATGTGTACCTGACTGACAGACTGTATTTTCTCTTGTGAACGTATTCTGTTACCCTGTGGTTATACAGGACAAATGTTATAAAACACCGGAATGTGGGGCTCGGGATTTAAGCAATGCTGTTAAGTGGGCCGAGCAGAGCAGTGAGGACTCAGCCCAAGGCAGCGAAGTTTGTTCAGCCCCACTCCTTCTGAAGAAAAGGAGGAAAGTTTCCGACCATGTACACAGCCTCAGAAATTATACTGGCATCTAGGAAACTGAAAGTTGATTTGCCTTCCTAAAAATCTTTTTCATAATTAATTGACTAGAATAGAACAGTTCAGTTAGAAGAGACCTTAGTCCAACTGCCTGATACAATAATAACTTAAAATTGGAAGAGAGTATTTAATTCTGAAATATGAGGCTCGATATACAGTCTTGAAGACTAATTTGCTTGTTTTGAAACACCACATAGATCAGTTCTAAATTTCCTTTCTAAGGCTTGCAACAGGTGTCCCACATTCTACTTGGCAGAGCCTGAAAGTCACGTTTCAGTCTGCTTCAGCTTCTACATTTGAGTAGTCCCCAGCCTGCCTTTGCCTGTGCTGCCACTGCCCCAGGTGCTCGTTGCCCCTTATCCTGTTCCTGGGTACCACTGAAGTGTCTGCCCCATCCTCTTGACACCTGCCCTTTAGATATTTATAAGCATCAATGAGAACCCCTCTCAGTCTTCTCTTCTCACTTAATGCACCACTTAATCACTTAAGAATCACTTAATGCACCAAAATAATTTTAAATATTTAAGTGGTACGTATTCAGCTGAATGGGTTGGCTGGTGTACTGTGTTGCTGCCTCTCTCGCACAAGAAGATACACACGGCTTTTCAACTTGATGGAAGATATTGAGGTGCACTTTCATCAATATCAATTTGCAACCCTGGCTCTTACTAACATATCAGCCCACATACTAGCTGGCTGGCTTACTAGCTGGCTTCAGTCCTAAATAACGCTAGAAATTCAAAGCCAAAACTGTGTGAAATCTCAGAATCTTATTCTTCTCACTGTGATGTTTTTTTTTCTCATTACTTCTAGAAGAAACAGGTCCTTTGTGAAACAAAGCTCCATGGCAAATTACCGCATTCCTCTACTTGGTCTGACTTCGCACAACTATGGGAAAGGGCAAATCTGTTCTTGGAAGTTCGACCTAGTCTAATTACATCAGTTGGCTGCAATACCAAACTTTGTCAAACCTCATCTGATCCTGTATGTCAACATGATTAACGCAAATGAAGTATCGTGATATTGGAAGTTTAAACCACTGCTTTACGAAGGCTACTGAAGTTCACAACCCCCCTTCCAAACAAGACTAGTCTTACTAGATAAAAACACAATGCACCAAATTTCGGTCTCCGTCCTGCATAATTCCTCCTTCCTTTTATGTCGGGAGGGACGTGTTCAGCACATCATGAGGCAAGCATTCTCAACAGGTGAAAGCATAAAGATACAGTCCTCAGGCATATGTAATTTTACCCTTAGAAGTCTAACCAACAGAATTCCTTGGGTGTGTTAATTCACAGAGGGTACCAAAAAGTCAATGACTTGCTTTTCAGCCATTTGAAATAACTATGAAATTCTCAATAGTGATTGCTTTTCTTTAATTATATACTCAAAATCATAAAGAAGGATGTTTAACTGCAAACATCTGAAGCACATTTATGCCAAAATAATCAGTACATTTACAAAATCTGAGAGACTTATTATTCCCTTGAAGAAAAAAACAGATTTGCAAAATCTGTTTTGGATAAAAAAAAATACGTAACTTCTATCAAGCCATTTTATCATAGACTAGAAAGCCTCCTTTTGTTTTCAAGTTGAAGCTTTGCAAGCCTCAGTCAAGCTGTGGTTCATATTACAGCATTTCATAATGTTTGTTAATCACCAAAAGCTTGCAACTTTCATGCCTTAAAAGACTTTAAAAACTGAAGTTTAGTGTTCCTAAAGTTGGCTTCAAAAAACAATATTCTAAAATAAATCCTACCAATGCTGAGTAATTTAAATAAATGACAGATCATGTCACTTTGCACTTCTCAATACTAAATTAGCACAGTGTATTATGGCTCTATTAATTTCAGATTTAATATGTACAACAGAAGGAACTTGATTATTTGACAGAAATCTACCGAAAAATGGAATGTTACTGAACATCAGATGAAGATTTGCATTTTCAAATTTTTGTACTGCATTATACAATTAGAATGCTCATAATATCTATTTTTGAACATGTAAACATTTGTGCAGAGAAGTGAGATGGCTGGCCTTGCAGATTTGGATTTGAAAGTTTATTTTATTCCTTATTAGCTACAGCACTATATACATGCTTATGGCTTTCAACAAATTTTGAATTGTTTGATGTCCTGATAAGTTTATCATCCAAAATCAGGCAAAATAAGGGTCAGCACAAAGTAAGACGAGAAAGCAACGGCAGTATTTCACTGTCACATGGTATGACAAAGATGTGAAAAGATCAACTGCAACAAAAATCCCCTCTCCTTCTGCAGTTCTGCCTGATGCAAGTTTTAAAAGGAAGGAGGGGGTAGAGGCATCATGGATGAGTTCAGAAGAAATGACCCGTACAGGGAGACAGTAAGAGGGATGTTTCAAGCACAGGCTCAGGACATGGCTTTGACAATTAAAGTCAGAGCTAGAAAAAATACGGCCTTTTTTTTTTTCCTGTTGTGTGCAACCACATGCATTGCAAAACTACATAGATTTGGAGGGGTTGGAAAGTTTCTCAAAAGAACTGCACTTGATTAGTTGAGGGAGAGGAAGGCAAGAGGAGAGGCGATGTCGTAACAATCCTCATACAAAACAAAGGCTTCCATATGGAGAAAGGAAACAACTGTTCTTCACCTCTCCTAGGGATAAGCAACACAATGATGAGTTTAAACTGCAGCAATCGAGATCCAGGTTGCACAACAGGAAAAGCTTCACCACAGTCAGGGTAGCGAAGCACCGCAATAAATTATGAGGGGAATTTGCAGAGTTTTCATCCCGGGAGACTGCAGAGTGTGTTGGAAAAAACTCCCAACGACGACACATGCACGGCCAGTGCCCCTGTGCCGATCAGAGGCGGTGGCCTCCTGGGATGCCTCCTGCACTCTTCTGCCACTGCACACGGCTGCGTAAAGCTCACAGAGCACAAAGAAAGAAAAAGAACCTCTAAATCCCAGAGTCTTTCATCTACTACTACCTAAATAGCACTTCGTATTTTTTAACTGGAGATTACTTTTGTTTGAAATGTGTTTAAATTTTCTTTAAAGCTGCAATTTTAAATACACAAGAAAAAAAATTTTCATTTCAGGCTCAGCCCATAATTATTATAATAATAACTCGATTGCTGTAAAACTATTGTAAAGCTTTCAGCTTGCCAACAATTTTGAGAAGCTTTTTTTCCAGATTAAGGGAAACTGTTCTCCTCCCACCTTCTGCTCCTAATCCCAACTTTCCCAACTGCACGCAAACCTAGCAGTCATGTCATTTTTCTCAGAAGAAAAGTGCGAGCTAAGAGAGAATGAGGCAAAAGCAGAAAGAGGTACCTCCCTAGGGACCCTGGGTAAGAGCATCAGTTGCCTGGATCAGACATAGGGCTGCAGCAGAGGACTGAGAAGGGTTTTGGTGAGAGACTGAGCAGCACCGTAGTATCCAACAGGAAGGTTTGGGCTTTTGGGGGTGCATGTACGGTATTATTTGTTTACTTTTGATGAAGAAGGAAGGACAAAAGAAACGACGAGGGCAGGTAAGAGGAAGGAATCAAAGGGACGAATGTGTGTGATGAAATAATTTTCACAGAAACCTGATGAAAAGAGAAAGAAGGAATAAAGCAGTCTCTGAAATCACAGTTGTTCATGGAATGAAGCTTCAGGGGAAGGGAACAAGCTGGAATGGGGTCAGAAAGCACATTTATTGGTGACAGGAATGAAACAACTGAAAAAAGAGCTTATGAAAAACTTGGTAGAGATGAGGTTGAAAGAATTATTTTGTGTCTCTGTACAAGTTTAGTAAAGTTAGTAAAAGTTTAGTAAAAGGCACACACTGGGAGCAGCAGCACCAGTAACTTCTCCAAAGACAGAGCAGAAAAGACAAAGGCGTTTTGAAGCTAGAGATGGAGGACAAGCAGAAGGAACTAGGGCTATGACAAGAGATGTCACTCCGGGAACAATGAACTTGGTTACATTTGATATTGTGTCAGTGGCCTCAAAGATAACTTCAGTGACGCTTGCTACCATTAAACATAAAACCAGCTGCAAGCCAACACTTTTTTTATCAAGTGTCAGTCCTTATTTATTTAATACATTCTGCAGAGTGAAGTTTATTAATTCAGTCAGTTGTGGGAGCTGGCTGAAGAGGACAGAGAGGAAGAAGCACAAGTTAACTGGAATTCTCCTCTTAGCTCGCCAGAGCAGGATACGTAACAACAGGCAATCCCACCGCCTGCTCTCTGCCAACAGAAAAGAGAGGACATTTGGGGAAACAGCACAAGTACTAGTAGACATAGAATCATAGAACGTGTTGGGTTGGAAGGGACCTTTAAAGGCCATCTAGTCCAACCCCCCTGCAGTAAGCAGGGACACCTTCAACTAGATCAGGTTGCTCAAAGCCTCATCATGCCTGGCCTTGAATGTCTCCAGGGATGGGGCCTCCCGCACCTCTCTGGGCAACCTGTGCCAGTGTCTCACCATCCTCATTGTAAAGAACTTCTTCATAATGTCTGATCTAAACCTACCCTGCTCTAGTTTAAAACCATTGCCCCTTGTCCCACTGCTACACGCCCTTGTGAACAGCCCCTCCCCAGCTTTATTATGGGCCCCCTTCAGGTACTGGAAGGCTGCTATAAGGTCTCCCTGGAGCCTTCTCTTCTCCAGGCTGAACAACCCCAACTCTCTCAGCCTGTTCTCATAGCAGAGGTGCTCCAGCCCTCTCATCATCTTCGTGGACCTCCTCTGGACCCGCTTCAACAGGTCCATGTCCTTCTGAAACGTATCTATATGACTTCAGAGCTCACCCACTGCAATATTGGCTGATGGGTTTTTGGCCCTAATTTCTTAGGCAACTCAGGCTCCACCAGCCTTAAAAAGAAATCTCAAGAAAAGCAGGGCTTTATACAGAGTGTGCCTGCTAGCACTGGTTTTCCCAGTACTACCCGTAGTACAAAGCAGCATCTTTCACATGCAGCTCTTGGGGCACATTTGTCTTTGCAGGTAAGAAGTTCTATGTCTTGAGCACCTCCTGGATAGAAACACTAAGGTCAGCCAGCACTGGAGTCATACGGTGCTGGCTTCTGTAAGGCTTGGTGAAATGCCAGCCTCTTATTAAACAGCAGTCTGATGAGGTTCCCACACTAGAAACTGCATACAGTTTAACTGAGGATGCTGGAGGAAGAAACCTACGGAGTCTGTAGGTCTTTATCGAGATATAACACTCTCCTACTCACGTAACAGAAACAGAAATTAATCTTTTTTTTTTTTTTGGATGAGAAGATGAGACTTAAAAGAGCAGAAAGAATCATGACTACCATTTCCTGTTTTGGAATTCCAAACCCATGTGAATGTGTAAAATACTGCCCTCACAATTCGTGTAGCGGGAAAGCCAGGATTTGTGAAGTAGCCGCTTGAGAAAGATCTTTGATTTCTTATAATTCAAAACTGCTGAGGCTCAAACTGTGAGTATTTTACAAGACAGTTCTGCTGCTGCTACCCTTTTAGCATGAGTCATTTTCTAGGCGACCTTTTAAGTCAGCCAAGAACTGAACATCACCTGTTAACTATGTGTTTCCTATTCACTCTGCTTGACTCAACGCTGTGGATGACAAAGTCTGACTGGAGCCTCATTGAATTATGAGGCGAGACACAAGTGAAAGCTAGAGCTCAGACATATTTTTTGCTGTTGTATAACTACCTCCAAAAACTGCCTGTCTCTATCATGCAAAATTTCCAAGCTTTATTATGCTTCTATGAAAACGGGCTTGATGTCAAACCAAGGTCCACATTTTCTGGTAATTTCTCATTTTTCTGTATTTCTGCTTCATGAAGTGATGCGTTTGTGTCTGTTCACAGAAAAAAAAAAAAAAGAGTTCACATGCAATTTGTCATTGTGGGGAATTTACAGTAGGTCAAATTTATGATTAATCTGTTGCTTTTTGTTTGCCATTTAGTGATGGCAGTAAACAGATTTAATGAGTCACATGAACAAAACAGAAATGGACAGCTTGTAACATTCAAATATCTACGAGGGAACAACACAGCAGGAAAAGAAACAAACATTTCAGTTTCTCAAGCCAGTGAATGTGTCTGCAGGAGAAGAAAGAAACTCTATTGAAAGGAAAAATAAATCTCTGCTCTGTATGTACAGAACTTGAGATTCCTATTTCTAGGGAAATGAAACACTTGTTCTTGCTCTCCTAGGGGAACCAGTGTTCCAAGGAAATTTCCTCAGAAACTGATTTCCTTAGAGAAATCCTTCATTAGCTAGCACTTCGCAGATGACAATACAATGACAGAGAGAGATGAATACAGCTGTTACAAGTGGCAAGAGGCTGCGCTCCTGTGTCACATCACTGTTAGTGTATGTGCTGCACAGGGCATGTTCACACGAGCGCAAGAAAAGAGAAAGAACAAGCCCAAAAGCTCTTCTTGTCACCTCCATGTCCCACATCCCTGAGAAATCTTCGTGGCAGCAATAGATAACGTGGTCTTTGTAACTTTTCCTTTTTGCTTTACTGTTTCTGCTCAGCACATCTCTTTTTATGGCTGGGGTTTTTTTTGGATAGAAGTCATTCCTTCCTCAGTGCCTCAAAATGGCCCAGGAAAGCAAAAGAAGTAGCTCCATGGGGAGCAAGAGCCTGCTCTATCCCTGGCTGCTGCACCCAGGGCTCACCTTGAAGTCAGGGGCAAATTCTTCCAAGGCATTTATTCTGGACTGATATAAAACCAGTGAGGAAGACAGAGGAATCAAAACCTTTAGTTTAAAAATCCTACTGAAGACTTTGTAATAGGTCCAGATCAGACAAAATTTCTGATTATCGTGCTAAGCTCAGATTCTCACTACCATTAATACTACTTTCACTTCAGGTTGAATAAAGAGACATTTCAGATATCTTTACCAACAGATTTTGAATAAATCAAAATGATAAACTCACCCAAGCTCTCAGGTGATCTCATCAGTGTGATAGCACGAGAACAGACCCCGTCTTGAAGCAGAGAGACTATCAGAGCTAAAAGCACCTTCAGCCTTCAACTTACCTGCAAGGCAAAATTCTGACAACATCATTGGGCTTGTAGCCTTCAATACAAACAGCGCAGTTATCAAAGTCTGGCTCAGTTTCCTACAGGGAAGAGAACATTCATCATTCTCATTTTTTGATTTTGTCAGGTAATTTCTTCATGCAAGAGCCTATGCGACAAAGTAAAATGGTCACTGACGCATGCTGCAAATCCAATAATGCATTTCAAGACAAGCATGTCAGATTATCCAACATTTCCAATTGGAAACTTGCCTTGGGAAGCATGCAGATTTAGTTAGCATGTTTTAACTTTCAGGATTTTCTCCATCTACACAGAATCACATTCTCCACTCCATTCCATCTTTAAATTGCTTACCAGTATTCCTCCCCCTGCTATGTGCCTGAAGGACACATAAGTAGCTAAATAAGCAATTGCCTCATTGTCCCAGTGGTCTGAAGGAATCCTCAGCACAGAGTTTCATTTGGTAATGAGCAATTTGAAAAATTACCTTATCACCCTTCCTGATTGTTCTGACTTGCAGCTTGCTGATTGCTTTCTTTGCAGCATCTCCAAGCCGGCGCTGTAACAGAAAATTTGCTCTTAAGCAAAGAGAATCTCTTCATGCAGAAATCATCACCTTTTCTCCCTAGGCTTCTTAATAATCTGAAGTGACTGTGCATGAAACAGGAAAGTGCTGTATAAATATAAACAGATGAGGTCAGTCATACTGTTATTCACAAGAAGGGCACAGTAGGTATTCTAGGCTCGCTGGCAACCCACGGCCGATGAGGCAAAGCTACTCCAATGGAGTTCCAGTGGAGACTGTGTGTGAGCCCATCACAACGCTACACTGCCTTTACTATTCCAGTGAGTAGCAATGTATGTAACAAGTCCACTATTTGGGTATCCTACCCTCTCTTTTTTTAATGACACTTGTAAAATATACATTATTAAATGAGGCCTGGGATAGTAAGCAGAGTGAACACTAGACTTAATATTCAGAAGATTTTTATTCTTACATTGTTCCAGAACTATTTCATGATCTTCGGCAAGACATAAGTGCTGAAAGTGAGCTGTTACTTTTTTAACCACGAAAAACATGAATAATCTTCTTTGCTGTTCTCTTTTCCTGCAATACAGAGTTGCCTACTTTATAGGAGGCGCGCACGGTATAAAAATGAGGTGAAAGCATCTGCAGTTTCTTACAGGTAAAGCACTATATAGCCCTGCAGTAACATCCTATCCATACAAAACAATTTGCTTGTTCTTTGCCTTTCTATCTTTCCCTCCAGTGGACCATGAACTGCTTACCACGTGATAACTGTTCTCCTGTATTTCCAAAACACTGTTACTGTGCTGGCAGGGTCACAGACACTTAGGATTAAAGTATGTAATAACAGCCTGACGCAAAACACCCTGTTCTCAAATGCTGAAGATGGAGATGCCTGCCTCTTGCTAGAGGCTGAGGACATTACGGGGCAGTTCACACAACCACTGCTCAGCAGAGCTACCTCTGCACCCTGTGCTACTGGGCTTGTGCCTGTATCAGGTCTCCAAGGACTTGGCTGCTCACTTGTGCTAACCCAACATCGAGGTGATCTGGAGACAGACTCACAGACTGGAAAGGTCTTTGAGAGGTCATGTACTCCCAACCCCTCCTCAAGGCTGGGTCAACTTCAAAGTCAGAGCTGTGTCCAGTCAAGTTTCTAGTATCTCCAGGAAGGGAGATTTCACAACCTCTGTGGATAATTTGTTCCAGTGCTTAACCACTCTCGCAGTCCTTTCTTTTTTTTCAAACATACAAATGGAATTTCCCTTGTTGTAATTTGTGACCATTACCCTTGTCCTTTCTCTGTGCACCTCCGAGAGTCTGACTCTGCCTCCTCTCCAACCACGTGTTTGTTATGCAGCTGAAGGCTGCAAGCAGAGCCCTTCCTCCTCCTCTTCTGCTCCCCTCCCGGCTTAGCAAGCCGAGCTCCCTCCGCCTCTCTGCAGATGTTGTGTGCTTCTGTCCCCACACCATACTGGTGACCCTCCTCTGGGCTCCCTCCAGTTTTTATGTGCCTTTCTCGTACAGTTTCATGCAGCAACACCTAGTCTGATGTCCTCTGGTCAGTTTTACAACAGTTCATGATATAGCGCGTCCCAATTTGCCACCAATAAATGACTTAAACTCTTCTTTTCACCACCCCCCCTCCCCATCCATGTTTCCAGCCATGTGTTGTTAGACAGGAGGGAGAGTTAGGAGCTTTGGTGACTCAGAAGACATTCAACTTCTCGGGCTGGGAACACCGCCTCTGCTGGAATTCAGAGGGGCCTGTCAGCAGGAAGCGTTTCCAGCTGGAGGGGGTGAGAGCATGAAGCCAAAAATGGAAGGAAGCTGGATTTAGTCTGTAAATTGAGACCTAATCACCATAAAGATACGATTAATAAATTACCACTTTGTTCTTCAGATTCAATTAAAATCACTGAATTAAATTCAGAGAGTAAGCTTATTGGATTGGAAAGACATGGGAGCCTGACAAAATGCGTGCAAAACAGAGAGCAATTTCAGATCTGGCTAAGGAGGTGAAAATGATCTTGGCTATCATATGAGAGTTACATATGAACTCTCCAGCATAACTAATAATTACATGTGAGGGAGTATCTTGTAGTTATACAACATCTTTTCTGTGGTACACTTTTCTCGCAGTCTCCCTTAAATAAAGGGATCAGACGAGAGCTGGAAACATTTCTTGCTAGCTATTTGTTTCTTTAATGTAAATCAAAGACAGACTGATAACACACAGAAAGACAAGAGGCATTAAGTCCTGCTTCAGGAATTGCTTGCGATTCCTTTCTATCATTATTATTACTTAAACTAATGAAATGTCTCAGTTCTTTTTTACATGTTCTTAAAGGGGAAAGGACAAGATTAAAGACTCGTGTACGTCTTTGATCTGCTTGTTTTCATGTTTGCTTTCTCTTATCTATCTTAAATAGACAAATTCATGACTTACATGCAAATGAGAATAATTTAGTTTTTGAAAGAACAGGAACATGTTGGAGTAAAGTCATACTTTCAGAGCATTCTTCTATTTGAATGAAAGGCATGCTATCACTAACCAATGATTTCCCCTAAAAGATAAGAGGCATTACAATAGTTTAAGGGTTTAAAGTGAGGCTTAGAGATTTACAATCATAAATCTCATAATCTCATTAGCAAGGCTGAACATTCAGTACCGGACTGGAAGGAGTTAAGCATATCAGATGCAGTGGTCCTGTGGAGATGGTGATACTAGTTAAACAGAAAGGACAGTAGCATGGAAAGCATCACTTGTCTCTTCCTGAGCAAGTAAATGACCGTAGATGCCGTGGAAGAGAAATTATGGTAAGTGCTTCTCTCTTAATGGCCTTACTAAATCGACACCTTTGCAGGGAGGAGATGGCCTTGTGCCTTCACAGAATGAAGTGCACCATCAGGATGACGTATCACACACGTCTTCTGTACCACAGGTAAAATTTCTGGACTCTATCATGGGAAGCATCTTCCCAAGGCTGCTTCAAAGATTGACGCCTCTATTCAATGGCCCAAAACTCTCATTCAAAGCCACAGCCGGCAGTCTTCCTTCTCAGATAACTTCTTGACCCCCTGCATGCTGCCAGTCACATACTAAAGTAGGTCCTTCACTGCAGGTTAACCCGGGATGCACAGCACCCTCCTCGGCCCCAGTGCAATCACTGCCTGCTTTGGCTTTCGCTATCCTGCAAAACCCACAGGCCCCACCAGGTTTCAAAATGGCTTTACGGAAAACTTAACAAGAAACCAATGGGAAGAAATGACATGGAAGAAATACGGTCAACAGGTCTGGCACTTACACATCATCCCCTTGCCATCTTCCCGTCTCATGGATGACAAAAAGAGAACTCTACTCTTACTTGTGAAATATGAAATCTGACACACTGACAGGGTGTCCTGGCTGTTACAGGGCTGAGACAGCAAGTCACATTTTGCTGAATTATCTCCAGGACTTAACTTCTAATGTAATTCCAAACTGCTTTCAATTAGTTCTGCAACCCGATATCTCTTGATGCAAAAAATTCCCACAGTCTTTCACAGAGAAACTCTCTCATCTTCAGGAGGGCTCCAGGAACAAGCCGCTGAGAAAGCACATTGTCTATGCTTCCCTTACACTAATTTAACCTCTTCGTATCAAAAAGGTGCATCATCAGGGCCACCAGCTACTTCCTGGACATCTTGTTAGGTGGGGAAAAAAGAGGCAGCCTTGGATTTTCACCCACATGAATATTACTACCTATTTTCTACTTCCACATGTACCATACAGTTATCTGTGCTAGAGATACTCTTAAAAATTAAATGTATTAAAATCAAAATTGAAATCTAACCATATTGGTAGCTGACACCCTGGCTGCAGGTGCACAAGCCCATAATGAAAGACAGTTTTGCGCTCCACTGCATTAAACTCCCAGGCGTGTTGGGACGAATGGGCCAGGGCATCCAGGGAGAATCCTTGAAGTCCTGATTCTCTGCTCATCAAAATCAGGCACCTAACTGAAGTGAGCCGTGTCTCTTCCTTTTGGCACAGGAACCTGGATTTGCACACATGGCGAGGAAAAGTGGTGGCTGAAGATGTACATGCTGTATGTCCAGGTTACATCTCACTGCGGAGTCACAGGAAATGATTCCAGGAGATTCTTCAGTCTTTCTAGCTGCCTCTTACTAGCTGGACTTGTTGCTTTCTTGATGGATAATTAAATCAGTTCCTTCTGGGTATACTGCTTAATCAGCAACTTATGCTGTGTGCAAGAAGGCAAATGGACCTGTGATGGAGGGTCACCATATAAAAGAGGACCAGGAGGCAAAGGTGGTTATGAGGCTTGACAAAAGGACACATGATGTTTTTCATGAAAAGAAGTTGTAATGGGTCACCTTGGAAGAGCCAAAATGGAAGATGACTTAAGGGGACTTGGATGACCAAGGAAAGATGTTCAGAAATCTTGCTTTCATGTAACTGTACGACACCCCTCCTTGCTCAGAGATAATGGCTTTTTCTGCCAATCGTATTTTGCGGTCAGCCACATTGTCCCATTCCCTCAGCACAGTGCCCAGACTACCAATCCAGAGGAGCCTGAGCTGCTCCTGGTAGCAACTCCAGTATCAGCCAAACCTAGGAAGGGTATGCATGACAGAGGTTAACAAAGAGGCAGGCATAGGTTCTTAATTGACACAGAAAACACAGGCCCTCACAAGCCCTTGTTTTAAAACTGTGCGATTTTAAATCATTCAGATGTCAAAATTAATTTAAGCGTTTACTTTTTTTTTATTATTTTTAACTGAAGTCGAATAAATGAGTCACAGTTTTTCGCACTTTCAGAACAGGGCAGTCAGTCTGCACAGTTAGATTTTATCGCACTGTGGGGTAGGAACTGATAGCACAACTTTCTCTGAATAGGCCATCTGATGCTCTGTTTATCCAAACATTTCAACCTTTGGATAAACTTTAGCTTGAGTACATTGAATACAAAGAGAAGGAAGCATCCTTCTTCAAGCTGGCCAGCAATGAAGGTGCTTACAACACATAAAAGGCTTTCCAACAAGTAAGCACAAACTCTTCATACAAACAGCCACATGCAAGTTATAATGCCAAAAGCTTTTGAGCGCAATGACAAAAGAATCTTGCTCCAGCAAAGCAACACAGTTTCTCTTATATATATCTGAATATCCGAGATATTAATATAGAACTTTGTGATCCCATCCTTGTGCTACAAGAAAATGTGTCAAAGAAAAAAAACAAACAAACAAGCAAGCCGAAATTTAGGGGAAGAAAGGATCCCTCATGGAAAGGGCAAGAACAAAGTGAGCTCTTCTGAACATCATTATATTCCATATAATTCCATATATTCCAAAAAGAAAAAAAACCAACAAACTACCGCAACTCATTAACACAAATGGTTGAGCTTTTTCTGTATATCGCTATCATTTTTCATATGAGAAGAACGAATAAAGAGATTAGAGTAGATGTCAGGCAAAACTGGATGAAGAAAGCACATGAAGAAATTCTAGTTTGCCCCATATCATTATTACAGCTTCGGCAAAAAATGAATAATAAATAATTGCTGAGGAGGCATGCTTTCTTACTCTTCTGAAGAACAGAACTAGTATAACAACAAAGTTATTAAAACCTCTGCGCAGGACAACTGCTTGTGCACATGTTAGTCTCGTTCAAACTTGGGAAAGAAAATACTGTAAAGGAAATCTGCTTGAACATATAAACCTACCAGTTCCAAACTATAGCATAGTACCTGAACGAGCTTCTTATTTTGCTGGGTTTCATGTTTATATGTTCTATTTACACTGCTAATCTGCCTGTATAATTATTTGATTGAAAGCACACTTACGGTACTCACATACATAAATTAGGCACACATGTGCTTTTGCAGCCAAAGCATCTAAAAATTACCACAGCCGTCACAGTCACAGCGAATCTGCTGCCAGTGATGTTTAAATTCCAGCTGGGATAGTCTCATTCTTGCTATCCAAAATTTCATGCTGTATATTTAAAAGGAAAATATATTCTTTCTGTCTGTAAATACAGAGCAGCTGCTGTCTATCTCAGAGGATGCCTAAATTTCAGTGGGGAGGGTGAGGGATCCCTATCCGTTGAGTATATATTACAGAGTGTGTGGCGGTACTTTTCTCTACAAGATGATTATTAACACTCTCAATTTTACTTTTTCTGCAGAGCAAGCAAGGCAACCCTCCCCCTGCCCCGACAATAATTTATTAAGGGTCCAGAAACATCTCTGAATTACACTACATTTTTTTTCCTGCAGTAAAATGGTTATCTCCTCAGATTTCATACATTGATAACATTTTCTACTGTACCATTAGAATGAAATGTAGAAGCTTCAGTTCTGCTGATGCTGAGATAGTTGCATCCAGACAAGAAAAGATTAAATTTATTATTATCATTGCTATTATTATTCATTGCTGAACTACCATAAAGATGCTCAGTGCTTTATAAACCCAGAGGGCCTCGGGACCTAGGGCTCATTCCCGCTGCTGTTGACTTCTCTCCAGCTCTATAGGTTTTGCATTTCTTTCAGGGGGGTCAGACAAGACAAGATGCCAAAACCAAAAGCAATGGTTTAATAATATCAGTGGCTATCACTACAGCACTTATATGTTCAGTGATGACTGTCAAATGAACCGGGACATGTTTGCCTTTCAAGCCCAGGACCCTTCTAAAGAAATATTAAACCGAAAATACTTTCTGTTCTTTTTTTCTTTCTTATCGCAAACCCCGGTTTCACACACAGACATTCACACACCTCGCTATATTTTCATCATCATTTTGATCTCAAGGATTATTAGTCATATATATTTCTATGTCACTTCGCTATATGTACCAAGGCAATCTTTTCACTAATAAACATTACCAACCTTCTATTTATTTCTTGTGTGTTTTGCATGGGAGAAAAACCCCATAATATATACACTGTATTTATTAATTTATTTTTTCCCAAATCCCATCTTTATTGACAGAAGTCTGGATTTTCCCAAACACAGGCATTTTTATATCCCCATTCTTTTAACTTTCTTGGTTTTTTGTTTTGGTTTATCTTTTTACCACACATTCACAATTTCCTCAACTTTTAAGCTGAAGCCCATGGTGATTTTTTGGAAACACAAACTGCCATTCCAACACTGCTCACCTGATTTCTGTCTCTGGCATTTGCGTAGCGGAATCGCTGGATGTAATAGAAGACCAGCCACGCCAGCGAGATGATCATCAGCACAATGAAGGAGATGGAGACGAACACCACAGAGGTCCGGCTGACGTACTTCTGCAAGTTGCGTGTCCCGATGGTTATGTACATCATCACAGTAATGTTCCTCTCCAGGAGGCTCACTATCTCTTTTCCTTTGGGTTCAGGGATCATTATTGCTACAACATCTTCTAGGCCTATCAGACAGGGGAGAGAGATAAAGAAACCTTAAGTAAATAAAGTAAACGGCCAGTAAGTAAGTAAACTTCCCAGAGAAGTTGTGGATGCCCCAATCCCTGGAAGTGTTCAAGACCAGGCTGGATGGGGCTTTGAATTTTTTTAGCAGCTTGGTCTAGAGGAAAGTGTCCCTGACCATGGCAGGGGGGTTGGAACTAGGTGATCTTTAAGGTCCCTTCCAACTCTAACCATTCTATGATTCTAAAACAGGCGAATGCCAAAAAGCAAAACAGTAACAAAAAAAGCTCTCTAGCTCTCTTTTCTCCTGATTTTCCTTCCTGCCTTTCCCTCCCTGCTTACCAAGAGGTACGTCAGATGGATGTGGTGAATGTTTCAACTGGAACCAGTTACACAATGTGTTCCTGTAAACTAACCTTGGTGAGATACGTAAAATGTGTTTCACGGGTTGACATAAACACAGATTTCCAGCACTACTGAGGCTTATCTAGACGATATTGCTGTAAGCACTGCAGAAAAGGAGACATGCTGCAGCCAGCATCCTTCCATCCAACACTCCATATATGTAGCCCGTTTTGCAGGGTCATGAGTCTGTCAGAGAAGCCCCTCCAAACTCCGCGTTCAGATCAGAAATACTTTCAATCACAGATCCCCCCATGGTTTCATTGGCCCCAAGGTGCCAAAGCATCACCGCCCTCGTCCAGGGCTGGCAACAGAAGCAGCCTGCAGGGACAAGAGCAGCTCAACACGTTCCCAGCTCACCTGCTGCCCCATGCCATCCAAGGCTCCCCACAGCTCAAACCCATGCAGACATTTGGGAGCCCCTCCTGGGAGCTGGACTCACCAACTGATGTAAGTTTAAGGTCTGAAGCAGTGTTTTATTCCAAAAAAAAAAAAAAAAAAATGCTACTGCAGCCCAGATCAGCCCCCGACACAATTTGCAGCATGGCCCCACAAGGATGTGAGTCAGCAGTCAGCATAGCCAAGGTGGCAAAGGGGTGTCCACTAATGGCATGGGACAGGGACCTCCTACAGTCCTGTCAACCCTTCTGAAGCCACGACTCTGTGAAACGGGCCCTCCACCAATCTATCAAGCCTCGACGCTGCACCAGCTTTCCTTTCTGTACAGTGCCACTTCATTTTACTTGCATCATGCACTGCTGAAACTATTTTTCTTTCATAATTTTATGTCCCCTATGTACATGACACATATAGTCTGAAATTACCTGGGATTGGGCAGCTTGTTAAATGCCTTTTCTGGCTTTATAAATAAACTATCACTGCTTTATGGTTTAATATTAGGGATATTCTGTTCTTCCACTCACAAAACAAGCACATAGAGAACTTTTATACCTAAACTATGTTTTGCAATAATCAAATCTGGAATTGTACTAAGCAACTAAGAACAAACAGGATGCAGTTTAATCTAGAAACATGCTAAAAACAGCAGCATTTGAAATGATCAGAAACTGGCATTTACAAAGAAAGGTACAAACTGGGGGTGCCTGAAGTCAGAGAGACGACGCTGGGGTGGGGTTTCAGAATTTCAGCTGAAATCCCAGGAAATCAGCCAGCATGTTTTTAATCCCACAGCTACCTCCATTTTGGCTGTGGCAGGAGGACAAAGTGTGGCCCACCTTGGGACATTCATGGAGGTGGGAAGGGATTGCTCCACCACGAATGGAGACATGAAAGGGCGACTTGCGTTTCCAACGGCATCCTCCTCCAAGCTGATATCCAACGTGAGCTTCACCGGTGCAGCACTGTGTCCTGCTCCTCATGGTCCAGCTCAGACATTTCTCCACCAAAACCCCCTGAGAGTTATAAACCAGGTTTTCAAAGGTATTTAAGATGCTGAAGACCTGGAGGTCTCTAGTATGATTTCAGATATACTAAAGCAGATAGGTGGGTGACATTCACTGGAAAACGCTAACCATGGTGGAAAATTTACCAAATTCTGCTGGGAGCCTGGATCAACTGGAGGTACTAAAATAGCTGTGACAGACTGCTGCTACTCACACACAAAACCTGCTGCAAAGCTGGGAACTGAACCCTCCTCTCTCAAGTTTTGGAGCAGAAGTGCAAACACCACCAGTCTTCCTCTCGTGAGGCTTTCCATCATAGCATCTTCCTGATTACAAACAGGCCAGTCAATGAAGAGGGGGAGCTTTGGATATCCATGATAGGAAACTTAACCTTTCTGCTGATACTATTCTATAAAGCATTAATAATTTTCACCCATTTCCCTTTATTCATCTAGTAAGAGCTCACCTTCAGCAGCCAAGATAAATCCACCTTTGCAACTCTTCTGCTACCTGTTTATTACAAAAGGCTAATGCAAACATTACCCTAACAGCCTAGGGGGAAATTGCCAAGTCCCAAAGTGGCTGCGAAGGGCACTGGTGCCATGCCAGTAATTTTCCTGCAGTCAATAAGACAAATTGTCTGGAGCAGTGCTTAGCTGTTCACATGCCTGCCTTTGTTCTCTTCTCTTTCTTTAAAGAAAATTAAAATTTTAAAATCACTCTACAAGAAAACCAAAGCAAACCCCTCAAACATAGCCAAAAAGAACCCGCAGTCAAAAGGCCCACAGCCGCAAATACTTCAACTCCTCTCAAAAGCCACCATTCTGATCCACTCATTCGTCCAGTACGGACCTCTAACATCATCTTCAGCACAACCTGGGACACTGTTTGAATGATGTTACCTGAAAGCCTATAAAAATGGGAGATACAGACAAAAACATTTTCAGTAGAAAATATAGGTAGTATCTTAACTGTTTAATTATCTTGAATCTTAAAATTTCTTTAAAACTTTAACATGTTTAATTATTTTTAATTCAACTGAATATAGCTTAGTATATTTCTGGAAAACTGTAAATAAGGGGCACAGGCCAGATTTTTTTTGGAAATAATAAAAAAATCACATTCATTATTCAATTATGAAATTAATATTTTTATAATAATAAGACAGGCACCCCACAGCAATGTCCTAACTTTCTTTAACAGTAAAGTAATGAAAAAGAGGGAGAAAAAATTTGTGATCTCCTGCATAGGTTTAACCTCATTCCTGTTCTTCATCACCTGCCTTTCTGATTAAGCTCCAGTGCAGCACTCTGGTATCAATTCATGGTGCAAACATAACTGGTTTTGAATCAGTGTGCAGCCGCATGCCTCCCTTCTCCGCTCTCTCTTCCTTATATCTCTCTGCCAGGATGGTCTACTGCCACCTTGGGCCTGGGGCCTTCTCAGACACTTTAAAAAGCACAAGATACTAAGTAAATTGCCATGGATATATGTTAAGTAAAATTGCGTTTAGAAAGGCAAAGCAGAAGACACAGCTATTGCAAGAGGAAAGCAGCTGCTTTTATTTATTCAAACCCTTAATGTATTCAAATTTCAGGCTATCTGGTTATTTTCTTGGAAAACATTACCATTTGTAATAAACCATTCTTGGAAAAAAATGACCAAATCAGCAACAAATAATAACCATGAATTATTTTTTAAACATTTTATTGAGTTTATGGTAATTTCTCCAAGGCACTATAGAGAATGCTATTTGATCAATCAAGTCTTAAGCTAAGTTTTGAATCTCACATATGCTCAATATTGGGAAGAAAATTAAAAATAAAACAAAGAAAGAAAAAGTAATTTACTTGTCTTTCGTCCCTTATACAACAATATGTTTGTATTATCTCAGTTTCAGTATCTAATGACGCACAAGAAGCTCTGACATACATGAAATCTACAGACATTAAAGAGGAGAAATAATGTAATGAGACATCAATGTTAGAGATGCATTTCTACGCCCAAGTACACATTTGTTCAACAGACTTCAAAAAAGAAAGTATCTGGTAATCTGTACTGATGTCTCCCTGGCGAGTTAAATGCTAACGATGCCTTTCATTAAACACACCCACAACGGTAACTGCATTTTGTGGCACTCTTGTTACCTAACACACTTCTTTTCTTTTTCTGGCCAAGATTAATGCCGAGTTTGACATGAATTTTTAAGTAGCTGTCAGGATGAATCAGAGATTCATAAATCAAAGGTATTCAGGCTGCAGTGAATGGATTTTTTTTTCTTCTTTTTTGGCTTAGGAAACATTTAACATATCGGTACTCTCTCCTAACAAGCCAATAACAAAACAAGTAAGGTAGAACTTACAGGCATTTGGGATGATTTAAGTCACTTTAACTTGCTGAAGCATATTCGCCTAGTCAAATATTTCTGTGTGGAGAAAATGTGCTGCTGCTCTTCAAGAGCCTATTCAGCTTCTGGGCTCTGCACCCCATGACACTGCGCAGGAGGGCCATCAGCACAGTCATCGGTGGGCGCTGGACCATCCTGGCATTGGTGGCTCCAGAGGGGCCATGGCAAGGAACTGTGGACAGGCTCAGTTTGTTTCCCAGTCACAGGGCCAAACATGTAGCCCTGTGGCCAATCCGTTGACTGCCAAACAGCCGCACCAAGCTGTGGCTGCTTTGTTGGCTCTGGAATGAATAGTTCTTGACATACTGAATCTCCCAAGCACTACACCTTCCTGTGTGGGTCATCCTGGGCTCTTCCTCACCTCAGCCTGCAGGAGAAGGAGCCCCATTCCCTTAACAAACTGCCAATAGCAGGAGGAACTGCGGAGCGAGGGGAGATGGAGAGCGAGCCTGCAGCAGGCACCAGCCGCCCGCTGACTGCTACACGTGGCAGCGGACGGCAGAGTTGCGGAGCAGTGATGAAGTGAGAGAGCGTTTCCAATGGCAAGACGCACACTTCGGGGAAAAAGACCTGGAAGACCCTCTCCAAACCCTCATCCTCCCCACACTGCTTGGCTATGGAAATACACTTCAGCTGGGATGCCTTCTAGGCCAGATTGCGAACTTTTTCAAGTGTAACTATCTATTCACTGGTGACAGTGGGGAAAGAAAGCCTTTAAGTTCTGTGACAGTAGCTTTTGTAGAAGAAATGAGCTGATTTTACAGCCAGAAGATGTACGTAAATTCTCCACCTTGTCTACAGGCTGTGCTGACAAACCTGTGATATTTCTTGATTTTGCTCTGGGAGTTTCAGGGATGATACTGAAAACAGTCCTCTGTTCTCCTAATTAGCAGTCAGGCCCCACAGTGGCAGGCTGATGCTTTAATGCTTTGTCAAGTTTTGATGGAGGGTCTAAAAAGTGGTATGTTTCTGACACATCTTAGAAGAGACAATCTAATTCTTCATGCTTGGCAACTGCCAGAAGTCAGTGAGAGAAATAATTAATTGAATTATTTGAGTAGAATTCTATTTTCGAGACATAGTCTTCTCCAAGATACCCTATCAAGATGTAAATAAGGATTTCTCTTATGTTGTACATCAAATTCTAGTACTAAAGTATTTCTTTTTACAGGTTTTGTAACTGAAAACTCAAACACTATTTTAATCTAAAATAGAGTTCAAAAACTGCCCTGATAAAACAGTGTTCATTCCCGCTCAGAGGCCAGGAACAGAACCCCCACAGGAGGGTGAAAGAACCTAAGTAAGTCTTCCTTTACTTCCCAAAGAAACGATTTCATTTTTAGGAATCAGTTTCAATAACTACCAGCTATTGGAAAGAAGCAAACGAAATACAGACCTAACCAATTCCATAGCTGTCCCATGCCCCATGAAATTATATGGGAAATGGTATAAAGGTTAATCAGATGGCATTTCAATTGAATTTTAATGCCATATAAATTGTTCTAATATTTTCATAATTGCAACAAGGGTTTCAAGTCTTTAAGACTATCCAATGAGAGTTCAGTCTCAGTTCTTCTGTTCTGTATGGTGCAAATATAAATTGACCGGAGTATCAGCTGTTACCTGGCTTTCTCCTTTAACAATAAACATAGGCTTAAATTACATTTTATTTGAACTCAAAAATTACTTTTGGAAACCAAAGCAATATTTTAGAAAAGCTGACTTCTGAGCTTCACCCATTTCAGAGAAGCTGCAGTGTAATATTGTTTAAACATCCTAGACTCTTACGTAGGCCAACTGGGAAGCACTACTGGTAAGAAATCAAACTGGGTAAAAGGACTGTTCCCTGGGGGGATTCTGCTTTATGAGGCATTCATGGCATTGGTCTCAAATTGAAGTATCAGTAAAAGAGAATATAGAAAAAATTGGCAAAGAAAAGACCAACACATAGTAAGTAACAATAATACATAGTCATCACATCATATATCATAGGTGAAATGACTACAGACTGTCATCTATAATCTCTTGCACAAACTGTCTCAATGCCAGAGGACTAGAAAGGACACCAATTTCTAATGAGCTTTCATAACAGATATGGGCAACTACACATCAGGTTGTCCAAAGTTATTCAGTGAGGTTTCTCACCAAAGACTCTTAAGCTTAAAAGGTGCCTCCGAATAAAACAGGAAGGGTCTCACATGAGAAAATAAGGGGTTAAAATACAGGATCTTGGTGTTACAAAACATCAGAAAGCCACAGAACACAAAAGACACCCAGGGACCACAGACTGCTGGAGGCTGGGTGAGTGATCCTGGGGAGACAGGACTAAACATTCACCCTGCACTTCTACTCTTTCCCACACAGCCGTTGTTTGCCATTATGAGAGACACGATGCCGGGACAAATGGACCTTTGGTCTCAAACCATAGACTTGCTTTTACATTAACTGGGAACTGAAAGTTGTATCTCCCCTATAGAGAAGATTAAGTCAAGTCATGACAGTGAAACAACAGGGCCAAAGTCAGAGGTCTGATTATGCCAAAAAGTCCCTCTCTGAGTTGGAGTGGAGAAACCGTACCTGTTTCTGTGGCCAGTGATGAACAAGAAAGGACTAGGGCTGAGGCAGTTGGTGCCTTTTGCTTCTCAAAGCCCCAGTTAGGGCTTGACCCAAGGTAGAGGGGTAGTTTGGTGGCTCAGAGCTGTGCACCACATATGTGAGCATCAAGTGTTCAGCTGCCGCCACAGGGATATGAACATGTGCACAAAGCAGAGGAAAGCAGCAGCAAGATGGGAGATGCACCTGCCAGCCTGGAGAGATGGACTGCTTCACCCTCCACAACACACCTGGGTCCTGCAGACGGGCCCCTCCACCTCTTCTCTCAGTGCCTACCCCAGAAAGGTACCACTGGTCACCACGGGCAGGGGATTGGCAAGGTTTTGGGCAGGATTTCACCCTACAGTGAGGGAAGGCTGCAGAATGGGATGCAGAAGTCTTTGCCCACCCACTCGTGGTGCTCGCAGGCACTGCCTGCCCCCAGGTGCCCCCCAGGCAGCAGCACCCCTCTGCACTCCCACCCTGCCAGGTGGAGGAGGAGGGCTGGAGCCAGGAAAGGAAAGCGGGAATGTGACTGTTCCCTGTCCCCACCGCTCAAACTGAGACACGCCAGGCAAGCAGAGATAAGCCCCTTCTGGGGTGCCCAGGAGGAAAAAAATGAGGGGAAAAAAAATGCAGGGGAAGGCCAGGAGCAAAGACAGCACAGCAGCACGTAGCCCCGTTTTTGTGGCTATCAAGCCACTGAAGTTATCGGAACACGAGTTTTCACCATATGATCTTTTTTCTTTTTTACTCTGGAGCCCTTGCTTTGCAATGACGTAGGTGCTTTCATCTCCCCCCGCCCACATTTCCAATTTGTTTTCATTCTCTGTTTAAAAGCAGAGAGATATTTCCTTCAACTTATCCTCTCCCTCATTTCCCGCTTCTCCTTGGCACCGTTAGCACTTGCCTTGGTCCTTTGCCCATCTTCCAAAACATTTAACTGTAAATCAGGTTTCCTTAAAAGGCAAATGCATCAACCACGGAGAGTGGAGCGACACCTTTTCCCTAGAGCACTTTTCCCATTTGTAAGAGAAGGAAACTCTTTTACGCAAACTATTTTTTTTTTTCTTTAACACAACCTTATTGTTATGAAACACTTTTCATTGCAGAGGCACAAATATCTAGTAGGATAATTAAGTGAGCTGGAAAGAAAAAAAGACCTATTGATGTTAATGACTGGGTACAGTATTTAAGTAACAGATACAAAAGTTTTCTATTTGGTCCTGAAGCGAACAACAATAACCTCCAGCAGAGCTGCTCTCGGTTCATTTCTTTCGATGCTAAAACCAGGAGAGGCAAGATGCTTCTGGCTGTGATCTTTCCTGTGAAAAGCAGTCTCAGCCACTGTTTATTACTGTTTAGGGACAAAGAAATTTCTGTTCATGTTTTTGTAATCAATGCTGATCTTGCCAAGGCTGTAAGAGCTCAGAATATATTGACTTCCTCTGATTTTATGCAGAAACTGCAGCAAAGGAAAAAGAAGTAAAAAGGTACAAACCTCACAAAATCCAATTCAGCATGATAGCTGCATTTTTCCTGGGCTTGGTTCCCACAGTGTCAGCTCATCAATCTGCTGAACCAACCAGTGCAAATGAACCAACGTGGTGTTACTTATCCGCACTTCATTACAGAATACGGGCGGTTCTCTGAGAGGTTTCCTCAGACCCCAACCCAGCCCAAGGCACAAATTTTCGAGACTCCGTTATCATAACCAGGATAGTATTTCATTATAACTGCTAATCATTTGTTCTGAAGACCTCCCCAGAAATCTCCCTTGGTTTCTAAACAATATATACGGTTAATGGCATATGCCACTTGTTATACATTCTCTGTTCTGGAACATGCACTGCAATGCTTTAGGATCTTTTCATGTACAGGGTGGCCAGATTCCTTCATGGAGGCCTTACAGCTAAGATATGCTCCAACTCATAGCAAAATATGCTATGGGGGTAATTTATTAGTGAAATACAACCTTTTCAGAGTTGTGGCAAAACACACCCACTGTCTAAAGCAGAAGCTGCTTTGCTATCTTCAGAGGAATTGTGCCAAAAGAAAATATGTCTTAAATAGCATCTTACGTAGTCAGGGTAAAGTACAACGCAAACACAAGCTAGTTACTGAGCCTGGCACTCTTAGAACACGTATAAATATATTTTCATTTACAAATGGGGAAACTAGGGCAAGCGCGTTGAACGACTCAGTAAAGGTTCATGAAAGATAAGGGCAGAGCATCTAAATCCCAGCCTCGTCCCCGACAGGCAAGCAGTGCCAATGCTTCTCCAAAAAGGTCGGATGAATAAGCAGAAGGGTTGGAGCAGCTCACATCTTCCCTGGAAACAGGGGCAGGGTTCAGCACAGCCCTGCCTGCCCGAGGTGCCCTTCCCTCTGCTAGCAGGGCAAGTCATCAAGAGCCGGTAGATACTGTTATTGTCCACTCCCCGCATGGGGACACGCACGCCGAGTTTGTCGCTGTATCCCCTGATTTAAACCCTCCCCCCTTCAAACTATGGATCCCTCCCCCGGTAAGCCCGGTTTTAGGTGAATCAGGATGCTTGCACAGCATATGGCATACAACCAGTTGGCGGATCACACTGGAATGGCTTAGGAATGCAGTACCCCTCGCAGTCTGTGACTGCTCCCAGAACACACCGCACGGGGAAGTGCCGGTGGCAGGAGAGGCTGGAGTTGGTGAACCCTGGCAAGAAGCACAGCTTCCAGTTGCAAACACCGGGCCAGCTACCTCCAGCACAGCTAACTGCAGCAAGGACCTCCAACTCCTTCCAAACTACAGATGGGATATGCCAACCCCACACACCTTGGCAATACATGAGCACGTTTGGTAGAACTGCAACTTCGAGTTGTGCAAAGATGCAGGGAATACTCAAAGATAAGATGAGGGAAACAAATTAACGATACCGGAAGCAACTGGAGCTGCTGTTTGAGTAATTAAATAACCTGGGTGGAATTATGTCCTGCTAATAGAGTTACGTGCTGTTTGCGTTTTGCAAACTTCATGAACAAAGAATATTGAAAACACACAGAAAATAAGGAAATAAGCATGAGACTATACACAGAAAAAATGTAGTCATTATTATGCAGATTAATTACAGCTTTTCATCTATATTTAGAGACAGAATAATTGATTTTTTTGATGTATTGACAAATTCCGCCCATTTACTCATAACATCAGAGAAGGCATTAAAAAAGTATTAGTGCTATATGTAAAATAAACAACATTTGACCCTAGAGAGTAACGTATCATTATGAACTTTCAAAGCCGTTAAAAAAGGAAAAAAAGAGAGGTAGAGAAAGACACGTATGCAGAAGTCTCATTTCAACTGAAATGCCTGACTTCTAAGATGACGTTTCAAACACTTTTAACACAGCTGAAAATACCTCTGAAACCCACGAGGCTTCATCTGCAACTCTTGCTGAAAACTATTCATTAAAAGAACTAGATGGGGACCAGATGAGGTTTTCTTAATCACCAGTTCTCATCACCGGTCCCCATGACTGGGACTGCATCCGTTCCCAGAGCAAGTCCGAGCAGCTTCAAAGGCGCTGAGGTACGTGTGGGGTGGTGAAGACCCCCAGGGCACCGCAGAACCCCCAACACGGTGCCGCTCTGACCCTCGATGTCTCCTCCCCATCTACCCCAGCACCTCCTGGGTGCAGCAGGTCACCCTGCCATTGAGCAGAGCTCCTACTGAAGTTCTTCCACCTCAGCACTCGCATTATTAGACAGGGACAGCTCGAGGCTGCCTTCATTTCTCCGCAATCCCCATCTCCGCCTGTTCATGCTGAGTCAAGGACTGGGCACCACAGGCTGCAGGCTGGAGGAAAAGGGACATGGTCACACTGTCTGCTGCTTGGAGAGGCACCACAGTGAACATCCTCCTCCTGCACCATCAAACCTGACAGTCAGAGTAGTCTTACACAGCACCTGTTTTTCTCCAGAGAAGATGAAGCTTCACAGAAGCGGCCCTCGGACACCCTTGCCTACAAATCCAACACAGAAAATCCCCAAACCAAGAGATGAAGACAACTCCAGTTGAAGTCACATACTACATCCCCGGTGGCTCTGCATGGACTGGACCGGTTTGTGGTTTAAAAAGCACAGATGACTGAAAGAGTAAAGAGCTAGAAAACAGCACAGCACATCTGGTGTGGTTTTAAGCAACATTGCTGGGCACGTTCCAGTTCAAGTGACCCCAAATTAGCTGGGCAAGGAACAGGTTTGGAGCAGCAATCTGGGAACTTTGTGAAATTACTTCAGGGGATTTCCACTCTCCTCACTCAGATAAAACTTCCCCCAAGGTACAAAACCACTAACTGCTTTTATCACTCTCTGCAGGGGGATGGGATTAAAAATAACTGATAAGAACAACAAATTAAAATGGAGCAAGAGACACACAACAGTGAAACTGAATGTTAGAAACAAAACAAAAGGACAAACAAACCAAATCTCAGGCAGAGGGCCAGGAACACATCAGCGGCATGAAACAAGCCCAATCTGAGGCAGAGTATCACCAAGACATTGTCAAACCCTCCAAAACTGCTGAACATCCCTCAGTGCCATTAGATTTTTGTGGGAGTTTTGTCGACCTCTACAATATGTGCCCTTAGTCATCTCTTTTTCCAAGCTGAATGATCCTCATCTTACTCAGCAGCTCCTCATATGGAAGCCAGTCCACACCTTTGAACATATTTTCCCATATAGGGGATGGGTAGGTTTGATTAATAGTGAAATGTTTGCCAATGCTTTTTAAGTTTGGCATCTTAAAGACTTTCCCAGGAAGAAAAACGGCTTCAGTCACTATGCTCAAGGTAAGTTGTAGCCACAAGCCTGAACCTTCTTCTTTTGTCACCTCATGTTAGTGTCATAGGGATGACCGATGACACAGGCCTTCATACATTATGCTAAAGTGGTAGTCTAGCTTTCATGTAGAATTAGCCCTTATTTGGTTTTGATCAGTGATAACAAAATCATTCAGAAAACCGCAAAGAAATGTGGAGGTGTCCTTATTTCTCAGTTCAAGTAACCCTTTGGTAAAACATACACTCCTACGGGTCCAGCAACCGCCTCACGTCTCTCCTGCAAAGCCACCTTTCTGCACACCAGCAACCCAGCACCGCACGTCTTCCAGGTCTGGGGAGAATGGGAAAGAAATTATCCTCTGCATGCTGAGGCAAGAGGGGTGGAGGAAGGAAAGGAGGGGAAACCTGCAGCATGGTGCCAGCTGCTTCCCTCGAAATGTCACCCAACTTGATGGCAGAAGGTTTCTTCACTGCCCCCAGCCTGGTCAAGGCCTTACACCAATTAGAGGGGAACATCTGTAGCCTCTGTTTATAAGCTATTAAAACCCCAAAAGCCAGTGACTTCCTGAATTAAACAGAGAAACAAAAATCAACCAAACACCTCAAAATAGAGAGGGGCACGTCTTACTTCGTTTTACCTCAGACATAAACAGGAATAATAAAGTCTCTCTTGTTTTTGCTGGAGAGATCTTGTTTGCTCAAGAGCCTTGTCAGGGAAAACTTCCATCCTGAGGATGGGGCAGAGCTGCTGAATCTTTGGCCTTCATTTTCAGGTAGTATGGTTAAAAGCCACTTAAAACTGGAGAGTTATTCCCCATACTGAAATCAAAAAGGTAAAACTAGTATAAATCAGACAAAAATCGGGGCAAAACCACATTATTCAGATAATAAAATTCACCCCCTCTCTCAAGAAATCAAGTTTTATTTCATTGCTCTCCAGCACTTTTAGTTTTGCAATTCTCCAGCTGTCCCTACGATCCCTTAGGGTAAACAACACTTAAAATGTCTAATGAAAAAAAAAAATCAAGTAGAAGATAAATGTTAGGTCTTTCCTACATTATTAACAGACATAAGCTTAATTAAAATTGGATTTCAAACTGATATAGTTAAATTGCCTACACCAATACAAACCAGGTTAAAATAATTTTTAAGGACATTAACTTCAGAGAATACGAGAGCTTTTAGAGTAAAATAAAACTCTCAGGACCTCTTCGTACATCGTGGAAAAGGTCTTGCAGGCAACAAACTCCATTTTTTAAATACGGTGACAGGGTTTTCTAAAGACAAAATTCAGTAACAGTTTGGTTTATATGATTAAAAAAAGAGAGACTGAATAACAGGAATAGAGACATAATTAAGAACAATTGAGATGAAACTGAGAACAAGCCATGTAAAAATGCTTGTTTTGGGGCGGCGAGTGGTTTGCTTAAGTATACTTCTAGATTTTTGTTTTGGTTTGGGTTTTTTTTGCCCAAGTGAGCTATCTTGGTGTTAGTTAATATTCCTCTGACTGATTCAACTGTCAGCTCCGTAGTCTGGGGTAGGGATGATTTAACCTTGCCTGCTACTGTTCAGTCGAAGTAAATAACCAACCTGAGCCCAGACTCACATCGCAAAATAAGGTCTGGAAGCAGCTAAAATTCTCTCTTTACCATCACAGCCACTGAGCTCTCTCTATGCCAGTGTTTAGCAGTACCAACAAGTTGAACTAACCTGGCTAGCACCATGGATTCTGCTTTTCTGCATTTGACCCTGTCTAGAAATGATTGCTTCCGATCCCACCAAAAGGTTGGATGTTATTTTCTGCAGCTGTACCACCACCATCTTCTCCCTCCAGTGGCTGTAAAGTAGTGGGTAAATATTATCAGCTTAGAGTGGGGCAAGGCACCCAAGTCATAGTGAAAATCCACAGTGGAGCTGGGAATCATAGAATGGTTAGAGCTGGAAGGGACCTTAAAGATCACCTAGTTCCAAGCCCCCTGCCCTGGGCAGGGACACCTCCCACTAGACCAGGCTGCTCAAAGCCCCATCCAGCCTGGCCTTGAGCACTTCCAGGGATGGGGCATCCACAGCTTCTCTGGGCAGCCTGTTCCAGTGTCTCATCACCCACAGAGTAAGGAATTTCTTCCTAATATCTAATCTAAATCGACCCTCTTTCAGTTTAAAACCGTCACCCCTCGTCCTATCACTCCACGCCCCGATAAAGAGTCCCTCCCCATCTTTCCTGTAGCCCCCTTTAGGTACTGGAAGGGGCTATAAGGTCTCCGCGGAGCCTTCTCATCTCCAGGCTGAACAACCCGAACTCTCTCACCCTGTCTTCATAGGAGAGGTGCTACAGCCTTCTGATTATCTTCTTGGCCCTCCTCTGGACTCCTCTGGAATGTAGCTCTGGGTTCCCCGACTCACCCACGCTCTAGTCTGCAAGTCCCACTTTCTGGCTCCACTAAAGCACA
The DNA here is from genome assembly GCF_028500815.1 of Rissa tridactyla. Classification (NCBI taxonomy): domain Eukaryota; kingdom Metazoa; phylum Chordata; class Aves; order Charadriiformes; family Laridae; genus Rissa; species Rissa tridactyla. Next base: position 71,195,717 of record NC_071470.1, read on the forward strand.
GGAGAGAGCAATCCAACTCAGGAATGACTCAATGCAGAATAAGGAGTATCTTCTGATACGGTAGGTCTTACATTTACTTCGTGAAACTCCCCAACACATATCTAGTAGTGTTCCTGAGAAAAACCCAGCCGAGCAGTGCACACCACAAGAGAGCCTGTTTTTTACATGAAATAGCTTAACGAAGCAGACTGAATGGCAGGGAGGGTTGTCAGGGATCACCTGTCCCCCTGAGGCAATACACTTTTCTTAATACACGCCTACAAGCGAGGTAGTGATTCTAGGCACCAGGAAGCCCTACTGGGCAAACAAATAAGGGGTAAAAGGAAAAAAGAAGAAAACAGAAAAAAAAAAGAGACTGAAACCTGGAAAGCAGTTCTTCTGGCAGGATAGCCAGCCAAACACAAAAGTGCCACATCAGGATGGAGTTCAAGGGTAACCTTGTGGCAATAAAAAAGTACGATCCTGGGATTTATAAACAGGAAACGGTGAGCAGAAGCAAAGAGCAACTGAGAGGAACAGCAGAACAACACAATCGCTCATGGCTGCAGAGAAAGCATTTCAGGGAGACCTGAAGAATGCCAGGAGCTTGGTTTATTGAAAACAGGACCAGGAGGTGACTTGATTATACGTATACACATCTATCTCTTTCTCGCTCCGTACACATGCTTTGAATGAGAGAAAACAATGGTTAGTAAGAGGGCCTTTGTCTACCTGGAAAAAGGCATAGCTTGAATCAATAGCCAGAGTCTTAAGGTCATCTTTTCAAATCAGAAATAAATTACAAATAAATCAAAAATTTTCAAACTGTGAGGGTGTTTAGACAGGGGGAAAAAAGTTTAACATATTCAGGCAGTGCAGGAGAAACTGACTGAAACTTGATTCTGTAGTAAACAGATCAAATGTGAAAAACATAAAAATCACTCCGACATTTCTTAGATGTGCACCCCAGCTTCTCAGGACCTTTGAAACTTAGGGATGGTAAACTTACTTGGTCTAATTTCAAACACACTCAGCTATTAGGAGAACAAAGTTTGACCAAATCTGAATTTTCCTGGGTTTCTTTCCGGGTGGACAGAAGTCCAAACAAGCATCCCGCAAGGACACGTATGTGCGTGTGTTTATTCGGTACAGTCACCAATACCTGCCATGGCAACTGTAACTCCCATTTGCATTTGGGCTTAAAGTAGCTCGACTGCTGAAATGAGATCATTTGATGGGAAGTTCAAGATCGCCAGACGTTGCTGTTCACACGCGACAGTCTCACTAAAGAATTCCTTAATACTTATTATTGAATTGGTCATCCCTGGCTCCAGGAGTGAGACTAGAGAGGCACCACAAGCTGCACATTACAAAACACACACGACCTTTCATAAGGTGATGTTCCAACTCGAGCACAGAGCAGAAATCCTAATTCAAAACAAGAAAGAGAACAAACAAAAACAAACTGAAAAGAGGAAAAAGTCCACAAATGAAACACAGGAGAAGTGTTTTTTCAGGCTTCAACTAGACGAGTGAACCATGTGAACCCAGAAATAGTTGGCAGTGTTAACCAAACCTCAAGCTCTGCAAGATACACCCACCCTTAGCTAAAACTACACATCAAGCCTGAAAATGTTTTGAATATGCAGGCCTTCTCACAGCAGAAAAAAGAAAAACAACCCTCAACAGCATGTGAAACTCCAAATGTCTTGGAGAAAAATATTTATACTTCTACAGAGCCACACTCTTTATCTCTCCTGATTTCACATGGAGAAAGTCGCTGGAATGCTTTCTAATGCAATACAGAAACAATTACGGTCTGGGACTTTAAGATTATTAAACCTATGTGGAGCTTGGATATGCAGCTTCTTTTAAAAATCTTTACAATGCACACCTTACTATGACAGTAATAGAAACACCTCAAAAGTGCACTTATAATATATGAAAAGCAAGTGTCTTATAAACCTTATTTTCTCACAACCAGTGAGGAAAGGTACGTGCTTCCATTCAGAAGTCACACACCTTTTCTCGGTAAGGCCAGTTTTCCCTGCAATGAAATGAAAGTTAAATCCCAAGCTGGCTTAAAATGAGGCAGAACCAGACCTTCAGTATGTAAGGCCAACTATGTAAGGCCTACATAAGAGAAGGAAAAACACCTACTATCACTGAAAAACCTGGGGGTATTTATACACTGCTCTTTAGACAACAGGTTTTAAAAGACTGGCTCACGGGCCTCATTTTCCTAGCACAGGATATGAGCAATTCCTATTGATTATATATGGAAGTTACAGACATCCTGGAGAAAGGGAACAGGGCCCCAGATGTCCTGGCAGGTGTAAGAGCAAAACATTTTCTTAAAATGCTACAGTACGTCCCAGCATTTTACGGGCTGTCATTGTCAGCAAAGTAGAACTGCAGGCTTCATGAAAAGCCATTTTAACCAGCGTCTGAATGAATCACTGCCAGATATATGCCCTGGCTAAAGCAACTCCACAATCTCATTTCAGAGATGTTATTTCCAAAGAGTTACTTAAAAGGAGTTATAATTATTGAAGAAAGTTCCCCCTGCAGACAAAGAAATCCCTCTTCATCTGTTCAGCGAATCCTTTTTCCGCTGTCAAAAGCATGTGGGCATGATGAGAAGAAAAGGGTTATAGCTCTGATGTGCCTTTCAGATATAACATCTCTCTATTTCTTTAAAGATACCATTATTTTTATGTCACCGTTATCAAATCCTCTAGAGCTGTATGCTTCATAATTGAATGATGCAGAGAAATTAATCTTCTTTACGCTTACACGCAATGCTGCTTAGCCTTTTAAGTATTCTCACTGGAAATGCAGATTTAAGAAAACACACTATTCAAATCAAGTTGAAATATCTCCAACCATGCTAGGATACGCAGCATGTACACACAACTGCATATTTCTGTTGGTATATGCTACATTGGGCAAAGAAAATCTTGTGTTTCTTAAAACCACTATTTATAACACTAGGGCAGCTAAGAGTAATCTCCTTTAGTGGAAATACCAGCCAACAATTTTGTTTCAAGCATTTTTCTTTGCAAACATTTTTAGTACATTTCTCCTGGAATTATCTTTATTCAGAGGCTCTCAAGATATTTACAAAGCAAAGGCTAGAAATGAAATCAAGAAATAAAACAGTATTTCCTGCCCCATGGGGAGGCACTCTGGACTAATCGGGCAATTACTGCATCACTTGAATCTACTACCAGGGATTAGCTTCGTTTCGCGAGAAGAGTCATCACCTCATGGAGGAAACACCTAGTCCTCATGTAGTACTTGAAGAGATACAAGAATCTCAAAGAATACAGATGATTCTTCCATGCTTCATTTGGAAATGTAAAACAAAGTCTGCAATTATCCTCTGCAAAAACCTCGGCATTATTCCGACAGTTAATGTAAAACGCTCAAAAATATGGCTTCTATGGCATCATTCTGCGCCTGCACAAGGCATGGGTGCACAGAGTGGCTGCCGAGCAGGCAGAATGGATCGCGTACCACTGGTGCGAGCAGTGACACAAGGCCAGGGCAGCAGAAACCAAGGAACGTGTGGCCACTTTCCATCAAAGCTGCTCCTGCATGAGGTGCCAAAGCTCCTGGAAAGCAAAACCGATTTCCTGAGAGCCCACATTCCTAAAGGATGATAATTCTGAGAATACAAGGATATGGTGGTTTTTTTAAATGTAAAGTTAGTGTATTATATACACATTTAACAATGATAATGTTGCTGTCTGTGTGCTTTGGTGTTTAAATCTGTGTCATAAGACAGCAGTACTGTTAACCTTCAGTCTTTCCTGCTATTTTTTCCCGATTCTGCTTAGGTTAGGCATGGCTTTAAAGCAGCCCACCAGTTCCGTAATTCTTGTAAATGTTTTGGGTTTCTTAGTATTTAGGGCCGTGCCTCAAAGTGCCACTTGCCCATGTTAATGTCAAGTTTGAATAAATCCTCTCTCACTTCCCTTTTTGTTCCTGTTCACCCAGTCTTGAAGCAATTCTTGCGCGGCGATTTAGCAAGTTCAGTGTTATTTATGACATGAAATGAAGAAACTGCAGAAATAAAAGAGGGAAATACCAAAGACTTTAAAGGAATTTAGTCAAAAAGCAACACACTTTATGTGATGCTCCAATTATATAAGATTACCCCAGAAGGCAAGCCTGGCAGTCTCAAAGATTGGTACATTCAAAGTCAACACGTACAAGTCTTCTACACCAAAAATATTCTCCAGACACTTAAACCTGGGTCAGCCACTTCCAGAAGTCAAAAGAGAATGAATAAGAAAGACTCAAAACTGAACGAAATTCTTCTCTTATCCAGACTTTCAGCGGTCATTTTTAAATGTTCTTTCAACACAGCACTGAGATGCAAACAGAGTATATCAACAAAGATTTCAGGTTTGTTAGTGCATTCTTTTAGACCTTCTTTCCTCCCTGCAGACGGACAACTGCTTTGCTCTATGAAGCACTGTCAGGTTACTAACAATATAAGATGGAGTCCCACGCATATGGTGCAGCCGTTTCAGACAGCATTTATTCCATCTACAAACATAAATTAATAATAATTAATAAATTATAATTAATAAAGATGCAAACCAAACACTTGTGCCCCATAAGAACAGTTGCTTCTACCTTAATGTGTACAGAGATGGCCTAAATGACTTTTTGACATCCTTTCCAATGCTATTTTTACATGATTCTCTCAGTTACTAGTTTGTAGCACTTACAAGCACCACGGTAGTTCCTAAAAATATTTAGTGGAAATGTACTTGCCAAAAAAAAAAAAAAAAAAAAAAAAGGTAAGAAAAAACCAAACAAACATAGAAACAATGCATTCTGCTTGAGACACTTCTGGAGATCAGTTGTTTGTGAGTTTCATATGAAAACCTGAATACAGCAATCTAAATGTTAGAGGATAGATAAAAAAAACACAGAAAAGTTAAACCTAATACTTCAAACATGGGATGCCTCAGGTTGGATGAGTCAGTTTCCAGAAAAGGAAAAAAGGGTGCTCAGGTGTGCTCCCATCAAAATCAATGAGCGGTCTGATTGAAAATCACAACATGGAATTAATGTCACCTCAACTCAGTTGGTAACAAGTTAGCTACCTCACGGCTCTTCTACACTCAAAAAAGATGAGATATTCACCCTCTGCAGATGCCTTCCTCTCCTCTTCGACAATAAATGGAGCCCACCTGACTCATTCAGATTAGTGGCCTCACTTTTAGATAACTTTGGTTAAAGAGAAAAAAAGGATGAATGCCCTCCAAAGCAATCCACCCACTGTCATTAAACAAAATCTGCGGGAGACCAAGGAACTTGATCTCCACACACTGAAGGCTGCCCTGAACCACAAAGCTGTTCATCTCAGAACAGACTTATTTGAAAAGTGGTCACAGAAAGCCCTCAGGGAATAATGACCATGCTAGTCAACACCTATTTGTTTACAAGAAGTGAGAGAAAGACCCAGAATGGAATACTTTTTTTTTATATCCGTAATCAGAGGTCAAGCAGAAGTGCATGTTGTTAAAACTACAGGCTTTGTCAAGGATCCAAAAGGGAGGTCACTGGGCAATTACCCCAGTGAGCCGCACTGACCTAGAAGTCTGAAATCTATGCCAGTTCATTATATCTTTATTCCCTGTACGTGTGGAGGTACACAGCCATCCAGAAATACATAAATACAAAAAAAATGCATGCAAAGATTTAAGGTCGTCTTCTGTCTGATTTCTTCAGACTTCGTCCTATTAGGAAATATTGGAGACAGCTTTTCAATCAGTTGTTCTATGCCAGGCAGATTAGACAGCAGAAAGCAGAGCACAAAAGGACAAACAAAAGCTGACTTTCGCGTAGCCCCAGAGAAACTGGGCAGAGCAGTCACCCCAGGGCAGGGAGTCCTGTCTCTGCCCGGAAGCTCTAGCCGGAGCAAGCTGGTGATAGCTGCTACACAAAGGTTGACTGAGAGGGCTACCAAAAATACTAAAGGCCAGTAGGACCTTTCACAAAAGAAAGCAGTTCAGCTATCACACTGAAGATCTACATCAGCGGTTTTTGCTGGGATGGTGATTCCCATTTCAGATTTAGCTGTGAAAAAGGTAACAACTGAGCCAAGTGATGCAAAGTGACTTCCACGGATCAATGACATTAGTCTTGGGACTTGGAGCAAAGTTTGGTTCACTGGAGCCTTGATTACAACATGAAGTTTTTAGAGCTCTCCGTTTTGTCAAGACCCTGGGAAGAAGTCACCCTAGAAGGAACTGGAACTCTCATATCACTATTATGTGATAACTACAACGCTGATTGAAAATAAGCCAAATGCTGCCAGGTTGTATATCGGTAACAGCTTCTGTAGTTGCTAACACACACCACTGCTGCAGCACAGTGAGTTCAGACGTTCAGTTTAGAGATTCTTCTATCACTACTCCTGACTGGGAAAGTGAATCCCAAAAGGTTTCAGAGGTTTGATAAAACTTTCTTGCGTTGTAGGAATAGAGGACTGCTGTATTACTCTAATGTGCTTAACCGCTGAGGTATTATCAATTCCCTGCCTTGTTTCTCCCTCAGATACACTTCAGTGTTAAATACAGTGTTCTTCGCTCGGCTGTAAATACCTGTGTGCATTAACAAGATGTCTGGATTACAGCAAATGCTGCCCTTTTCAGTTTCCTTATTTATTAAGCCACTCAACAGTTCATGTACATTACGTGAAGTCTTCCTGGGGAATTTGATTTTGAATTATACATGACTCTTCACATTTCTAGTCGCAAATACAATGCTTTTTACATCTTTCAGTACTTGTTTCTTTCATTAACTCCCTAAAACCACCTTGTTTACATTAAAAAGTACCATTTCTGCTCTGGCTAGCCTGTATTTTCTTCATTTTTAGAAAGAAACAGTTGGTAGAATTGAACTGTAGCTGTCAAAAGTCACTACTGAAAAGAACCTGTAACAGAAGCAAATAATAAGTATTTACATTCCCCTCACACACAGATAGTTAATCTTCAAAATGTCTTTGTTTGGCAACCATATTAGCCAAATGCTCTGATGGAAAAACCTTACTGGTTTTATTGGAGTTACACAAGTCTAACTAGAAGGAACTGCAGAAACTGCCCCTAAAGAGGCAGAATCCTGGAACTGTAAAGAAAGAAAACTTTTGTAGTCCTGGATCTTGGGCCAAGGTAGACTGATGCTGGGCTTCAAAATGAAATACAATTGGTGCCTGAATCACACAGGGCCAAAGGGGCGCTTTGTTTCAGTGGGGTTTTCAGGGCAGCTTGCCGAATCGGAGGGAATGAGGGCTGGGGCCGGATACCATGTGGCACTGCACAAGGTGTCTCTCCACGTTGAACACTTCAGAATGACAGATTCTGACTTAGAAACAGATTGATTGACTATGCTAACCAAAGAAGAGTGAAAGGGTTACATTTACAATAGGCCTAAGGGTTGGGGCAGGAGTCAAGAGTCATACATAGGGCAGACCCAAAAAATAATATGGGGAAAAAAAGCAAGCTCAGAGAGGACAAACAGAAGATTCAAGAACCTGGGCTGCTCAGGCCACTGCTGTTAGCCATCCTGTGGAAATGGAATGGAGAGGAGATGGCAGACTGCCACCTTTGATCTCAGACAGAGAAGGTTTCTCTGTGACCTTTCTAGCTCTTTGTCTGGAAGGTAAAAATCCACCTGTATTGATCCCATAGTCCACGGGGACTCTTTTCTGACTATGGAGGCTCCCAGATTACTCACAGCCCCAGACAATCCCTGAAGCCATCACGTTCATACCGGGACGCTATGCCCTCTCTTTCACCACCAGATTCAGAGTTTTTCCCAGTATTTTGCATCACTGAGACCTTTCAAAAGGCTTCTCTCAATCAATTGCCTTTAGGTTCTTCTAAATACCATGGTGAGAAGTATCATGCAATGTGTACACTCTCCATGGACAGAAATATCCAGATACAAATAACATAGGTATATAATGAGACAGGATGCTTCCCTACAGTGGTCAGGACAAGTTTAGCAGGTCCAGCTAAGCAAACACAGCATTCCCAAACAAAATACACACACTATGACCCTGTGACTCCACGCTGAGGTTTCCTGTTATCCTGGCAAGATTGGCTAGTTCTTGACTTGTCCCCTATGCTGTTACTAGTTCAGCCCTCTCTGTACTGGCTGAAATCTCGTCTCTGTGATGTGAAAATATGTTCTTACACCATTTACATACAGACTAAAGTGAAATGTAGTTCTGGAAAAGGCACAGTATCTGCAGTTTTAGTGCCTATTACCAGGTTCTGATTATATCTCAGCTTCCCCATAGCACCCACTGCAACCTGTGAGAACTGCACATTGTCTTAATTTCATTAGGCTTCTACCTCCTGACAGTTGCTACACATTAGCTAACATAATTTGTTTTCCCCTTGTGAAGAAGCTTTGTGAAAGCTGAAGCTGCAGAGTCTGGATTCACCCTGCACGAACACACTGCAGTAATCTATACAGATAAAGCACTTGGGGTCCGCACCAGGGTGCCCTTGTGATGTGCTCCTCAGCTGCGACAGTAATATGGATAAGAGACAGCAAAGCCTCTGAGCAGCATGTACTAGACACAGATTCATTCACTCTAATTAGACTTAGGTCTTCTCTGCCCCCCTCTACTGTCATGAAAAGAGAGAAAGACGACTACAAGAGGCTTCACCATTCAGACATTATACAAACTACCAAGCACTATATAAATTGGTACTCAGGAGCCATATCAAGCTCTACAGACTAATGGATTTAACTGAAACAAGGGAAAGTGCAATAAATTTTGACAAAACAAGACGTGTATTCCCACCTTGCCTCTAGGTGAGGGGGAAATAGGCTTGCTGCATAGTGTGAATATGGATGGTTACATACACACATATGCATAGAAATAATAATAGTAGTAGTAGTAATAATAATAATAATCTGTCTGGAAAGGAAAGGGGTTAACAGTAGCATAGATCAATTCCAGCTCATTTCAGAACTATTCTGTGTATGCTGAAAAGAAACGCACACAGATACAAAGGAAAAAAAAGGAAGGGGATTGTGAATTTAACCACCCAGGTTTTGGTCAGTATTAAAAGGTGATGAAAAAGGGTAATCACAGCCTTACAAGCTGGTCAAGGGAGACTGATGGTGATAAACTACAGCTCTGTTTTTTTTCCGTAAGGGAAGTTGAGGAGAAAAGCTAATGTGATGAACACGTTGGCTGTTAATGCCAAGTTCCATAGGCAACAGCCTGAAATTTAATCCTACGAATCACTGAAAGGAAAATGTTTGGTTGAAACAGCTTGCTCTCAAAAGTGCTCCCCCCTCCCACTCCGAGTCTGTTCCTGAATGAGCCGCTGTCGCTCAGCACATCAACAAAACAGATTAACTGTTAGATACTCTGATTTATGGAGGGGGGGGAGAAAGCTACCCACTAGCCATGCCACACTCTGTTAAAAGCACATGGCATAAAGGGTCAGAAATATAAGGCTGTACAGTGTGGTCCTCTTCTTGCCTTCGCACTGAGTTTGGAAGCATTTCTTCTCCAGCCACAAAAGGCAGAAGGATTTCATGTGGTGACAGTCAGCTCTTTGCCTAAAATGCCCACATAGCACAGGGGTGCTGCTCTCTGATTTAAGAGATCATTCTAGACCTATAAGCAATGCATATTATAAAAACGTGCCTTAAAAAAACCCAACCAACCAAACAACAAAAAAAAATCAAAGCAAAAACACCAAGCCAAAACCAAACCACCAAACAACACCTTTCTTTACTCTTAAATACATAAAACTGCGTGTATGCTTTTTGTGTTTTCTGAAGTATAGAGTTAAACCCTGGTAGCATGTCTTTTTTTTTTTTTTTTTATTTTGCTTTCAGCAGCTTTTTATTAGTTAAGCCTATTCTTCTCTATCCTTGCTATCCTTGCAGTGATCCTTTTCAATTGGTTTTATTTCTTGATGTCAAGTCAGTGTAAAGGGCTGTTGCTGAGTTAGAGAGATCTGCTTTTCTCCACCCGAAGAAGTGATTTAAATCATAAAGCACCTTCCAGGAAAGAAGCAGGCAACGAAGCAGAGCAGCTGCCGCTTTTCCGGAGCAGCTGGACAGCAACAAGCGGAAAACATCACAGCAATACACTGGCTTTTCAAAATTAGGACCTCAGTTTGCTTTTCATAGTATATCACATTCACATAGGTGCTAAGAATCTTGTTTGTTTTGACTAGGCTTCAGAAACAAACTATTATTCTGTGTGGCTTTAAGTGTTTTGTAAGTATTATAAAGTAAAGTAAGGTCTACACTCCTAAGTGCAAAAGGGAAAGGAGATGCGCATAAACATACTGCAAAGTACTGGATTCTTAAAGTCATACCCCAGATTACCCCAAACCACATTTCACGACAGAAGAACTTTTTATGGATTTAAGCAGTCATTGCAGAATTATTTAAGTGAAAGTTTCACCTTATTGATTTTTATTTCAACAACTCATTTATTGTAATCCTAAACTGAGGATAAGGGCCACTGCTTTTAGCTCACTAAATGTCCCATTTATTAGTTTCCTTACCGGCAAGCGACTTGCCCGTAGGCTGTGCTTCCTGGATTTCTTTGTTTCACTTTTATGTCTCTGGCTTATCTGCATTATAATATTAAAGCCAAACATTTTCACAGGACTGCCTTCCTGCTGCTTTGCACCTGAGGAAAGCTGTCAGTAAGAGGCCCTGCCCTGCTCTGTCTCTGTCCTGAGGACTCAAGCAATGACGTCTTCACAACCCAATATTCTGGGGCTTCACCTTTGAAGATCCCTATAGCCAGGAGACCTACTGCTACACAGGCGCACAGGAGCCTGCATTGCCAGCGCAGCGTGACACTTGGCTCTCTCTGTAGAGCAACACTCTCTGTACATCTGCACATGTAGGTTCTCTGTGCAACAAAGCTGCACGCTTGCTGGAAATCCCCCAAACACCTAGGAAGGCCCCAGCCTAAATTGGTCCACAGGAACTGTGGAGATGAGGGAATTTCACTCTATAAGCTTGTTCAGCACCTTGAGGGCAAAGGCAGAGCTTAGCACAGATACCTTAACCGTCATGGCTGGGTGGAGAATGGATCGAGAACAGCCCTGAGAAGGACTCTGGGGTGTTGGTGGATGAGAAGCTCAACGTGAGCCGGCAACATGTACTTGCAGCCCAGAAGGCCAACCATATCCTGGGCTGCATCAAAAGAAGCATGGCCAGCAGGTCAAGGGAGGTGATACTACCCCTCTACCCTGCTCTGGTGAGATCCCACCTGGATTACTGCATCCAGTGTTTTGGAGTCCTCAGGACACGGACCTATTGTAGTGGGTCCAGAGGAGGGCAACAAAGATGATGAGAGGGCTGGAGCACCTTTGGTATGAGGACAGGCTGAGAGAGTTGGGGTTATTCAGCCTGGAGAAGAGAAGGCTCCGCGGAGACCTTATAGCCCCTTCCAGCACTTGAATGTGGCCTACAGAAAGATGGGGAGGGACCCTTGATCAGGGAGGGGAGCCATAGGATGAGGGCTAATGGCTTTAAACTGAAAGAGGGGAGATTTAGATCAGATATCAAGAAGAAATTTTTCACTGTGAGGGTGGTGAGACACTGGCACAGGCTGCCCAGGGAAGCTGTGGGTACCCCATCCCTGCAAGTGTCCGAGGCCAGGCTGGATGGGGCTTTGAGCAGCCTGGTCTAGTGGGAGGTGTCCCTGCCCATGGCAGGGGGTTGGAACTAGATGATCTTTAAGGTCCCTTCCAACTCTAACCATTCTATGATTCTATGATCTGTGCAGGTTACAAGGGTGAGATCTGCACTGACAGGGCTTGGAAGGGCTATTTGAGGCCTATTCTCTGCAAATTTCATTTCTAGACATGGACTGTGATTTGTAGAGCACCTCCTCCCCGAGCTTGCTTCCTTGCAGTGGCATTAAGTCCATCTAAAACCAGAAAAGTAGTGATCCAGACCCTAAATTGTCAGTGCAAACTTGTTTGCCTTTGTTTAGCCTGTAATGTTATGTGCTGGAGGGGATGTAAGGCATCTCAGAACAGAATCACTGAAATTCTGAAGAACTGACAAAAACTGACGAAACAGTTGACTACATTGTCTAATACAGAGCAGTAAGTACAAGAAGAATTTAAGTACAGCCTAAGGAACTGATTTAGTGCATACGCAGGGCCACTAGATTACAGCTGAATAATAGCACTGACATCCTGTTGTGTGCATGATGTGCCCAGATGTGTGAAATAAAGTGGAGCTGCAGGAAAAACGACCTTCAAGCTAAAGTACAAAACAACTGGCCATGAGAACATCATCCATGCAACATATTGATGAAGAGACTAGAGCGAGAGGTGAACAGGTGCACATTTGGCACTCATTAAGAGTTAGTGCCTGCAATTAGTCAGAATCCTTGAACATTAATCCCAGAAATTCCCTGTTACAAAAGATGTCCAGTCATTTGGCCAGATGTTTCTCACACAGCCTTTAAGAGGAAGGGCCCTATGTCTGCATCGTAAATATTTGACTGTCTTAGTCATTCAACAATGGAAATTTATTTAGCCAATGGCTTGTTAATAAAAAGACAAACAAACATACAGCTTCCTAGGGATGTTTTGGTTCTTTGCCACACAAAAATTACAGGCAACATTCAAAGAAACAATACAGTTTCAGGGTTTTTTGGTAGGGTAGCCATGCATTTATACTGTCATAAAACCATCTCTGAAATCAAAACAACCTTCTCTTTAGTTCGAGCTAAAGTTGTGTAAATAATTTTCTGTCCGATGCCTTTAGTAATATAGAAATATATTCTTGGAATTATGTCAGGCAACTAAATAGCTCTTTAAAAATTAATCACCACCCCACCCAGTGTAGCATATATATTTTTTCTAACTATGCCAATAATCATTTTGAACAAAAAACCCAAAAAGATTCAGAAAGTGGAAGCAGACATTATACTAACTGGAAAAAAATCTCTAACAATGCTCCACAGAGTTCAAAATCTGTGAGACACTCTTTTCCAATGTTGAAAGGAAAACCAAAACAGATCCTATTCTTCTTGCAATGAAAATGCATTAACTTCAATGGAAATACAGTCAAGTTCCATGTGTGCATCTTTTCTCCCACTGCAGTTTAACTAGTGGGGGCCTGGCTGATTTCTCCATAAATACATAGTTCAGTTGTTCCTGGCTGCAAAGAACCTGCAAAGTTCCTGCACTTTTGCATCATTAACACACAAAATGGGTTCTGAGCCAAATCCTTGGATCTGGACACAATCAGCCTCTGAGGATTAAGTCCTTATCTAAGCAGAAAGGAAAGGTACCACCTACAGGGCCAAACTTCCAAAGATCCCCCGAACTTATTTTAAAAGCTAGTCAAAACCAGTCTTTTTTATGATCAAATGTCATCTGCAGTCAAGATGTTCTTATGTCATTTTAGACATATCTGTTGACCCCCAAAATTTTAGCTGGGGTTCTTGTCCAACATCTTCTTGGACAAAGAAGACTTTAATGCTAATTTCAGTCTAAGCCAGGAGAAATCATGAATGAACCCCTACTACACATCTGCCATGTCACACACCACGCCTCAGGCACAAGGTCTCGGGCATTCTGCATTTGAGGATCCATACGTAAGTCACCGTTGCCAAAAAGCACAAGTTGCCATTTGACTCCTCCAACATCTGTGTGTATGTGTGTGGCCTTCAAGGTTTTCTATACTATTTTTTCTTCAAAACATTAGCATGCGACGTCTCAGATACCTCCAGTCTGGTTAAGGCATTGCATTTTTTTTCCTGTTTATAAGGTGATTAACCAGCCAAAACTCTCAATGAAATCAGGACCACCACAGGTAGAAAAACTGCCGTCCTCTTCTCTTTTAAGCTAAGGAGATTTATTGCACGTGATTCTTCATCCCCATAAAAAGTTACTTTTCCTCTATAACACACTATAAAAATCTTTCAGTGCTGAGGCTCCTTGTATGTGAGGAAAGCCAAAGGGAGATGCAAAACCTAATAGCAAAGAAGCATGCCCTTTTAATGAGGTCTCAGGGAAAGCGTTTAAGTCCCTCGCTTTCAAGGCACTAGTTCAACAGAAGAGAAAACTGGGAAGAGACCACTTGGCTTCCCAACATCATTTCTTCAGTTTCCTCCTCCTGTCTGAACTGCCTAGCAGGACAAAGCAGGTAACTAGATGAGAGGCAGCTGGACTGAAAAAGAATTTGGACCACACCTCGTACAAAATGTCTTACATTTTCATCTTTTGCAGGTCTTCTTCATAATGCATTTCAAATAAGTAAATGCATGAGGCAGGAGAAAAAAAAACAGGTGGTTGCTTCTGTGCCCACTATCTCCACACAGAGCTTTGATATCAATAAATGAAGTTTTGTTAAAGTCAGGAAATGGAAGGCTGAGAGAAGTTCTGAGACAGAAAGGGTACATTTTATGAAAGATTTACAAGAGATATAGTCAATGACATTTTTCATCACATTGTACTCCACTGTGTTACACTATGCTCTCCAAAAACATCCACTGTAAATACGATGTTTTCTGTGTTTTACTTTTTGAAGCTTCTTACAGTGCTGCTTAGGAATCTGGGGTGTAGGAGGTCCACTGTTCCCTAGAGTGCAAAAGGCCGAAGCGCTGTGCACAGCAAAGACTTTCCCAACTTCTGCTAAGCTGCATTTGATAGATCACCTTGGTGTCATATCACTTTGGCCACTGTCAATAGCCTTGTTCTCCTCCATAACCACGTAAGTATTCGGTGGAGTTTACAATTTCAATACCCTGTATTAAAATACACAGTCTAATTATTCTCTCTCATAACAAACAGTTTTAAAGAAAGAACTAGTGATGTAGGCTGAAAATACCAGATGGATCAACTTCCATTTAAACCATAATGTTGCAGCTAAACAGAGCATAAGGTTGTCATTCAAATTTTGGGCCTAATCCTGCCACCTCTGCTATGCTACAGGAGGAACCTGACTGACAGTAACTACTGAGCATGAAGCAGGTGGTAAAATATGACATTGTATGACTAATAAGTAGGAATTTATCCTACCTTTGTGTTTCTTTGTCTGCTACGCTACTGTTAACTGAGTAATGGAAGGTACTTCTGCACACGTTTATTTTCCTAGATTTACTATACAAGCAACAGAAATCATTTTTCCAATGTCCAGTAAACAATGAACAAAGAAAACCTGTATACTTCCCATTTCTCTGACTACTTTCATCCCACAATCCTGTTATTAGTAAGATGGACTTAAAGGCTAGTTTTCTCTGGTGGGACAAAGCACAAACCAAACATTTCTGCACCATCCAGGCATTTCTGACATAGTCCATTTATAAATCAAGGCTGCTCTGCAGGGTTACAGCTTATTGCATCCAGAAAAGAGTATGGGAGAAAGAAAGCATCATTTTGTGGGCATTACCACACTAAAAAGAACTGGCAACAAACAACCCCTAACTCAGCTACTGGTACACATGTAGCAAATTACATTATATTAGAATCATATTCCATGTTAATGGAACATATAGGTGTTATTTAAGTAAAACCATCATTTTTTCTCCTAAGCAGATTTCAAGTATTAGTATATTCACTTCCCTGATGTCTGTTCTCATACTGCGTTTAGGCATAAGTAATTTCATTACAGTTTATTTCATAAAATTCGTTAAAACTTCTATCATAATCATTACAGGGTTTTTTTTGACACGAACAGTATTCTTCCTTCTTCTCTAACCAAAAAGTGGCTCAAGTCTAGGAGCAGAAACAACTGATATGAGGATTCATAGATCTGATGACAGATCAGACAACTAAAAAATTGTTCCCTGTAGAATGAATCATCCATACATTGATAAAAACAGTACTTTAATTTTTATTTAAAATATTAATGAAATATTACTGGAGAGTGAAAAATGAAACTTTCTGCAAAAAGTTCTATGAAATGTTCTGCCATTTCCAAGCACTTTCCTATCAAAAAAAAAAATCAATCCGCACTTGATGTGTTTTTTGCTTAAAAATAATCTCAAACAAAGTGTTTTCCATGTTCTAGATTAAAAGAACATTAGTCCAGCTTCACTAAATAATTTAGCCTTCAAAATAAGATGCAGTGGATCTTGGCCTTTTAATACCAGCTTAGATCAGGCTTCTCAGAGTGGAGGACAAAAAAGGAGGGGATCCAGACAAAGAAAGCAATTATGGGAACTGTACTGTAATTACAAAGGTCACTACTCACAATGGACATATGATCCACATTAAATATACAAATTAATATTATAATGGTTCATCACATTATGCTCTAATGGCAGAAGATCTCTCCTGAATTTTGAGTCTTGTAACTGAAGTACTCTGAAAACGTTGAGCCAAAAATATTCATGAGATTAATGAGAAGAAAAAGCATTTATTGTAAAATTACACCAAGAAGGAAAATAACTTTCTGCACTGTCTAGAATCAAGTCCTCTAGCAATATTTTTACATTTACCATGGGACAACTTCTTCAGCAGAAGGAAAAAAAAAAAAGGCAAGGCAAGGCAACTTGCAGTAGGGTTCAGTAGCAACAGGGCTCCCTCTCAGATACCAGGAATTTTCTTCACGATCAGCTTGAATAATAGTTAAGGGCCATAAAATTGAAAAGGCCAAACGTATCATTTATGAGCTGAAGAGATTTCAGGGTTTTTGTGTTAGGAGAAATAAAATCCTCTGTGCCTTTATTTTAATTTCTGAAGCACACACACACAAAAAATAAAAAAGCAGGGTGGTACAAATGCTGACAACTCTCTAAAGCATCACATTTGAACCTTGAGACTAATTTACATGCAAATGCAAAAAAACCTGCACCAAGACAAAAACTTCACAATTTATTTTATTTTCAGTGATGACTTTTCTTCCACAATAGCTCTTTAGAGTAAGAGAAGTCAGGTTGCCATCAGAAATGATACTATAAGTCAAGACAAGTAAAAAAAAAAAAACCAAAAAAAACCCCAAATCTTTTCAGTTTCTTCCCCTCCCTCCCTGATTTCCTAATTCTCCTATTTTAATGAAGTCTTAAAAACATGAGGCATCATATGTGACGAAACCAAGCATAAAGTCTCAAAGTAAATACCCTAAAAGACTGCTCAATCATCAAGCAAGCTCTTTTGAAATTAGCGCTGTATTGGAAAAGTTGGTCGCAGTAGAACGACAGAGATTTCAAGTGGGCAGAGTTATTTGCTTTCCACTACCATCATTACCTATCACAGGTTTCTACATGCAAACACCACAAAGCAGGAAATAAGAAAAAAAATGAAGACAAATAAGGGAATAAAAAAATAAAGAGAAAAGACAACTATAGGTCGGCAAAATAAAAAAGCTCAGCTTCTTTCCACTGAATTGGCCCTTTTATATTCAACATGTAAGGCTTACTATCGAATGTTGATTACCACTAGCTGTGTTTTTGAAGTCAATGGCTCCTGCACTTAAAGCACACATATGGATTTTCCCAGGATCACATATTATATATTTGATAGTGCTTATTCACAGACCTGGATGTATGTATCACTTCAGGACTTTTTTTTTAGTAAAAAGCAGTGCAAAATGAAAGTCTAGGGGAATTCAGGTATTCTTCCTTTTTATGCCTTGTTTTCGGAGAGTTTTGAATGAATAATTCATTAATACTCCACTGGGGAGAAAAAGAAGAAAGGAAAAAGGTACAAGAGCTTTTTCCTAGCACATACAAAGTGCGAAAGAGTGAGTTTTCAGAGCAAAAACAACAGCTCATCTTTCAAAGAACACATATATCCATAACACAGCAGAACTGTAATAAGTTATTTGTTGAAAAAGGACTATTTCACACTTAATTTGGAAGTTTCATTTCCTCAATGTAGAAGATGGTTTAAAAAAAAAAAGCTTCAAAGAAACACATGAAATGACTGAGAGGGAAAAGGCAAGGCTGACAACACAGTACAGTTAGTGTCTTAAATTTCTGTTGGGATTCTGTAACAAGTGCAGTTAATCTTATGACCTTGAATCATATTGTGGAAAAGTAACGAAAAGCTAGATTTTACCCAGAAATTCCACGTATGGGGCTCGATTAACTTCTTATAAACATAACTGGAAAACCCGACTGTGATGGAAGGTCTGAGTAGGGTTGGAAAAGTCATGAAAGTATATAACAAGCTGGTGGTTTTGCTTTCTCCCTCTTGACTTTTGATACGTGCCCATCCGTTCCACCTACAAACGTCATTACAAAGCAGACCAGAGGATACATAGCTCTGCAAGTCCTTCCTGAAATAAAACCTCACCGTTTTAGTATCCCACCTCAGAAGCCGTACATCCTCACACCTTGTTGTGTGTACACCTCAGGGTAGTGCCTGTGGGATGGATGACAAAGCATCAATGGTTGTGGGATGCTCCTGGTATGGGATGCTCCGTCAACCTCTTAAAACAGTGAGGGTGCTGGGCTTGTCCATAGACAGTGATGGGGCTGAGATGAAGCCATTCAATCTTTTCTCCTAAATTAAGTCCTCAGATAAAAGATGATCTGGATGTCAAGCAGCTAGATAAAAGTGCTAAGGGGGTGAGAAGACACTATGGAGGAAGGAAAAATTAAATAAAACCTCAGCTTCCCTTAGAAAATGTTTCTGAGCCTCAGAGTTTTTTCTGTGAAAAAAGAGGAAAAGA
The DNA here is from genome assembly GCF_028500815.1 of Rissa tridactyla. Classification (NCBI taxonomy): domain Eukaryota; kingdom Metazoa; phylum Chordata; class Aves; order Charadriiformes; family Laridae; genus Rissa; species Rissa tridactyla. The sequence continues at coordinate 71,214,359 of NC_071470.1, forward strand.
AAAGGCTTAAGAAAAAAAGCAAAAGCTTGAAATGACTACACTTCGAAGTCCCGCACAGGAAAGTGACAAGGAAAAAACCTACCACACTTTTTTGTCTCAGAATTGGAAACAGGAACTTAACTGATAGAAATTTGACTGCTGAGGACTGAAAACATTGCACTTTCAAACGGTTGGAGGCCTGAAATATGTGAGGATGTCTAGGGACGTGGTTTGGAGGTGGTTTTGTCAGTGTTAAGTTGATGGTTGGACTCGATGATCTTAAAGGTCCCTTCCAATCTAGACGATTCTATGATTCTGTGAACTGTAAGAGCGTAGGTAAAAGAATATTTGAAATAGACACAATAAGTGGATTACAGTAAAATTTGTAACAGGGGACTGAACTACTCACAGTGGGTAAGGAAGGGAGAGGAACATTAAAAAAATAGTTTTCACCTTTTCTCCTTTTACTTTCTGACGTCCCTGTGCAGTTATTCACCAGGAAAAATCATATCTTAACTTTTTTCTTTCTTTAAACAAACTTAACTATATTGGAATCAGAGCTCTTAGTGTATTTTAAGGAGGATTAATTAGTATCACTACTACTTCTTCCGTTTGGGGAGAACATTCAACACCCATAGTTCAGAGGACTATCACAACAGTTTTGTCCTCTGCAACAGGGATCCTAGTTTCTAAAAAGATGACATTACAGCAGCTTCCCTTAGCAGTGCTGAGGGTGAAAAAAGGCTTCTGTAAAGCACCGAAATGGAAAGTTCAAAACCAGTGTGAACAAAACAAGAAAATAGCTTATTTAAAAAAAAAAAAAAACAAAACTAAACAAGCAAAACGAAAAAAAAAGCAAAACATCCTCTGTGCAAATACTTGTGTTTCCGCCAGTGGAAACTGGGAGAGAGCTCACCGTTTAGTTAACCTGTCTTCACACCTGCCTACTGTTTCTATTCATGGTTTGTTTTTTTTATTCTTTCATACCTTTAATTGCACCATGAACTTCCCAGCCATGTCTTTGTTCTGGCAGGTGCATATCTCCCTCCTCCTTCCAGCTCAGACTAATGCTGGTTAAAATGCATGTGAGTAAATTCTTAGATGATGAGATAGGAGCATGTACCACAGGTCTTCTCACCTGACAGCAATGATCAGTAACAAGCAGACAGATATACTGATACACTAATGTTTTGGTAGCGCCAGACTTCATCTCCAGACATCTTCTCTTACAGGCTGTAAATGAGTCTTAATAACTTCACCTTGTCAAGGACAGGAACAGAATCTGTAAGTGATATTTGTCCATGACTGTAATATTAGCACAAAAAGGAACCTGAAGTTCACAAATGACATGTCAGAGAGGCAGTGGCTGCAACAGCGAGCTCTTCTGCAAGGGTTTCTCAAACAAAGCAGGGAAGTAAGGGTAACCACTAGGAAGAATATGCATGAATATGATGTTTGTGTTTAATGGGGGGAAAAGGGAAAACTGGAGAATGTAATCAAATCAGTCAAACATCCATGGCCATCTAAGGATATTAAAGATTTCTCTCAGTGTATACCTGCAACAAACGAGATGCCTAAATACCAGGCAAAGAGGGTAACAAATGATGCAGAAAAGGCCTATGTATAAAAATTAACAAAGTCGAGTAAATTTAAAAGACTATTTAGAAAGGATAAGTATTGTATGGTCAGCTTCATGCTGATCCTCTGCAAGTTTAGCGGTATAAAAAGTATAAAAGCGGTATATGGAATGTATTAATGAAAAAATGAAAAGAATAACAGCATAACAGATTTAAAGAAACATGGTTTGAAAAGCGGTTACATAGGCAGAACTGATTTTTATGGTATCACAAGGTTAGTAATGCCACTGATCTGCAAATATTAGACACTATCTAATACATGTTTTTGTCAAGAAACAATAGCACTCAACAATATTAAAACTATCCTTGCAAAGCAGACTCAAAAATCAGTCATAGTGTCTTTATATTATCAAGCAATATTCCCAACAATATTTTTTTCTGTGATCTACAATTAGCATAAGTTTTGTGACATACTTATTTATGGATCTTGATTGGATACTGATTCAATGTGCTAAATAACTAATTTGATTGCAACAGTTTTAGTCCACCTTTCTTCCTCATGGCAAAGTCCTAATTATTCTTCAGCCATGATACCTTTACTAACACCAGCCTTTGTAACACCCATTTCAAGTATGTGTGTCCATATACTTTGCTATTTAGAGCTAGGAAAAGAAAAAAAGATGAGTCGAGGGCTGCAGCACCTCTCCTATGAGGACAGTTGAGGTTGTTCAGCCTGGAGAAGAGAAGGCTCCGCGGAGACCTTATTGTGGCCTTTCAGTACCTAACGAGGGCCTACAGGAAAGATGGGGAGGGACTCTTGATCAGGGAGGGGAGCCATAGGATGAGGGCTAATGGCTTTAAACTGAAAGAGGGGAGATTTAGATCAGATATCAAGAAGAAATTTTTCACTGTGAGTGTGGTGAGACACTGGCACAGGTTGCCCAGAGAAGCTGTGGATGCCCCATCCCTGGAGGTGTCCAAGGCCAGGCTGGATGGGGCTTTGAGCAGCCTGGTCTAGTGGGAGGTGTCCCTGCCCATGGCAGGGGGTTGGAACTAGGTGATCTTTAAGGTCCCTTCCAACTCTAACCATTCTATAACTCTATGATTCTATGACCCTGGGGCCTTGTACAAGCATATACTGCACTGCCTTCAGCCAAAATGACTGATACTTTTCACAAGAGCTCCTAAAGTCACTGACTCCAAAGAGCTGGACCTAAATGCAGAGAGTTGGACCTAAATGCAGACTTGGAGAGACTTTGAGTACTCTTGCTCCCCATCACTCAGCAACCTCCTCTCCAGCTGCCCTGTGCCTGCTCACCGTGTCGGCACATCAACTCACTGCACACGCCTGGATGAGATTTGACACTTCTCCAGGCACTGAGTTGTCAGCTCCTGGGCATATCCCACAGCACCTGAATGCCAGTGGCCAGGGACCATTCACAAAACAAAATGGGCTTGTTTTATTTTTCACTTCCAGATACTGGAATAGGAAGATTCGGCTCCTACTGCAATGGCCTCCTTTGGTGAAAGAAATCATCATCTTCCCATTCTGTAAAAAGCTGCAAAACTTTAAGATGTTATTTTGTAGTCGATGCTATAACTGAAAAACACCACAGAGGTAAAGGAGAACATTAAGGGATATGGCAGCACTAAAAAGGAAATTTCTTTTTACCACCAGACGAAACACAACTTACAACAATATATTCAACAGCTTGCTTTCATTACAAAGTTAAAAATAATAATTCAAATGTACTGACCATGTGTTGCTGGCTAAGATCCGAGCTAACCTAGCTCTTGACAACTCGTTAAGAGTAATAATGAGTAACCTGGAGCCAGCTCTAGGCTTAGACAAACCAGTCAGATGCCCAAGACGGCGTTAGGTCAGGGAAGGGCAGAGCCAGGCCAGCTGTATGGTGACTCGGCAGCCAAGTGCTACACAAGCACCGGCCTTTTGCAGCTACGGCCCTGCAAAACACTCTCACTGGGGTCTTTGCCTCTTTGTTTTCACCCGCTCCCTTCTTGCCTCTCCCTTTTGGGGGCCCCTCGCTCAGGCTGGGCTGCCACAAAGCTCAGTTTTGCCGGCCACACTGAGCAGCGCTGACCTGGCTCAGCTGCCCCCCAAGCGGTGCTTGCCTTCAGCTTCTGGCCACAAAGCTGATTTGCTCCCAGGTCATCCTGTCTACAGCCAGATTTTTAAATGCATGAACTTCTTTAAATTCATAAACCTGGCACTCACTTCTCAGTAGCTTATCTAGATATTTCTTCCCGCCGCAGCATACATATGCTAGATGTCTTTCCATTTGGATTTTTTTTTTTTTTAAAGCGTGGCCTAGTTAGTGACATCATTGCTAATGACTCTCCAGTCATGGCTCTGCCGCATATATTTTCTTTACCTCTATTTTTGGCTTTATACTTCCTTGAAAAATCTCTCTTTATGCCAAGACCAATCTACTGCAAAACACTTGTGAACCATCAATTTGGTTCATATTAGTCATGTACAGTATTGACAAATAAGTGAGTGTGCAGACTGCAAACCCTTGCGAAAGGAATTTTGTTAACAAACCTAATGCACAGAACAGCAACGTATTATACCCAGGAAAAGATCTACAGAAAGACAAATCCACCCTGAACTACTTTTCTGTTACTGCAGGAGGAAAGTCGCTAACGTGATTTTCTGTCAAGAAACACATGTCAATGTATAAAAATCAGGCTCCTATATTTTAAGTTTCTTTAATTATCTGCCTGCTCCTCGGCACCTATACTCTTTTTATTTGCCTCACTCACATCCCCCCTTATCATGTGCTCTGGCTGTGCTTTCATTGCTGCCCAACACTCCTGGCATTTCTTAAAGAAGCCCCCCCCCCACGCCATTTCCTTCTGCCCCCAAATTCAACAGCCTGAAGAGAGGTGCCCAGTGCCGCTTTACATTCCTTACATATGTGACAAACCTACACAGGGCCAGCAGGTACGATGCAGGACCTCTGGGAGCCTAGTGGGCAGCAGAGTATGCTGCGACACCCACAAGGGTACTAGAGGTCTCTGATTAAGTGGCCGAATCTGCCTCTCAAAGCCAGGCATTTTTGCCTTGGAGAGTGGACACTTAAGTAACCCTGGTGGCATGCTTTCCATCTGAGGCTGCACGCATATAACCCATGTTTTCTGGCAGTACAATGCCCTTTTAATGGTTTGTCACCTGGTTTTTTTTTGGGTGTTTTTTTTTTTGTTTGTTTGTTTGTTTTTTTAAGATCCATGCCTTTGCAAAACTACGGAATCATACCACCAGTAAGGGTTTAAATGCCACTCCAGATGCGTAAATAGCGAAGCAAAGCCTGGCAGAGCAGAAAAGCAGGTCCTTTTGGTTCAGTGAACAGATGCTGTCCCATCTCATTGGGATCTCTTTTTCAGGTACACATTACACAACCATGCATAACTCTGGGATATACATCTGGAACTTCTGGTTTGTATCTTTAAACTAGTCTCCGTGCTTTTGTCTAAAGCATACCAATTGCAAAACACTTTCAATTATTTTAAACTTACCTATTAAACTGCAGCATTTCCATAACTGAAGCCTCCTAATTGTCACTTGAGAACATCAATTAGCACACAAATATACAGGGATTCAAGAGACAGAATGCTAGGAAACAGGAGTATATTGGAGGCTTGCTATTAGTTACTAATTATCATTCTCTTCAGAACTACAGAAAAAATACTCATCAGGACATGCCTGTTGGTGTTAAGCAACTGTGACAGAGACGCACTGCTCATGGAATGGGGGTCTGAGAGACAGTTTCCCCCATCAGCACACTGCTGCAATTCTAACGTCAAAATCCTGAGGAACCTCTCATCCTCCTGCCCCTCTAAAAGGAAATGATGGAGTGCTGGACCTTGGAAATTTCTCAACATTCTTCTGCGAAGCGTGTATGCACGTGTGTGTGCGTGCACACAAGGAGACAACAAAGTTACAAGGAAAGCACAAAGACACAAGGAGAATTCAGATAGCAGAAAACCGAGAGAGAGAGCAAGAAAAAAAAAAGATATCTGATAATCTTCAAATGAAACAGAACAGTAAAATAAATTTTCATCCACAGTCATCTCACTGGTCCCAGGTAATGTATTATTCAGCTTAGACTCAATTATTTTTCAAAACAGCAGTTACTTTGGTGTGGCACAACAGCCAAACAGCCTGATTCTTCCAGTCACACACCTATGAACCTTGTCCTTTTTTCTGACCTTCACAGACTTCACCAGCACATCAGTCTGCCCATGAGATGGGTTTCTGCTTAAGCACGAGAGGAAGAGTGTGACCTATTTGCAAAGGGGGCACAATGAGAACTCAGTTACAAAAGCAACCAGGAAAATACATGTAAATAAGCATGATTCCGGTTGGAAAGGAGAGGCGAATCACCGTGTGCACAAGATGACTCTAATTTTCTGTTTGTACCAACTCCCACTGCTATCTTTCCCCAAATGGAAAGTGGCAAATAGTGTGGCCCAGAAACCAGCAAGACACAGTGAGCGTTACCTAGAAGAGCTGTGTTTCGTTTCCAAAAGGCTGCAGGCATGTTCCTCATAGAAGTGTCTATCTAAAGCTTATACATGGAACAGGAGGCCAAATTCTGGGACTGAGACCTACCTCATTAGTGGAGCTATATATCAAACCACAGAAAAAGCAGTCCCATAGACAAGCGCATCAATTATGTAAGTATCCTCCTGGCAGCAGTTCAGCCTCTTCTGCTTCCACTGTATTTATATTCAGTTTATTTAAAAACTTCCTGTATGTCTATGTATATTTCTCCATGCATTTCTTATGCATAATTGCTGTTTGCTTTATGTTAGTTAGCTTTTGTGCTCTCCTTACCATGACCTGTTTGTTATTTAAAAAAAAAACAACAGAAAAAAACAACAACAAAACTTGCGGAGTGTTTAAAAGAAAAATATCTATTCATGGAAGGGGGAAAAAACACCATGTATGCAAAACAGTGTGGTGAAAAATACATGAAATTATTCTGTACTCTGTCCTGTAACTGCCTTTGTTATCTAGCTTTTGAAGAAAAGAAGCAAAACAGAAAGGTGATCATTCTAAAGATCACTCCCAACAAGAGTGAAAATGAAACAAACCCAGCTTTTGCAGCCAGATTTTTCTTATCAAATCCTTTTTTTCCCCATCAGCTTTGCCACATCACTACCAAACACGCTCATTTCTTTCTAAGACTCCAGGCAGAGGGAATGAAGTCCCTCTCCACCGTGTTCAGATTTAGCTGGGAACGGCGACGAACCAGCATCTCTCTTCTCTGCCCCTTCATTCCCAGTACACTGCATCCGAGCAGATTATTCTTCCAGTGGATGTTTTTCAGAGAGTCTTTCCTTGCAATGCTTTTTTCTGGCAGAGGCAGCGATTGGTCCATCCAAGCGCCAGGAGACGAAGCAGCAGTTAGGCAAAAACGTGATTGCAGCTGGCAGAGCGCAGCAAACAACGCAGGCCCATGGCACGCTGTTTGGAAGACAGTTCTCACAGCTTATGCTACTGTCAAATTTAGATTAATGATGCATTTTATTTTCTAAACAAGCTAAAATCCCTCCCTCCTTCCCCTCTCACTCGTACACACATACAGATGCTTCCATCGCACAACTCCCTGTCTCATTATGTACAATTTAGCTACAGCTCATCTAGAAGCTGATCAAGCAATCTTTTACACTGAACTGAGGAATTTGATCTGAAATAGGCTTTCAGAGAAAGGAGGAGTACTGTGCCTTTATACCTGACTACTCAATCTTTGCTTATTAAGCAGTACTAAATAATCTCTGTTTAATTCTATGAACTCAGATTAAACCTTCATCCAGAGATACCTTTCTGAGGGAAACGCAACCTCTTCTTTAAACAAATACACCTTCACAAGAATTTAAAAGCCAGATGTGGTTAAAAATATTTCATCTGCTTTTAGAACAGGAGAGGGGAAGATTGAAAAAAAGGGTTTTAAAGGGTGATTAATGAAACATTCCAGTAACTATACTATTGCATTGCTGAAAAGACAATGAAATTCAAACGTTTCCCAGCTGTGCTGAAATCACGGTACAGACACGGAGGCAAACCACTGCCACTATTGGAGTCTGCTGTCCCAGTTCCACCTTACGACCTGCTAGGAGAGCCTCTTGATTGTACCAGAAGCTCTGTGAACATCTGCAAGCTCTGACATGAAAACAGAGATCCAATATGAGAGATCCCACTTTAACAACATCATCCAAATTGGATTTTTGGACTGCAGATCTGTGTAGTTGCCAGCCTGAAATCTCTTCTTTTCCTTGCGTGCCCTCCTGCAGTACTTAGTTCCCATGAGCTAAGCAGCACTGAGGTCTTCTGACTGATCTGTATCCAGCATATTTCCCAATAATACAAATGAGTTAAAAAAAAAAAAGTCACTCCATTAAGTTCTAATAAATAAAAATGTATCTCTGATTTTCCTCCCAGTCCTCACCACTGGCAAGTGTACACTCACCCCTGGCAACTGGGGAGTGCGTGTAGTACAACTCCAAATGAGGAATACTGGCTCTCCTGAGTCGACATCTCCCTGATTCTGGTGCTCTGTGAGCTACTGGTTACAGGCTACAGCCGAACTGCCCAAACTTTTCAGAGGAATTATCAAAGTGCAAAATGAACGGGTATCAAGGATCCATCACTACCATCAGACAAATTACCCACCAGTAAAAACCTCAGAGCATGTCTTCGATGTTTTCAGAGAAGGCTAGATCCTTTACCTCTATCTTCCATTTTTTCTATTTTAATCCTGTTTAAAGAGTGTTATAAAAACAGACTCTTAATACACCCAAGACGTTTATTCCTGACCATCAATATATTGTACATCTCTTGCCCAAGTTCTCGTCTCATCTGTGTCCTGTCCTGTTGATAATCTTTTCCAGATTCATCCTTACCATTTCAAAGTACAGGATATCTCACGAGGGAGCTCAGTCTTACAAGGTTTTAATTTTATCCCACTGGGACTCGCAATCACTTAGGCACTTTACATGTTATTCAAATCCTCAGTATGCAACAGAAAGAAGTCTGAAAATGGGACAAAGCTATTGCACTGGAAACTCTCCAAAACCAGATCAATAAGTATTGGGAAGCTCTTGGTGTTCACTCTACCGCTTAAGGGACTGCAGGTCAATTCATTATGACTGCTATGATGTTACAAGTGTTCTTGGTACCTAGGCCTCCGTACTACTAATGAGCCTTGTTGCCTCTTAAATGACAACTCTCACAGAAACAATAAGCACTGCACATCCCCTGGACTTGGTAAAGGCTATTTGGTTGATGCTAAAATTAAAGAAAAGGGACAAAGCAAAGATGCAAAGAGTCCATAACTTAGTGATTTACAGAAACTCTTCCAACAACAGTATGCCCCTAGTCAAGTTAATTTTCCAACTTTTCACCACCATTCTGGTCTCCTGTTAACTGCACTCCCCTTTTAAAATTTATTTTCAATGCTCTGTGAAGCATAATCTCATTAATTTGAGTAAACAAAAAGATCTTTTGCCTGCTATCATCCATTCTTGCTTGTATTTTTGGCTTTTAGCTGCCTTTGCAATGAAAGATGAAGAAAGTGAATTTTGCTTATTTATAGGTATCTGTATATGCCTCTGAGTAACTTTGAATTAAAATTATTCCATTGCTGTAATAACCTCCTTAATAGGCCTGAATCACGGAGCACACCGTTATAGATAAGTAGTACTAAGGAAAATATGCTCAGGGATGAGAAAAAGGAGTCATTTGATCCAAATGGTGCAAAGGACTAGCTAGAAAAACTTCAAGCCTAAAATGCTTTTGCTGCTCAAGGTTTGGTATTATTAAACTCATGGTGATGTTTTCTGGGAGAAGGCAGCCTGGGGATGTGCTATAGCATATTTCAGGGTCAAAATCATTCTGATTGTTGAAACACTCAAAACTATGCCCTTAATTGTACACTGAAGCATTTGCACAGAGATAATCACCTTTACTTTGTTAATAGGTCTGAATTATGTCAAGAAATGGGCTTCTGAGGATCACGGCTACTTTCAAGTAGATCTGTGACATGCTTTTCAGATGGCCTGAGTAGCCACTGTTTCCACTAAAGGAAAAGAAGAGCCGCAACTGCTTAGCATCTCTCAAATAAGACCATGCATGCATCCAAAGTTAAATCACTGGAGGTCACAGCTGTTAACTATTTGCAACTTTTCATATCAAATTAGAGCATGCATAATAATGTAAATCTCATTAAAACTGACACAATCTGGAGCAGTGGTATGCAACAGAACGAACTTGCTATGGCTCAATGTGGTTAATGCAAGCAAATGAAGATTCATACCTATGCAAAAGGATGTGTGCTTAAAATGTAAAGCTTATTGCACTTTCTTTTTTTTTAATTTATTTCAGCCAGTACTGAAAAAAAACACACAGAGAAAACTGCCAAACTTTTAAGCTGAACTTGGCCACAGCAAAACCAAACTATTCCAAATACCTCATTACTAGATTTCTGTTCCACAGGACAGAGCAGTTTAGCAAAAGAAAGTATTCCTGATGATTCAGTTCAGAACTGAACAAAAATAGCACCTATATTATTAGCACAAACAGGTTTCAGCCCCCAAAATGTGCCATTTTGTCACCTGTGGTGAGAGGCTGTGCTGCATGCATCGTACTGTATACCCCCTTCTAAGTGATTGCTGAAGAGCACTGCAGCATCCTTTCGGAACAGCATGCCCTACCTGACTCTGCCCGTTCTCTGTAAGAGATTCAAGAGTAAATTCCTTCTTCAATGGGAGCTGGTGAGGAACGGCCTGTGCAAAAACTTACTGCGTAACTAGAAAAAACACTCACATTTATGTCATGAAGTATATGATACAGGTTTGTGGATTATTTTTCTCCTCAAGCTATTTGCGCTGAGGTAACTCGCTGTATTTTAGCTGTTCCTAAAAGACAGCATCAGTTACTCTCTGTTACACAAGTTCTGCTCTTGATTGTCTCTTACTTTAATATTTCTTGTTCAAATTCTCCAAGCGTGTTCATTTCTTAACTTGAGACCCCCGGTTGGGACTGGAAGGAGGAGGGTAAATCTGCAGAAGTTTCTGCCCTCAACTCCACTTGCATTTTTCCTGGTAATTTTAGAGCGGATGTGAGCACAACACGGTCAAGCCGGGCATCGATTACTATGGGACAAGTTAAACACTCATTTTATGAAAAGCATACCCTGCTCTCAAACATACTTCTCCATCAAGAAAATGAATATTGCCATTAAATAAACACACAAAACCAAACCAAACAACAAGCTCTCTGCTTGTTTAAATGCCTAAAAGGATAATTTCTCAGAGACAGAAGTCACCGTGCACTCCAATTTCGACTGCACTAATCTGCAGCACTTCATTTTGTATCTCACTGCATCAGCGATCATTTTCTCTACATTCCAGCAATCAACTAAAGTGAAGAGATAGACAGGATCTTTTTATGGCAAAGAAGTGAGTGCACTGGCATTCAGACAGTAAAGCTTAATCTGGAATTAAAGTCTGCGAGCGTGCCTTAAATGCCACTTCCACTGTTCGTTCACATTATTTTCTCCAAAGTTTTTCCTCTGAAGCAAATAGAATATGATTTTGAATTGTCTACCAGCATGTCAGAGCTAGAGTTAAGTGCACTTGGTTTAGATCGGGTTTTTTTGTTGCTGTTAAGATGTGTTCCGATCATTCCAGAGCTAACTAGTGAAACCATCCTAAAATAGCACTGTCAAGAGCTTACAAGGGCAGACGGTCATTGCTGCAATAAAAAGGACTTGTTGAAGAGCATTTCTGATTGAAGCAGAATTCTCAATTTATGCTAGACAAGGCACTTACACTTTGATTTGGAGCCACAGGTGCTTAGCACCTGAAAAAATTGTTCTAGTTAAGCACGAAGGGGGCGGGGGGAAGAGGGGGAAGATACTCTGGCTTTCATTACCAGATTAAATGGCATTCAAAAATAGATCAACAGTGTTGACAGACTGCCGAATTTCATTTTAGCTCGTGATCAAAATATATCCCACCGTTATTTTTATCCCAGAGCCCAGATATGGATTATTTTTTCAGGTCTGAATTTGATGAAATGTCTGATAAATAATACTCTTACATACTTTAATCTATTATAGCTATGTATTATTTTATAGGTACTGCCTTTCATGTATTTTTTAAAAAAAGTTATTAGATCATGAAATAGATATATATGTAACCAACAGTGTTGACATTATTTATTTATTTTTAAATAAAAAAAAAACCCTCTGCAAACCAACCACAGACCTACACAAACACACCAAGGCTGCTAGGCCATAGAAATGAAAAGCCCATAGTAGGTCCATGGATTTTCTAAGCAAATTGCTTTCTTTGGCTGTTACAACAGAAATAAATACTAATGCTAATACTAACATTTCAGACCGCAGTAACAGACTAGTTTTTACAGACAGTTCTATCCTGCAAGGAATTTCAGAGAAAAGAGACACATGAAGTTTTAACTAGCTCTTTTCAATAACTTGCATATCAAATGTTCTTAATCTACAAGTAAAATTATATCTCACGTTTAGTAAATAGGCAAATGGATAAGTCAAGCTTTTTTCTAGCTGTTAAGTCTTGGGAGACCTTCAGTACTCTCCAGTTTTCATACGGGGCTTCAAAGGACAATTAACTGTTCACCACCACAATAACAGACAGGGGCTTAAGCATACAGGCAGCCCCAACTGAACTTACTACCGCAGACAATTACCATCTGCTATGTTCATTTTTCAAAACCTTACAGAAAACTACTATAAGCATGAATTAATTTGACTGTATACAGGGAAGATATGTTTAGTAGAATAAGACGTGGCACCAAAGCTACTTTACACAATAGAGGCTCCCTTCGAAAAGCAGAATGGAATACTTTCTCTGCCTGTCTTGTCCCACACACTGACCTGCCTATTTCCAGGACTCAGCCACAGTTTTTACAAACTCAGGACTATGATTAAATGGAGATAGGATCTCAGTATCTTAAAACTGCATAGATTTTGAGATGCAAACTTAGTATCTTAAAATTGCATAGATTTCAATGTAGCAAATTAGCCCATCTTGCTAAAAAGCATTGCTGTTTTGACACAAGTAGTACAGGAAGTTGCATCAGGTTGTAAATATAAATTCATGTAAATATAAATGTAAATAATAAACTTCAATTGCAATTCTAAACTATCAAAAAAGCAAGTAAAATGGAAATGTTTTCTTTTTAGTAACTGAATTCTTTAAAGTATTTGAATCGTGATTTTTATCTCAATATGCAAATGTATACATAAAACCTGGGCAGAGGTTTTTTTAAGTTCAACACATGAACATTTTCTTGTGAGGCCCTATTTGCAAAACAGATTTTTCAGGATCACTTATACAACTTAGGAAACAGTTTATTGACTTTGCTACCAATTACATCATTTTTTCAGCAAAGCAGTTGCCTCCAGAAATACAATAAAAATGCCAACTGAAATTTTATGCTTACAATTATGGATATCACAATTCTTTCATGATACTAAGTACTCTAATTTCGCGTATTTCAGAAATGTTAAAAGACGGAACAAGACTATTATTCTTTAGCTAATCATAAACCTCCATTTCTAAAAGCCAGAAGAGCTCTAAATTAGCCAGGTGGGACTTCAACCAATTATCAAGAGAAATTGAGTTCTGGACTAAGAATAAGAGTGACAAACTTGAAGCTTAAAACACATTTAAAAAAGCTACAAAAACCAAATACAGGGGGATTAATGGAAGTGCCTTGTCTACCCTATTGTACAGACAGCATGATGTTGTAACTAGGACTGTAATTCCAGCCAACAGGCAAAGGACTTTTTTTGTGCCATATACTGAATTGCTGTTAAACACATTCACTCAGAGTACAGTAACTGGAATTGTAAGAGGTTATAATTGGAGTTCTTGTTCATCTAAAATGAAAACCTATTTCACCCTATTAAATTCTGACAGTACGACATTTGCATGTACAGAGAGGCCGACAGCTGTAGCATTAGAGCACATCTCAGAGCCCTCCATCTCTGAAGTATTGTGTGATTACCTTCTTTTCATATTTCACAGGGAAATTCAAACTCATTTTCTTCTTATTAACAAAGGCACAATGTTATAGTTACAAGCGCTGCAGAAAACGAGGAGTGTGTGATTGGCCCACACTGCTATTTTGCATAGAGGAGATAGGAAATAACCTGAAGAGGCTGCTGTTCAGGATTCTGCTCTAGCTTTATGGAAATGCAACTTGCAGCATTTTCTTCCTCACTGAGGACAATGCACGCCTTCCGAAGGTTTCTGCATCAGAGGACCTGTCTGCACCACAGCCCCCAACAAAGGCTTCAGCAGGCACTAGATAGGGTTCTCCAACTGGCATGAAAAGTACAGACAGGGCTGAATTAAAAATACTGAAGACTGGATCCACAATGCAGACAGTTCCATTACTTGTGCTTTGCCTTGCTCAGGGTTAAATCACGACCCGGGGGACCATTTCATAGCATGAAGCAACAGCGTGAAGATACGGTTAAAGAAAGAGCAGAATGGCTAACAGATGCCTGTGCTCCCTGGCACTCCGTGGCTGCTGCAATGGCCTCCTTTTGCCACGTTTGTGGCTGGGCAAGCCACAAAGGTTGCCTAGAAGTGGGTCTGCATAGTGACATGAAGCTGCCTACTTGTCAGGCTTTACTCCAGCGAGCACAAATAACAGTAACACTGAAGACACGGGGAGTGGGTGTTAGTGTGCATTAGTAAACAGAGTAGGAGAGGCCGGGAGTACACAGTCTTGCTGCTGATGCAGGCACTACTGATGCTCTTGAGCACTCACTGCTGTTATCCCCAGTCCAGGGTAACGCTGCTTGGCCTCCGCAGTTATAAACGCACCTCTGTTTTCTAGGTGAGCAAACCTTAAGCTGGCTTGCGGGACGACGCTTGGCCCTGGTTTGTCGTTGCGTATTCATTATATTAGTGTTACCTCTGCATATGCAGAGCAGAACTTAATTCCATAGATCTAGGGAAGAACAGGTGCTTTTTTTTAGAATAGTGGTTAAAAACCCAACTTAAAATACTTGTAGAAAATTACATTTCAAATACGCCAGACCATCAGCTTTCCTTTTCTACTGAATGTTATGAAACATTACAATAAAATAATTCTATATAAGGCTATAAACTTATGATACTTTTGCTAGATCACAAGCATTCAGCTGGGAAAATGAGTATAAACAGATGTAAAATCACCTTATCAAAGATAATCAAATCACCAAACTGTGGTGAAACAGAAAAGACCTTAGGAAATGCCATAATCCACTCATGGTCTGGTGATGATTCCTGTCTTGACAAATACTTCAAATCTTTTTCCTTCATAAGGATTTCTACCACATCCCACACTCCTGTATTTCTCTTCCACTTATTTTTGCTGTTATCTGTTCTTTCTTTGGCAGCTCCTGCGTTGGTCTTCTGACTCTCCAAACATCTGTAGCTTTTTGTCATTTCTATTTCTATTTCCTCTTTCTCAGCACTCATCCTGTTTGGAGCTCTGAATAGCTCCATAACATGCACGCCTGCCTTTTCACGAGCTTGTTCTCCTGGCAGTAACAGATGAAGCACAGTGTTGGCAACAAGCCTCTGATGAGTCAATGAAACTGTGCGAAATGATGGCACAGCACATGTAATTTTGAGACAATGTGCTACACAATAAAGAAACCTGGAAACTTGTTATTAGCCTCTTTCAGAAGGCTCCCTGTCATAGGCCCTGATACAACAGGGTACTTGACCATAAGCCCAACCTTAGAGACAAGTTGTGTCTGACTTCAGACGGGACTATTTCAATGCTCAAAGTTGGCTGTGCTGCAGGTAGCCTTACTGAGCTGAGCTATGTATTGGACAGTCAACTGTAATAGTGATTAAGTTTAAACAAACAAAAAATAAACAACTGCCTTGAGCCATAAACCGCTCTCCTGTGAGTGGCCACCAGCACTGCTAGCACTGTACGCGATGCCTTTGATACATGTGGCACTTAGAAATCTAATACTGGAAGCAGAAGTGGAATAAGATCACACCATACATTTAACTATGTTCGCCTCTCGTCTCTTAATGTGGTAACAAATTCTTTTTCTTCTAGAGCCAAAAACAAGGAATGCGCTCTTCTTACATTAAGATAAAATAATTGCAGCCAGAGTACGAGCTGCTTAAGATTTTATGACAATAGATATTTTTACTAACACTGCTTTCTAGCCGGTGATGAACAGCTTGACAATAAGCCTATACTGATACTAGAATCCAGTACCAGCTTTTTACCCCCCCAGCTATCCTCGCTGACCTAAGAGGCAAAATATTTCTCTCCTAAGCTGTACCTGATCTGTAACATTTGATGTACTAAAAGCAACATTTAATGAAGGTAGCTGCTATTCTCTGCTGTCTATCACAAACCTTTTGGTCAATTTTCCTAATACACAAAAACCCCATCTCGAATGCAATGCAAGCACATATTTTAAATGTAAAGGATGTACTGGACTCTGTGGGAGTCCAAAAAAGCCAAAAAATAACAATCCATGTTTACGTAATACTGAGGCCAAGTACTCTGATGCTATACAGATCTTCTGCTTTGCTTGATGTCTATTCAAATGAGATGTGGAAGTGTATTGAGTTGCATTTTTAGCATATTACATCTCCCATCTTCAAAATCAAATAAAAACCTTTTCATTTGCTGAGAAAAATGCTTTTCCACTCTTTACTGCGGTCAGTGAATACCTTCATTTTTATCTCCCCTTTTCAATTGCTACAATTTTCACCTCTGCCAAAATTACAGAGAAAAATCATGTTAATGAATTAATAGTACATCTGTGACAGGGAGACAGCACAGGACTAAACATAGAGTCTATAAAAGGATTTTATCATTTAAAAGGCATTTAAAGATGTCCAGAATCTTAACGAAAGATAGATTTATTCACCAAGTCATATTAAAAGTTGGATATCTCCTTTAGAACTAGATTTTCTATTTGTTTGCAATGATTTAATATCCGTTCTGTTAACTTACAAGAAAACTCACAAATAGAGCTGTGAAGAAATGATAAGGAGAAGATGCTGTCCACTGCCTAGACAGTGTGATACAGACAGAAACTTCATCAGATAATATTAGCAACAGATGTGCAGTTGGGTACTAAGGTACTAGACTGATCAGATACATCTCCATAAAATATGGTCTACCTTCTTATTACCTATACCTCTGAAACAGTTCAGGTCTATGCAGAAGAGAGTGCCAACAACTCTAGGTCAGGACTGACCTGGACTTTGAGTTTCTGGCAGCTTTTCACAGTTCTGACATGATTTACAATGTTCAGTTTCCACTCTTTAAGTGAACTTCTGGTAGGTCTGAAGAGCATCTGCTGATCTATAGCGGCTGGTGACTATAGGAGGGTGGAGCAGAAAATCATAATGGCTCCTTGAAGGTAAAACAAGGAAGTAAGTTATGTGCAGGAAAAGAAATGCTGAAGAAAACTGTTTCTAATTTTTCATTGGAGTCATAAAGGACAGAAGGAAGACGCATAGAGAGAAAGATGCAATTTTTAGCCTCAACCAGAAAGCTTACTTGGAAAGAGTTGCACTTACTATACAACTTATAGCTCCTACACATTTGACTGGGTATGGATAGGAGATGAATGGCCATGCAGCCATGTCATGTGAAAAATGAGCATGAACCCTGCATTTGTACATGCTATTAGGAATTATTAACATCCCCACCAGCACCAAGAAGCCACAGGCAGATTTACCTGAGATGCATTCACAGATTTTCCAGCATAAGTCACTGCTCTTCCCTGACCTCAGCTACCTTTCTTTGAAAATCTCCCCCTGCCCCTTAAAATGTTTTGGATAGAAAGACAGGCATTCTGCATTTAGCTCTACTCCATGTCAGAATATTACAGCTGTTCCAACAAGCTGCAGCTACTGAAACTGTGCAAGAAGATTAGTGACCACCTTTAGGAAAAGCATTGATTAAACATGATAAGGCAAGCACATGGCTAAGAGAGCAGACACATGCCCTGTAACAGTGTGGCATGTGACATGGCTTGAAATCACAGTCAGAATAGAGAAGAAAGAGACTGAAAGTGAGGATGAACTGCTACGGGACAGGAGGTCATCAAGAATATGATAGACATTCTACAGGATGAGACAGCTCTGCTGCAGCAGGGAATATCATCAAGCCAGCCGAACCACAGGGCATGCCAAGGTCTGGGGAGCGGGAAGCTGCGCTGGTGTGATAGAAGTGCTGTCAAAAAAACCCAACGTGAATGGCCTAAGGATGTATGGCAAGGAAGCTGGGGCATATATGTTACATGGACAGTCCCACACCCACATATGACATGAAAGTTATTTGCACTAATTTCAGTTCTTTGGTCCTCTAACAAAGCTATCAGCTGCTTTTCTGTAGCCCAAACCACTTCAAATGGCATTTGAATATAGAGCAGATTTATGTACAGGGTGTTTCTCTAAGCTGGAAGTTGAATGCAGAAACAGTGGAATCCTTTCTCGACTGACCTCAGATTAGGAAGCCGCTAAGGGGTTTTGAGCTTTGCCTGCACACTACTGCTCTATTTTGCAGACAGTGTAATAAACACAGCTGCACTTGATGCTCAACTTGAGACATAATCCATATGCAGTTCCACCATGCACTTTCTTTGGGAACAAAGACATTTTACAAAGTTATGGGCCCTCCTTGCCAATAGCTGCTTGTTCCTGCCACAGCCCCACCACTCACCTGTTGTTCAGCTGGGCCAACACCGTACTAAGGGACTGCAGGGTCAATCAGGCGTCTGATATGATCTAAAAACCAAACAAGACACTTTTCTTTTTTAATTTTTAAAAATCTTTTTAAAGCCCAGCTCATTTTGGAACAGCTAAGAGGGCAGAAAACTGCAGTATGGGAGTGGGAAACAAGTAGCTTGGAGGAAGACAAGGAAGGAAGAGATCAAGGGAGAACGGGGAGAGACCCATAAGACATCTGTGCGTCTGAAGAAAATACACTGGGTCATTAACACTCCTGTTGTCTCAGGCCTTCTGCAGACAAGCTGCGGAATATGTCCTACCTGGGGTCTTCATGAACACAGGAGAGCAGAGACTGAGAGCAGACACTGTGCCACGGACAGAAGAGCAAGAAAGACAGAGTAGACTAATGCAAAACTTCTAACAGTATTAAAATACATGCTTATATATGAACGTCTTGAAAAAATTTAAAAGTTTATTAAAATCATCTTGCAGATTTTTTTCAAAGGACATTTTCCGTTTCGACTCAGTCCTCTCAGAACAGTGACAAAAATTTTTTTCTATACAAATGTATACAAATTACACTAGAGACAGAGCCACTGCAGTGAGTGCTATGACTAAAGAGGCAGTATTCCCTTTTTGACTGCTTCCCTGTAACTTTTAGTGTCTCCTGAGTTAGAACCAGTTAAATTACCATTAGCTTAAAACCAGCAATCAGCATCTCATAGCATCTGGCTACTTGCAGAGTCACGTTATATGCAGTTCACAAGAAGCTATATTAGAACTTGACATGGATTTCATTCACGTTACAGAAATATATTAATCCCCCCACCTTGAACTCCACATGCTGAATCAATGTGCTAAATAGTTCTGATCGAGTGGCAGATTTGTAATGCTAATAATCCTAGCGTTCCTTTGATTCAATCCCAATCTAGTAATTTATCCTGTTAAAAGTCATAGAAAATACTTTGCAATCATTGCGCCCAAATAAATCACTGTATTTTCAAATGCTTTTAAAAGTAGCAAACTGCACAACAGAAGTCCGCCTCCTGATACTTGCTGCACAGGAAAACAAAACAAAACAAAAATCCCCGTACTTTCTGCCTGGACTCGCAGCGAGCTTTTTTGTAACCCTCCCAGAGCTGGCTGAAGGCATCCTTACACAGTCCTAATATCTGCCCCTACAAGTGTTTAAAATTAGCCATTCTAGGTGTGTTTTTGTGTACCAGATGCCTTTCACAAGTATCAGAATATCAGCAGATGAAACACCATTCAGTTGCTGGAGGCGTCGAAAAAAAATAGAGTGTATTATTCAAATTTTGTATTTAACATAAGATCTATTATTTCAATAGGAGGGGAGAGGCACAGGGAAATGCATTTGCTCCCACACTAGTTTAATGTAAGCATTCATTGCCTGGATTATGTTCCCCCTTCACAGCTATGGGTTGGGTTTTTTTGAGATTTATAAACCTATGAATTGGAAATGCATGAAGTAGAATTTCAGAATATATATTAAAATGATATTTTTTTTTTTTTATAAATCGAATTACAAGGATAGCTTATGGAAGAAGCGAATACAAGTAGACTTCAATTAAGCACGGTGGAAAATTTCAAAGAGTCTTATTGTAAAAGAAATCCAGACCAATCTTGGTGGGAGTTCAAGCACATGGAGAGAACCACAACTAGCAGAGAACAAGCCTGGAGCGGCAAGGTGCTGTGGGGATGGGAATGATCTACTACTGCTGAGAGAAGGGGACCCTAGAAGGTTGGAATCTGCTCCTGACACACGGCAAGATTTGGCTACGCAGCCCCTTTTGTCAGTTTCTCCATTCTTAAAATTGAAATTTTTTTATCCTTGTAAAGAAAATTATCCAAAATTTTAAAAAGAAGTAATTAAAAACAATTTGAAAAATTCTATTAGTTACAGATCCTGCTTGCAGAGAGATACCAGTAAAAAAAGTCTTTAAGTATTGTATTAACAATTGTGAACATCTACTTAATGAAGTATATTTGTTTGCTACCTGGATACTTGTCTGGCATTGTGGTCTGCCATGTGAACTGCTGCTCATACACGCAGCCCAGGGAAATTTAAGGAGCACCATCTGGGTACAAATATATACCAAGTAAAGCTATAAATAGATCAAGCAAGTTCATTACATGCATGAGGTACTTGCCCGCATGAGTATTTTCAGCATGAGGGCCCAAGACTGTTAAACTAATCTCTACAGTTTTCCTACAAACAACCTTGTCTTTTTAGCTGAGAAGCTAAACACTTTAACAGAATTTTTTAATTTCATATCTGAGCTTATCATGCAGTATACATGTCCAGATGGAGAAGAACACAGAGACCACTTTCTGACTCATTTCTAATCAAGCAGTTGGAACAATATGGGAACAACATTTATTTTATTTTTTGTACCCAGAAACTATGAGAAACTCATCTCCAGATGGAATCTCTTGCTTCGAGTACTCTGAAATGCTAACGAATAGAAGACAAATGCCCATCCCCCTTCTGTTACACCTATGCATACACAAGCTGCAGGACAGCATTATGAGTTGACTGTATAATGCATTTTATTTAAATTCTAAGACCTGAAAGGTTAAGGACTAGACCTGGCTGAGACATAGTTTTTCTTCCTCCCTCTCTCCTCAGTCCCTCCCAAGTCAGAAAAGCGCACAGAAAAAGGACTTCTTTAAAGCAGTCTAGACATTAAAAAAAAAAAAAATCCATTTTTTTCATTTTTTTCCGTGTTTTGCACAACTGCACTTGAAATGAACCCCATGCCACGTAGACTCAAAATAGGGCTGTTTATACCTACATTAATTGGCAAAATAATATATATATCAGATATCTACATGCCTTGGCTGATCTGTGAGTTCAAGACCAGGTGCGGGTTATCCGCTGTAGCCAATCTCCCTGGAGGAAGTTACTATTTTTAGAGATACATGTGTGTGAATAAGGAGACATAGACATACACTCACATCCGTATCTAAAAAAAAAAAAAAAAAAAAAAAAAGGTATTTAGATACCTAGATGGAAGTTATGTGCACAAATGGGTCCAAATCTGTTTTAAGCAGGCAGAGAGGCAGAGTCTTTTCTCTGTTCTGTTCCTTTTATAGGAATTCAGTCAGAAATAAATTCTTCTTAGCACACACTTCTCAGGCAAATTCACAATGCTTTACTCAAACGATCCCTTCAGTGTGTTGCATTTGCTCATATTTCTAAAACAAAGCATTTGTCAGAGTTGCCTGTCAGTAGTTGCAGGCTTCACGTTTTTGCCCACACTACGTTTTGTACAACTGTGACTGATGTTGTTATATGGTTTGTTATACGGTTACCACCATTTCTCTGTGAGATTTAGGCAAGCTTTGAGGATGATGAAAACAAATGCATGAAACATAACGCTGATACCACAGTACATTGCTAATTAGATCCTTTATTTTTAATACTCAAATGAATACCAGTGCAGCTCTCTTTATAGTACCTGCTGATCATAAGGGTTTTCCATGCTGGATCTATCTGCAATAGATAAGGTAAGTGCTATATGCCCCTACTGAAATCTGATTATCTGAACATGTACCAGGGCCAGAAATTTCAGATTAGAATTTTAGACTGAACGTGAATTTCATAACTCTTTAAATTACTTGAAACAAGATTTTGATATGAAATGCTCCAGATCTAAGATGTTCAGAAACTTGCATCAAATTTAGCAAATTTTAGTACACAAGACACAGCTGAAGATATGAAGGGGATGTATTTAAGTTGTACAGTTGACTCCAAGGTTTATTTTAAGCCAATCTTCAGTTCAATAATAATTTCTAGTTATTCTCTGAATATACAACTCAGATGCTGTATCATGCTGTTATGGACGTTTACATGCTATTTCATATGCCTGTTTCCCTTCCCCTTAAAAAGAAGAAAAACCAAAACAACCCCCCCCAAACAACAACCAAAAAACCTAACAAACAACAAAACACATGTAGACTCCCAGGGAGGAATACTAGTCGTTAACTATTGGAAATTTCCCTCTGCTGGTAATGTTCCTGCTGCTCATATATTTCTATGTTCAGATTGCATCAGAGACCAATTCTGCCCATATGTGAGAGGACGTGAAAGGAGGGTAACTCTATTTACCTTGGTTCTTGTATGACAGCTTATGTTCTCTCTCTTCATTTAGCTTTTATGCCTTGGATGACTCAGTGCCTAAGTACAAGCAGATCAGAACTACCAGCTTAAATTATGAACTTCAGCTACCCTGTTATTTCTATGCTGAATCACCTATCTGGATCTCTCCTTTGATTTCTGATACTTTTATGTAATTGTAACATTTCTATTAAGCATAGCTGTACATTTGATATTTCTGTCCGCATTTAGCCTCTTACAATTAATATGGATCAAAGAGATCAAAAGGCAAAGTGTCTTTAGGACACAGCAATGCCTATGCTAAGAGACAGAGATTCTCTCATTAGCAAACATCTCTATTAGCAAAGAGATTGACTGTGTTGGGGGGACTGTACTAAGGCATACTGAAGACTTACAAAGGGGTTAAACAGTCACAGATTGCCAAAATGAAGGTGCAGTGAAAACTGGAAATAAACCATTTGCAGTACAAATCACACCATTCAATATCTTGTCATCAGACCCTGAAAAGAGAGAGTGATCTGAAGCACGTTACAGGAGCCAAATGAGATTAACATACCAGTGGTTTTGAAAATCCCACAAGCTCTCAAAACACATCAGCATCACTCAAAACACAATGTGCGTGTTAGAACAAAGGCACTGAAATCGCCATGCAGTATTGCCTGCACTGTGGTCTCTTCAGCTGAACAGTATTTCCAGGAAAATTAAGAAAAAAGAAAAAAAAATAAATTCACCAACCAACCACATATTCCAAGATCTAATACGTAATCCTCTGTTCAGAATAAATTCAGTCTGTATTAAATGCCATCCTAACTTGGCCAGACTGGAAACAGGTAAGGAATGACCTCTGGTAGGCTTAATGTGGCTAGACTTTGTTTCTCTAACTATTTTTGTGACAACTGTCCACATCTGTTTGGTATGTAGGTGGAGGGTGTAAAACACAGATTCCGTTCCTTCATTGGAAATTGCAAATACTAATTTTGAGCATTCTCCTAACAGCCAGCACTGAAGCACTCCCCTCGTGATAAGGCTGTCATCATTGCCATTCCTTCTGAGCATACCAGTTAGTCAAAGAAAGGTGTGAAAACCATACTGCTCTCACCCTCCAAATATAGGGCAGGTCTTTCTGCAGGGCGTCCAGCCAGCACTTCTTGGAGATTTAGAAGCTTTTATCTCAACTATGACTTCTGTCAGGCAGACACCTCTCTTGCAGCTCTTGTGGACACGGCTGGTCCCTGCTCTGAGAGATGAGCTAGCAGGCACATGCATCTTGCAAACCAAGCTTTTCAGCCTCTTCCTGCAACGCAGCTCTAACACCAGCACCCCCCTCCCCTCAGATTCCTTTCATTTCACACAAAAGCCGTAAGCCTTGCAAGAACTAAATTTTAGCTGTCAGTAGATTTCAGAAAAATTTGTTTTGAAGCCCGCTGTCAGAAACACACACAAGACATGACCTGCTATTCTCAACCACTTCAAAAGGTAAGAAAATTAACTTCTCCCTATATCATAAATGCAGCAATGGCTACATAATTTATACAATCACTCGAAGCCAGGTGGACCTTTTATTAAATGTGCTGGAGAACTACTTACAGCTTCAAGGCACTCACAGGCTAGCCCATAATTTTATTCAAATATAAAATGACCTTAATGAAGCCCTGGTGTTGTCTGTCGTGCAATTCACGTGAAATGCAGACTGTTAATACTTCACCGAGACCGCCCGTGAAAGACTGGTATTATTTCTGGTGGGTTGTGATGAACGGGGCTTTTCTGTACTTGACAACAATGCGTTAAATGCTATGGGGGCAGCAGAAGATATCTAATGAGTTCAGGTATTTATTTTCTTGCTTTAACTACTTGGCAATGAAATCCTTAGGAAGTTTTGGCATTGACTCCAGCAGGGTTAGGATTTCAGAAGTAGAGGTTACAAATTAACGGCATAGGTAAGTGCATTGCTGGCAATCATCAAACTTATAACGCTTTTTCTAAAGGAAAGATTTGGGCGTTGGAATTTTACAGAATGGTTATTGGTTTTCTCTTCATTACACTAAAAAAATGTAAATAAATGAAACGGGGACTTGGGAGACTCTTAAAGTAATCATGACTAACCTGAAAGTTCAGAAATTAGCACATGAGCTGGCCTGAAAGCCATCTGCATAAAGAAAATATGGCCTGTGAAAAGTCAGTTTAAAGCCCAGTCTAATCCCAATACCCCATGTAAAAACTATGGAGACCATCATACTGGTGCTGGAGAATTTTTTTTTTCCCTGTGTACTTCTTGTGACTTTTCCAGCCAAACCATTTGCGTGCTTCTTCAAAGTAGCTAGAGAAGTGGATCTAAAATTCATCCACCTTCATACATTCTTTCAGTTTCCATGACACCAAGCATAGCATCCTTCCACAAGAAAAAGGTACAATCTCTTCATTGCTATAGCCTGAGGGTGCTGACATGCTGTGAATATTATCCCTTTCAGTGATAGGAATATTGCCATTATAAAGATGGAAAACAAAAATGAAATTTTAATTATTTTTTTTGGTAGCCGACTGAATATTGTGCACTTGAA
This sequence comes from Rissa tridactyla, assembly GCF_028500815.1. Lineage (NCBI taxonomy): Eukaryota > Metazoa > Chordata > Aves > Charadriiformes > Laridae > Rissa > Rissa tridactyla. The sequence continues at coordinate 71,239,396 of NC_071470.1, forward strand.
TAAATTCGACAATGCACTCTCAGATCCTGAAACTCTTGCCAACAGGTGGAGACAACTGTTGGATAACAGCATGAACATCAGGTTTATTTTCAAGTTAATCAAACCTGCAATAATTCTCCAATGGATGGATTCAAATTCTGTTTTATTAAATAAGGAGACACAGGAGAAGACAAGCTCGGGCCCGGGCCTGTGAAAAGTATAGCACTCACAGATGGATACTAATCACCTCCACTCCCACCAATGTCCATTCACATTGAGATTATGGAGGATCTTTGAGGCTTGTGCTGGTAAATACAGATTTGCAGAGCACTGAAGACACTACTGAGTCACCTCAGGTATTCATTAATACTTTGTGTATTATACATTAGTATTTGCCTGGTGTGGCAAGTCTTACTGTGATGTTAACACACTTATCATGGGGCATCCTTACATATTTAAAAGGTTGATAAAAGTCAGTATTGTATTATTTCCAGGCAGATCTCTTTAACTGAATATGGCAGTTAACTTGTTAGGAACGTCTAATGAAGGAATATCCATTCATTTTACACTTCCCTCCTCCTTGGTTACAGTTTCCCATCCTCTCAACATACCCTCAACAACTGCCCAAGTGGCTGCAAGGTCTCTTCAAGGGATGATGCAAAGTTTTATCTACTGGAACCAAATCTGCAAAACATTACAATAATTACTCCCAAACTGGAATGGGCGTAAGGTATGGAGCTGCTATGTATCTGATAGGCCTTAGGTATGCACATATTTCCAAATTAGGCAACTCCCTGATTAGCAAGAACTGTTGGGTGGCTATTCTAAATTACAAGAACTCCTCTAGCTCACCTAGCAAGTACAATTGACTAGTTGCTATAAATCTCTAAGCCATCTGCAAATAACTAACCAGCTGTCCACACTTGTCGCAGCTGTGATTGTTCCTCTGCATGCACTGGTAAAAGACATCAAACAAAACACAGTTAAGAACATACAGCATCTGGGTTTTACAGCATTTGGGTGGTCAACTCTTTCTCAGATCGAAGGGGAACAGTGTTCACTGAAAGTTGAGAGAAGCGACTTTGGTTCTTGCTGTGACGCAGACACGTCTGATAACCCAGAACTATGCGGAGAAACGTAAAATAATGAAAGCATCTCTTTTAATAGGCATTTACGAAGCACCTGTTTTATGAAACATATGAAGTATATATCTTGTATTTACAATAAGGCATTTTTATTTATAATTGTAAGGACCTTGACTATTCACGGTGCAACAGGAGGGCATAAAATCCCACAAGATTACCACAGTAACATTCTTAGTAATAAACCTCTGGGCTACATCAGACACTTCTACCTCTTTCATAGAAGACATTTTCTCATAAAACCACTTTCAATGACATTTAGTCACAGTGCTCAACTTCTGGCCCATTCTCAGCAAGAACTAAACATGATCTTAACTATAACCATTTGTGTAAACATCATCCCAAGCTGGGATATGAAGCATTCTCCAAATTACCTTAATATAATGTAGACATCAGAAATAATGTCTATCCTGAATTTTAGAATACCTACTAGTGAGTTTTATGACAGCAAAATCACTGCCTTAGTAAAGTGAAAAGTGATTTTTAAGTATCAGTCTCATTTGCAAATAAGAGATTTTAGGAGTTGCCGTATTGATCTAAGCACAGGGTGAGACACAGTTATACTTGCCTCCTTGCTATTATTACTACCAAACAGTCTACTGTTTTACACATGCACAGTAGCTCCAGTTTTGCAGGCTAATCCACAACAGATTGGTCTAGTCAGAAACAAAGATAACAGCCTTGTGATAAAGCTAGCAGAGTTATCTTTGCATTGGCGAAAACTGTTTCTGGTCTATGGACATAAAATAAATTGTCCAGAAAAGACCAACAGCAATCATTGGGCTGACTCAACACAGAATTGGCTAAGAACTAAGAACAGATTCTACACATTGAACGTACAAGATAATCAATAGAAGATATTCTATACTAAAAATTCATTGCTTGCTTTGTTATTTGTCATAAGTCTAAGAGCAGAAAGATGGGTATATAAATTAGTTAATGGGAATGATGCCTTTAATTATTGGAGAAAGAGTGATAGATCATGCATATTTAGAAACCAAATAATATCAATTATCTGTTGCCACTGAACTGCTAACAATTAGAAATTATTAATTCAGAAAAAAATAGTTATACAGTCATATTTTTTATTAAAAATAGGCTATGGGCTCTCGTAACTTCCATCTCAGTAAGTGCTGGTTAGTAGACTAGGACAGAAAAATAAAAGGAAAAAAAAGACTGACTGGGACGTAGATGGATAAAGAAAAGAGAATATCTCTAGAGGAAAAAAACCCAACCAAACAAACTATAGAACATTGAAATTTTCCTATGTGCTTTCTTAAGCATGGGTTAGCAGGCCAGGGAAGTAAAAAGGACAGATGAGTTCCCTGAAGAATCTATATGCACTAGAGGATCTCGACTGCCTTAGACATAGCTCTTTACTTTGCCATACAGTTAAGCTGTTTGGTAGCTTTCTCTAATTCACCTATGGATCTAGCTGGGCAATACTCTGTGAGCAATACAACCCTCCATACTCAAACACCAAGCAACACACAAAACTGCTAAAGGCAACTAGCAAACGCACAAGCTCAGGCCTGAGCACAAAGTGACTCCCTCATCATCTCAGGGAGCATTCCCACCACCTGTAAAGGCAGCAAGGAAAGACTGGAACCAACAGCAATGGGGCAACAAACAAAGATATTTCAAAGATCATGACACTGGGTACCAGTGAGAAATGGGTGTCAGGGCAGAACTGAGATGGGGATAAAGGTATATGGATTAGTCAATTAAGTTTCATAGTCTCTGAGAGGAAGAATGTCTCCCCACTGATGACGCCACAAGGGTCACAAGCTACTTCCATGGCTATTATCAACATGAATTCACTTCTCCAGGTTTCAGGTTCGTTCATGTGACTTTCATCTAATGGCTATTTTAGCCATTTCTCTGGCAAAGTCAATGATGATACTATTGGCTTTTGAAGTATTTCATCCCTACCTGTGATAGCTTTGCCACTCTGGGTTGCATTTAATCATGATATTCCCTTTTGCTGGCACTCAACATTTAAACAGAAGTTTTGGAAGAGAAAGACTTTCAACTTCTTTTACGATGTGAGACAGATGCTCCAGCAAATGCTTGTTTTGTGGAGGCTTACAGGCAGCTCTCTGCATTCGTTGGCTATCTTCAGGCACAAAAAATAGAAGTGGCTCTGACTACGTTTTTCTCGCAAGTGCCTTTTCTTGCAGCTTCCTCTTCTATAAACAACAGTCACAAAAAGTAAAAAAACCTGACATTAGTTCATCACTGTCACCCAGCTAAGTTCTTCCCAGATGATAAAGGACACGGTATGCAGAGATCCCGTCTTGAAAGCTGACGCTTCAGGCCATAGGGTTTACCTCTGCCTACTGTGCAGCGCTTCTGCCAGACCTGTTTTGACAGTCTCCAAGTGTGGAAAAGAGCTGGGTGGTAGTTCCAGAGAGGTACCGTCCCCAAAACCGTAAAGGACTACCACGATCACCTTCTCTAACCTTCCTTGTACACATACTACCACAATTTTCCCAGAAAATAGGATAATTTTTCCAGGACGTGACTTTTAGAGAGCTAGCCAAGCCCATTCAAATAACATTAAGTTACAGGCAATCGTTTAGGAAATCGCATCTTACTACAACCCTGAATTTGTCTCACTTCCACTGACAACTACTGATCCTTGTTATATCTTTGTCTGTGATGGCAATCTTTATCTCATACCAAGTACCATTCTCGTGTGTATCTAGACACAGTGCTAAAGTCATGCATATACACAGCAAGGGCCAAAGATCTTATAGTTTAGGGACCACACTATGGGAAGTCAGAAATCTGTTGGCACACTATCACAGGGAGAAGAAATCCAGCATTACAAACTTTAGTTCAATTTCTTTAAATATAGTTGTCATCAAATACACGCACTGATTCCTGCAGAAGTGTAATATTTGAGTTGGGAAGAAGTCAGGTCTGTGCTCTAGGGTGGAACTAGCATCCAAAGCTGGAAGAAGCTGATTAAAATGCAATATATCATCAAAAAAGGAAAGGGAAACCAAACTGTTTCTGAACCTGAAATTCTGAGACATGAAAGGTTTACTAAAATAAAAACTTTCTTCAAACTCAGAAATGCAAGATCTTTTCTGGAGAGCAAAAACTTTCCAAAACAGGGTGGTTTTTTTTGTTGAAAATCCATTTCACTACTAAAGAAAAAACAGTTTTGATGGAAAAATTCACAGTCAGGTTTTCTAGTACTCAGCAGCAGGAATTTAATCTTCTTCTGCAAAAGCATGAAAGAGCAGATCTTCCTCTTTACATAGAGGGGACCATAATTTAGTCTTTTAAGAATTCATGAAAAAGACTTAGGAGTGTTCAGCTCAAAGCCATTCTATGCATAGCAAATGCGCCGTGCCTGACTGGCAGTCTTCTGTTCATAAACGACACCGCCACACTTCCCGATTGCTGGTGTCCCACCTCTCCAAGCTGACCCCGAGCAGCAGACAGCAATCAGCAGATGTTCTTTAAACCCAGAGTCAGAAAGAGCATAATCCTACTATGCTTCCCCTTACTTTGTATGTAAAGCAATAGCCTTTGGCTATTTTTGTCAACATGGTAAGGCGTGGGGAGAAAGGAAAAAAAAAACAACAACCTAGAAGAGAGGAAATAGGTGCAGAGCACATGAAAAGAGATGTGAAGACAAAAAAATAGGTGAGAAGTCCAAGAGAAAGATTTATTGGAAGTGTGGAAAGTAAAGAAATTATACCTCCCCGAAAAAAAAAAAAAGAGAGAGAGAAAACTAAGTAGGAAATGAAGAGGCTAGAGGATTGAACAAAAAATAAGGCAAGACATCAAAGGCAGTATTTAACGAGACATAATGGATTTTACTCAGACAGCTCCTCTTCTCCAGTGTGAAGAGTCTTGATATAGTATTTAGTAAAGGTATGAATTTCATGGACAACCAGATGGTATTTCAAACACATGGACATATAAAGAGCGATAAGAGACCAGGCACAGAGATTACACAATCTCGCAAAAGCCGCCTCACTCAAGGAACACGATACTGGCAGGTAAAACTAGAAGACAGGGAGTGTATAATAAAAGCTTAAAAAGGCACAAGAGGGGAAAGCGTATTCTGTACAAGAAGCAATCATGAACGAGACTGCAGCATCAGACTGTTCTGTTTTAAAGATTTATTTTTTTTTTTTGGTATAAACACAGACGTGATTTAAGAATCTCTATTACAGAGTCTTCTGAAAGGGCAAAGGAACAGAAATGTATTTCTGTCTTCTAACAGAATATACTGAAACGGAAAAGGAAAAAGCATACTAACATTTTAGCTAGCATCACAGAATGTAAAACCAGAGAGATCTTTATCAGGTACTGATACAGAACTCTTGCATAATTGGAAAATCCAAGAAATCTTTTATAGTGAAACTTGTTAGACACCCAGAGCTTTGATAATAAGGGACTGGAATTGCTCTGCTAGTATGACAGTAACAACTAGGTGTAAAAGCTTCTCAAGTGCTCCACAAAACAATTTAAAGAAAAAAATAAAACCGTACAGCTTATTGTACTGGGTCTGAACCCAGCCAACCCATAACACATATACAACTAATAACAACACATTTTACACTAATCTTAAGATTAGACATATATGTTAATTAAAGGTGGATTCAAGAGCCTGGTAGGTAGATTCATTCTTAGTACTGCTGTGTAATGTCAGACACATTCAACACAACATAACAGTGACTGTGCTAGAAATTACTTTTTTGACAAGGACTGCAAGGTGAAACAATAAATAGAAGAGCACAGTTTAATGATGTGTGATTTACAAAGCTGGAAGCCAGAGATCAATGTGATGTATAATTCTTTTTAAAATACATATATTATCTGGTGAGATACTCTTACAATGACTTGCAGAAACAAGATGCCTTGTAAGGAGAGATTTCAATAGTAAGAGGCAAACCAAAGAGCATACAAAAAGGGAGGAAGCCCAATGGATGGAATAAATTGTGGGGAAGAATAACATCCTATATAATTAAGCCCATGTTCAGGGACAAACGATGATGGTTCATAGACAAATATGTCAGTAGTAGGGGGCTGTCTTGGCAGAGGAGCATACAGAGATATACTTTGTTATGGAGCACCCCAGTGCCAGGGGTCCCCTCCCATGATAAAGGCTTCAAGACACTATGGAATATAAATTAATTTTAAAAAGCTATTTCTCATTATGTGTGTAGCACAAGGGAGCACTCGACAACTCATCCTATTCCATGTATCCCTGGAGGAACTACATTCCTATGCAGATGTAATGTTTAAGAAGTATACAAGATATACTCAAACCAGGACTCCAGAGAATTACAAGGCCACAATTTACGTTTCTGTGCTTTGGGAACTAAAAAGATGAACATTTTTTTCCTCCAGTTTTGTCTCAAACTGAAAATAAGGTTAAAATAAATGGTCTACCTTTCCAGTTTACAGCAGGGGCTATTACATACATAGACACAGTTAAACACATCAAATTTGAGACTGAAACTCTGACAGACCCTTAGGTCTAGCAGTATAATTGAATATCACTATGATTATACTGTCAGAAGCAAATGAACAGGCACTTCACTTTATTGATGTTATTTCCAAGTCACTCTTCAGAGGGAAAAGAAATGAACAATTATTTGAAAAAGCTATTATATCTTTAAGTAGCAAAGAATCAAAGATGTTAGCTTTTCATATTTCAATGTAGAATAGCAATAAAACAAACAGGTTAATCTTTTCATCATCTCCTTCACTTCTCCTCAGTTCAGTTTTCTAAGGTTTATCTCAAATAATTTACTAAGAGGAGCCAAAAAATAAATAATGCCCTTGTTAAGCCTCTCTTGTAAAACACAGCTGCTGTGTTTTGTTTCATAAGCAAAACAATCTTTACAACCTTTCTCCACCTACTAGAACTGGTGAAAGAGGTGTTTCCACTCATCCATTTTTTGAACTAAACCCCATTGTTTCCACCAGCATGGTAAGAACCTAAATCAGTAATTTTCAACCTATCCTGGCTGGGGAATTACTTCTAAGGGGTCCATGAAATGCACTGAAGAACAGTAAGCCTATTATTGATGAGCCTCAATTCACAGCAGATTCATTCGCCAACTCGTAGGTTTATGAAGCTTGGCATCCACTAATATGGGCAGCGGGTCAGAGAGTACATATAACGCTGGTAGATTTAATACAGTAAATTTTAAAAATTGAGGTTTCACTCAAGTGATTTGGGTTTTCTCCTCCAGATAACAGAACCGTAGTTCTTAATAGAACCTTCTGAGATGCTACATCTAAATGCAGTCATGAACAAGCAGGAAACCCTGGGGGGTCTCTAACCCCTGCTCACCCACATTCAGGACCTGGTCAAACTGTGCAGTGGTTGACCTGTGGCCTACCCATCTAGTTTTCTTTTCCAGAGAAACCAAAAGACTAGGGAGGGAAATGAGGAGTGAGCTGGGCACAAATGAAGTCCTGGGTCACATCCCACTACGGAATCAAGACACAGCAGGGTAAGCCTGTTTGGACATAACATAAAGTTACAAAATATTTTACCTCCTCTTTCTTCTTGTAGTTGCCATATACTGCCCTAAATTGTGTGGTACCACAGATACAGTTGGTTTTAAACCTTATCCTTTAGCAGTTACGCCTCTGCCAAGATGACTGTGGAAGTTATGAGAATTAAATATTATTTCAAGATATAGTATTACTATTTAATATCCTCTTACATTTTACATTTCTTGCCTCAGCACCATTCTGCTGCTTACATAGACAGCAGTTGGTTCTGAAGCACCCCAAGATTCTTTCCCGTGAAAGGTTCTTTTCTTGTGAAAGATTCTAGCACTGTGAGGGTACTAGACGATAACGCTGTAGGATGCAATCCTGCATTAGTAAGGTGACAGATTACACGGACTACTCAGTCTTTTCTAGATCTGATTTCTATGAGTCAATGATTGTATTGTTCTCTCCCTTCTGTACCAAAGAAGTCATCAAGTGACCAGTACTCAAACTCAACTGAAAGGGCAGAAGTCGGGCTTGTCTTGAATGCTCTTTCTGTGCAGGTTAGCTATGCAGAAGTTATTGGGAAGTGGAGAAATCATTGGGCTATCCCTTCATAAAGATCTAACTCCTCATCAGCCTGGCTCATGGTGTAAGGAGGCAGAGGTCACTTGAAACTCAGTCATCTCACATGATAATGCGCTATGAGCTCCATCAAACAAGTGCGGCAAAATAATGGGTTCTTTTAGTCCTTTGTTTACATGAGAAAAGTAGAAAGTGCCCTCACCTCCTACCAGGAAAAGTGACTCTTAAAGTGCCAATACTGAACTAACTGTAGGTTTCTCTCCCCTTTTGCTGAAAATGTTCCTGTACTCTGTGGGGTACCATGTATGGGGGCAGCACAGAAATGTATCTGCATGAATCAGTGAGCTACAATGGGGTTAACATGCTAGCCACAGGCTGCCACAGTATTCTAAGAACCCAAGGTAACACATACCATTTTAAAGCCAAAACACCAACGGGACTAGAACAAACCACCACTTTATCAAAAGCAAGCCATTCTCCTAAGGACGGCATACCAAAAGGAGGTGCTCCAGATTCACGGGCAGCACTGAGAATCAATGCTGATACCGATTTGTTTCTGAGGAAGATTTTCTTCTTTCTGTGTCACTTCCTACTGCAGAGATCTGAAGATAGCACCTGTATGAATATCGTTGCAAACAAATGCTGACAATAACCAAAGAGCATGCAAAAAATCTAACTGCTTTTGCAATCAGTAAACTTGGAGGATCAATGCAATCTTCAATGAATCAATACTTCACCACTTTGAAGGGAAAGCTGTACCTTATGACTTGATCCAGAGCTCAGTGGACTTGCTGTCTTTCCACTGACTGCAAGCCAGTCGTGAACGTGAAAGAAGATGTGAGATTCAACAAGGCAAAAAGCATCTTATCTAACGACAAAACTCAGTGCCCCAATGCTGAAGTGGTTGTGCAAGTAGTGCTGCAGACTAAGGTTATTTTGTTGTTGTAGTTCCTATAGGTCAAATTCATCCTTTTAAATTTAGTTAAAGCTAAACCAGTCACCTAACATCACAAAGTCCCCCCACCACTTGGCATAACTGAACACATCCGCAGAAATGAAGTCTAGCACTGAACCACAGCAGAACTCGCAGGCAGAAGTGTGGCTCACTAGCAAACGCAGTGGGACAGCTTGTCGGCACTACTGCTGACTCTAGCCGATGTTATAAATCCTTGATTTTGATAAATATCGAGAACCAGTTTTTGAAAAACTACCGAAAGCCAGGCCTACATGATGGATCCAGGAGCTCCTCTGAGTTCCTAACACCTCCAAGTTCCACACCCCAGCCACCCTTCAATTTCACGATGGATAAGGCTCAGAGATGCACTAATCTCCATCTCCCTCCCCCATTGAGTCGCTTTCTATTAGGAATGAATCCTGGGTGCCTGGAACGGAACATAATTATGGCAGGCCCTGGAAGCCTGAAATCTCCAACCCTTGATTAATTGACACTTATCCATATGTAAATTCAGTGTGAATGCTCTCAGCACATTTTCCTCATTAGAATTCAACAGAAGTTTAGGCAAACAATTGTTTTAGTAAAGGAACAAATGTAGCTACAGTACTGAATTAAGTCTGTAAAGAGAGAAATCTTCAACTTCAGTGTTTAATTTGCACATCAGTACAAATCTACAGGGGAGCCCAAACCCAAAACTACTACCAAAGCATCTTAAAATATGTAAAAGGCAAGCCCAAAGTCATTGATCATGGAACAAAAACCTGAGTACAAGGGAAGAAACTGTTTTTGAACTGAATGCGCATAGATCAAGGCTGGCCACAGAGTATGTGTGGAGGGACACACCGGGTTTCGCAGTGGGATGGCCATGCCCTCCTCATGCAATCTGGCACGGACGTGCTGCACTTGAGGGCCAAAGAGGGAAGGAAGAAGTCAGAGTCATCTTAGGCCACATACAAGATTCATGTCTCAAAGATACAGTTGACACTTGCTGCCAGTCTGTACGAGCCATTACAAAAAACGAGGCATCTGCCCCTCATTGAAAACGGGCTGGTCATACGCGCAGCACGTGCATTGAAATTTGTGATGGCATGCCCTGGAAAAGCAGAATACGGAGAATGCAAAACCGCCTGACTCACACATGCTTCTGGTGCAAAATACTCAGGGTGCAATTTACTTCGCATAATAATCATATCCATTCTGTGAGATACTCTGCTGCACCCCAGGATTCAAGCTGAATATTACAAACTGTATTGAATACTAAAGATTTGACATTTACCCACATATGAATCATGTGTACAGTGGCAGTTACCATCCCTCCCTAGCCCCAAGCACCTGATAGATGCCCATGTTAGAAGTAGTCAACCAAGGTTCCCTCAAATAAGAGCTGGAGAGAGGGAAGTTCTCACCTTGACTCATCTTCTGGAAGGCTCCCTTACTCTACGGATTCAGAGCTGGGAGGAAGTGTTAGGACTTGTGCTACAACAGGTAGTAAGAATACTTCCAATTGATGCTAAGTTATTAAATGTAGACACTGTGGCTAGAGCCTTTTCAAACAGAAATAAGAGCTAATTTGTTCTGAATAAGAAAAAAGACCAATCAGAAACCCTAGCCAACATCATGGATTATTCCTCTGGAGAGAAAAAGAACATCCTCTATATTATTAGAGCACTCTTCTACTAGAAAAGTTGATTTTGGAGAAATAAAAAGCATCTGAAACAAAAATTCCAGATGCTTTTGTTCTTTCTCTGGTTAAAGCCCACTTAGTCAAGAAGCAAACAAAATTGGACTCACTGCTCTGATACCATACTTCAAACCAATAAAAATAAAGATGCCGGTTTGCAAAGGCTGTAGCAGATGATGCAAAAGCAAAGTGTGTCCTAGCACGAGAACCACAGAGCTCTGCACTCCCTGTCAATGCACATGTCACAACTCTGCCTCGCTCTTCTGGATTTGCAAGCAGTGACCTAAGTACAAGCTCCCTGAAAGCAAAGGCTTTCAAACACGGTGACTGAACTGGTTCAAATAGCACACTTTGTCTGTTCTGTCTGGTACACTATAAATAAATCCTGGAAAGCTGTATTTGAAGATTTCCACAACAAGCTCCGATATAATTCCAACCTGGTTTTGATTTGGGGTTGGCAGTGTTGTCAGGGTAGGAGGTCTACCAACCCTCCTTCGAATTCAAGAATGGTATCTTGCTACAGTTGCCTATAGGTTTTAAAATCAGGAGGCACCATGTTAGCAAAGGGTCATTGGCATGCACTGTAGCAGAAAACAGGAAATATAATTAAGCATACAGCTGTGAGGTAAGATCTTTGGCAGGAGAGAGTGAGCTTTGGGAAGAAAGTGGCAAGGGCAAAGCACTATGAAGTAGCACAGTAACGCGGTCAAGAAGGGGAATGAAGCATGGGGTAGAGATGAAGAGATGGGTGTGGAGGTGGGAGGAGCAGATAAAGCAGCACAAGGCGATAAAATGACAGTAAAAGAAAGAAGGCAAAGCATACAGAAGAGAAGAACGTATGTAAGGAAAAACATCTCTCTTAGGAGTAATAGTTCTTTAGTAAGGAAAGGAACCACAAGGTTACGCAACAGGATATACTGTTTTCTGTATAGAAGGAGTTTATTTAAGCTTATATGAAACCTCAAAAAAAATCTGTGGGAGAAAAGAAAAAAAAAAGAGAGAGAGAGTAACATCATATTTCTTTCGACTTTTAAATTGCTCTTTAGGTCATATTTCACCCTCCCCTCCCACCCCCCAAGTATTTTCCAGGATGGAATTTTCTTCTTCCCACTCCAGGATTTGGCGTGGGCAGAGCACCGCAGATGCTGCTGAACTCAGAAACCAAGAGCCTGATTCATTCTTCCCTTGAATCTTGTGCTATCATTTAGCCTGGGACCGAGCAAACGGCAAAGGCTGCAACTCAGAAAGATAGTTTTACACAGCTTGTACGTTCACTTTTTCTCAGCATAACGGTGGTACAAGAGGAAGAGTAAAGATAAATCCAGTTCTGAATCCCTGCTAGTTTGTCAAGTATTTAAGACATGTTTAATTATTTTCCCTCCTGTTCCAGCAGACTTATGTTCTAAAACTCCTCTGAGTTTTGACTGTACGCAGAGGGCACGTTTTCCCTAAGGTAAGGCCAACAACTATTTTTCAACTTCACAGAACAAAAATCCTGAAAATGAAGACAACCTCATACAATCAATCAAGTCCAGATTATTTTCTGCGAGCTTCATTTCAGCCTCTGGTACTGTACAATCACACTGCTGGGTAGCAATCCAGTACTCAAAAAGGATTCTCAGAATAAACTGTAAGGAGTCATATGACATAAAAGAAGCTGCCCCCAAAATAAGTGATACAGTATTTGCATTTTTGAAGGCTGAGGCCACTTTCAGTAAGAAAGATTTCCTGCTTACTTCATTTTAGACTTTAAAACAAACAAAAGCTCTAACATTTTAAAAGGTTAGACACATTTTTTACTCCCACTGTTTCTTAATAAAACACCATTTGTGTGGGAAACCAGCTTAGTGCATACTTTAAAAACAGGCAAACCATTAATTGATCCAGCATGTTGGCAGTTTTCGAGAAACTCACTAGACAAGAAAAAGCAATGCATCTTAAGTTTGGAAACAGCCTGAGATTTACTCTAAGGGTGCATAAGTATGCCAAGCTCCTACTACTTTACACTGCTTAGGATATAATCTGTGATACTTAAAGTACCAAGAAGTATAATCTGAACAGCTACTAAACCATGTGCAGGTTATAAAGCACAGTTTTAAAAAGCTCAAGAGGTTATGAGTTGCTTGTCTCACAAAACCAATGGAAAATACTAAAAAAAACCCCATCTTCCACCAGTCCTACCAAAGAAATGTGAATTTGCCCAAATAAACGGTTAATCTCTTAAAGAGACTGCACACAAGAGGTTCCAAAAGCGCTACTTTTGCATCAGCAGCATTACAGTGTTATAGTTAGGCAACAAATTGTTTTTCAGCATATCCATGCTAGCTAGTTTAATGTGGAAATTTAAAATGTCATTAGAATAACATCCTGTTTTTGCAGCCTTTCTGTGTTTCAATTTACCCCTAACTCTGCTAAGATTCAACTGGCATGAAACAGCTGGGCATGATTAGTTACTGGATGCAAACCAAACTGAGATTTCACAATAAGTGGCATTTTAGTCTCCATGGCATAGACTGCCGGTATAAAAGACCAGTGACCCCTGGCAGAAAACACCATCCCTACATATAAATGTGGCGATATGTTTTTAAAATAACATTATTTCAGATCGAACATTGGTACAAACCCAGCTTTTTCTGTGGGCATAACCCGAGGTTTGGGTTGTTTCCAGTGACTGGATTTCTGCTCGGTTCTAGTAGACGTGCACATGCTGGGACCTGAGCACCCATGTGCTGACACCGCGAGCACAAACTCCATCAGACCGTTCACGTGGGAGAGTGAAAGCCCCCTCAGTCTCGGACAAAATATCTCGTGTTCTAACCAAATCAGATACTAGGCATTCCTACTCGATCCCACAGCTTTTACACCATCACAGGCAAGACACTGTGTTCCCTCTTTATTGCACCTCCTGATAAGCCTGCACCATAAACACTATGCTTCTCCGCTTCCAAAGGTTTCAATCATACCCGATCCCACACGGCACCTGCCAGAGGATCCAAAGGACACAACAAAACATCGGTGTCCCACAGCAGGCTCAGGGTCCCACCCATTCCTCTGACTAGACCCAAACTTTACATCTCCCAAACTTTTCACCCCTGCAGCTCCAGCGTGCATTGCTGCTAGCTGCACATCCATCCTTCGCCACGGGAGCACGGAGAGGTGCTCCATGGCCCCTGGCATGGGCACTCACCACCCGGCGAGGCCCGCAGCCCACCCTGCTCCCTGCCAGGAGGTGTGAGGACACCTTCCACCCCAGCAGCTCCCACCCCAGGGATGAGGGACAGGAGAGCAGGCTGCCACGCACAGGAAAAATAGGGCCCGGCTGCCCACCCAGCAGAGACCTCGAGGTGCGGGCAGGGTGCCGGGGCTCACCTGCATGGGGCATGGTGATGGTCTCGTTGGCATTGCTGGAGCCCACGTTGTAGATGACCACGGCGGAGGCGTTCTGGGCGGCGGCGTGGCGGATCTTGTCCTTGTAGGTGCAGTTGCCCCGCGGGATGAGGGCCACCCAGCTCTTGCCCGGCGCCGGGGCGTTGAAGCGGGTGCCGGGGTCGCAGGCGTAGCGGTCGGCGGGGGAGGCGGAGAGGGCCACCTGCCCGCGGGCGTCCTGCTTGGGCGACTGCTCGCCGTAGCGCCCGCACTCGCTCTTCTCGCTGCGGAGCTCGGCGCTGCCGGCCGCCGGGTCGGCGTAGGTGATGTTGACGAAGGCCGTGTACCACTCCTCCTTCTCGGCAACGGTGAAGTCCAGGCACAGCAGATGCACGAAACAAAAGGACAGCAGCCATGTTGAGAGAGCCAGGCTGCGGCACGCTTGGATCACAGACATTGCCATCTTCATCTGCCGGAGCCCCCCCCACCCCGGCCGGCCCGGCCCGCCCCCGCCGCCCGTCTGTGCCTGCGTGCGCCTGTGGCGTGCCCCGAGCCGCCGGCTCCGTGCGGGGCGGCGCTGCTCCCGCCGCCGTGCGGGGAAGGGCGGGGGAGGGGGGAGCCCTCCCCTCTGCAGCCCGCTGCCTAATTCATCGCGGGGCCCTTTGATTTTCCTCGGGCTGGCCCCGTCTCCGCCCTCCCCCCGCCTCGGTCCCCCCCGCCGCCGCCGCGCTTCCTCCTGCCCGCACAGCTGCCTCCCCCGCTGCTGGTAGCCCGGGCGGGAGGAGGAGGAAGGCGGGGGGGCGGGGGGGGGAGGATTTACACGCACACGCAGAGAGGCGCGGCGCCGGGCCCGGCCCCCCCGCGGGCGCCCCGGGGGTGCGGGGCGGCGGGGGGCAGCCGGCGGCGGCGGCAGGAGCGGGCGGGGCGGCGGCGCCACCTGGCGGCAGAGCCGGGGGGAGGCGGCGGGCGCGTGGGGGGGGGTTAACATTTGGGCTCCACGGACACGGGTGGAAAAGAAGAGGTTAATTTTGACGCGGTGAAAGCCCAGGTTTGGGGATTTTTAATGACTAAACCACACACACCATCCCCCCGCCCAAAAAAAAAAAGTTTTGGCCAAGGCTCAAATGCCTTTCAAAAGGCATTTCAAACTCTACTTTGTGCAAGTGAGTAGCAAAAATTCTGCTTTTCCATAACTATGCTCAATAACAAAAGGATGTCTCACAAGATTAATATATATATATTGCCTATTTCAGCCCCCTTATTATTAAAATCTGCTGCTAGAAATACCATTCCCTTTAATTTAGATGAGACGCGTAAGTATCTCGCTAGTGTCAATATTTGCCAGTTCCCAGTTTATGTTCATAGGAACCACTGAAAAGAAACATTGAAGGAAAGAGATGACAGCCTTAACCACACTTTGCACACACACACGCTCCTTTGAAAAAGTTATTTCCCCGAAGCTGAAAAAAATGAATTTGGGAAAAAAAAAAAAAGTATAGGGGAATAAAATAGAGACGTTTACAGGGAAATACGGTATGTTGCCAAAAATTCTATCATCAAGCAAGAGGATAACCTTCCTTGAAAGCCCATTCCTGGAGAAGTGAAGTCAGCAACTAAGAAGAAAAAATTACTATGTAGGACTAACATTGAGAGGTGAAAGTAGATGGCGATCAACATTTATTAGAAAGTGTTGAGATTTCATAAAGGGAAGCAAAAGCCCTAAGGGGAAAATCCATGCCTGGAAGGGCTATGGGCAATAAAGCATTTGTATATTTGGAAGAAGTATTACTAGAAAAGAAGGCAAAAAAGGTATAAATGACCAGTAAATAGTTCGGGTTTATATTTGGAAAGAAAGGGAGGATGTGTTTGGCAGATTATTGACTCATAAAAACGAGGTTAAGAAGCATCTCCCAAGAACGTACAAAAACCAGCAGACCCGGAAAAATGGCACACATGAATCCCAAAAGAGTGGGCGGGAGGGCGGAGAGAATAACCAGCTCCCTGATGCTACTTCAAGTAAATCTTGCCGTAACAGGAAAATCTTGAAAGATTGAGTGTTTGGTTTCCTGGTAAGATCCAGAAAAACTAATTACGGTGACCAGGTAGTTAACAGGCCAGTTAGCCTAATGTTAACCATCCCCAAGAAAAACAAGAGAGAAAAAATCCAATCTATGGATAAAGTTTGTTTTTATGGGAAGTGGCCTGCCAAGCAAACACGACTTGTGCTTTTGCAAGGAAATTATCAGCATGGTTAGTAAAGTTACACAGCCATGGCCGTAACAGGTTTTTGTAAAGGTGTGGTATTCAATGATAGATGACATTCTCATTGCACGTGTAAACTATTAAGGACGAGATAAGATGAGCTTAGTTGAAACAGAACATGTTTTAATAGAGTTCAAGGCAAAAATACGATTCCAGGTGACCGAAACTGCCGGCCGCTCCGGAGCAGAGCTGGGGGAGTGTGTGGTTTACTCTGCACACAGGGGAGGATGTGGGGGTCAGAGTAGGCAGGAATTGTGCTATACTCCTAGGGAAAAGGGGCCTAAAGAGGACGCGCTTACCCTCAGATGTTTCCAAGGAGTAAGAAGTAGGAGTAGGGAAGCAATTTTCTCTCCGGATGAAGCATCAGTGAGACAGATACCGGCAGGTGTCCGGTTTTGGTATCTGCATTTTAAAAAGGATATTGAAATAGTAGAGAAGGTTAAGAAAGGAACCCTAAAAATAATTTGAAGTAATTCCTCTCCGGGGAGAGATTTCAGCTGCTCAATCTATTCAGCTTTTCAAGAAAAGAGGCACTGCGTAAGTATCATCACAGGGATATAACAGCAGGTACTAAAAGGCTCTTTCAGCTAGTGGATAAAGGCGTAACAAGAACGAAAGTTCAGACTTTAGTTGCAACTTTTGAGCAAAAGTAGACAATTAAACAGTGACTGTCCATTGGAGAAAAGTGAAACTGTCCTGGGAAGTGAAGGACCATCTATACTCATATTCAAATTAAACAAACAAACAAAAAAATACCACTGGAAAGCATGCTTTACTTAAATGCAAGATGTTAACTTTCTCACAATTAATTTATAATCTAGGGGTTGCTTCTCACCTTAAAAGTACTCCTGAATAAAAACAACAGAATATTTGATTACTTTTGTTGCTGAAAGCTGAACTATAATTAACTAGGTCAATGCTTTGACTTATAATCACCCAGCTTCGTGTAATGGTCGATGGTGGTTCTTCCCATATTATTTGTTTCCGTTCACAGGAACATCTGAGGTTCTCCCTTTGCCTGGCTCCCCAGAGCTCTGTTCTAGTCCTGGCACAAGAACATCGTACTTTCAATGAACCACCAAGCAGCTGTAAACACGTTTCCTTTCAGGCCAGCAAGACATTTGCCACCACCTTACCCTAGCCTGTGCTCTCTCCTTCATAAAAACCAAACCCTGTGACTTTTGTCCCGCTCCAGCCTCCACAGCGGCATACAAGGCACTCACCCAGCCTGATCACAAATCACCTTGCCTGGAGTACAGTGAAAAGCACACTCTCTACTTTTATATGCTATTGAAAATCACGTTACAGTGTCTGTAGCATTGGGGTAAGGGGTGTGTCTCCAAATTTTGGATGTTATATATGACTTTAATAACATATTACAAATTATCCTCCCCATGTTTCTGAAGGGAGAATAATTCCAGATGAACTATACCTTGTAGAAAGTTACAAGACCATCACATTCAAACTTCAGCATGTGAAAAGTGGTCAGAAAGTAGAAGAAAAGCAGCACGTGGGGAACTCCAGCTCCAGATTCTTGATATACAGAAACTCATAAACTGGATTTAGGTAACAGGTGATAATGAGCAAATGACACATTGAAATTCACTATATGACTACCTCTAGTTTGTGCCACAACGCTTTGTTAGATGGCCCTTTCACAAGGTAAAATTAATTATTTTATACCCTTTTTCGTTTATAAAGTAACTTGTTATGCTTAGATTGTGTTGTATTGTGTTTCTCTGCACACAAAACTGCAAACAATCTCAAAGGCAACGGCTAGAAATTGCTTCAGTTAATGATGAGGAATCTCCTCCAGGTTGCTAAGCCCCTCTGTTACGGAATCTGATGGTGACCTCTATCTCAGCCTGTTGGGACAATTGGTGCCAAGAGGTAAAATGGCAAAAGGTTTAAAAGCTAGGCTTTTAAAGACTAGGCTGCCTAAATTCTGCTGAAGTAGGGATTTACCTGGAAGTTAAGAATCTTAATCCAGAAGAATATGGAAGATGGCATTACATGGTATTGAAAAAGCCTGAATTAGGTGCATTGGCTGCCTTTACCATTAATGGAAAGATCCTCCAGCAAGCAATTCAGAGCATGCAAACTCGATGCCTTATTGTATATAGGACCTAGATACCCCCGAAGGTCAGTGACTCTGTGTTGAGCTGGGCACAAGAAAAAGCAAACTTATGGAAAAAACACACTACGGGGAAGGTCAGAAATCCCACCTCTCTCTCTACTCTCAGGAGGTTTCGGTCAGCAGCTCAGTTCCTTCTGCACTGAGTGTGATGAGTCCCCACAGGGGCAGGACCCCAGCAGGTGCCGGCTGGGAGAGACTTGGGGTCAGTGCTAATTTCAGTGCAGCCTGAAGGTTTCTTGATGCTGATGGACAGCAGGGAAAGTTTACTGAAAGACAATCTCTCTGCAGGTGCTCAGGAGAACGAGTTCTTTTGCCTTCCCTAGCTACGAGACTGAAACTGATTCTTGTTTACAGCTGGAGAAGAACAGAAGAGATATTAACACTGGGAGACCATACAAAGGCTAAAGCAATACCATCGCCTCACTCGATTGCTGCCAATACTGTGCTTTGAGTTAAAAAAAACCAATAAGTTTGTTCATTTAGAGAGTTAATTGAGCAATACATCTTTTCTTGACCTGACATTGTTAATACTCCATCCATCTTCTTATTCATATGCTAATAGCTATATTGCCTGTCGCTTGCTTTATTACAGAATCCTGCCTTAGATTGGAATACTGCTTCATTCTTCTGTAATATCGTTTGAATTACTATAGTTGCTAGTGTAGTTCTGGTTTCATTTATTTAGGTCAATTTAATATTCTTGATAATGCTCTGATGCTTTAAAGAAATCTTCAGAGTAAAGTTCCAGGAAAAAAACCAAACTGTGTTCCAACCAAGATAAACTCCTCATGGGAGCTATAGGAAACATTCGATAGAATTTACAGGGAAAGTGACATTTTCATTTAAAAATTATGAAAAGAGTTGAAAGGAGCTTTATCTTGTTTGATCCTTATTAAGTTTTCATAGTGAGATGGTGCTCCCTGTGTCCCAGAGGCAAAAATTGCCATGCCTTATCATGTTTGTTTAGTGTCTGCTTTTGTTATAGGATTTTTTTGTAAACTACAAGAACCCAGGAGACTGATGCTGACGAACATCTTTCTGCCTCTTCCTTCTTCTATTACAGCTTCTTAAAAACAAAGAACATCTAAAAGAAACATGTCTCCTTTCTGCAATTTCTTTCTCTTTGTAATAGCTCACTCAGCTCCCTTAAACCTTTACCATTTTCCACGTTTCTCATTACTCGCGTGTAGAGGCTTACTAAGCCCTCAGTCAAAATATTGGCTTTTCCTTTGCAACATAAAAATATCAAAAAGTTAGTTTTCTCCTGTTACTAGTTTATTTTCCTTGCTCTCCTATAAAGGGAGTTATTTAAACGTCTTACCCGGAGAAGAAGTGAACTGACAAAATGCAGCCCCAGCTCCGCGGGGTAGGCAAGGTGTCAGCACTGAGCCAGATGACATTTGCTGCCATCCCAACCGGGCGGTTTCTCTTGCCGTACACCAGTAACTTGATTACAAGTGCTCACCTTACTTACTGCTCCTTTCCTACCTGTCTCCTTCTAAAGCCGAGCACGTGTAACCAAATATATCAAAGGTCTACCAGGACCTAACAAGCTGCTGTTATTAAGCTTACCATCTTCCAGAGCCTACAGCATGGGGCAGAAGGGAGGGAACCACTGTCACTAGCATCAGATCCAGGCACCTCCATCTTCTTCCTTGAACGGTCAGTCAGACTGACTGGAGACAGCCTTTAGCTTAAGTATGGGATAAGGCTCAAATTTGTATCTCTGCACCTGTGCAAGCTGTTCTGGTGCTGGCAGACACACACGGAATGAAGCGCAGTTCTGCTGAGGCAGAATTTCTTAATGCACAAGAATTCAAGCTCCAAAACGGTGCCAGTTCCTAGTATTTTAATCATCTTCCTGGGGAAATATTATGAAAAGCCTAAAAGAAGCTGTAACTTATAATAGAGATTCTTTCCAAAAAACCAGACAAATGGGAAATGTATTAGACAAGACTGTGTAAAGAATGGAACTTGCTGCAGCAGCTGCACAGAAATGTGTGATTAGAGATCATCTGTGCCTCATGCTGGAAGTTCATGTGATCTGGAATGAAGAGAGTCATCCTAAGTGCTAGTGAGGTGTCTCATAACTTCTGTGGTACAATGATAAATCTTGGAAGTAGAGGTTGCCAGCTACACATCATTCTCTAATGCCTAAAAGAAATACAGAGTTCAATCTCTGTGCAGAAAAAGACATCGTCTATTGTGGACAGCATATATTAAATATTACTGCAGTTTTCAAATTAGTGGCAGAATCCTGCTTCACATTATTTTGGTCGAAACATATCAGTGAATATGCCGCAGAAGAGGTAGTATTCACACGGACAAAGTTACTTGCTCAACAGACATCCTGCGCCTTGCTCCTTAAGTAATCACCAGTGGAAGAGCGTGCAGAGCTACAAAATACAACTTCACCTCGCCAAGGCTACACCTCAAGTTCTGGCATAGTCACACTGAAAGATTTTCTAGTGGGAGGCTCAGCTTTTGAAAGGACATTTCGTTGCCGAAATGAAGCTATTAATTGCCAGCATAGTAGGCGTGTGAGAGGGTCAAGTTACACGTGCACATCCTAGCTAAGATTCAGAGACTGTGCTTACAAGTGGCATTTCCTTCACAGTGTTACAATTCCATAAAGCTACCACACTTGGATCAAAAGTTAAGTGTACACAGCGACGCTGAGATGCTAATGTTTGTCAAGACTTCCACCAACAAGGCTCTGAATGTAATAATGAAAAATAGATATACCCAGGATAATGGTAGGAAAGTTTATACGGCCCAATTCCGACAAACACAGAGATTCCTGGTCTTGCTTAAGAGACAGGAAGCATATACCTGAATTAATTGGGTGTTCTTCTATACTAATACACCTTGCTGATAAACTTCCATAGAGCATTTATACAGTGCCACGCAGGCAGCAAATAGAGACGCTTGGCCAAATGGAAGACAGTAATACATTCTGCTGAAAACAGATGTGTGAGGTTACTAATTGAGGTTTTCCAAGAGTGATTCCTGGGATTGATCATATTTAATATAATCATTAATGAGCATGGTGCATGCAAACAAAATGGGAAATTCATTGATGACCTAAAATAAGCTGCCATTGGCAAAGGAAAGGCAGGCATGTATGGAATACAGGAGAACATAATTGATCTGATTGAGAGAGATGTGATGAAATTCAATAGTACATAATGCCAGGTAATGGATTTACAGACTAAAAATACATATTTCTGCTCTTAACTGGAAGGTCATTGGTTGGGATACTGGTTGATGAGGATGTCAATGTCACAAAGATCCCATTAACTGCCACCCCCCCCAACCCCCCTTCAAATGTGGCCTTAAAATGCATTAGCAGACAGATCAGCAGTCTGGGGGGCATACTAATCTTCTCACGAGACCACAAGAAAGTCCACCTGGAGTTGGTGGTAACCACCAACCATAAGAGGAACCACACTTGAAGAAGACGCAGAAAAGGGCAGGTAGGAGAGTGAGGGGACGAAGAATCATTCATGAAAAAGTTAAAAGCTTGGCAACAAGGGAAAGGATGAAGGGGATATGACTGCTCTCTGTTGGTAATCAGGAAGACGAAATGCAGTGAAAGGGAAATAGCAATTTACGATTTGGTACTTTAGAAAAAGACTGCGAGTTGATCATATATAAATGAATACACCAAAAATGGAGGAAAGTTTTAAATTAACAGAACTGTGAAATTTTCTAATTACCTAACTGGAATTACAGAAGACACAATAAACTGATGGGTAGAAATTATTAAATGAGCGCATGCAACAGCAAGGTTTGGACTAGATGATCAAGGAAATCCCCTTTGTCTATATCCAAACCTAGCTTTAAAAGTTGACAGGATATTTCTTTCCTTTCCTTCCCCTAAAAATACCATAAATAGTATTATTGGAAGACACCAGATGGTGCTGTCACAGAGAGTCTTACAAGCTCAGTACACCCAGACTTTCATTCTTCCAGGTTATGGCTGAAATGCTGTGCAGCTGTGTCACATTAAGCATATTTTATGATGTTCCTGCATATGCTATTAAAGTTTGTTTGCTGCTCAGATCTGTGACTGAACAGGTTCTTAGAAGCAGCGCTACTGCTCAAAGGAAGTACTTTCATATGTAGATATTAAAATTCCTCTTCAAATGGTATTTTTACTACTGGTTTGAATAAAAATTGCACTGAATCCTGTGGATGCCAAGCACATGAAAAAGATGAGAGCCCAGGGTTTTGCTGTCTCATTTTCTTACTTCCTTCATTGGATCTTTCTTTAAATTCAGTGAAAGGATATTTGTTACCTGGACTGGGACTTAGACTACAGCCTATGAAGACTTCGAACACCGAGTTAAGGGAAAAAGTACATATAGTTGTTACTTAAAAAATTGATAGAGCTCAGATGGGTTTTATTAATTTTGGGCTATTACCATTTCTCATCCTCTTTGTGCTTTAGAACTCTGTCCTCCTATATGGCTAGTCTTTAAAAATTGAGTGTTCTGAATTCATCACTCAAATACTTCAGACATTACATTTAGAATTTAGATAATAGCCCTATCCTTTGTATCTTTTCCTCTTATCTCATACATTTATAAATTGTTTACCACTACAATTAGAATAACAGAGAAATGGTCCATGCAGGGTAAGAACTGATGAATGATTTATAAGTACTTTAGCAAAAAAGTCATTCAAGGAAGTTTGCTCATCAAGTTCTAGTTCCAATCTCTGATATGTTTTTGTTTTGTTAGTTTGTGTTTTTTTTTCATATAGAATTGAGCACAGCATTTTACAATAACACTGCTCTTTGTCTGACAGAGTTAAACTCAAATTGCTCAAATCCCTTTATTACATTGCACCTTTATTTGGCATACGCCTTAGTCAATATCTTGTCTAAAAGCTTCTTTTTGTGAAGAGACTAAAAGTTTTGTTGTCGTACAAGTCAATGTAATGGTTCATTATAACATCGTCTTGGGAAAAGAAAAGGTTTTTCTGGAGTCAGTATGGGTTTGTTTGTTTTTGTTACAGATTGCAAAGACTAATTAGGATTCCTGTAAGAGGGTCCATTATGCTCACCTATTCTGATTTCCTACAACGCTAATGATGTTATTAACATTTAAATTGCAATATTGTTTTTAATATCAGATATCATTCCTAGGTCCGTGTTTTATGAGACATTAAAGAAAAAAAGTATTTTTTCAACTTGTTAGCATTTTGAGAATTTATATGGGCTTTTATATTCCATTATACTTCTCAAACTTTACAAACTAATTTTTGATCTTCAAAGTAAGTTTGTAGAAATTCATTAGTTGACTCCTAAGCTAACCATGAACATAGGCAAAAGTTACTTCCACTATAAATCATTTTCCTCTTGCTATCCAGAACGTCAATAAAAACTAGCGAAACGTTTCAATAGGCGGTAAGGCTGCTCCACTCATGTTGTAGCTGACAAAAAGTATACGTAAATGCAAAACAAGCATTTAGAAAAGAACTAAGGTTCTTTTCTGTAGGCATAGTATAGCCTTTTTCTGGTTTCTTTACCTGGAATACTTTGTTCCTAAATGGAGTGCTTGGTTGTGTAATTGAATGCAACTACCTGTTCTGACACTTATGGGCTAACAAGAAGTTTTCTCCCCACATGCCTTCTTGCTTCCAAATAGCCTGGAGAGGTCGAAGAGAAATATTTTATTATATTCATCAAATATCAAGCTTTCCACAGTCCAGCTTTCAGCAAATCAGCCTCTAGGCAAGTGTCTGAAAGACAAGAGGCTGAAATGATTTGTCAGGAAGCCCTCAACCCTTTAATCTGTTAGGACCTCCGAGGTAGTCAGAGAAAGCAAACAGAGACTTTCTCTTCACCTTGAGGCAGGAGAAGCCTCACAACCTCCTCTCCTCACCATGTGGGGGCAAGTTAGGGCTCTGCGCCGCAGAGGCAAAGGGAAGGGAAGGAAGAAAGAATGTGACTGAGAAACACTACTTTACACTCTTAAGAGAGTGGTAGAAGATCACATGATTTGGCAATGTGTGTGTGTGCAATTACTACAGATAGCTATACTTGAGAGTTTTCTGCCAATGTTCTGCTTTTTAAAAAATCATTATTTATTATTATCTTTTAGGGGGGATTGGGGGATTCATTTGGCACCTTTCATGTTGCTGAAAGGTCTTCTGGATGAGTGTTCTCTCTTTGAGCAGGAATCATCTGTATCTTCCTTCTCTATTTTAAAGCAGAAGGAAAAATGCACAAAATGAAAATGCTCCGCTTCCTCTGTAAATATATTTAAAACTTTTAGGGCGATTATGTGGTACATGGTAGCTAGCGATCCCCCAGTACAAGGAAGCCCTCAATAGACATCCTCAGAGTTAATCTGTGGCCGTGGGTCAGCCCCCTGAGGAATGGACTGCTCATATAAGTGACTTCAGGCTGCTCTTGTGTTTTTGGTGCAGACCTCAGAGATTTGACCAATATTCCCACACAGTATTTTAAATGAAGATGGGGGCTTACAAGCAGTAGCCACAGTGCAGCATTTCTCTGCCTTTCAGAACTGGAGGGCTACTGACTCCTGGGGGAAAAAAAAAAAAGAGAAAAAAAAAAAAGAAGAAAATCCATCATTTGTATCCCATGCCTGTTGGGCACCTGAGGGTAGGGACAATGGCGTCTGTCGCTGACATGGGTTAGGAGCAGATTATGACAATGTTTGCATGTAGGCACTGCTTCATGCCTGATTGACTGTGAAGTAATGTGCACGTGTGGTGCTTTCTGAATTTGGTTTTCTTGCAGATGTTCTCATGTCCTGTGGATACTGATTAGTCCTGGACAAAAGGCTAGGTAACACCACTAGAATATTGTGCCCACTAACCACGGAGATACAGCAACCAGTGTAGCTGGAAAATAAACATATTGCATACTTGGTGTGCTGCAATCATTTCAACGCTATTTAGTTGTTGCCTTCACGCCTATCAGAGTGATTTGTGCCGAAAGAAAACTGCTTTCTTCTGGTGGTCTATTTTTTTTCTGATACTCGACCTAGTGATTTATTCATAGGACCTTGGAAATGGATGTATTTTTGCAGACATACAATCTATGTGAATCAGCATCCCACCTCTGAACGGTCAAAACAAGTAAACACATTGGAAGGTACAAACAGCCCTATGATACCTCTCATCATTGCCTCCAGCTCATAGTATACTGCCTTCCAGAAATGACTGTCTTAAATCTTGAAGCACAAGGTCTTTGTTTTGTGCCAGCATCAACCACCAGAAAGATGCACCCTGCAATACCTCATAGTCCAGTCTCTTGAGTTTTCCAATACTCTCAGTGACAATGACAGCTCATGGTAATGAAGTCTGTATGTTTCCAATCAAGCCTTTCTTCCCAAGGTCATTGAGAAGTTTAGATGTGCTCCTTCACGGATATACTGAGATTAGAATTTTTTTATATTGACTTCCCAGACTTCAAGCTACAGAATTCACATTAACGTTGTCAACGCATAACAAAAGAATGACATACCTTAGGTCTGTACGCAGCCACTGAGGGCTACTTACACATTGCATTTCACAGCATACTGCACTACCTAGCAGAGGCAGAAAGGAAGTCTAGCAATAATTTTGATGCTATACAAAAGAGACATAGTTTCCTTCCTCAAACCCACTGGTGGTTTAAATCACATTTCAAGTCAGTCAGAAGATTTTAAACTTTCAGACCACGGTCGAACATAAACAATTTCAACTTAAATAATACAAGCTTTTTACATGATCAAAGGTAATTTTGGAACTCTAATGGAAAATTGTAAGCATGAAGTATCATTTAAAACACTAGCCGATGTGAATTTAAGTTGGATTATTTACAAGAAAGTAATTTCAGAAATACATTTTTCACCAGCTGATGTAGAATGTTTAGTCTCTGTACTTCAGTCAGCATAAACAGGGAAAATATGGTACTTCCCTGTATACTAGCACAGTGCCACAACTTTTGGGTTGCACACATTTAGACTGATAGGAACATTTACCTAGAAGGCTTTAATTGCACAAAGTTTATTTGAGTTTTTGTTTCACTTCCATTGATTTAAAAAAAAAATCCCATTTCACTTAGAACATTAAGCCCAACATGAGTGAAATTCCAGCAAAGAGGCAAAACTGTACTGAGAGCTAGCTTGTACTCCCCACTTAAGTAAAGGACTTAAATAAGAATAGGTAGTGCTACAGCCAATGTTGCGACTCTCCCTAATTTAATAAAAATTCGAACTCCTTTATACATGGGACAAACCTGAAGCTTTACTAGATAACCACAAGAGGTCATCACTGCTCCATTAGAACAGTTTCTCTCCAGTCTAGTAAGAAAAACATTGATGTCTTCTCAAGTGTATTGGATTTTCTCAATATTTACACGAGTTAAAGAACTAAACATAAGACTGCACAACTAAGATTTTTTTGCCTTCTTCATTAAAAAAAAAAAGTTCCTGCAATAAATGTAAAGCAATTTCTTAAAATATGTGCCTTTATCTTTAATACATCTTTTCTCACTTGCCTTAAATTTCTTTCTTGAACCTTTCCACACACTCATAGCTCAACTTTAACACAAGAATCAAGGAAGAGAATATTATTTGGGACATTTTTCTTGCTAGGAGAAACAGCTACTTATCAGTCCAAAATAATGTATGGTAAAAAAATCACAGCTCATGTCCTTCCTTAAGAGATCTTTTGACCTTCTACAATCAACCCTGTCCCTTGTCCCATTCTCAACTTTAGAAAACAGTTGAAATATTACAGAAATGCTTCTTTTCTACTTTGTTATCTGATATGAGGCTGTCTCACTAACATAAGGAGGTAGAAAAGTTTGAAAACTGTTTTATACTCAGAGCCCTCCAAAGATTCTCTTACCCTGATTACATCTAAAGCTTGCCAATTTCTTTTCACATTATGTCTTGAAAATTACAGATTCTCTTAACCACACTTGCACCTAAAAATTCTATCTAGGAACCCATCTCATGTCTTGACAGGAGCTTCACCCATCTCATACATTTACAGGAGCTTCTTTTTGTCTTGTCCTGGCAAATGCAATCTTGCCATATTTAGGACAATTCGGAGTACTGCTAAAATAAGATCATCTTATCTTGGCCCTTTTCCACCCTTTCTTTATTTTCCTCCACTAAGTGGGACTAACTGTCACACCACAGTTTTGCTACCAACTTTACCTTGATGGGCATCACAATCTCTTTTGGGTTTTTCACTGCTGCATCCTCACCCACCTTGTCATCCCTCTACCCATGCTGCCAGTTTCTGCTGCCCACTCAATTTCCAAAAAGCACTGCCACGCTTTCTTCCACCTGCTTCACACAGAAGAGTGAATGACTGTCTTCCTTCAAAAGCCTCCTTAAAAACAATGCCAATTATTCAAATGGCAAAATATCAAATCCAATGTAGTCAGGCAACTGTTTTGCTTTGATCACTGCCAATTCTCCTTACCTCATTCTTTCCCACTCTTTTCTCACAAGCTCATCTGTATCCACCTGTAAGCTCTTTGAAGGGGAACCATCGTTCTGTATTTTCATCATCCCTTATGCAATGTTGTCTCACTCCATTCTAATGGCTCCTATGCAATGAAATCAAATAAGCACAGATTAAGTATTTAAGTTATGAGGGAAATGGCTTGCATAACTTATTTAATGTGTAGACACGGTCAGTCTGGGAATGGGTATAAATGTCAGCAAAGTCCATCTGGTTTCGAGCAACACAGTGAAGAGTTTAAAACAAAAGTATTATCTTGACTACAGACTGCCTTCATTTGGGACCTTTACGACTCCAGAGCATGTCTCCAAACCCAGTCATGATAGAGACAATATCACATTCACTGAAATCAACAGCAAACTCCCATTGATTTTCAGCAGAGCTGGGATTTCATCCTCAGCTAGGTAGGCAGTTTAGAGTCACATCAGCACAAAGAAATTGTTGTAGTGGCCATAGTCTCATCGGGTGATATCACCATGGAAACCTCATCACAGATCAAAGCTAACAATCCAGTACCATTCAATTAGCACCAGTGTCAGGCTACTCTCATGAGCAGCTATGATTTATTGAAATACTAAAAGCTTGCATGACAGATACTGCAAAAGGAAAGAAAACCAATTCAGTAATTTCATGGATATATTACAACATGCACATTTTCTAGCTATAGAGTATATTTTTCATTGTACTTTAAATAAAGAATTCCACAGTAAATATTTATTTCATATTTTATCCATGGCTGTCCTCATCTCACTTTTCCCAACCAGCATTGCTGCTAACTAACATTAGAGAAATGGAGATTCAAACTGAAAAATAATTATGTTGGGGAAACAATACAGACAAAATGTGTTAGATATTCTGAATAATTGTATACAACTAATGTATAAGAAAAACACAGTATTGTGGCTTACATTTGAAAGCTGTAATATACCGACTAGCTCTATCAAATAGATTACTTTTTCCTCACATAGTGTAAAAAAAAATAACCACCTCTCTATGTGAATCATAGTCTAGCACCCAACTACTCTGAATACTCTAATTAGATTGCTAGACCTGACAAAATACATTTTATGTTACGTCAAGAGGAATGTGATAAAAAATATACTGTCTAAAATTTTCTTATTATGGCTACTTCCTGTAGTGTAACAAAATCATCTCCAATTGTTTTACATCTCTATTGTATTTCCCATGAAAATTGCAACATACTTCACACAGGCAAAGTTCTCTTAATTCTTATACCAAATATTAGCTTTAACATAAGATTTCATATCTTCCACCTTCCATCAAATGAACGTTGTCTGCTAAATCATATTATGCGTATGCACAGATATTTTGTTAATTAATGCCCAGGTGTTACAAAGGTACACTAGCTTTCCTTACTCTGCTAAATCAGTTATTTTATAGCCAGAGAGACGAATCCAGCACAGTTCTGCAGTCAGTAGTAAATCTAGGCCCTTTTAGGTAGTTCAAAGTTCACTATTCCCTGCACATTTCATGAAATGAGGAAAAATTGATGACAGAGTTTTCACTCTTTTTTATTGACAAGTCCTATACAAAACCTTGATTCCTCCTGTGTTCAAGGGAACCCCCAAATTTCTCTGCTTCAATCCAGCACTTGAACCCAAACACCTCCCACCCAAAGTAACTGCCTTTCTTGTAGCTGTATCGAGTAATCCTTTGTCACATCTTCTCTCAGCTTATCTGTTCTGTCTGCTGATTCCCTGCAGATGGCTAGATAAGGAGCCAGAAAGTGCAGCTGGGTTTATCACTTAAAGCCACACAAGCTTTCCCTGCATTATCAAATTCTACAGGCATAAAAACTAGACGAGGGAAGGTGGCAAAGAATCCCAAGTGATAAGGGAAAGGGGTGCTATAGAGACTACACCATACCCTGCTTTATCTAGGGTCACTTTAAGAAATTGTGTTTCTTCTTCTTCTGCCTTACTTTATGCCTCCGTTACAGGACTTGGCTAGTGCAGACATGCTACATGAGGCCGTGCTGTACCATGGTACGTGCTGTACCAGCTGGCTGCCACGTACCATGGTTTTAGGCTGTTGCCTCTGCTTTGAGTGGTGCGCCTGCTACATCAGCGACATGTTACTCAGGAATACGACTTCATGAAGCCATTGCAAAGGGAGGGGCTGGAAGTCCCATCTGTTAGTGCCAAAGATTTAATCCAAAGTATTCAGAAACAAAGGGAAAAGAAGTCTCCTGCTTGCTTGCTTTCTGTGTGATGACTTTCCACAGCTGAGATCTTTACATGTTCCCCAGCTCGAGATGACAGGGGACTGCGTATCTTGCCCTTTTCTTCACACAGCTCATAGAAGCACTCAAACACTAAGCATTTTCTGGGGACTTCCTTTTCTTTCTTTCTCTTCCACAATTTCACTTTGCATAGTTTTGTTGAATGAATTACTATTCAAAGCAAAAAAGTAATAATAAAAGATACTTAGGAAGTTGAATTTCTTGCAGAAGAACAACTGCATTTTTACTTTTCCTCCAGATTGTAGGAATCAGCTCTGAAATCAGCATGAAAGGCATGAAAAGCTGCAACAGGAAAGGCAAGCACAGCTAGCAGATGAAAATGCAGAAAAAGGATTAGGCATGCAGACCAACAAGTGACCAGGGATTCACCACTACAACTCTATAACTACATGGACTGAGAGGGGACTGAAGTGCCAACCTTAGGCCATGCAATCAATCTTCCGCACTTGTTAGGGCCAAGGGCTGGAGCAAGGTTGCATCGCCAAGGACCCACAGCCAGAAACAGAAACCGAGATACCAGCCAAGTCCCATGAGCTCAGGACAGAAACCAGGATGCGAGCCAACAGACATGGCACAGCCACCACAAGCTCCAACTGCTGCCCAGCCAGAAGACCTCTCGTGCCTGCCCTGTAAGAGCAGAACCCCCCCTCCACTGCCAGTCACAGCGGGCGTACCCCTGGGATAACCCAGGGCTGGCTGAGAGGTTTTGCTCATCAGTCAGCTGCCAGCAAACCTCAGCTAGGGAAAACCTCGCAGTGCTGTCAGTCAGTGATTCGGTAGGCTGCAAGGATGTTATCTTTCAGTCAATAATGAACAAAAGCTTTAGAGGGCTGCTAATGTGCATTAGGCTACGGGAAGCGCCACCTTGTATCAGAGGATGAAGGTGGAAGGTCTGTGTGTGTAAAATTCCCCAAAGGAACAGCAATAAGAATTGTGTGGCAACCCATTTCCAAGCTGGATAATTTTATTTCATGTTTATCTGCATTTATCTCTGCGTCCTTCTTTTCCGAGGATGTCTGTAGTATTCCCGCACCCTATTTATTAGCTGCTCCACAAGAGATGTAGCTGCACAACAGAGACAGGGCAGCAAACTCTCTGCAGATAATATTTGACTAGCTTTCAACAACTGCTTTTATTTCAGCACTTTAGCACCTCGGTTCCAGCTTTGTTCTTAGATGGGCTGTGTCACACAGAGCTCCCTGTAAGCCTCTAGCGTACATTGCTACACAGGAAGGATAAAATATCAGCAATAAGAAAATTACTCAAAACTTTACATCAGCTTCACCTCAGATGCAAACAATGCCATCTGCCAGCTACCCAGACATTTGGATAAGATCAGCACCAGGCTGAAGAGCAACTGTTGAAATTGAATCCAAGGAAGTCTGATGTAATCAGAAGGGGTTACTGAAAGGAAAGAATTTATAATGTCTTTAACTTTCTTTCACAAAGAGATTCACAGCACAGATATTTACTTAACGCTTGTGGCTACCAAATTACGAAAGGAAAAACATTATACTATTCTCTAGCAAGTACTGCTTCAAAACCTGTATCTTGGCTTCTCAGGGTCAAACTCTGACACGCTCACCAACTTCATGACACCCATGGTGAAAAAAAACAGCCTTTTAGAAAAGGTCTGGTAAGTTCATAGCAGAGGTCCATTTACTCAGAGCTCAGCCTGCTGCAAGCATACCACAGAAGTACCTGCGCAGAAGTTCCCCTGGGCGCAGAGGGTGACTTCAGAGCTCAGATTCCTATTGTGAAAGCCCTCCGTGGGAAAGGGCTGTGACAGAGGGGACCCAGCACGCCCCGCTGGGGACAGCCGGGCTGGCTGCAGTGCTCAGGCCTGTGTACAGCCTGCAAGTGTTGCACCGTCTCTGCTGATTCCACAGATACCATGGTAACTTGTGTTTGAAGACCACTGTATAAACCTTTCAGCCATTCATTTCTTCCTAACTTGACCTCTGTGGATAGCCTGCAGGTGGCTTAATTCTTTGTATTGTATTAATTCCTGGAATGTCTTTACATTCATCTACAGAACGGCCTACTCACCTCATTTAACTTCACTTGTGCCATGCCATGGTGGGGTGGGAGTGATGGCATCTGAGAAATTAAGATGAAATGACAGACCTGCAAGCGGGGGAGGCTGTGACACAAAGGTGCCCTTGGGTCCCAACGCGAGATGGATATAAGGCAAGGCCAGGATGACAGTGGTGGCAGTGAGGCACAGAGGCAGACTGGGCAAGCGTCTTGCTGAAAAGTGCCAGGCTCAGTAGGCCTGTGTGAAGACACAACTAGGTAAAGTGTAATGTGAACATATGCTCAGCGCGTGAGCTCTGAAATTCTCTGCCTTGCATTCTCCCAGTACCTTCAGCAAGTATTTGCAGGCTGTCACTCACATTTTACACATACTCTCCTCATTGCCAAGTACCTCCAGTTCTCAACCCACCAATGGATGAACGTTACAGTCAACACCCGATACTGTGCAAAGCTAGACAGATCCACCAGTGACCGTGGAAATGCTTGTTGAGCTTGAGAGCGTCCCACAATAGGGGATATGCACACAGGACTCTGAACACATCACTTCTACCTTTCACAGAAGCGATCCTGTTTTGGTTTTACATTTTTAAGGATCTTAATTACAGGTCTGTCTTTGATCTTCCCAGGAACTTTAAAAGACCTGGGAGAAACTGCTGGGATGCTGAATTTACTTTAGTCCCTAGGACCTCATGAATAAATTCAGCAAGCTATGTTTTCTGACAATCCAGTTATTTGATAGCCTTGATTAAACCTTTTTAGAATGACTGGAGGCTCTGGATGTTATTTATTCATATTCAAGCACAGAAACAGTCACTCATGCATAGAAATCCTCAGTGACTCACAAAACGATGTGCTTACTTATGCATAGCAATCCTCAGTAACTCACAGACTGACACACTCCTGCCCAGACATACTTGGTAACATGCACAGTGACAGACTGGCCCAGAGCACTTATTTTAGAAATCCTCGCCGGCTCTCACAAGGGCCTCCTCTCCCTTGAAGCTGAAAACAAAACTCCCCAGCGACTCCAGCCCACGCTGCCAAACACGCTCATCCACCTCCTTCTCCGAGTTGAGCCGTTTCTCACCACTGTGGCATTTCCCTGCTGAGGGTTCCCCTAAGGTCGCTAATGCACTTATGAAAGGAAATCTCATTTTCACTACCTTCACATTTTAATATCTTAATGCCAAAGAGCTGCTGTTCTGCT
Organism: Rissa tridactyla; assembly: GCF_028500815.1. Classification (NCBI taxonomy): domain Eukaryota; kingdom Metazoa; phylum Chordata; class Aves; order Charadriiformes; family Laridae; genus Rissa; species Rissa tridactyla. The sequence goes on from NC_071470.1 coordinate 71,272,985, forward strand.
TTTCGGGTTTTATTTTGTTTTGTTTTATATGGGAAATTTACATTAAACAAACATTGCATGACAGTCAAGGGGATGAGATGGCTCAGGGGATCAGTAATGGGCTGTGAAGCCTCTCCTTTCTAGGCCAGTGCTCCAATTCATTCTAGGCTGTTTTAGCTGGATTTAACATAGGGGGAAAAAAGCATGCTCACTTAAAAGGTCTGAGCTCTCCGAAACGAATTAGATTTAAAATGAACTGACCAGTGACAAAAATACCACTATGCAAATAAACTCCACCAAGCAGCCACTTGAAAAAAAACAAATAGAAATAACATTTTACTTCAGCTGGGTAATGATATAAATGGCAATGCTCTGGAAACATACTGACTGCCAGGGGCATCTCATCCATCTTCCAACCCAAATCTGTTGCACAACTAGCTTTTGTAGGATGCCTGGAAGGTCTTCAAGCTCAGAGTGGGTCAGACCAGGAGAAGCTGGCAGTGACCAAAAGTTATTGCTATCTAACTTCACTCATCATCATGCAAATAGCAAATTCATAACCTCAAGGCCTTATTCCTTGTAGACAAATATTGAACTTCATATAAAATACATAGCCGCATCCTAGGTGCGGATGGCATCAGACTGTCCAGTGACATGACAGCAGCAAGAAATATAATAAAACAAACAACCCCTCAAACACCTTGATGATACTTCCAGTGACCCATCAGACATGCTCTCAATGCAGAGACTGCGCATCTACAATGAGTTAGAGAGAACTCCATCTTGTCAAAAAGCACTATAACCCAGTAAAAAATAGCAAAGAAACCAGATGCCAGTCCAGGATGTTGTTTTCAGAAACCGCCTGCTTTTTTCTCGTCCTTCTTTTGCAGTTTTAACTTAGGTACATCAGTGTTGCAGTTTCCACCAGTGCTTTAAATAATAGATAAATACAATAAAATAATTGAAACAAATTCTTCAATTCCCCCTTATATTCCATCAAAAATGCTTTTCCTCACCTTTTTAACACCACCAGCACACTTGGAACACTTATTATAAAATGAAAATGTATTTCACAATATATCACCCGTTGATAAGCTCTAGCTCAGAGTAGGACTACAGATTCATTACTCCACAATAAATATAAATAAGGAGTTTAGTGAACATTGTAAGCACATGACTATTTACAGTGACACTTCAATAACTCTAAATGTACAGGTACTTGAGAAGCAATAGAACTGTTATTACAACTTTGTACTCTAAATGAAATCTTCCAAATGAGAATGAATAGAAACTATTGTCAGAATACCAACTAACAGCAGTGGAACATAACCAAATGGGTTTTCTAAATCAATCAGAATATTGGGGACTGATGCCCATGCCTAGAAATGGTTCCAAGTCTTGTTATTCATAGTGCCATAAGCATACGATTTGACACTCGATTACCTGCATTCAAATATCCTATTTATAATACAGGTATTACATCATCTACAGTATGAAGTTCAGTATGTGATGAATTGCTGCATGATGCTATCATAAAAAATGTAATCCTGTTCTTTATCCACAATGCTTTTCAAAAACACAGTGAGGACAAATAAGACGGGAGCTTGTTAAGTTTGTGAAAGAGATGATAAGAGAGAGCTCCCTGCAATATCAGGGAAGTGAACTGGTGATGCAAAAATTCTCTTTTAGTCCTTTGAACCGACAGCTAAACCACCCATGTTGTGTGCCATAAAGCAAACAATCTGTCCTTCAGCTTTCATTAGCTGAATAAATTCAGTATTTAATCCAGCCAGTGCTCAGTACCACTGATACTAGTCTCATCTAAATGGAGCTATAATTAGACCGGAAAACCATTCAGTTCATATTTGCATAAGATTTCTACAACCAAATTTTACTGAACAAGGAAAAGCCATAATTAAAGGAGAAAAATTGCTATCTAGATAAGAAGTGACACAAAAGAGGAAAATGTCACACGGCTCAATAACTGAGGAAAAACGAGGAACAGCTGAAATGCTGAATTTGTTAGCACAGATATTTCAGAAAAAAGATAGCAAACAAATACTCTGCCTCATCTAGGCCACAATCCAACTGCCTTTGAAGTCAACAGGATCCTCCTATTTAGGATCTTTGCAGGGAGAGTTGTTAAGCCTGGGAAAAGGTTGCCCGGAGCAGTTGTGCAATCTATCCTTGGCAACATGTAAGATTCAGCTAGACGAGGTCCTGGACAACCTTATTTGATGTGGAAATTTTCAGCAGGGGGCTTTGCTAGGTGACCTCCAGAGGTCCCTTCCAATCTAATTTATTGTGTTATTTTAATAATATCCATTCTAAATTAGAAGAGAGTTTCTTGTCATCAATGTACGAGGCTCCAGCACGGCTCTTCCATTGCTTAACCACTAGCACTCCAAACATTTTTTTTCCATATACCAGTCATAATTCCCCTTGCTACAGCTTGTGACTGTTGCCTCTCATGCTTTCACTGTGCACCCTTGAGAAAAGTCTGGCTCTGTCTTCTCTATAATTTCTCTTTAGGTTCTTGAAGACAACAATTAGATCTTTTCAGCCTTCCTTTCTCCAGATTAAACAACCTCAGCTCTCTTCATACATCACACAACCAGAGCCCCTGGACCTTGACACTCTCCCACTGTTGTTATCTCCCTCACACCATGTGGTCCCAGGCTGTAAACTTTCATACCCATTTGCTCTTGTGCCAGAATGGGCTTTTTCCTCACCCCCCTTACTTGCCACACTGATGGAAACCACCCCTACCCCATTTTGACCTTTTATTTTGCTAAATATAGCACATCTTTTTAGCTTCCTCCTATGTGACAGGCTGATTAGTTTCCTGATCACCTTCACAAAATTTCCTTCCACCTGGCTTTCTGAACTCTTTACACTGAATAAGGATAAATGGGTATTAACTGGTCCATGCTCATAAGTGGACTTGCAGGAAGTCCACAGGAATTTCAGCCCCTCTTTCTCCTTCCTCTCAGCTTTAGCATCCTCCAGTGTAACACATCTCTTAACTCATGGGGTACGGCTGCAGTTGTGCAGCCCCCACTTTAGATCAGGGCTGAACTCAGATAACTGTACCAAGTATTCTAGATAATGTCTTGTGAGACCTTTTTGGTACCACGCTTCCCTAGCCCTGGTGGAAACACCTCCTTCGGTATACCCTAGAACCTTATTTTCTTTGGCACCGACAGCTGGTGGGCACCCTGGGCAGGTGTCACGGCACCTAGCTTTAACTGTCTGAAAAAAGTCATCATCCTGTCCTCAGTGAGATGGTTGACCCCCTTCGGGTGCCCATCTCTCTAGAGGGACAGGCTGGACAACAAGCTCAGACCCACGAGCTCATCATCACACAGCTGAAGTTAGGTGAATTAGTCTCATATCCTGTCGCCAATTAAAGCATTCACATTTTTCATTCTCCTCTGTCACTTCCATCTGACAAGCCTCCAACACTACAAGAGAAATTCTTGTCATTAGTCATCTACTCTCTGACCTTGGGTTTTTTGTTTTTTTTACTTTTTCCATTTCTGTCACACAGGTGCTCCTATTTATTTCTATCAGGCATCTCCCTCTTCTTCACACACAAAGCCTCCCAGTGTCACATATGCAGCAAATTTATCACCACGTGCCAGCCTTTTGATGGGGTCACAGGGAAGAGAAACAAGATAATTTGCAACATTACAATCTCATAATGGAAATGCAATACTAATAACTTGCTACCGGCCAACAATTTTTTTCCATCGCAAATAACCATTGCTTACCCCTTTCATTAGAAAATGAGTAACTGATTAGTCTTGCACTATCCCCTCACCTCAGCAATCTTAATTAACATATGATAATTAACATAGGATACCTCATTAAATGCATTACCAAAATTCCAGCATTAGTTTTACTGCATCTCTTTCACCTTAAAAAAACAAAACAAAAAAGCCCCAACAAACTACCATGATAAAATGCTGGTCCGTTCTTTGCTGAAGTCATGGAAGAAATGTGAAAACATACAAGTTGAATATCATAGGAAAGATTAATAGATTTTAATAAAGAAGTTGACAATTGGGTGCACTCCCTGAATCGGGACTCTAATCACTTAACAGCAAATTCTTTTTCTTTTCTCTCTTTTTTTTTTTCCTTTCCCTTTTGATACATTTCACAAATGTTGACCAAACAAAATAATAATTCAGAAATTCCTTGGGCAATAATTTTCCAGGGCTAACGCTAGTGATTGTAAGCTTCCTTTATAATAGCAGGGGGAAAAGAAAACATGCACACAAAAAATGTTTGCAACACTTAATTCAAGGTGGCCTATTTTGGAATATTATATTTGGACACGCCAATTCAGTAGACGTCAGTAAAGATTTTTGCCTCAAGTTCTTTTCTTTGTTTCTCTTTTCTTTATGTAGTTAAATCAGCAAGGATAAATGTCTACAGACAAAATTATCTTACATCAAACAAATATTGACATGACTTTTAAGGTCAGTTGCTGCAAGGCCAGGATTTAAAAACAAATTAAATTTGATGTATGCCGTTTCAAAGGTCAGTTAGAAAGGTATATGCTGCACCCATTTTACAATGCAACCCCCGGGGAGGGAAACATATTGAATGCTGTGAGGAGACATTGCAATAATGAAGATAATTATGGTAATAGGTAGGTAGGCAATAGGGGCTTAATTAGATCAGAACAAGCATGTTATTTAGAGAAAAAGAAATTGCAGTGTATTAAATTAAAAGTAAATTACAACAACTCAGGTCAGTATTTATTTCAAGTTGATAGCTAACATGCTTTATTGTACCTTTAAAGGGACTGAGATATTACAGCAAAAGGCAGTAAAAATGTTTCATTGTCATCCAGCACAGTCCAGTGTCACCGCATATGAAGGTCCTGTCTCTCCCAGAATATTGCCATTCTGATAGGCTGTGCACACACTTCATTTCCTGATTTTCCTTTCTGATCTCAATAATTTTCAACACTAGAAGTGAGGTGGCATGAATCCTTTGTTATTACTTGAGTAGTAGGAATAAATAAGTGTCCACCCCCAAAATGTGCCCTCACTGGAAAAGAAGACTTTCTATGAGATGAGGAGACGAAGGAGTGAGTAAGGCAACTCTGAAGATAGTGTCCACATGAGCTGCTACACTGTGCTGCAAGGGTATTACTCAGCTTTGTCACTTGAAAAAGCAACCCCCACCTTCCCTCAGACAACTGTTCCAAGCACTTCTTCTCGCTGAATTATTCCTATTTAAAATGTTTGTGAATTTACTGCCTTAAAAATGTTTCTCTGACCAGCAGTCAGTATGTAATCCATACTGCTACTGCTCTACCCTGCCACATGACTCCAAAACGTGAACAAAAAAGGGAGCGAGGTGGAAAGAGATTGCCCAAAATTTTGTTGTTCTGCACCCTAGACAGCAATTTATTTTGGAGGGATTCTGATTTCTTACCATCCCATGGCCCTTTGCACAGTGAAACTAACTTTATGAGATGCATGGTGGTGTAGCAGACTAAAACAGGAGTGAAAAACAATGCACGCTGCAGGGTATGCCTTTAATGTGTAAATATCAACAGAGATGGCTGTCATTGCATCACTTACTTTACAAGAGTGACTTTCACTTCCAGTTCTCTTTAGTCTACAGCTTTTACTCTGCAGGTAGCACAGCTTAGGGTTAAGACAGTCACCGATATATCTGCTGTCATGCAAGCTCCTGACTAGACAAATACCTTTGTCAGGCAATGTAGGGAGGCCCTCATGGAATCTCGTGCTGTTTTCTGAGCTAGACAGACAGTGGCCATTAAACAAAAACATGACCGTTCCGATTCTCTGTAAGGTAATATGAAATGATGGTAGTTCAGAGACACACACACACTGTCCTTCCATGGCTTCTTTTACAAAGGTCACTGAAAACACCTTTAAAAATGAGGGTGACTCCCACTACTTTCTGCATGTATCTTTGACAAACAACAATAGCCCACAATAGTTCCCCAGAGAGTAGCCCAGCATTGCTAACGGAAATTCTATAAGCTCTAAATTGGCTATTGTCATCTAATTTTTTTTTATTCACTTATATTACAGCCCTAGGCCACTTTACCAGTTCTGAAAATAAGATCTTTTAGTGCTCATGAGTGAAGTGACTAACTCCTGCCATCTAGAGGGTGGTTTCTGGAACATAATCAAGGCAGATAACAGTTTCACAAGATAAAATAAAATAAAAATAAAATAACTGCTTAAAAGCCATTTAAGTGAGACTAAGATAAAAATCTTGTTTTTTTTCTAGATTTTTCCCTCTTTTTCACACGCGTTTGTTTATGTAAAAATGCCCATTCAAATGAAATTGCCACGTATATATATGAGTTCTTTCTTCAACAGTTCCATTCATTCATTAAAGTAGATTAGCTGACTAGGATAATTACTCTAAAATAGATTAAAGCATTCTGTTCACATTTTTTTCCAATGCTATATCACTTATTCTCACTGTGTTCTTGCATTCATGGCTGCCTAAAAAAGACTAGAATGGTCACAACCAGAATAAAAGAATATTAATGATTAATTGCATTCATTAAGAAAAGTGAGAATGGCACAAAAAAGCTCTAAGGTCTCAAAAAAGATCATATTTTCTACTTAAGTTGTTAAATAGCATGCAGCCACAGCTACTGACAATAGTTAAAAATTACGTCTCCACATGCTTTCTTACACTGGAGAAATGACCAGTGCTTAACTAATGAACTTATCACGAATTTTTGTCTTAAACAATAATGCCGTTTTCTGTGTGTCCCACTAATCTCGTGTGAAGATTACATCTTGAAGGAAAAGCATGACAAGCACACAATTTGTTGTGGGAGATACAACCCTGGCCTCCCAAAAGTTACGAGAGTTTTCCTGGAAAAGCAATAGTGGCCAGCGAATACCTGCCTCTCCCATTAAGCCAAACTCACATTCCTTAAGTAGCAGCCAACTTCAGTAAGAAGTGCATGATCAAGTACAACAAGAAGCAATACAACCACCTCACCTGAGTGAATGGATGATCAAAGCACACAAGAAATAAAACAGTGCCCTAGGACTTATTTATATGAAATATGTATCAAACACTTCCGAGGCAAAAGACTATGGAATACACAGGAATGTAACTGCTTTGTGATCCTTGCATTCATCTTCATTTAAATATCTATACGATACATCATCTAATGATTTTCACAGAGGGTTTTCTAGGCAATATGCACAAGAGCAATAAATATGCTTGTAGAAAGAACTTTTGATATTAAAATGAATCAAAGACATGCTTATGTTTCTACTTATGTTGTATGCCATTTATGAGGAGTTAAACAAGGACGCATCGCACATACAAAGAAAACAGACCAGCAAGTCCATACAGCTGTCTTCACCGCATACTTCATACTCCTTCACGCCCTATGTAGTATCTTTCACGAGTGCCAACCAAACCACGCTCCAGAGCTCACAGCTCTTGCAGAACTCAGGCAAGCACTGCTAGGTTACAGACCTCTAGGTGGCTGAGTTGGGAAACGAGCAGAAATTGCTGAGGAACAGACTGAATTCTCCTTCCGAAAGGCAAGTCGATCTGTGACAAAGTACGACTTGCATAAACTCAGGTGAGATAGAGCTGTGTACAGGGTTTTTTTTATGGGACAGATAATATTTCCCCTTTTAAGCTACATTGTATTCCTACCATTAAGATTAAACACTGTTTTGAGAACAGATGGAGCCACTGATGAAAGATTTCAGAGATAACTCTTCAGGTGCTAACCCATATGAACTACAATCACAACTATTTGTTGCAATTACTATGCCCTAACATTTGGTCTCTGTCAGGTGAAAGTCGTGGGGCAATCACTATGACAGCAAACCAAATTTGAGTATGGAACAACCACTGCACAGTAACATCCATGCAAAACATAAAAACTTTTTCAATGATTTCCCAAATACAGTGAAACCAACAGTGTATTTTAAGTGAGGAGAAAGATTACATTAATTAGGACCCCCAAAATAACACCAAAAGGGAATTTTGGGGATTTTTTTTTTTTTGTAATTCTCTCATTCTCTTCAGGACACAGGCATTCCTGGGACGATAACAGTTATGGTGTTTTTGGTTTTTTTTTAATCAAAGAAGATGAAACTGCATGCAAATGCAGTTTGTGTTCTAACACCAAGTACTTAGTAGCACACAGGACACAGGTGCTACCTACTCTTGCTAAAGAGTGCTGTCTTTAGTATCTATGTATTTACCATTTGTTATGATGTCTCCTTCCCAAACTCCGGCAACACCTTTTTCCCTGCAGAGTGGAAATTGTGCCCTTCCCAGCCGCTTGACATCCAACCCATGGACATTGCAATTCTGTGAGGACAAAGTGCAGATTTGCTATTTTGGCACTCGCTTCTCTCCCCGACTCCCGTCAGACAGAGCCCCAGCGCGCTTCCCGGCTCCCTGAGTCCCCATAGAATCACAGAATTGTCTAGGTTGGAAGGGACCTTTAAGATCATCTAACACTTTCAAATCAACCTAACACTGCCAAAACCACCACTAAACCATGTCCCTCAGCACCACGTCTACCCGTCTTTTAAATACCTCCAGGGATGGCGATTCCACCACTTCCCTGGGCAGCCTGTTCCAATGCTTGATAACCCTTTCGGTGAAGAAACTTTCCCCAATATCCAATCTAAACCTCCCCTGGCACAACTTGAGGCCATTTCCTCTTGTCCTACCACTTGTTACTGGAGAGAAGAGACCGACCCCCACCTCTCTACAACCTCCTTTCAGGTAGTTGTAGAGAGTGATAAGGTCTCCCCTCAGCCTCCTTTTCTCCAGACTAATGTTTAGGCAGGATGCTGTTGGCCTTCTTGGCCACCTGGCTCATGTTCAGCCCCATCCCTGCTTACTTCCCGCTCTGCCCCTTCGGCCTCCCCTCACCCCCGGGCTGCCTGCCCGACGTGCGGCACTTCTCACCGCCAGGACGGGACAGGCAGGACGGGAGAGGGCGGCTGCCCGCCGGAGGTTTGAGGTGCACGGCGACCTGAGGAGACCAGCCCGTCAAACGGCCGCCCTCGGAACCTTCCCGCCGCGCCGCGCGGGGCCGGGCGGGCAGCGCACCGCGCCGCTTCCGGCTTCCGCAGGGCCGCGGGAGGCAGGTGGGCGCTGAGGGGCGGCCCCGGCCCGGGCCCGGGCCACCCCCGCGGCTTCTCCGTCTGGGCAACCGACAGCGGTCGCTGGCTTCCTCAGAGATAAGTGCCGAGAAACGCGGAGCGCGGCGGGACAGGTTGGAAACGCGTTGCGACACGGTTTGGGGGGGCGGCGGCGGCGGCCAGGTAAAAATGCTAGAAATAAGGTAAAACAGCGAAAGCTGAAAATCCGCCATACGCGTGTTTTTCCAAAAGCTGATCTGCTATGGGCCTTTCACGGAACAGGCTTGAACCCGGTCGTGAGGGAGCGTCGGCCTCACGCTCGGCAGCCGTTACCGGCGGGACCAGCCGTTACCGGCCGGGCCTCAGCCGTTACCGGCAGAGACGAGGTGCGTTTCCAGAGGAGGGATTCAGTCAGGGACGTGCCTGAGGAAACCTCTGGGCATCTGTGCCCTCATCAGCGCAGCAGTCGCAGAGTATTTCACCACCTTGTCACTGAAAGAGGGACTAAGTCATTGAAATCACGTTGCTTTGAAAATTATTTAATTATTAGGAGGAATCGTGGGCTGGAGAGATATAAGTATGAAATACGGCTAATACAGCTTTTTCTTTAATATTGTAATCTTGTCTAATGCTTGCGAAGTGGTAAAAGAGATCATGTTGAATTCTGAATGAAATCAGATGTGACCCAGCAAATTTACACCGATTCCTCTTGAGATGAATATGCATAAGCTAGAAGCTATTTGGTGGTCAAGTACAAGAAGTCTTAAAAATACGGAAAGCCTCTTTTGGGTGTTAGTATTTGCTTGGCATGACAAGAATAACCCGACAGTTCCCCTGCCCCCCAAATGAATGGCTTGTTACAGCTGTTCATTATACTTGTGACAGCAGGGTGCTTAGCATATCACATAAGACAAGATAATATGACGCAAGGGAATGTCGTGCTCAGCACAGAAGATCCAGAAATCTGCTGGTGCAATCTGCTTTCCTGTCTGCTGCAAAACTTAGTGTGTGTCTTTGGGAACTCATCAAGGACAAGCTTCAAGGGAGGGGGGAAAGATAGTGGCATGGTATGAATTTAGATGCCAGACATTGTTTATGTATTTTATATAGCACAACCATCAGGTAAAATACACAAGGAACCATTGGAGCTGTGGTGGGAACTCTCCTGTCCTTGCCTGTATTTACCTTAGCAAATAATGCAGAAAGTGAGGAACAGTAGGTGAAACTTACAGTATGCACACAACACATTTTGGGACTTTTCCTTTGAACTACTGCTTACCTCTACACAGCCTCCCGATGTCTGAACTCTGCTTTCTTTGCCACAGTATCAACCATTAACCTGGAGGGTCACACTCACTGCTGCTGCTGCTCTGACCCAGTCACTCTGGGGCAATTTGCTCCGAAGTAGAAAACTTCAGATGGTGAAAAGCCCCTCACACAGAGCTGCTCGCAGTTTTGGAGTTCAGATGCTCTGTAGGGCAGCAGGGTCATACTTTCTGGGGCTGAGGAGGGAACCGGGCATGGACCTACTGTGTCCTGGGGAATTTCTCTTACAACAGCATCATAGATGAAAAGGAGGGTGCTAGCATGGCCGTAAGTCTCTGCCTTCAGCAAAAAGACTCTGTTTAAGCAAAAGGTTCACACTGTCTTTCCAGCAGGTGGGTCTTAAGCGAGTAGCTCACTGTAGGCATTTCTTTGGTAACTGGACCTGTTGTTTTAGGTTCTCCAGAGGCACTTTTCTTAGCCATGCACCTGCAGGGGAGCTGAACTGCATACAGATTCCTCTGGGTCTTTCCTGTCTGAACGGTGTTGTAGTGCCTAAATACAATTTTGGGTCATCCATCAGCCTCAGATTACAGAAGCGTTGCTAAAAGCAGAGGTAGAACATACTGCAGAGGCATTTGAAGTACTGATTAGTACCTTTAGAGGTGCGATACTCTGATTTGAAAGGAATTGCAGGTAAACAAAGTTTTTACTATAATAATTTCTGGCACCGTAACACTATTAAGCTCTAGTCAGAAAATAAAAAGATGGTCAATTCCCTAAACATTTAGGACTCGGGGCAAAGACAACAAACATCTTTAATGGAAGCTCAGAAGGAGAAAGTGATAGAATATTGATGTATAGGATGTTGTTATTTATTGGATGATGTTTGAAAGCCTGATGACTTGATAGCTTTGTTAAGAGGACCTGACATTGCAGTTTAGTTATTGACTTTAGTGCAACCTTCTAAAAACTACCATCTTAAAGATTTCTCATAATCTGTGTCCTCAGTAGTCATTGCGACAGTGTTTTTCATGAAAACAGTTTGTCATTTTGGTGTTTTCAGTTATGAGGTAATGTGAAGTCGTCAAGGTATAATACTAACCATTAGATTCTGTTGTTAAATTGGCATTTGAGCAGTTTGAAAATTAGTGTGCAACCTCATATTGGACTCCCAGTGTCAAAAATGTCACGCTGTAGAATAATGACAGTTGCCAGCAGGCAGCTCAGCAATACAATTTTGACTACAAAATATGACACTAATACAATTTAAACATGGTGCAAAATGCTACAGGATGAGCAAACTGATTTATGTGTGCTATCAAAAACAAATTTTAGTATTTGGTCAGGACAATATATTTCATTAGGAAAGTTAGGATTGTTTGGCTTATTTTATAAGACCTTTTGAACAAAAATACTAATCTTTCTTTCAATCTTAAGCTGCTACAATTCACTGCCTGTTGATGCTGCAGCTCACCTTACAGATGCCAGCACGCATGTCTACATGTCTGCTTGGAGTTAGGGATGAGGCTGGGAAGAGCAGGTACCTCCCATTTCCTCTGGCCAGTGGCCCCAGTAGCCACACATAGACCTACTGGAATCAGCAGAACCTTGCTTGGGCAGAGCTGTCCCATCATGTGGGCTGGTTTCTGCCAAGCCCCAAGTCTGTAGTGATTTTCTTCAAATTCCGTAAGTGGGGATTGAGATTTTAAGATGACACTTGAGTGTCAGTTGTCAATGGCTTGAATCTGCAGTTTGGGAAATCAGAGGCAGAGCAAGGAGCACTGTTAGATGTACTTTTAGCTAAAAGAACTGTGGGTTAGTTGTACAGTGCAATATATCTTGGGGAAACTTGCTAGAGAGGCCAGATTTTCAAAATGGAAGCACTGTCGTGAAGTACCAAAATAAGTGCTAAACACTTCCAAAAATTCACCCATCTTGCCATCTGCAAGGAAGTATGGTTTGGTAGCTACAGCTCGAAGAAGCTTGTCTGTCTGGTCCATAGACTAGGGAGTGTTTTTTTTAGAACTATGTTCAATAAAGCATTTTTTTTGTAGTGGAGAGATCCTTGCCTCTTCCTTAGCTTTTTTCTTATTCCCATGCTTGCTAAGCACATACCCCTGCTGCCCCTTTCGCTGTCTTCCCCCATCAGATTGTGCTAATCTGAGTCTTGGCGGTGCTTGTTGGGTTGGGTTTTTTTGGTTTTGGTTTTAACCTGTATCTGGTTTAGAATGTGACACCAACAACAGTTACATCAGCAGAAATGGGGGGATGATAAAGATGGAGCACAAGGAAGCGTGTCTGTCTTGAGTGCCTGTGTTGACAAGAGAAATTCTAACATCAGGCCACACCTTTAATCTCTCAGTTGTTCATTTCATGAAGTCGAGATAGTACTTGCCTAATTTATTATAAACACAGAGTAAACTAAGCATACGTGAGTACTGCACCGTTCATTGTAGAGGTGACAAGAGAACAGTGGTCTGATTGATTGCCTGATGGTCTCACCACTGTATTGCATTGGTTCCCTCCTTGAATGTTAAAATAGACCCATGCGTTGAACCAGATGGAATTAAATTAGTGTAAACCCTCTTGGAAAACAGTGGCATCTTCAGAGCAATGCATTTTTATCTCTTCATTATTGCTAATGTGCTAGAATGATAAATAAGCACTACAAACATCCCCTTTTCCTAGCTCTAAAATCTATATAATGACATTTTGTTTTCTAAGCCTTCATGAAGTGTGAAATTTGCATTTTTGCAGTACACCACAATTTGCTTACCTGAAAAATGCTTTTTGAGTGACTGAAGTAGTTAGTGAGCATGAGGAGAGAAGCAAAAGAGAAAGCGAGACAAATATTGTCCTGATTAAATAGACAAGCAAACCAAAATCAGAGAGGCCCATCACAAATAAACTTAATAAACATGTTTTTTTTTTTAAGGCAAAACACTTCAAAGATAGTTAAGCGTAAAGTTTAAGACAGCAAAGTCCTTTCCAGATCACAAGATTCTTCATGATTCATCACATGATTCTTCCTAAGGGACTGTCTCCTTATTCTACATTTGAAACGAAACTTTCAGAAAAGGAAATGAATGGAGATGAAGCACAATTAACATGGGAACTCCAAGATCCAGTTTTAGTGCTGCATGTGTCATGTATCCATGTATTTACAAACAAAGATGTGTGTGCGTTCATTACATACCTATTCTTTTCCCCCCCAGATAGTGAAAAATGCCTAAAAAGAAGACTGGTGCTCGTAAGAAAGCTGAGAACCGTCGTGAACGTGAAAAGCAGATAAGGGCTTCAAGAGCCAACATAGATTTAGCCAAACATCCTTGTAATGCTTCAATGGTAAAATAACCTGAAGTATTTTTTCTTACAATACTTGATTTTAAATTACGTAAAACCAGTGATAATACATTGACTATATTTAATGCCACTAGAATGTCATTCTTCCTACCATCTTTCCTTTATATTTAAGGTTACGCTTGCATCAGAAGTATAATACTTGAATAAAGAGTTTGGTTCCTAATCAGAACTTAATTCAGAGTCCCTGCAGGGTCTGTAAATTTTATGTATTTTACCTAGAATAAAAATAATTACCAGCATTTTATGTCTTTTCTTTAGGAATGTGATAAGTGCCAAAGGTAAGTATTTTTCCCCTTCTAAAACCAGTAGTTTAATATTAATTGGTTTCAAAATTTTACAGGTCTTTTTTTAATGCCTGCTTGCCTTTTTTTTTTCCCCTCCATATGCCTAGACGACAGAAGAATAGAGCTTTTTGCTACTTCTGTAACTCTGTTCAAAAATTACCCATTTGTGCACAATGCGGTAAGTAGAAATAATGAAGTAAAACATGCTATCCTCAGTCCCATCTGGGGGGTTAAACTCTCAGCAGTTAGAGTACCTTTGTCTTAAAGTACCTGTGTGATTTTTGAAGTAGGCTCTTTTAAAACTGTTGTGAATTTCCTCCTTGAGAGGAGATCTTGCTTGATCATGCGCTAGTGCGTATGCCGCTGACCCCCAGAGGTTTGCAAGTCTGGGTCATGGGCTTGTCTTCAGTATCTGCTCTTCAGAAAAATTTGTCTTGCTGCCTTTTAGGATTGAGAACATCTGTTGAGTGTTGCTTTATAACAGCAGCAAACTTAAAAAGGCTCTGACTGCCAGCAAGGTGACAATAAATACTGCTTTTTTTGGATAATATAATTTCTCATCAGTTTACTATCAGTTATAGCCACAGCACATTATTCACCTTGCATGGTTTTGTAATGTAATATGCTATTCATGTTATTTATGTGTGCTAGAGGGATGATGCTTTGAAGTCAGAAGAGAAGGACTCCTAGTGACAGAACTTGGCTCTGAATCAGGCTACAGTGGCCTTTTTTTTTTTTTTTAAACAGCTGCTTGCTTGAAGGGGATGTAATAATCATTTCATATTTTGAGGTGAATTTTGTTGTTTTACTGTTTCAACACAACCTTGCAGATTTTCAGTTTGTCATTAAGCAATTTGGCTGTTTTGTAGTTGACTTTCAGAGCTGCTGACACCTGCAGCTTCCAGTGCCTTTATTGGGACCTGCAGATACTGAGCATTTCTGGAAGACGGGTTGTTAGTGTGCAATGGCAGCGTGTCATCCTCCATAAGTCTTCCTTCTGTCATCAGGCAGTGAAGTACTAAAAACATGCTGTCTATCTTACACTATAATACACGTCTGAAGTTAACTCCTGTGCGTCGAATTTATCTTAATCTGCAGTATGTTTCTGGAGGAAAAGCGTTCCTGATAACAGCCAGAGAATTATGTTGAGTCCCAGGGTTTTCCAAGACAAAGACCATTAGAGCTGTTTGGTGCTTAATCAAGCATTGGGGATAGCCCCTATAAACCAACAGCATCTCTCTTGGAGAAGTCCCTAGGTAAGGTAGCTGTGCTGCAGTGCTCCAGACCCCATAATACTCCCCCCCCACTTCACGTTGCCTAGCTCAGCCCACCACCAGTCCCTTTTCCCTTTTGTTGTTTTCTCTAAGCAGGCAATAACAGAGACACCAAAGGGGTCTGTGGCATGGCAGCTTAAATCAGTGATGAAACTCCATTGCAGTAACCTGGGCTATCTACAAGATTATTATTTTTTTTTCTTGTATAACTGCATACAGAGTGTGAATCTTTCTGGTAAAGGCATTTATGTCAGAGGCAAGGAGTAGGGGAAAGTTGTCACCCTACTGCTTGCTTGTGTCAGAATGACTTTTAAGTGCAGACTGTGGCTTTTTCTCCCACCTGTCACCTGCATTTAAAGGGAATTATTTTGTCTAGGAAGTAATCTCTTTTATGGCTTTAAAAAAGAAAAAAACACAACACCAACAGCAACCAAAAAAGCAAGTATCCAAGTACCTGTAAGTAATTAAATCATCAGTTGCGCGTGTTTTGTTTTTTTTTTCCCCAGAGGGCTTCAGCCTTGTAGACAGCACATGTTGCTTTCATGGTAGCACAGAACTAGCAGCAGTTTTAGATGCAACTTTTTAAGATGTCACTGCTTGACTTTCACCATAATTTTGTTCTTTGGTTTGTTTTGACATTTGAAATTCTTGCCAATGCCTCAAAACACATAGCAAGACAACACATTGCCTCATTATCTCAGCACTGGAGCAAGAGATTTTGGCTGAAAACAGACAATAATTAATTTGATCTAAGGGTGATGTGAGGGTGGTTGCAGACATTTGTTTGCATTATTTTTACATAGATTTACAATTAAGTACAGGCATTTGGTTAAGAGTACTGTTCTTACGTGAATGTTCATTCTAAATTGTTTTGATTTTTAGATAATTTTCTTCTGGTTGCTTGCCTTTTTTTTTTTTTTAAAAACAGGAAAAACCAAGTGCATGATGAAGTCTTCAGACTGTGTTATAAAACATGCCGGTGTGTACAGTACTGGACTAGCAATGGTGGTATGTAGACAAAATTACAGCCTTTTTTGCACTATGAGGTCATTCTATGCAAGTCTTTCTGAAAAAATTAAAACAGAATTGAATGATAGCATGTACCATGCCAAGATTTTTTTTCTTTATCTTACCATCACAAACTGATTCTTCCCTTATACTAGAAACCCAAATTTTGCTTTTTTAGATTCAACTCTTGCAAACTGTGAAACACATCCTAGATGCTAACAGATCCGTGTTGGTGGCAGGCCCTAAGCACATGCGCTAACAGCGCTGGAGCTTCCATGCCCCGTAGCCAATTCTCAGTCTTCATTAAAATCTAGGATCATTCTATAGAAACCAGTGGACTTTTGCTGTCTTCTCAGTATTGCAGAGACCATCAGCATCACAGAGGAATCTGTTGCATGGCATTAGGGGGGAATTTTATTTAAAAAGAAGAAAATCATTTGGGCTCTTAGCAGAGATAGTCATTGCTTCTGGCCTTTGAATTTTTGTTCTTAGAAGGACAAGTTAATTACTCTGTCCTAGAAAGCAAGGTAGGACATGTCATAGCCTCCAGATTGTGTATGGACTAAACCTCTGTCCTGTTTCTGCCTCCATTTGTCAGTCAGCTTTTCTCAGCAACACAGCCCACCTTTCCAGTCTGAAGTTCCTAAACTCATTCCGTGTGTTCACTGATGCAGTATTTTCATCAACAATTAATTTGGATTCATCATTGTTTTCTTAGTTTTGCATGTATTTAATGCACACGGTAGCTTGTTACATATGGGCTGATGAGGCTTCTTAAATGCTACAATTAAGGGATAGTTGTAGTTTAATAAAAATGAAAATTAAAGAGTCCAACTTATTTCTAATGAGTTATTTCACCTTTTCTCCCTGCAGAGCTTGTGTTCTAATATAACATGGTTTAAAATCCAAATGAGCAGTTTCAGCTGTAAGAATCTCGTGGCATTTTTCAGATCTTTTTTTGAAATTGCATTTCTGCCAGAACATTGTTATCATTTATGGATCTCAGGTTTCAGCTGGAGGACACAGTTTTCATGCATAAGATTTAAGATAGGAACTGTAAAAAAAACAGAAAAGGAATAAGACAAGGTATTTTGCATTGTATTTAATCCTGCAAAAATGAATATCAAACAAAGAAGATGAACTGTGGAGCAGGTTAATAGGCATAGACATGCAGTTCATACTCTCGCTCAACTGGAATGAACCTACTGAGAGAAGAGATACTTGCATACATTCAGGGTTATAGAATAACAGTCTCACTCTAGGTATTGCAGAAGTCCCAAGATGATATCTTTCTGTAATTGCAGGGCGCAATCTGTGATTTCTGTGAAGCTTGGGTGTGTCACGGGAGGAAGTGTCTCAGCACGCACGCGTGTATCTGCCCTCTCGCGGATGCAGAATGTATTGAGTGTGAAAGAAGTGTCTGGGACCACGGTAGGTTGATCACACTTAAAATTAAGAACATCTAAATGATACTTTTCTCCTCACATTGCTTAGGTTACTGTACCTATAGTCTTAACATAGCATTTTAAATCTTCCCTGATTAGTCCTTACAGTAAGTTTGTTCAAAGCAAAGCATTCTCCCCATTTTCAGAGTAGACCTTATGCAGAGGGGAATGAAAACAACCTGCTCAAGAACATACCGTGCTCAACTCAGAAATGGTTATGTAAACTATTAACTATCTATCAGCTGAGTGCTTAACATAATTAAGCACTGCATCAGATTGTCAACACACAATTTTCTGCCATTCCCACTGTTTTCTTCTGCATTAGTATAGGTATTTGGATTCCCAGTTGCTTAGCAAACTGTACTGATCTTTGTTTGTGGAATCCTTTAAAGTGTTTCAGGTGTGCATCAGAGGTGAGGGGGTGGGAGGGAGGGAGACTGGGTAAGAGAGAATGTGATTTAAGAAAAATACTTAGTGCCATATTCAAATTAAAATGAAGGAAAGGACTAGAAGGTAATACTTGCTTTATATTTATGCTGTCTTGTATTGTAGGATACGTGGTATTTTTCAGTGTAACGATGGATGGCAATGTCTAATTTAGGACTCTGTTGAAGTATTTGTGACAGAGGGGAGAACTGTTCTTCAGTCAGAAGTACTGCCTAAATTGTTTGCAGAGCCAAACTTGATGCCTGTGCCTGTTGATGATTATTTAAATTGTTTGCAGAGCCAAACTTGATGCCTGTGCCTGTTGATGATTATTTTGCCTTGATAAATCTTTTAGGAGGCAGAATATTCGCCTGCTCTTTTTGCCACAATTTCCTCTGTGAAGATGATCAGTTTGAACATCAAGCCAGCTGCCAAGTTTTGGAAGCAGAGACATTTAAATGTAAGTTCGTTATTCATAGTCCTGTTCACCACAGCTAAACAGACTCTCCAATAGCTTCCTCTGTGATCCAGAATACTCTCCATCGCTTTTTCCAAATAGCTTTTGCCACCACTGGAGGAGGGGGCCTCTGTTTCTTATGTGCTTGCTCTTGATATCCCGTTATCTAGACTGGAGTTTTTCTCTCCGACCTTCCTCCATGCCAGATTGTACATGGCAGTCATTTTCCTGCCTGGCTGTTATAAGGCCTCCCCGGGAAGTTGCCTTTGCAAAAACCAGCCGTCTCTAAATTTGCAGTGTTGGCAGTGGCCAGGACTGCAGCAAAACTCCTGGAACTGCTGATGCTGCTGTTTAACTCCACAAAGCTCTGCAGGCGAGAAGGAGCTCTCTTCCACAATTCTGACCATATGATGAGCTATTTCTAGATACCTGTTCCTCATGGAAAACTGCTGCCCTAAATAACCTGTGTTAGTCTGGCTAAACTTTCCCAGATTGCTGTGGATGGCCTGTGTGTTGGTGAAGGATTAGCATCTGTTGTTTTTGCAAAAGAAGCAAGTCCTGAGGACGGGCATGACTCAGGAAGCAGTCAGCGAGTCATTCAGTGAGACAGGGTGAGCACAGAAGGAAGTCACAAAAAGAGTGTTCATCCAGAGCACGAACTCACTGTTGGTTTCTTCACTGACCAGTGGACATGTGTGTCAATAATGTGTCGAATGTTGATACACGTCCACTTTTACTGAGTGAAGAACAGGTAGCTGAAAGACTTTACGTCCTTTTGCACTTCAGTTCGTTGCGTGGACAACACTGAAACTGGTATTTGTAAAAGGATACGATGGCCATGCCTGAATTTGCTAGTCCATTACTCATCTCTGGCTGAAACACAGAAACTTCAAGGGTATTTAAAAAAATAAACCCCAGACCACAAACCAAGCCTATGCATGTTTGAAATAACTAATCTTTTGTAGTATTTCTTTTCTACCCACCATTAACTACTGTTTGGTTTATCCCATGAGGCAAGCGTTTATCCTTTCCAAAACTTGTATGCATCTATTTTGACTATTAAAACATTTTCAATCCTTATTATAGAAACTCAAAGTGTTCTTTATCATGTATAAGACTGTTTTTCAGAACTAACTAATCTCTTGTCCTCATCGATTTCTCTCAATTCAGAATATTTTTTGATTTCAATGTTATAGTCTGTCTCTTCAGAAATCTCTTACCTCCTTTTCATCTGCCATTGTTTTTTTTTTCCCCAACCAGTTATTTTCTAAGCCTTGATTAGCTTCCCTTGATGTATTCTGCCAGAATATCTTCCTGCATAGCAATATTGAAGCAGCAACAGCTGTTCCACAAGAATGTTTTTTCAGTGATTGTTGGAAGCTTTTAATTCACAGATGTGATGTCACACCCTGAATAAAGAAATGGCTTTTCTGAGGGTTTTCGGTGTGTTCAATGTTTCATGGCACAGTGCAGTCTTGATAGAGAGGCAGGACTTTCGTCAGTGTGTGGTAACAAGATTATGAAACCTGAACTTTTACAGTATACGTGATCTTTAAATGCAGTCATGCAATTGTAGTCTAAATCCCGTTCTAGCTGTGAAAAAGGTTCTCTTACTTTCCATCACTATCTGAGAGAAGTTTTGTTTTTTGTTTTTTTTTTAAAGTGGAGATACTCCAGAAGTGTTTTAATACATATGCATTAGCATTTCCAATTCTGTCTTTAAACACATGACAGACCACTAAATCCCATGGCTGTCCTGCTCTTGTGGAAAACTCATGATATTTATTACTTTGAATTAAAAAACTTTGTGTCACAGAGGGAAGGCAAGGTGGAAGGGAATGAGTACTTGCACAGACTGATAAAATACATATTACTGCTTCTTGAGGAGTAACTATTCACCCAACTTCCTGTTGCTCCCAGTTCCTGTATGGTTGCCTTTACTGTACTCCCTCTAGTGGAGTAAAGAAACCAGTTTGAAGCTTCAAGACAAGTTAGATTTTGAGCACCGATTCTGCTCTTTACAGTTTATGTGCCAGCTACAATTCTTTAACACAGTTGAGTAGATTTTCATATGAAGTCCCGTGCAATAAAGTACATTTCTAGAGGACATGACAGAAAATACAGAACAAACCAATTGTTCTAGGTTTGGAAGTTTGTGAGCTTTAAGGTCTCACATGTCATTTAACTCAGATACAGGTATTAAGGCTGCCATGCCATTGTTTAAAGTGACTGTAAAATGCTAACGCCCCTTCTTTTGACATTGCGAGAAAAGGAAAAGCAAGGCAATCACTTTATACCAAATTGGTTCCGAAACATCTGTTTTTAAAACTTTGGAAACTCAAGAAATAGTTAAACCTTTTCCCCTCTTCAACTTTTACTTTTTGTGTTGAGTTACATTACTGCAATGAGGTTTAGGCTTGGAAAAAAACTATCTAGTAAAATGGTACTGTATGGTAAAATGACTGATGCATGTTGCCAAAGTGCAGTTGTGTCAGGGAATTAGAAATAAATGCCTCAATTACATTATTACATACTTTTACAAGGTTTTAAAAACATCACAGATCCGTGGTTTCCAAGTACTGAATTTTACACGTTGATTTTCTCCAACAGGTGTTTCCTGTAACAGGCTTGGGCAACATTCGTGCCTGCGTTGTAAGGTAAAGAGTAAAGACAGTTGCAAGTAGCTATGATTTTAGACTTGTTCTCCTTAGCTTCCAAGGCTGATATCAAGCCTTGTCTTGTCTTCCTCTACGTTATTAAAAAGAATATTCATACTTTTGTATTAGTTTCTGAAGCCTGGGGCAGACTTATGGGGGACAAAGGGCTTTTATCTGTGTTTGCCTGTTAACCGCAAGCCAGTGTTGTGCATCCTTATGCCAGGTGGGGTGATCTTCATTTTGTCTAGCCCTCTGTGTTTTAATTGAGGTATTACCACGTTTGGGCCTTTTTGAAAAAAAGCCAAAAACAAATCCCTGGTCTCAAGCAGAATCCAAGGCTATGGAATATGTTTTGATCCAGCATAGAACTAAGAAAATTTTTAAAGTTTTTTTTTTAAAAAAAAAAAACAAAGTCAAGTGATGATCTGACCAGAAAACATTGCAGCTTGGATCCAATAGAAATAATCTCCATAGCTAATCCAGTTTTACACATGCACAGGCTAATTTGTTGATGTCAGGCCTTTGGTTTTACATACTCAGAAGTAATTTTGTATGAAAAGTTCCACCTGCTTCATTGTCAGCATTGCCCAGATTTCTGCGGGTGCTGGTTTATTGCCTGCTCTTACTTTTCTTACCCTCCATATGTTTCCCTGCAATCTCCCATGGCACTGATTTCATATTCCAAATTGTTCCTTTCTCCCGATATCTTCACTGGCACCCTGGTGCTCAACGTGTGAAATTTCAATCTCTAATTCTTGCCTTCAGGTCACTGCATAGTTATGTTCTGGCATACATCTCTGATTGTATTTTGTTTAAGCTTGTCAACGTAAACCAAAGCTTGCCAAAGCTCCTTGTGGCAGCACTATAAGTCCAGCCCTTGAGTATGTTACTTTCTCTGCTTGTTTATCTGCACTTTTATCCACCCTCTTCCCCAGGAAGCCATGAAACTACATTCAACACAAAAGTGGTTGCTCTGTGCACAGACTCCAGTTCCACTGCAGATAGAGCTCATTAAATTTTAATCCCAACTAGAAAAATCCTGCTGCTGTTAGATACTTTTTTGCCTGCTTCTTGCTGAAGAGTGTGCTTCTGCGATTAAAACATTTAGCCTTTTTATTCTCCTTTCACCCCATAGGCTTGTTTTTGTGACGATCATGTGCGAAGTAAGGTTTTCAAGCAGGAAAAAGGAAAAGAGCCTCCCTGCCCTAAGTGTGGCCATGAAACTCAGCAGACAAAGGATCTGAGCATGTCAAGTAAGCCTGCTTCTCTAGCTAACAAGCTATACAAGTACCACTGGTGACTACTTTTCTGCATAGGAACATTGAGTAAAGGCCGATTACTTTCAATTGTTTGGCAAAGCTTTGCTGCATTTGTTTGGGGAAGAAAATTTGTGTTTCTTAGTCCTAGAATTGAGCAGGCTCTCATTCTTAATCATTAATTGATTCCAACACAGTGAAAACTTTTGTTTAGTTTGAGGTTTTAGTTACGGAAAAATTGCAAAAAAAATAATCATTGCTTAAGCCTTTATTTCATCTACAAGAAGCCAGTTAATGAATTTCAAAGTGCAATTTGATAACATGCATACAGTCTGCCTCAGCCACTCTTGAATACAGTATGTATTGTGCCTGCAAAGCCCATCCAGTTAAAACTTTCCTTGGCTAGAGTACCAAAGGTTTATCCTAAAACCTAAGTCATGCTCTGAGGGCAGTTATTGTTTGTACAGACATGGTTGCAGAGGGACAGACTGCGTGTAGCAGAAAGGTTCTGTCAGAGCAAGCATTAAATCTGAAAATGTCAGATTTAGAAAAAGGCTGTCTAACATTGTATGCTTTTCTCTGAGTAGTGAGAAAGGACAGACAAGAAGTGTCAGATGCTCTGCACAAATTGCTGTTGAGGATTGAGAACATCATGATTTTTCTCTGCCTGCAGCACGCTCTTTGAAGTTTGGCCGACAGACAGGAGGTGAAGATGCAGATGGAGCTTCTGGTTATGATGCCTACTGGAAGAACCTCTCCTCCAGCAAGGCTGGAGATGCAGGTGACCGTGAGGATGAATATGATGAATACGAAGCAGAAGATGATGATGAAGATGACAATGACGAGGGAGGGAGGGATTCCGATACTGAGACAACAGATGTATTCAGCAATTTGAATTTAGGAAGGACGTATGCTAGTGGGTATGCACATTATGAGGAACCAGAAGATTAAGCTTAGTATGCTGGCAGGCTAAAAACACTTGGAAGGAGCCAAGCAGTGCTTCACTTGAGTTGTGTGCGTGCCAGTAGGATAGCTCTATCAGGTACTTATATATCAAAGTTAGAATAAAGAGTGTGGGACTTCTGCAGTAACTCCAGGTGAGAGGGTTTGTTTGGTTTTTTTTTTAAAGTATCAACCAATATTGGGTTTGAGACTGGGGGAGAAAACAGGAATATTTTTATTGCCCTAAGCAACTACAGTGGTTTTGTCCTTGAGTTACTAAGTATGATGGTTCAATGCCATTTCCCCCTATTAATACGAGAATATAGAAGGGCTGTACAACTTGTTTCCATTTGCTCATCAAAAATTATTTTTTACAATAATTTTTTTAACTGATTTCATAAAATTAATGTAGTGGTGGGTTGGTGACTGCATTTTTTTTTGTTCTTCACAATAAAAGTAAACTGCATTCTCTAATGAATTGGCATAAGTATTGATCTCCTTGAATAGTTGAAAAGCAGGTTGTGTACAAAGTGTAAATTGACCCCAAGATAACTTCCTTGTTTACTTAGGTAAGGCAGATCAATGTAGTTCTCTATGTACTTGAGCATTACTTTTCCAGCATTTTTAGTATTAGATGTTAATCTATGGGGCTGTATGCAGTCATTACAAGTGCACCCCAGATAATCAAAAATTCTATTGCAATAAAAATGTTGGTGTATCCTCACTGCTACTAAAATTTGCAAGACGATTTCTTCCTAGATCAAAAGGAGACAGGTTTCTTCTTTGCCTAAGCCTTCAACTCTTTCCTTCGCACACCTTACAAAGAAAAAAAATTGATAGGAAACAACCCCTGTATATGAATTGATACGGTAAGAAGACACAGGGGAGCTCAAAATAGAGGGTTCAAATACTGTTCTGTGCAAACACGCTGGTATAAGGCAGGTGATCAGCACATCTGAGCTGAGGAGGCAACACTTGCAGAAGTGTTTACAGTGATTCCAATTTGAAAATCAACATGTTAATTACCAATCTACACAGCTGAGTGATAGTATTTAGTTTTCTCCTGTAGGGAAATGTTGAGCCTGGTGATTTTAACAGCAGACAGATCAAGATTCAAGGGCAGGCACCTGAAGTGTTACTCCAGCTTTCTAAATGCCATGCTTGAATGCAAGAGCGCTATATCTTGTTATCTGTCGAACATCTGAACTGATTATAGAATTATCTACTTTTGTGGTGCTTCCTCTACTGTTTCTTAACAGCTAAAGGTCATATGCTGGCAGAGCATACCCTATTGAGAATAATTTTTAATGATGTTAGGATTGCCAAATGAGCATTTTCTAACAAAACAGGATTGAGGAACCTGGCCTTGATACTTCCCTCCTAAATGCCTTGCATCAAACACATGAAAGACATGAGCTGGAATGCATCCAAGACAAAACCAAACTGATAAACCGCAACTTGGTTATGGCAGCTGAGGGAAGAAGCTACTGGAGGGAGGGGCATGACCTGATCAGTGCTTGCCTTCAGAACGGAGGGGAAACCAGTTAATGCACTGTCTGAAAGCCAAATCCCCTTCAAAAACTGAAACTCTAGGGCCATCCAGTTTCATGTCCTAGCAAAGGCCTACCCATCTTAAATTATGTACCTGATAGATGTCTTGATTAGTCTTTTGCAAAAGCAAACTCGAAGTGAGGGAAGTAGGATGCCTGCCAGTTCAATAGTGATTACTTATTTGTGAAATTGGCACTTGTGATAGAATTTCTGCTCAACTTCATGCGGTCCAAAAACTTCCACGGTTGAGTCCATCTGTGGCTGGTCAGTTCCAGCAGCAATGCCAGTTTATTTTGGCTGATATTTCAAATACAAAACAAGTATATAGCAGTACAAAGTCTTACATAGGATTGAGGAAAGTATGTGTGTTTCTGCATATACATAAAATTATAGTGTTTGTGTGTCATTTATTAATATAATTACTTAACTGCACAAAAGTCCCCTTTAAGGTTCTTGGCTCTTGAATTAGATATTTCTCATATGAAATCTGCTGCTGTCACTGTCTGTGCCAAAGGCTGCTGACGTAACAGAATTAATCACCATAATCAGAGTAAAGAATTACTCGTTTTCTCATTGAAATGTCCTCGTGCTGATCCTTGCAATATCAATCCTCCAGAGCTAATGCATGTTCCTATGATACTGTCATAAAGGAAGGCCACAGCACTGCCCTACAACATCTCGGGATACCTGCTGTAATGTAGCAAGGTCACCACCCAATGGCCAGAGGCGTTTATTTGCTTTTTCTTTATACTGCTGCTCGTGCCACTGAAAAGGCCTGGCAATAGGGCCAAGGTATAAGACCTGCGGTGGCTGGTCTTCAAGGGGTCAAAACAAGCAAGTTTTAAGCTGCTTTGTAGTAATCCGGTGGAATTCAAGCTACAACAGACAAATGTGACCACGTTTTCTACTAATGGAGTTGGTCAATTTGTGACAGGACAGGCAGGATACGATGCTAGGGGTTGCCCTTTCTCATCCTTCTCTGCTTATTTAGTAAAGTTAAAAGCATGTGGTCTTTGGGGGATAGGTCCTTCTGCTTTCACAGAAAGTACATCATTTTGGTTGTCTTAAGGTAAATGGCAGGAAGAGGATGAAACAGAATGAACATGGATCCTGGCTTTATTGTAAAACAGGTCTGGGACAAACTTCCAATCTTTGCTGCTCCATTTTTCTTCATCGCCATTAGTCTACTTTGAAGTGTCTTGGAGGAGTGTTAGGAGGGCACTATTGCCATCTCTACACCTAAAATGTAAATTAGTGCTGCCTTTACTTGTTCTGCTGAATTCAGCAGCCAAGCTAGCTGTTGCTAAATCAGAAGGTGGGAATGCTGTGGTACTGATGATGTACGTTTTACAGCTCGCAGCATCTCAAGCTAATTCAGACACTGCCACAAACCACCAAGTACCTTCAGGTGACTGCTGAGCTGCTTCTGTCAGGGAGAGATGATTTTTTCAAGCCACTGGAGTCCAGGACTTAGCGCCTTGGCACACAAAAAACCCCCAGGCATAACTGCATGTTTTTAAGACTGCAGTACTGTGGAGTGCACTTCCTGGCTGGGCAAGAGTCAAATAAATATAATCATGAGATTGTACATGACATTGACTTTTCCTTTGAAAATCCTGTGCCTGATTAAGGGAAAGTCTGAGCTGAGTTTCAACATGTAGTCAGGAGTGCTCGGGAGTTACATGTAGTACTCCAGAAAACTGAGATCTTGATAAAGTTTTATACTTCCTTTAGTTTTTTTCCACCTCCTTGATAACCATTTAAATAAAGCTTATGTTGAATTGGAATCAAAATCACAGTAATATTTATGGTGCCTGTAGACCCTCAAAAAGAAGAGCTCTGGCCCCCTCTGTAAGCTCTTTTCTGGCCTTAGTTTGTTCTGGTGACAGCACCAGCCCGTTACAAATTCATTGGGTGCTTATGTGGATTTAATGCATTTCACACTCAGGTGTGATTTAGCACCTGTGACTGGGAGTCTTTTGGTCAATCCTGTTGCAGGGTTGCTGGGTTTTGTTTCCAGCAAATTAACATGAAGATCATTGTGATGTACTGAACAGCTTCACTTGCCAGTTGATCAAGTAGCAGGATGTGTATCGCTGAGAACTAGAGGACAAGCTTCAGAAGTGCTTAGAGCCCTGTTTGTTCAGGCAGAAAGCATATTAGCCTGTCTTTACAAGATATTACATGCATCTATCCAGGTCCTGATCCTATTTCCAGAGGAACCAATGGCAAAGCTCCAATTTATCCAAGTGGGAGCAATTTCATGATCTCTGGTACCTACAGTTCACCTTAAAATGTCAAGAGGTGTTACGGAACAAGCCATGAGGATAAGCTGAAGTGAAGAAGATGGAGCAAAGCTTAACATGAGGTTAATGTGCTAGCATTAGCATAAAAATATTTGTTCTAAATTTCAACAATTCCACTGGAAATTGCTTTCATGACTGAAAGAGGAAGCTGTTTAAAGCAGGAAGAGAGAAGATTCTGCGAAACACACTTAACAAGATGTAGAAATATAATTACTCATCTCCTGAAATTCTGCACGTAGTCCATAAATATTTGCTAAAAGCTCAAGGCAATTAGGACACAGACAAGTTTTATCATCTCTGCTTTGTAGGTACGTAAATAGAAAACACAGTAATTGACAAAAATCACAGCCTGAGCCAGCCAGTTGGCAACAGCCCTCTGCAGCTTGGACTCTCCATCTCCTACCCATGAAACTCTAGAGTAAACATATTTTATAACTAGTGACACTTCTTTATTAAGATTATGTTTACTGTAATTAGCTACCACACATCTGAAATGTGAAGCAGGGCCTAGTTTTTAACTTCCATAGCCAGGACAGGAAAAAAAACAAAACAGCAAGAGAACATCACAGATGTGAGGATCATTCCATGGAAAAGCCACTGGCTTCCCTTTGCTAAACAAACAATAGGCTCACAGGCCTGTACTTTGTCTTCTTTACTTGGTTAGATACTCATGTGCAATATGGGGGGGAATCACATTTCAGTGTCTCACCAAATTAAGCTACTACTAATAAGCACATAGTTTTGCTGTTAGTTTACAATCATCCCATTTTTAAGCACTGCACAATATTTTTTGAAAAGGAAAGAGAAACAAATTGAAGCACAAGAAAGCTTTTTATACCTATCTCTATTCCCTTCCCACACTAAAGTATGCTAAGGTGTTTGCTGCGTTCTTTTTAACCCCACTCCTGATACCAGTGATTCTTCCACAGTGTTCCCCAAACTTAACCTTAATTGGAAACTCACTTTGATTTCCTTCTGAACCGAGAAGTACTGAGTGCCTACAGGGCCTGAGTAATAGTTCGACTTCATCACGATGTTTCTTGACATCTGTTGTAGATTTACAAAACCACTGACTAAGTTTTATTTTAATTTTTTATTAGACAGTTAGAATGCCAAAGACCCACAATGTTTTTTAGCGGGTAATACAAGTATTTTACTGCTGTAGGTGCCCGTTGCTCTTCCTACTGTTTTATTTTTGGCATAGAGAAAGAGGTTGACTCTTTTGAAAGTGAATCACTGCTAGTCAGCCACATAAACCCTTGGGCGGCCTCCAGTCTGATTTAAATTCAGCACCTTATTTTGACAGCAGAGACAAGGATGAGCCCCTTTGAGATTTTCCCACCAGCAGGAGAGATGCTCAAGGACCTCACCTTTGGTGTCGGCATCAATTCAAAGTGGTGTCCTCTCCTGCCAGTTCAAGGTGGTAACAACTGAAATGTGACCTTTCACTAGATTACTTGGGAAGCCTGCAGCAACCCAAACACTGCAGCCTCTGCCTCCCTTTAAATGTGTAGCGGCTGGAAAAATAACAACTACCAAGCTGAATCCCTTGAAAAAGGTATTTTCACCCTACTTCTTCCTCAGGGATAACAGAATGTATCCACAAGCTTATACAGAAGTTATTATTACTGGTTTTTTCCTTACTAAAAAAATAATAATCTGTTCAGTGTGTATTTCAGTGAGAAAAAGAAACAACAACAGAAAGATAATAAAGATGTTACCCTACCAACTGCCGAACAACAAAGGCATACTGAGTGCTTTGGAAGAGGGGGATGCACAGACAATACCATATGCTCACAATTGGCTTTTTCTGCACCCTCCTCTTCAGCCTGGCAATACAGGCCAAGAAAGCATTACGCAGAGCTTAACCTCGGGGTCTTTGTTTGCCAAAGCATTAGCAGTTCCAAGGGAGCTTCAGAGGGAGCAAGAGGATTTCTTACCAGGCATGTAGTGCACACAACCACTGCGACCAGATTTAGAACATTAAGAATAACTTAGATGATAAATTGCATTCCTTGCATGTTCTCAGCACTGTCTTGATGTTACATATATTTCAAAGACGCCATCATGACTTTTACACGATAATACCACGGAAGTAGCACACTCCTCTGATCTACCATCAGAAATCATTTCTACACCAATAGTGCCAACATAAAACACAGCAGGTACCATCTAGATTTATTGCACCTTCAGAACACTGTTCTTGTCCAACACTTCACAAAGCCAGCAGCAAATTAACAGCTTAAGAAACCTTCCCAGCAAGCAATGTTTCTTACCTTGGTTTAGGTCAGACAGTTTTAGTCAACTGAGGGTGGACCTTGCACCCAACATACTGCCAGTACCAGAGCACAGATGCACACCCGCCGTCCCCTGGGCTCCATCAGCACTGCCCCACCACAGGATGCTCAAACCCTGCCCCGAGCTCAGCTACAGGGTGCAAGGACACAGGCACAACACCTTCTCACAGCCCTGCGTGGCCACCCTTGAAAGCGCCAGAGCTCCCTCACAAGGGAAACCTCTCCCCACCGCAAGCATTCCCCCTCTTCTCCAGGCCTGCGAACCATCTCCTGTTCTTGCCACCAGCTGCACCTGACCATCACCCTTCCCTCATAGAGAAAGCTGAATTCTCACTCACCCCACAGGCAAGAAGACCACAGACCAGGGTACCAGCCAACACTCCCCCACACCAGAGATACTCCAAGTTCCCTCCCCACTCCCGTGTTTATAACCTTCCTCCCCACCTGCACCCCGTCAGCAGGGCCCGGCTGGTCCCTCCCTGACGGGACAGGAGAGCGTGGCCTCTCTCTGCAGCTGGCCTTCGCCATCAGTCAGCCCCGTAACTACCGCAGCCTTTACCCGTTGCTGGCAGATGAACGGCTGTGGCCCCTCTGCACATTTGCAGATGCTGCGTGATCAAATACTGAGCCCTGCTACGTCTTCCTACTGCTTCAAAAGATAAAATGTTGCAGCATAAAGTATAAATAACATTTATCCTATTTAAAATGTGACAGATCTCCTATGCTATGCTATTTTATTACACCTAAAATGAACTTGCAGATGATGATATATATTTTCTACTGACCCTGGATGTTTTATCATTAAAATACTAGCACTCTTGTTACAATACCTTCATAATATATTTATATGACTATCTCAGCTTCTAGAAAACTAAAATATAACCTCATGGTCTTTTATATGCTGTAAATTGTCTTTGGGTATTAAAAAACCCCACATTCTAGCTGTATCAGATTATTAACAGCAAAATTGAGCCACAGCCCCTATGGTGCCATTTAAGCATATCTGAAAGTCTTTGTCCTGTTGGAGATGTTTGGTTCTCAGATAACCAGCTTCCTTCCAGCGTCATGGAGAAAGTTAAGAGGTCTTCCCACTTGCTCCATTGCTGGTCTCAGAAGCTGCAGCCCTTCAGGAGAGCATGTCCCGGGGTGACAGACGTTGCTGGAGCTGACAGACGTAGTGTTCAGCCCAAGCAGTGATCTGACCCGTGAAGCTGCAGGACACGGTATTTTGTTTCCAATGAAGTGCAGGTCCTTTGGTGAAATGTGCTAAGGTGAGAACAGAAGTCAAATGATCTGTTATGCTCTTTATGGGACTACTTCTAGTGTCTGCATTTTGTTCTAATATACAGAATATTGTCAAACCACATTATTAATAAACCTGAGGGAGGGTTTTCCTCTACCTGTCTCTTCTAGCCCTTCAGCTCCCCGTGTGCTGTGGTCCTTTGCTCATCTCAATCTCTGCACTTCTCCCTCCTGCCAAAGACCCCTCTGCTGCCCTCTCACCGTCAGGTTCAGTTGAACTGCAGGAGCTGCTGTCTAGCGCTTGGTGAGCCATGGCTGCGTCAGGATGAGCTGGGTGCCAGTGAGACACTGCCTGTGGACTGGGCGAATGTGGTCTTTGGACAACCTCCTCCTCTGTCTGAGCCCGCAGGACCTGGGGGGGAGGGTTGCCCACTCACTCCCAGCTGGGCGCAGACAGACCTCTCTGAACTGCGGCAGGGGCCACACCTTTGTGTTGCCCTTTTCCCGATGTTAGTGTTCCTTCTGGCACTAATATTGATCACCTAGTATGTGAAATCAAACATTTGAAGCCTTCTAAGTTGCTTTTGCAGTATGGTGACGGAGAGCCCAAGTACAACTCACTTTCATTTACCCAGAGCTGGCAGCTGGGAAGAGCAGAAGGCAATTCTTCTCTCGGGAATCTCAGCCCAGCACCAGCCACTGGTTTCCAGGGAGCCATTTCTGCCTAAAGAATCGAGTCTAATCAAGGACCAAGGCAAAGAGCACAAGCTCCAGCTGCTTGCGGAGCCCATGCTCCCCCGAGCAATGCCTCTGCACAGAGCCTTGCAAACCAGGGCTAACAGCACACCATATTTCTGTCTGAAGCTGAACAGAAAGACCAGCACAAAAAGCTGTTTGTGCGCTTTGCTTTTCTGCTAATGACAGGACTTTCCTACCTTCAGAGACTCAATATTAATGAATATATGTAAACGTAGCAATAGTGGCTGTGGTTTAAAACCCCCCTCGCTTAAGGCTCAGGTCAGATTGCCTCTGTGTTTGGTGTAGGAAGTAAGCAAATGATAATTTCCTGTCACTTAAATTAAGGGAGCGGTGCAATTGATCCTGGGGAAGTTAGAAATGTGCTGAGATACCAAGTATCCACTTCCGATCGTTGCTATATGAGCAACAAAATACCTTACATTACATTGCTTCTGAGGGCCCAATCTGAAAGTAGCTTTTCTAAACTCAGCTTTTGCATAGCGTGAGACCTCTATTGCCATCTTAACTGGAAATTTATGGCACCCTGGCTGAACTGTTTGCTATTACAGCCACACTCTGCAGGGAGGAGGAAACTGATACAATGCCTGACTGAAGGAATACCTTTTGAAGATGTGGAAGATTAAGTAGAGGTGCCAGGAGAAGGAATTCCCAGGTCTATGGTATACTGCAATATATTTTGAGGTGTTGGAGTTGCATGCCATCCTTAGTTCAGATTAATCCTGAGATCTGGGTGCAACAGAAACCCATGGTCTTCATTCTGATTTCTGCCATGGAAAGAGAAGTCTTTAATTTCACTCCTGCGTTCTGTTAGCCACTGTGAAATGTTTCATCGTGGCCGAAATGGTGAAAGCTGTTTCTCCATCTGTGCCTGTGAGCCATGAAAGCGCTAGCTTTTAATATAAATAAATGCGAGTTCTTTAACACTTTGAAGATCCAGCAGCTTCATAGAATTTTCTGCTTTTACTAATGCCACTAAACCAAACATTAAGATTCCATGTTTATCCCATTGCTCCTTTATCGGTAGAAGAGTAGCTTCTGACCAGATGGTCTTAAATTTGTGCTCCTAAATGTTACAGAACTTGCACTGTCAGGAAAAGAGGCCCTTTGTCCAATTTGCACGGAAAACAGTCGGTTTCTTGCTACAGGAACTGTATCACTGGCCAATTGAAAGAGCTCACGTAGTATTAATCTAGTTTCCGATGCATCCAGGTGATTACACGATAACTCAGGTATTAAGCTCCCTTTGTGATTTCAATTACCTACTCTTTATATGCCTGGAAAGTAACTATAAAGTTATCGGCATAAAGCTAATAAAGCAGAGAGTTCTATAAAAGTGGCAAGTGAGTTATTGCAATTGCTCCAGGCAACGTAACCTACTTCTGCATACAGTCGCAGATGGGAAAGGTTTACTCATTGCCTAAATTTTATGTGCACAGACAGAAAAGCAAAACACAAAAGCAATCCTGCTTCCTCTCCAAACTCAGTTTTTCCTTCTCCTCACTCCCAGCAGCCAAGAAAAATCAAATCAGTTGCTTTTAAAGGAAAGGAGTCTTGATGGGACTATACTGTAAGGTGAAAGAGGTGGTTATTAATTAAAATTATATTGGAGCTTAGGGGAGAAAAGTAACAGCCTAAAGATGTGGTGAATTTCAGAAAACCAAAATGTAGCCATTTTAAATTGTATTTTTATATTTGATTGATCAGGAAAATGTGTTACTTTAGAGATAAGGCAAAAGTTATCATATTGAGAGATGGTTTTTAGCCACACTATCATCTAGTTAAAATGATGCAGCACCCAAGGGCTCTGCCTGTTTATTAAAAGAATCTCTTTTATTTCCAGAAGAAAAATTAAAAATCATTGCTTCAAAAGCTGTGTGACAGAACTGGAAAGACAGAGTTACTTTAAGCCTGTGAAATGACAGGGGTCCTCACTCCGTCCCTTACGAAATGTGCTTGTTGGTCACACCAGCGGACCTGCTGACTTCGCCGTAACTCCTTTGCTGCCTGAGAGGTACTAACTGGAGTACGTCAGCTCCACGGTTCACATCTGGGGGGGAGGCTGGCTTTTGCAAACAAACACGATCGAGCTGTGAAGTGGTAAAAAAGCCAGCCCAAAGCCCATGGATGAGCCGCCAGCCTCCCCAGCCCAAGATGCCTCAGCGGCACCCAGCACCCGAACCAGGTGGGTCGAAGGTCCTCTGGGTATGTCTGTACGAGACGGCACAGGGGGCCTTAAAGCCACGTTGTGTGCAGTAGGGCCAACGTTGCCTCTCAACATCTGGCCTGATGTTGCAAGTCTGACAGCGTGGCTTCCTGACTTATTCACAGCAGAGGCTGAAGCCTCCCCTAAAAAAGCCCGAGCAAGGCCCGTGCTCGCTGAGCACGCAGCGCTTCGTTGTGGGGGGAAGGAGAGCAGGGTGTGTTGGTCTCGCTGCGCGGGACCCACAATTTTGAGCTCCAAGAGCGCATCGCACATGTCAGTTTTTGGAAGCATCAGACTTGCTGCACCTCCAGAGTGGGGGTCATGCGGGAAACCCCAGGTCAAGGCACGGTAACCTTCACAAACAAACTTCTTGCTGTGCTTGGGTGAGACTACTCACTAGGGCAAAACTCTTGCCAAGGTCTTACCTTTTCTTGAAGCAACAATGAGGAGAGAGCCCTTACTCTGGGCAACCGCTGCTTCATAATTACGCTGCTTTTTAGATCCCAGTGTGCCAAATGCAGAGGGAAAGATGGAGAGGTACCAAACGCTCTTCAGATGTGTTTGGTCTCCCCTGCCATTTCACAAAACCTGAAGACAGAATACTGTGAAAAGGGGATTTGAGGACTGGGTTGCCTTTCTTTTCAGCAGCATACTGCCTGCTTTTAATGTTTACTAAGCTTTTGGCTGTCAAAAATGTACCTGGCTGAGAGGTTTCTCTTGGTCTGTAGTCACTGCCACAAAGGAGTTGCTCCAGGCTCCTTTACCTTCCCTCCTGAGCTTCTCACAGACCGCTGCTGCTGTCCCTGGCAGCAGACCAAGGGGAAACAGCTTCAGTTAAAGCTCTCCTTGTAGCAACAAAACACCATTGATCAGCCACGTTCTGTCGGTGCCAACAACTTTTTGAAGCTGGCACTTTTTTAATGCCTGGTCTCTCTTTTTATTCAGGTTTCAGGTACGCAATGTAAAGAAAACCCCCAGAGAGTTGTTTTTCTTCATTTCATCCTTTGAGTTGTTTGAAAAGGAAACCTGCTGCAGCTGAGCACCCCTGAAAGCACCAATTCAGATCCAGCTCAGGCCAAGCCTGGGAGGTCCTTTCCCTGCCCTTCAGGTCTGTGGTCAAAGCAGAAGAAAATGTGCTGGAACACCAACCGAATAGCTAAACGCCCAGGAGAGTGAGCAGAAACTGTTCAGCAATGCAACCACAGAGTCAAGGTAGTCGGTAGATGTAGAAAAAAGGCAGCAGCACATCAAGATACGTACTGGTGAAAACTGGTAATCCATCTGTTCTGCCAGGACAGAGTGAAACGCCATCCTTAGGTGCTAGACCTGTGGGCAAAGTGCTAATGACTGAATTTTATAAATGCTGTTTGCAGAATAATAATGCAACCTCCTTTTCCCACTGAATGGCTATCGTATTTTCTTGAAAGGGTAAGCAACTCTGTGCCATAGGAATAAATCATAGAATCACAGAATCATAGACTGGTTTGGGTTGGAATGGACCTTAAAGATCATCTAGTTCCAACCCCCTGCCATGTGCAAGGACACCTCCCACTAGACCAGGCTGCTCAAAGCCCCATCCAGCCTGGCCTTGAACACACTCAGGGATGGGGCATCCACAGCATCTCTGGGCAACCTGTGCCAGTGTCTCACCACTCTCACAGGAAAGAATTTCTTCCTAATACCCAACGTAAATCTACCATCCTTCAGTTTGAAACCATTACCCCAAATCAAAAGTCACTCAGAAAACTACAGTAAATCCGAGTGCTGAACAAGGTACCCTTCACTGGGAAGTGGGCAGAAGGAGTCCGTGGTGTCCTACATTGCTCCCGTATCAACACATCTGCAGAAGTTCTCCGTACCCAGGCCAGCGGGCTGCCACCAGCTGGTTCACAGAATTGGGCACACCGGCCTGGAGACACCCAAACTGGGGATACAGGCCCTGGGTTAGTCCTCAGCTGCATCGGTGTGAATTCAGAGCAGTTCCTTTAACTAAACTGGAGGTATTCTGGATTTATACCTACATGCTTACTGGCAGGGCTTGGCCCGTTCCAGTGAAAGATCATAATCTTGCTTTCATCCCCATGGGATATTGACTTTAACAAAATACTCTATGCTTCATTTCTCAGCGTTGCAAAACAACTTAATGGATCATATACTTAGGGGAGCATTTCCATTAATTTCTGGCTTACATTCTCACTCTTTCACAACGCCAAAATGTCAGTGGCTTTAGCCTTTTCAATACTGTTTCCTCCGAGAGCACACAAGGAAAAAAGAAGGCAAAAAAAGCTCTTTTATTTAGCTAGAGCCATCCACATATTACCTTTGAGCATGGAGGAAGAGTTATACAAAGGGCCCTGTGCTTACCTTTCCTCTGAGCAGGCTGAGAACCCCACTTATTCCCTGATGATTGACATTTGTTTATTTCGCATGACCCTGATTCTCTTCTTGCTCACACATTTATCAAGCACGAAGGTTTGCTATAGCTGACGTCAGTGGAATTTGATCAGCCTAAAAGCAGAAAAATGTAAGTACAACTGACAGAAGAGGCAGCTTCTGAAAGCAAAAATATGCATTTGCTGTTACTGAAATGAGAGATGAAACTTGTCTATTTGCAGCTATATCCCTTTGAAGCATTACAAAACCCCATGAAAATCTAGATGTTAGAGACTGTATAATCACTTAGAGAGTTAATGTGCATAAACACATATAAAATGATTGTTTGCATTTTTTCCGCACAGCCTTTTTACTGTATTACTGTATAAATCAGACCTATTTTATTTTCACTTGCTAAGCCTTGTACTCTTTATAAAGCATCTCAGTGAACGAAATACATATTTCCAGATCCTTACAGCCTTAAAAACCAAATTTACTTGTATTTTCACGGAAATGCCTTCAAGAAATTTTTCTACAAAGCATATTATTCGAGATAGGACCAGGGGATTTAATGGCTCAGGATGTGATTTCCAACCTGTGAGGTGCATGACAAATCTGAGCACAAAAGATCACGTCATAGAAGAATAGCGAGTCTTAAGAGGAGAACTCGAAGCTCACCGGCCCTGTGCTGTTCCGGGGGCAGCTGCGCTAATGGCAGATACAGTTCTCTGAAGATCGTAATCTTTTTTCTCGTGCTCCTGCTGGTACCCATGAGCATATGGCCATCACTGCATGGATGAGATGGCCACAAGTCATACCCGGGCAGAAACTAGAAGAAAAATCACCCTGATCATTGGAAGCATATGGATCCAACGAGGCTTGAAAGCTGGGCTGAGCAGAGGGCTAAGGCACGCTCCGCTGGCAGCGAATGATGGTGTTTCTCAGAAAGGGGCGATCCTGGACTGGAAACTGATGTCTCCCTCATGCCAAGTGCAAGTAAAGGCTGGTTTACAGGGAACAGGACAAATTGGAGAGAGTGATACGGGAGATGCTGCTGCTGCAGTACTAAGCTCTGAATTTGGCAATCTCCCATGGAGAAAAGTCACTGACAGGTTAGGGAGAAGTTACGTGGCAGAGAAGAGAGGTGTGCTTTTTCTTCTAATTGATTAGAGTTCTATTAGACAGCAAAGCTGCTTTGCGGGCACACCGTGTCTTTTGTCTGCAGCAATGCCTTTGACTGCAGTCAGCAGAGGGGACTGATGCTGGGTGGGCAGGTGGTGAAGAGGTACCACCCCTCTCCACGTAAAACAGACAGTCTGGTCGTTTTTACTTGCTGCCCTTCCATCAGTCACGGCTCTCTCGGTTGGCCCGTGCATATTTGCCATTATTTACCCAGCAGCCCCGCAGATGGACGTTCTGCCCTCAGAGACCACGAACGTTATGAGCACAAGCGGTGCCAGGGAGGAGGGACCCCACGGTGTCCAAAAGTGATTAGCTCTACTTCCCAAAATGCGTTACAGCCCTTGGTCCTCGCCAATGACACAAAAGCTCTGGCTGTAATGTAGATGTCTGTCTAATGGGCACTGGGCTAAGACCAACAAAATACAATTCATACAGGCCACTGAACAGCTTCTGATGTTAATGACTTTCGATTACCACTGGCCCGAGTTGCATCTGTATTTTATTAACACTGTGTACAGAGTGAGTTGAATTCCAGATGGAGTACAAAGTACCTTTTTTCTTGTTTTGCCCATAATTGCAAATGCTAAAATTGTACTTGTAGCTGTTTTATGACTTGACATTGACCTTAAACTCTGTGCACTTGCTACAGTGGAATATTGCAATTTCCAGGGAGTGGAAAGATCATACAGAACTGGTCGATGCTCCGTATGATGCAAATAAAAATAGTACCATGAGTGTTCAAATAAATATTTCTTTCCATTTTGCCTTTGCATTTTTATTGCTTCCCCAGGTCACTTGAAATGAAATTGTCCTTCACAGGTCAAGCTACGGTTGGTTTGCAGACAGCAAGACGACATTGCTTTAAGATCATTAGAACCCTGAAGGTGTTAGAGCAGTCCAGATGATTTGCATTTCTGAGGGAAAGGCTTTTATTTCTGAACTGTTCACCTAGTATCGATTGGAAAATGTACCAGTTTTTTTCCTCATGAAAACGCCTGAACTCAGACTTAACAAAAGACATAGCCTTGATGTGCCACCTCTCTGTCAGCTCCCTGACGAGGTGCCCACCGCACTTTGGGTGGAAGTGGTGACAATGGAGAAATGAGCACTTTGGGCTGCTCAGTGGATAACCGATGCAGAGAGGAAGGAGGTGGGAGACCGCCATCTGCTCCGCACCACACTTCCCTCATGGGCAGGCAGTCCCTCCTGCTCAGGACCATTTTTTTTCCAACTTGCTGCTCGCTGCCGGCGTGCAGAGCTGCGCAGCCTCCTCAAAGTTTGAACCCGAAGCAGGTGTTTTAACGAGGCGCTCTCACATCCCCATCAAACGGGAGACCTCTGTGCCTTAACTCCCTTCTCCACTGTCCCCTTCAGCGGGGACGTGACGGGGACAGGACGGACGCTCGGACCACGAACGCTTCAAGCCACCAGACGCGCGGCGTGCCGCGGGGGCTCGGCCACCGCCGCCCTTTCTGGCCTCCAGCGAACCTGGGTCCCGCATTTTGCCTTTCTGCTAGGTTCCCTCTTGCCGAGCAGGGACCCTCGCCCCCGGGGACAGGGTGGCCGAAGGCGGGGGGTGCTGCCCGGGGGAGAGCTTCACTTCCCCGGGAGGCCTTTAGGTGTCTCCCGCCCGCAGCGCTTGCGGCGGCCGGTGCGGCGGAGCGGGACCGGGTGATGCCCGGGCAGGCAGCGGGGCAGGGAGGGAGGGGGGGCTGTGAAGTTGGAAGTCAGGCTCAGGGGACGAACGAGGCTGTGTGAAAACAGTATATGGCACAAGTTAATGGAAAAGAAAGAGTGCCTCATCGCTGGTGGAGACGTTATTACGTTTTTTTAAGGCGTTTATGAACAAATAAAATGCATCTACAGCTGGGGAAAGAGAATTGGGCCCCCCCCATGTTCCTCTCCCCACCTTTCAGCAATCCCCGTATTAGAATTTCAACACCGTTTTTCTTTGAAGTACAACCTGTATTTTAGTTACATTATTTCTGTTCAGGCTGTGGAAATAAAACTTAAGACAGTGTTGATTTCTCAGATCTGCTCAGAGTCTTTGAAATTTGCATTAGATTATCCTAATCACTTAGCCTCATTGTATATATTTATGCAAGCACTTTTGATGTTTAAACAGACCACGCTGTAATGAGATGTGCAGGGGGAAATATATACCCCAAAGAAAAGGAATGCTCTTTTTTCTCAGACCACATCTTAAACTAGAAGTTTTCAGACAAAACAGTGGGTCAATGCCTTCGGGACCCGAGAGGAACGTCCGTAAGGCTGGGAAGATGGAGGGATTGGCTTTGCCTTCAGCTGCAGCAGGCAGAGATGGAGTGGGGCTGGGTCCCTGCGAGTGTGAGGAAGGTGGCGAGGACTTGTCTTCTCACACCCTTCATCGTCACTGCACTCCCGGCCATCCTGACAGAAGAAATTGTCCAGCCTGACCCGTGATATCCAGACCTACAGATGCAAGTTTCTGTGGACCGAGCACAAGGAGCAGCTGTCAAGTCCCTACTCTACTGAATTCAGTGGGAATAGTAAGATATCCTTTTTTGGAGACAGCAAAAAGCCTGGGACTGCGGCGCAGTTGTGCTAGCTCTGACCATGACATGCACGCAAGTCTTGCAGGACCTGTGCTCCTGCAAGCTGGAGGCAGGAGAGCTGGGAAACATCGCAGCCCTATGCTTAAGTCAATTAATTTGGTCTCGGCGCTGGCTCTATTAGATCCAGAACGAGAGGCGACAGTGGAGACAGAAGCAACCCTTACATAGCAAATGTGACCAGGAAGAGGTGGTAGGGCAAGCCAGATGAAGGAGAAACATGTCTCTTGAGGACTGAAAAAGATAAGGAATCTTTCTGTAAGATGCAGGAAATTGCCAGCTATCTCACATGGAGTTTAGCTTCGCAAAGGCTAGGGATCATACTTCTATTTGCATGTTAGTATAGAAAGAACATTTGCAATTCAAGTAGTGTAAAGGAGGAATATTCTGGATGACCCTGTTGTTAACTTGATCTTACAATGAAATCGGTAGCAAATAATTCAGTATCCAACATAATACCCTAAAGACTGTAAAAAGCATGGTAAACTGTGTCAACAGAGTATTCATTTTGTAACTTGAGATAGTGAAGTTTGTGTGTAAGGACCTTAAAAAAAAGATGAACCGGTTCCAAGAACATACGCTTCCATAAACACAATGACAGATGAGAGCGGACTTTCTAACTCACACGCTGAAATCAATCTATCCACTTAGACATGCAAATGTCATGTTTTGAATAAGTCTAACATTTTGAATTGTCACCAGTGAAAACAGCTTTCTCCAAACACAAGCTGGATTTTTCAGCTATCCTAAGCTTGTAAACCATGTAGAGTCAAGGAAAAAAATAACCAAGAAAACTAAAACGTTCTGCTTTACGAGGATTTGGTGATCCAAAGAGTTTTTTAGGACAACATTTACCACTTCATAATCTTTTCACAAGCAAATATTTATAGAAGCATAGCTCCCTCCCTGCCTAGGACTAGATAGAATGGGGCAGCCAGGGCCTCTTGCCTGGGCTGGATGAGGAATGGACTCGTTGCCAGCGCTGGATGGGCCGTCACCAAACACGCTCACACTGCCGTCTGAGGACGCAGCAGGAGGAATACCCCAGGGCTTTCATTCCAACCGAGTTATTTCGTCCTTATTCTACACTTGCAAGTTATATGCCTTGCTGCACTGGTAACGAGATGCTGTGACCCATGTGAGGCACAGTCAGGAGAGGGAGAGGCTAATGGTCCTTTCTCACCTTAAAGGACACGAATTTGCGAAGCAATCAGAAACACCAAGAGATGATTAACTTTTCCCCCCCACAAAACTATGACAAAACATAGAAGACAGCACACGCAGCAGGAATCATGGGTGGGTTTTTTTTCCTCTCAGAGGCAACTGATTTCAACAGGACCATTTTGACTTACACCACAAGTACTGCTTCAGCTCCATGTCTGTAGAGGGAGAGGGAGAAATGCATTTTGATGCCTATCCAACATTAGCAGAAATCTCCAGTGGTGGACAGGTTCATGATAAATTAGGGCTAAAGCCTCTTGCTGTCACCTTCCAAACCTAAATGGGATCTCCTAGCGGTTCTACCCTGAAGTCTCACGTGCAGCCCTAGAGCAGCCTTGCAGCTTCCTTGTGACAATCAACTCTCTGTCTTGACCACCATGATCTTACTCAGATAGTCTAGGTGGTGCCCTCTCCTTTCCCACTAACAGATAGGCACCTAGCCTTGCATTTGGGATGAAAAAGGCGAGGTGCTCCAAAGCTCACGTCCAACTGTAAAAGTGCATTTCAAAGATGATCCTCATTCAAATACAGAAAATCTGACTACAAGCTGTGTGAACTCATACTGCTGATTTTTAGTGGCGACTTCTGTACATCGAGGAGGGCAAATGATTATTTTTTTCAACCTCTTATGATCTAAAGGAGTCGGAAGACTGCTTTATTTTTATGTCTGACAGTGTACAAAACAACACAGAGAAATCACACCTCACCTTGGAACTTTATCACACTGTTATTCTTCTGGGAGATGTTACAGTTTTTTCTACAGTTAAAACCTACAAGCTGCTAAAATTGCTGCCATTGTTATATGCTACTCAGACATAAAACAGGTCTGTGGTTATCAAAACTGGGCTGTAAAGTCAATGGGTGTGAAAGAGCTAACTAACTGTGAAGCTCTGGCTCTAGGTTACTTTCCAGGTTTGTCATGGAGAGGATGAAAGAAACATTTCTATTAGCAGTTCAAGTCTCACCTAGGTGTGTTAAAGCTGAGAATCATTAGCATGTTAAAGAACTGTGGTAATTAAGCTTTGAGTTCTAGTTCAATTTTTGGAAGAAGCAAATTCTTAAAACAATAAATATTTATGACTAGGATTAAAAGATGTAATGAATGGACAAGTGCCTTCAAACAGTTTCTGAAGATAGGTTTGCTCAACTTGCTTATTCCTAATGAGGACAAAGATGATGCCTGTACTAAGGAAGAGTGAACTGAGTGATTTGCTTGAGAAGTTTCCAAAAGTATTGATCCCTTTTCCTAAAATAACCTAAAATGATATAAAAAAAATCCCTTTCCTCTTAAAAAGAAACATATCAAAAGTGCATGTTTCAGCATATTTTCTCCCTGAGGATTTCTCAATCTAGAAAAGCATGGATGTTTTTTCCAATTGCCTTCAAAAGGTTTGCACGTCTGCCAGGTGGTTTGCATCTGATAGTCAAATGCTGCTGCAGAGAACCATCAATTCCTTCAAGGACTTGACACTGCATCCAATTTGTATCGCAAGTGACTGTAAAAGGAGGCGACTGCAGCTATTATTTTGTTAGATTTAGTCAAAACATCCCCAGAAGAGGCAGGAGGGCATGCTGGGAATTGTTTGATGAGCCTGCTGCGAGAATAATTACATGGCCAGCAGTTTGTTCACTTCATCTTTTGTAGCACTTTCTTAGCAGATTTTGTGTGGTTGGAGCACTCAGCTTTTTGAATTAAAGAATCTTTACTGCCATTGTCTCTTTAGCTAATTCCCGGATTATGCAGTCTCAGATAGGCATCCCAGGGCTGCTTCTGTGTTACATGAGGTATTAGAAAAATTAAAATACTTTTTTCAGTATTCCCATTCTTACTTGAGATGAAATTTTCTGCACCATAGCTGTGATTGAATTACAAAGAGTTGCCTGTTCCAGTTGCAATGCTTACACAGACCTTAGGCCCATTCGTGTTTTAATCCTCCTTCATTGAGCAGGATGAACGTCAAAATTTGCAGTTTCAACACCCCCTTCTTTTTTTTTTTGTTAACATTGCACATATAAACTTTGCATTTTTTTAAATGTAACAAGTTAAGCTTAAAGTTTTCAAGAGCAACTTAGGTACCAGGGCACCAAAGACCTGTTAGAATTTTAATTTGACTCAGCAGCTTTTGAAAAAAGAAATGGGTATGAGCCCCTGGAAGAGAGTACGTGAAAGTATTACCAAAATATTAATTCAGAGTTGACAGGAAATTTGAAATCTATGAAAGGAATCACATTAAAAGCTAGAAGCTGCGCTTATTCAACTGACTACAAGGGATCCATGATAGCTGAGGGTCTCTTTTATAAGGCAGGTAGGCAATTAAAAAAAAAGGTGGTACCAGCAAGCCCAATCCAGCAGACCATCCTGCCGAGAGCAGCCCAACTGGTCCTCTCTAGACCAGTTCTCTTCTCAGCTGCTGCTCCTGATAAAATAGATCAGCCCGAATATATCCTAAGCCAGCCCAACTCCCTGGTTTTCTCTGGTGGGTGTAGCACATACGCATTCATTCTGGAGAGCTGAAAAGCACATACACAGCTGTGCGTCTCTTGCTTTACGTACATTGAGATCACTACAAAGGAAGGAGGAGAAAAGGAAGTAAAAGAGGTAAAA
The DNA here is from genome assembly GCF_028500815.1 of Rissa tridactyla. NCBI lineage: Eukaryota > Metazoa > Chordata > Aves > Charadriiformes > Laridae > Rissa > Rissa tridactyla. The sequence continues at coordinate 71,316,812 of NC_071470.1, forward strand.
ATTACCATATCAGAGCCTTTTGGTGATGCATATACGGATAAAAATGTATTGCTTGTGACTGCAGTGAAATGAGAATCTGCTGTAAGAGAGTTACTACAATCTATCTCGTTTGTGCACTTGGGGACTTCAGAAGACTAACTTTATTGGAAAGGAGCTGGAAAAAATTGGATTGTTGGCCAAAGCTTAAAAAAACCCCACACCTCCTTGCTAGCGAAAGAATATTAGTATTCTCACAAAGAAGGTTTTATAGAAACAAGAAGCATATTTTTAAAGCAAAACTTCCTTTGATGTGAATCCTGCACAAAGCACAAAAAATATAAAAGGGCCTGTGGGATGCTATTTTCTTCTGTGCGCACTTCCCAGTTCCTCTCTTTGCTAATGGGTCACATGGGATGTGTCTTCTTTCCAGTGGCTGAACTAGGGCATCTTAGGAGGACAGTGGGGATAACAAAGATTTCCTAAAAGACATGCCGGTGCTGTAACCGGTTTCTCAAAGGGGGAAATATTTCTGTTTCGTTTTCCCATCTTTTCTGTTTCTGCACCGTATCTGCTTCACCTTGCAATTACTCGCACAGCTGAGTGTAACTTGACTTACCAGCCAGAAACAGCCTGCCCCTGACAGAAATCTGTAGAAAAATCCCAAGAAATTACCGTACAGGCAATGAAGGAATAACAGGTATATACAGTGAAAGTTTATTTTCTTTGTCCCATTCATTAGAAATTGTGCTTAACTCTGTATGAGCTAAGTAGTAGGGAAGAAGTATGAGAATTTATATCCCTTTTAAGTGTTTAGTAAATTAAGGCAATCCATATCTTTTTGAATAGTGAATATCTGTCAGAGGACAATGATGTGCTTTGTGTTCCTCATAGGATTATCTTCTCTTATGGTTTTAACTCCTGATCTTTTGAGTTCCCTTTTATTTTCCATTAAAAAGCCACTCTAGCTCAGGACTACATTACTTAAAACTAAATTTAATTATCATTTTATCTAACTTCTTTTATATTGAAGCAAGTCTCACTGATCTTCAATTTACAGTGACTTTAATTAAGAAAACCACCCAAAGCACAACAAAAAGAACGCCTAAAATCCTTTTGTAAATAATAGCTAGCTATAGCAGGATTGCAAATAAAAGTGTTTTGGTTTTTTATTGGTTTTTTTTGTTGTTTCTTTTTTTTTTGAGGAGGAAGGTTAGCAAGTTGGACATTTCATCCTTAACTTTCCTCAGAATTCTATTATTCGTCACTGTCCTATTTACCAGGTTCTTTTAGTGTCTTCTGCTGATATACCACACTAGCTAACTTTGCCTTAGTTCTATTGCTTCAATTCAAAGTTATACCTTTTAATATGCTTTGGAACACAGTTTTAGGAAGTGAGGAAATTTATTTCTATACAAAAACGGTCCTTCAAGTCACCATTACAAATATACATTACTGTCTGTTGGATTTTCCACTTTGTTTTTAAACTCACATGTTTATGAGTTATGCCCCCTCCTCTTACGCACTGTTCAGTACAGTCAATACTTAAAAATAACAAATGATAAAATTTGTCCTGGCGGAAGGAACATATCAAATATAAGCTGGCTAAATACTTTGTCAGCTGCTCATGTCAGCAGTTTCCCAAAATTGTACAAGAATTTCCATGAGAGAACAGTCTTAGTGATACCGCTTCACCTGAACTTTCCTCCCTTTTACAATCTTTTAATGTTATTCCTGCACTTGGTCATTTTTAAGGTGTTCAGATATCACTCAGAAATGCAATCTTCAATCTTCAACATTAAATCTAGTTTTGAGAAATGGTGAAAATTTGGGTTCATATGGTGCTTTTCTTGAGCTTCCTCTAGACTCAGTAATGCATTTTTCTGATCTCTATAGCCACGAAAGTCAGAAATTGAGAGAAAACATGCTGGGACTTCACCGAGAGCAGAATGTTTTGAAGATCCAGCTTAGATATTTCAGCGAGTGAGTCGTGAAGTTTAGCAGCAGCTCAAACAGGTCTGTGGCAAGGTATGTCCTCTTTGCATCACCCACACCTTGTCTGATTGTCAATGGGTGTTTAAATGTCTGTGCTTTCATTAGTTAAAAGGCTTTTGCAGTCCACGCTGACTTATTATTTCACAAATCTCTCTATAGTTAGCAGCATTTGCTGTTTTCTTATACGTTTTATTGATTTGGAAACCCCAATTCCAAAATACTCTGTGGCACAAAGACTGTGGGAAAACAAAAAACAGCATTTGGGGCAGCATGAGCCTCATTAAAATTCTTCAAAACTCTGCTTTTCTGCTTATCTCTGTCCTGCTGTTCACTGAAAAGCAGGCCTTGGCTCAAATTTTAAGGAATTATCTTTGATATCTGGGAGATACTGTATTTGTCATCTTCCCATGTTGTTTTTGGAAGGTCAAGAGCAATAGAAGAATGTTACATATAGATTCCCTGGTGGTGCAAAAATGACGTTTGAGCCAAGAGCATTGGAATAACAACTATGTCCCATGCCAATAACACTTTGGAAGTCAATTGGGATTTATTTTGTAAGCAATAAGTTGTATGCTAGCTGGAATAATTTCAATACAAGGAAATTTCTACATGAATCAACCAATGAAAAACCCAAACCCACCTTGTTTTTCAAGCTCCCGTTTTGCTTTTCTGAACAGTCTTACAGCAACGACAGCAAAATATTCTCATTGACCTTATGCTTTGGCTTGTTACCTAGAAAAATGACAAAAGCCATTCAGTTCCATGGGAAAACATGAGCAGAAATCTTCAGGACTATTTAAGGTTGAAATCTTCAGCTTATTTAAGGTTTATTTTAAGCAAAATTAAGCTTTTTTTTGTAAAAAAACCCACCCCAGCCTCTGATTATGATGTCTGAGAAGATGATACCATATTTTGTTGAGGTAGAACTTTCACAGCTCCGTCCTTGACTGTTTTCTTGCCTATTCTCATACCTACACTGAAGCTAGAGGTGTGCATAGTCTCTAGGTACTTCTAAGAAGTTTGAGGACACGAGTAGGGTGGCATTTGTCCTGGCATGCAGTAATGGAGAAGGAAATGGGTAACAAGGTCTAGCTGCAAAGGTTAACTTCCCCAAGATAAAATACCTCATTTATCATCATGGTCTAATACTGATATCGCAGTAGGTGAAAGCTAGACCCTGTCAGCCTTCTGAATTTTCAGCTGCATGGTGCTCAGTGAAGCTACCAGGACAGAAAGGCAAAGAAAAAGTGGTACAACTGCTGACGATGGATTTTGCTGTTCCCAACTCGAATAAGATCTTCTCGAATGAGCAGGGGTGGAGCGCAGAGCAGCTCACCTGCTCTGCACAACACACTGATACCAGACCTGCTTCCACAGCCCCATTCAGGTTCCCCTAAAGGTCTATTTGGGCCGTGCTGGTTAAGCGGTGAAGGGACAAGAGGCTCGGCTCAAAGTGCTCGGCTACGCAGCCTCTACACTGCCACCTGACAGGGAAGTGGCCCTTTGCTGGTGGGTGCGCTCCTGTCAGTGATGCTGGAAGTCAAGCCCACACAGCACGCAGGCAGATTTGTTTTGTGTAAATTGCCTCTAGGGTACATGGGCAGGCAACCTAAGCTGAAGTCTGTACCTCCGAGCAGGATCTGCGTGGTACCCCATGCTCCCCAGGAAAATGCCTACGGGCATCAGAAGCCAAAGATGACATGGAGAAGTAGGGTTTTCCTCAGGGATTTTCAGGGACATACCTCCATCCATTCTCCAGATGGGAAAGGTGCCAGTATCTTTCTTCCACAAACTGAGCATCAAACAAGTCTCTTTCAGCTGGGGGTGGAGAATCGCGAACAATGGAGTGTTCCCATCAGTTCTGGGTGAGCTAACGCCCTCAGGAGCGGGAAGACCCTTGTTTAAATCCTCCCCTCCTCTGCTACAGAGGGACTTGAGACCACATGTTCTCCTCTATTATCCCTCGCAGGCAAGTTTCTCCACTGAAAAACAAGAAAAAGAAAATAGGGTCAGAGTAAGAAATCAAGGAAGGGAAAATTACTTTCTTGCCTAGGGATGGGGAGATACTATACTAAGACTGTTTTTACTAATATAAAGCTAATAGCAAAAACAGAGCAGGGAAAAAGAACCAGAGGTCCCCTGAGACTGGCCTCTAGCAGGCTGAGGAATGACATTCCCCTTGTTTTTCTTCCTGACCAAATACAGCTGGACAATGTTATGAGGATGGTGTGAGTAAGAATGTGTTGATGGTTCCCATGCATTGTTTCTCACACATTTAGGTCTATAGGGTGCCCATATTCATAAGCATTCAAATGACCTAAAAACAAAAGAAGGAAAAATTACTGTAGGAAAATGCCAGTTACCCACAGGCAATGACTGAATAACACTAAATCAAACTCATGTCATACTGTAAGTAGGCTACGTTTCACTTTGACAGGCAGCCTTTTAATTTTTCACTTTGGGTTTTTGCATTTTTTTTTTTTTTTTAAAGATGTCAGATGTTTTTTACTGGTAACAAAGGAAAAGCTTACAAGGCTCTGTGAAGCCTCCCAAGAGCCATCTGTACATGGTGAGTTACACCAGAAAGCTCTGATTTAGATTCTTGTATGATTAAACACTACACTGTATAAACAAAGCAACACAACTTCATTAAAAGGTATTAATAATGAAATCCCATTATGGAAATTAATTCACATAGGCAGAAAAATAAGATTTTATTGCCGTCTAACAAGGATTTGCACAGGCAAGATTTTTTTCTTCATTCAACAATGTAGAAGATCACATTTTCTTGCTTGCAAACATAGTTTTGAAAACAATGCTGTAGAAATCACTGCCTCATCCAGGATAAAGCAACACACTGCTTCCAGGGGATGAAATACCACCCATATAGCAAAGAGAAATGTGTTTAGTCGAAGGTCAAATCAAAAGGAATGGGGTGGAAAGATTTCGTACTCGCCAGCAAGAAGTAAGTTTAATTATTCCACACTGCTGCTCATCTCATTGGAGGTAATGAGCTCCATGACAGTTCAGTAGCAGACAAAAGGAGATTCTCTCTTCCAAACAGAAAATTCAGATAGGATAAAAAAGAAATGGCATATGTTAAAAAAAAAAAAAAAAAATCAATGCAGGGAAAATTTAATGGTCTAATATCTCCACATTTAATGACAGAGATATTTACTATTTCCTTTGAGAAGTTACAAGTGCAGATCAAGTTATTTCGGACTAAAAATTTTTGCAAATTTATTCTAAAATCATAAACTTGCCAAAAATCCTACATCAGAAACTAAACAGTAAATCCACATTCTCTAGGTTGCTATACGCTGGGATGCGACTGGATGCGCACCTAAGTCTGGGAGCACAGGACAATGCCCAAGTTCTACCATTCAGATACAGCCTAGTTCTGTAGCAGTATTCTATGAATAACAACCACACAGAAGATGTGAAAAAGGTGGTTTCAGGTGAAGTGAACTGTGAAGTGTGAAATAAGCTTTAGAAAAGGCAATGTCTGCTGCAGGAGAGTTTATTTTCAGAATTAGTTTCAACATGCACAGGCTTACATACCTAGAGTGTCTGTTTATACAGATGTTTATCCTGGTGTGTTCCAACTTTGGAGACTTCATCGTGATGTCAAAATCAGGGGGCTGGGCTCTCAAGCAGGGAGAAAAGGGTTCCTCTGAAAGGTAATTCAGAAGAGGAGTCTAGCTTAGGTGGTTTCTATTCCTCTTTACAAAAGACCCTCTTCTCTGTTAATTAAGAAAGGGAGCTTTGCTCAGAAATGAGTGAAAATACCTTCTTACATGCCCATTTACTGAATCGCAGTATTCATTATTGTCAAATCACCAGGTGCTACCTAGCACAATACCTTACAGATTTTTATATATATATATATATACACACACACACTATATATATATATATAACTATAATAGACTTTGAAAAGAAGACATGCAGCAAGAGAATTTTGTACTGCAGATTGCAGCTGAAAACACAATCATCAAATGGCTTCTCTGTTCTTCAGTTCTGCCATTATTCTCAACAGGACTTCCTAAGTACTTGGGAACGTATTACCCTCTTGCCTTTATATTAAATAGTAACATGCCCAGATACCACTTAGCAGAGAATACCGTTTCCACAACTTTGATTCCTGGTAGGATCTACCTTTTTTGTGGAGCTTTGCCAACATAATTTAGAAATATGACCTTCAAGAAATACTTAGAAAGGAACAAGAGAAATGGTGTTTTCAAATGAAAGAGGTTCTTTTGAAATGAAAACCAACATGGAGTAAGCTGCTCAGAGAAAATACAGGCAGTGGTACAAAGCCCTGTACCCACAAAATTGGAAGAATCTGTAGTATAAATAGAAGTTTTAAGCCCTTTATAGCTCCTACAGGATTGCACCTCTTAAGGAAGATAACAAATCCAGATGCATTTTTTTTTTCTGATGGTGGAAAAAAAAATAATCAGATACCAGGATGCAATATAAAAGCACTAGAAACTAACATTAGGACCTTTAAAGGGTCAGTAGTCTTTTTTCCCCTACCTTATCAAAAGAGAATGGCATAAAAGAATACATTCTAAATTTGTCCCCCCCCAATTAATTTCCATATGTCTGTGATATATGAGTCAAGATAACATTATAATTGTGAGGCAAACAAACATTCTGTTTTCATAATGGGAAATTCTAATAGCTTGAGACTTTTTAATCAGAGCATTGAATCTCTGCTGCAGTACCAAGGCTCCTTCTACCAGTGGACAGCTGATTTAGTGACTATCCAGGCCTTTCCTGCATTTGTTAAATCAAAGGTAAAGGAACCTTCAAGACTATTACTGAAATTTGATCTCTTTAAGGAAAGCAATAGTGAATTATTTTCCCCTCTTTTATAGAATAAGTTTTATAGGTAATTAAACTGAAGTATGATTTTGGACATATTTACATTGCAGTGCTACTGGCTGCTGTTGTTGCATATGCTGCAACTGCTGTAGAGGGCCAAGAGATGCAGCCGCTCTGTCGACAGAAGCGCTGCAGTAGTAATGACAAATGGGAAATTTTCTCTCAGCCAGGGCACAGAATGTGAGTATCAGTGGCTGCTGCGCACTTTAAGTTATACTCAGGTGCTTCCTATTTAATCCCTGCCAAAGATAAAAAAAATACTATTATTATTTATTTACTTGATCTGTTATCCCATTGCTGGTTAACTGGCCAGAAACCACAAAATGCTGGCCTGGCTCCCCAGGATTTGCTTGATCAGCATTGCAGACTATGAGGCGGCGTAACTTTTTTCTCCCATCTCTGCATAAGGAACATGAAGCACATTCTTATGAAGTGAAGCAAACCCTTCAACCACCTCTAAAGCCAGGTTTTAAACTGCTGAAGTTATTGTCTTCTAATAGAACTATTTCTGAGAAGCTGGGGAAAAATGCAGAGACAGCGAGATCCCATTTTACTTCCTCTAGAGTTTTCTTCCAAGAGAGCTTAGTATGAAGACAGTGACTTGGTACGGACTGAAGCAGGTTTGCATGAGGGATTGTGTTTTAGTGTATCCTCATCACAGATTCAGCTATGGATACTTCAAGATTTTATAGGAAGAACAAGAATTCCAGAAACATGGACCTGTCTTAACATGAAGAAGCAAAGTAAAAATGGCTTGAATTCACACAGAAGAGTAGGCTTTCTACGCGCATGTTTGATTTTCTATATTGCCCTCTGTTAGCAGAAAGGTGCATTACTGGCAATGCATTACATTGTGCAGGAAAGCTGAAGGTACCTACATCCTAGGGCTAAAAAATTTCCAAACAGTCATGCTCACAGCACTCAAAAAAACCTACACAAAAATGAAACAAAACAAAACAAAACAAAAAAAGAGTCCCACACCTCAAGACAGTATTAAAACTACAGCCTGGTAAGGCAGCCTTACTTCAGCTCTATGGCCTGTTTTACACTAGCTCTGTGTGCTGCTTGCTACGGTATGATCACAGGTTTGTTTTTCCTTAATTGGAAACAAAGCAGCCCATTTTTAGCTTAGTGGATCTGAAGGTAAAACATAAGTCATTGCTCTGGTATTTCTCAGTTCCCACCTTCATCATTCTGAACCTGTGGCCAGCTGCAATTACCCTTGAAAGAGATGGAAAAGTCTCTTGTATGTTATCTTTCATCATGTTTTATGAAAGTAGGTAGTCAGGAAAAAAAGAATGCTATTTGTGCACTTGTTGAGGGACAGCCTTCTTTAGACACTGGGGAAATTATGCGCTAACTCTCCCTGGGGACAGTATTCCACAAAAAACCTGTGCTCAAGGTACTCCACATCATTATTAATGAGTTTGATAATAATTGCTGTTCACAGATCAAAGCTGTACTCTGCTGGGTTTTGTACACAGGTAATCTCTGCTTCACACCTTTCGTAAAACACAAATCAACAGATGGTGAGAACAAGAGACAGCAGAGATCGGTAAGGTAGGCAGTTCCGTGGTATGTGGCCTGCTATCAGTGCTTTTTCAGGCATCACCACAAAAGAAAATTTTAAAAGGGGACAAAACTTTTTATTCTCTTCTGTGGGTCACTTTGTGTAGTGAAGTAGAGCTGAAGAGACAGAACACTGATGCGTTCCCTTTTGTCTGAAACCTCACCAAGTCAGCCACCACAAACGGGGAACACCTAGGCACCTATGGTTCTTCCATGTACTGTGCTTGCAAACTTCAAAGTCAGTGACCTGTACTCCTTTGTGGTGACCCATTTAGCTTACATTGATGGTGTTGTGCCTAATGATACTGTTCCACTATTTCAAGCTCTATCCCTCTCTCGGGAAAAGAGAAGCACTAGAAAGGTTTTGCGTTAGGATAGATATTGCCCCGCAGAATTAAACACCCCCCAGGCTCTCACTCTTTCAGCCTGTTATGCAGAACCAATCTTGTGCTTGTTTTAGGTCTGTTTTGCCCATGCTCCTTTCTCAAGTCCACTTAGTGCACAGGCTTCCATCAGCAATAGTGCTGCATGCTGTCTACAAGTGTTGGGCAGATAAGAAACGAGAGTATCTAACATGGATAAATACAGACGCATATAAAATGGAATGGTAGGAGGAGGGATAACAAAAAAAAAGCCCCAACCAATCACAGACTGTGTACATTTTGGCAAGTTAGCAATAGCGTGTACACCTTCATCTGTCCTTTACGCTGTTTGAATGTTTTGTATGTTGAGAAACTGTTACCAAAAGAGCACATCAGCTGGAGGCATCACTTCAGGCATTTGCCTGAAGAAGCTGTCAAGGGGATACCATCAAAGAGGACTGGATGCTACCAAGAAAAAAGAAAGGGTTGGTGTGGGAATGATTAGCAGGGAAGAAGAAAACTGGAGAAAGAGACTGCATTTCAAGAAAGAAAAGAAACTGTGCATGCAGGGAGCAGGAGAACAAATATTTTCCTCAGTTTGATTTAAGTTTACTGAATGCCCTACAAGTGGATGAAAAACTCATGCAGAGGAATAAACACAAGTAATCCAGAATGCCTTGGGCTGGTTTCTCTGAATTTGTACCTCTCTTCTGCTAATTATAAAATAATTCATTTCTGTACCTCTCCTGAAGCCTGTGCATCTGTTTGGGCTGGCAGCACCATGCCCATGAAGATGTGACCTTTTGAGTCAGCGCAGTGACAGAACAGCATCTTGGGAACCAGCAGCAGCAAATGGAGCCGCTGTTCCGCATCCCTGTTTCCTGTGGACAGAGTGTTGGTACCAAGAAAGTGAGAAAAGCTGGAGCTCGCCACACAGCTGGATCCTACTGCCAGAGCACAGCAGGGATGGAGGCAGGCAATACCACCAACAGGTCCAGGCATCCAGCATGCTCCACCACACCACAGGGGACAAACTCCTCTCCTCATGGGCACAGTGAGCACAGCGCCCATTAGCAAGAGGCTCCCATGGCTAATTGAAGCTGCTGGTATCATTTTTGCTCACCCTTTTTTGCTATTATGATGACTGATGTTCAGTATCAAATTTATGTAAAAACTGGGCGTAGCAGGTAAGATAAGATTGCCTCAAACGCCTTAGTGCTTTTGAAAGATTTAAACCTAGAAGACAAATCTTACCTATGTTCTTAGGGAGTTATAAAATGTTACCTTTGTGGCTTTTACTTCTTTTTACATGCAAACTAGAGTAACACACTATTTTCTACCAACAAGTAAGGCTGAATTAACTGAGGACATAAGTCCCTGGTTACCCTGAGCAAATATAAGGGCAGACTGTTGTCAAAATGTGCGTCTGTCTCTTGGGCAGCAGCCTGTGCTTGCTTTGGTACAGAGCGATTGCAGAATCACAGCCTCACCTTTATTCATCTTCCCCAAACTTGTATTGTCTGGTGAAGACAAAAGAGAAACTTCTGACCCTGGCTTGCGGGCATGCCTTTATATGTTACCTTCACTTCCAGAGCCCCATGTTTCAGTCCTATTGAATATTTTTATGAATAGTGTCATAATATTGTCATTTGAATCCTCAGTCTCAGGCCCTGGCACAAGGAGTAAGGCTGTCTTGTACTATCTTGTACCTTCCCCACATTATTCCCTTTTCCCCTGTAGTCACCGGGTTTCCACATCTATGCTTTTCACCAACAAAAACATCATCACAACCTGGGGAATTTCCTTTCTGTCTGAGAATGAAAAGCAATACAAAATACTCCTTTTTGTTCATTCCTCACCCAAAGTTGACTTGTGTTCACATCTTGTTAAGAAACAAATTGCTAAACCAAACAAAAGCCAAAAGCATCATACTTTTCTTCCCTAGGACAACTCACTTGTTGACTCTTCTCAGCACTGACGTCCTCCAGGAGAGACTACTGGCTCCAGGTGCTTACAGTTCCTCTGGCTAATCTGTCCCTCTGGCATGGCATGTCCTGTCACCTCCCCTGTGCTATCAAACCAGAGGGGTTATTTCTTTCATTGTAGGTTACACATAACAAGGATGAATCCAACAAAACTACAATTTATGCTAAACAGAGATTGTAACAACTACACTCGGAAAACCCTCTGTAATGTCTGCTCTACTGGAAAACATCTCTTCTGTACAGTAAGGTAAAACAGGGATTCTATAGTCGAGAGTTTAAGCAATTGGTTGCAGAGAGAACTTTTTCTTTTTTTTTTTTTTCCCCAGCAAACCTGGATATTAGCTGGAGAAACATAACAGATTCCAATTTTTATTTGTATTTCATTTTTAAAAAGAGTGTCCCTTAACAAAATTATCATTATGGTGCACAGCAAGCATTGGTTTTTGCTCATATTGCACCCATCTTTAGGATTCTTGAAGTAAGCTTGGTATTATCAAGGCTTTCACTTTACTCAGATCAGGCTCACCGACATGAAAGGAAGTATTTCCATGAACGTCAGTGGGAGCTAGATCAGGGTTAATTAAAAAAGCCCAGCAGTTGTGTGAGCTTTTGCTTTTAGTAGCGAAATAAACAAGAGGATAAAAATTGAGGAACACAGTTTAGGTAGTCTTAAAATTTTAGGTTCCTGAACAAAAATCTTCTCAGAGGATTTCAGCTTATATGGCTTAGGACAGAACTATGGAAAAATACTGTGCAAGCTGGGAGGACTTTTATGCTGACATAATGGTTACATCGGGAATAACGAGTGAAACAAAAGTTGCAAAAGCTTGCAGATTCTAGCACAGGAACTAATTTCAACAATAAGAGGAACCAAAGCAGAGGGAACTGAAAGAATTAGATTAGCTTCATTGTAACCATTTCTAAATAACGACAGGCATGGAAACGCTCAGTAATTTTGGAAGAGAAGTAACCTGTGAATGGCAAAAGCAATGTTCTCTTTAATGCTCACAGCTGGCAAGAGAAAAGGCAACCTGTTCGACACAAATCACGTTCATTCTTCCTGCATACTGCCTTAGAAATCTGGCTCCTTTTTCTTTGGTAAATCTCTGGTTTCTGGTCTTCATTGTCTTACATGTGCACAATTGAAGCTTCCTTTTCCTGGTTTCAACAAATCTACTTTCTCTCCTTGCAAAACTATTTAACACATTGCAGTAAAAATTATCTTGCTGACTTACCACCTCTATTGTATTTTCACATACTCTGCATCCCTCATCTACCTCTTTCTTCTCCTAACGCATCAAACAAGCTCTGTACCTTGCTACTACCCGCTTCTCTCAAAGCACAAGCCGGTCAGCACTGGCTTGCAGCTGACCAAGAAGATGAGAGAGGTTCTCCAGCTGCTGGTGCTCTCCAATACTGCTCCTTCCTCTTTTGTCACGTTCCTTTTGCAAATGAAAAGCTTCCCGCAAAGAAAATCTATGAAGTCACTTCAAATCTCCGCTTAAGACTTACTGATGCCTTCCCACGCACGTAACACCTGACTGTGACTCATTGACCCTGTGCTGTCATTACTCCCTTTATACTTTTTCCAAACTCTCAAGCTCAGCTCATTTTCTTAGCACATACTCAGGTTACAAGATCTGTGAGGCGAGGGCTGGGCTTTGTTTCCTACAGTCCGTGACTGCTTTAGAAATGCTCCATTACGAGATGAGAGGTTAAGCCTCTCAGAGGCTTGTGCACAAGATCTCAGCTCGTGTAAAGCCTGGGACAAACGTGGCTGAAAGCCAGCTTCCTCATGTGCCCCGGAGAGTGCTGAGCCTGTATTTAGTTTTGAAAACATCCCTGGCTTTTCCCTTCAGCTAGGATAAAGCGATATGCTCCCTGGCCAGCTATCTCAGGGAGGCGGGAATGGATCACTCTGATACCCTAGGTTAGGAAGAGGTCTGTGAGCAGGCAACTGCTAATATCCTTTTGGATCATTCTATGAGAAAGAACTAAAGTCTTTAAAAGGATCAGGGACAAAAAGTGACAGTGCTGTATTTCAGTCCACTTTATTAGGCTGATATGCCTAAGGTTTAGTTTCCTCTCACTGCCTGCAGTCATTAGCTGCAGAGGCACTGCCAAAGCGCTGCAGGGTTCGTCACAATAAGAATTCTCCTCATTGCACCTTTTTACTCATGAAGAATTGTCTTAGGCAACCACTTGAAAAATAAAATAGTTGTGTAGCTCTACAAGGAATGGAGTTTGTGCACCTGGTTTTCTTCCCAGAGCCAAACCGCAGTCACCAATCTCATCACCGAGGGAGACGTTCATGCTGTGGAGTCTGCAGTCTCCAATCTTGCCACCGAGGGAGATGGTCATGCCTGTGGAGAGTGACAGCAGGAACAAAGAATGACTTTTGTGCGACAGGGAGAACCAGACTTCTGGGTAGCCTCAGCTCCTCCCTTTGCAGTCTTTTCAAACTTTTGGGGCACATATTAAGAGCTAGCAGTAGATATATAGGCAAATTTGTCACCAGGTGAAAGTTCTCACGTGACCAATGCAAGTTTTCTAATAAAATCCAAGATTTTTAATTTAAACGCTCTCATCGTTATTTGTGGAAGACTCAATGCAGCTGCACAGCAAATCACCACCCATACAATATTCATTGACCTCAGTAATTTTCAAAGAAACAGTGCCATGCAAGGTGCTCTCCTCTCTCTTAGAAAGGAAATAACAAATACATGCAACTAAAGACAAAAATACTAGGAAGAGTGCGTATATGCTGCTTTGGTGTGATCATCATTCTAATTAGCCGGGGACTGACAGTAGACCACACAACACTGAAATCATGGAGGAAAAAACTGAGTAAATGGCAAGGTCTGTTGCTGTTTTTTACAAGTCACTTAAATTCTGTGTGTGTGTGTGTGTGTGCGCACGCGTGCGCACACACATGTAAAGCCATATCCTGTGAAGTTAAGCAGAGAAAAGAAAAAGGAGGAGGAGTGGAGCAAAGCATCATTGCCAAAATGAAAAAGAGGTTTAGATATAAGAAAACAAAGGCCAGCAAGCAAGGACTTGGCCATCAAGCAGCAAAGGCTGCTTCTGAACAAGTGGTGACAAATTGCTCAATCTCCTTCCTTTCAGACTGAAAGGAACGGATGGCAGGGGGCATTGGGGAGCAGGAGATACGCCCTGTACAGATTTGGCAGAGGCCACAAGATCTCTAGTCTGCAGCACTTGCACATCCAGGTCACTGCAGAGTGACACACTGCTGACAGTCAACAAAAAGAAAACTATTTACTTCAGAGATTAGCCCTGGAAAATGGGAACGACCATCCAGGACCCAATGGCCTACCACAAAAGCAACAGCATTTCTCATTACTGGGCTCTTTCATGGAGTAATTAATCTTTTCAGAAAGCTTCTAGGCAGCGGACTCTTAGACCTGTCTCCCCTTGTCCCTGCTGAACGGCCTTTTACCAGGCAAGCAGCCCAAATCATCTGAAAGAGCGCGGCCTCTCAGAAATCACGGGCTGCTCAGGGCGAGTGAAGGTGGCAGAAGCAAGCCCTGGCAGTGCTGAATCCTGCCTGACCTCACAGGAGCCGCTTCATTTATAATTGCCTCCTCTTCATTTTCTGAGACTTAAATTATCACAGTGCATTTCTTCCTGACGAACATTTTAACACTGACATTATATTGCAATGTTAAAATTGGAATGTCGTTTCAGAAAAATCTACGGCCACCCATGAAAGAAAAATAAAAACTACAACAAATAAAGAAGTCAACATGAAAAATTTCTTGGGAATAATACAGAGGTATCTGTAAATAATACAAATACAGGTTTAATAGAAAACAGTCACACACAGAGATTGCTGAAAGCAACTACGAGAAGGCTGATAAGGGAAAAGATATGAGGCTACACATATAAATACTGAGGAAGAACAAGGACCTTATGATGTGACATACTCAGAACAAGCATATCTCTATAGCAGTGAATTTGGTAACATCTGTCTTAATCTGTTATAAGGGGTTTCCCTCTTTCCAAAACATCTGGGCCAGTGTTTACCATTTCCCACAAATCTGTTGCTTTCAATTATTTAAATACTAATCAAAACACAACACTATGGTACTTCATGAAATTAGCCCAAATGTCACAGATAGGTAGTATTTGGAAAAGGATTTTGTTATGAAAACCTCCTTTCCCACATCATCTTTTTTCATTCAGTTTTACCTTTCATTTCTAGTTAGAATTTCTCAAGATCCCTCTTCCTCTCACATCAAAACAAATTACAAAATATTGCACATAAATTTTCCAAAGGCTTCACCAAAGAATATTTCAGGTCATTTTTTAGGGAAAAGTGCAGTCTTCTCTTCACACCCTTAAAAGCTGGGTGCCTGGCAAGCTATGGCTGAGCACCCAGGGCCCAGTTGGTGCAATCACTTATGTTTTCTGAATTATGATGCTCTAAGGTTAGCATCCAGCACGGAAAGCATCCACGTGAGCTTTGTACTGCCGCCCAAGGGGCAGCTAATGGCAGTGTGTGGGCTGCCCGAGGCACAGCCCGAGAGCCCCAGCCAGGGCAGGTTGAGGGGCAGCGCTTGGGTGCACACCTCAGTTCCCAGGCAGGTGTTGTGCGTTGGGCTCTTCTTAGCCAGCAGATTTACTCCTCTGTGTTCCACAGAGAGCAGAGTCTGTAGCTGTGCTGCTGAAGCATTCCACATAAAACAAGGCACCATACACTGGGCAAAATTTGGGAGTCACTGGGGTCAAGACCACTTTTTGTCATCTTTTCAGTCTGCTAGAGCACACCTCCAGAATTCCCTCTGCTGCATGACCCAGACTGAGGACTCCAGCATCAGGGATGGTTAATCCCACTTTTATCTGGTACCTTTAAAGGCTGCATGAACCCTGACATTTCTTGGCATTTCTTTCTCACAATTAGAGCTCTTTTTTCTTTCCCCCCCCTCCTTTTTTTTTAAAGCAGCTGAACTGGAGAGAGGAGTCCATTTTAAAATGTGGCTACCATTAGGTCTTTTGGTGCAGGAAGATATGTACCACTGCGTATTCTTTCGTTCTCTGAATGACCAAGAGCCAGCCAGCAGTAAAAAAGATCAGCTGCACAGCTCCAGTAGTGACACGAGTTGCTTCAGTTGGAGCCCTTCTGACCGATATTTTTCTCATGCTTTCTGATTTTGCCTGTCACCCAGGACAGGCATCTTAAAAGTACAGACGGGCTTTAATACAGTATAATCCACGTACTATGAATTGTCCCCTGGATCTATCCAGGAGGTTGTTAAGTGATATGATCATTAAAAGAGAGCGACAGCCTCATACAAGATGGAGCACTGGGGAATATCAAGACCTAGGGACTGTCTGAGAGTCCTCCCTGACCCAAAAAGCACAATAGCAGGTGAGTGGAGAAATGAAACTAAGGAGTATCCCAGATTCCTTATTTTGATCTCTTTAGTTGAATCACTTGTACCCCACTTTTTGCTCATCACCTTGACTGCAGGCCAGGCCTGATAAACAAACCGGGTGACTCATTTATACACACACGTGGGAATTCAGTGGCTTAAGCAAAGCCCAGAACAAAAGATGGCTTAGATATTGCCACAAGAAACCTGGCTGCTCCAGGCCTGCACTACTTTCTGCAGCAGTGAATGCAGCAAGGACGAAGCACCAGCAAACAGCTCAGGGGAGAATTAAGCAGCTTCTTTATTTGGCTTGGGATATAGGTTTTACCTGTCTTACAGGGAATCAAGGCTTTGCTGGCAGACAAGGCACCTGCGTACCAGCAAATACATTCTCTGTAATGGTTTGTATTGGCATATCCAACACAGAAAGTCACCATGCTTCACAGTGGACAGAGCTACGATGGATCCAAAGCAGAGGCAGAGAAAGAGCTGGGAAGAGCTTCAAACAGGTCCACCCTAAATAACAGGCGATAGCTCTCTTACTGCAAGAACAACTTTCAAACTCAAAGGCCATCCTTTCTGAACCTCTGAGCCAGGTATCCAGAGAGCCACTGGACAGACCTCCATCCCTTCGAGTGCCTAGAGAAAGAGAAGGACATGCCTCTGTAAGACAGATCTCAGCTGAATACGCAGCTGAGATCTATGGCAGCTTTCCAATATTTCGTGGCTCCCTTTCTCCTACAGAAGGTGGGACTCAGCCAGCAGACCCGCTCTGACACTGCCTCACTGCATTTGAACTGCATGAGAGAAACCGAATAGCTATCTCAGCTTAGGGAACAGTCCAAAACAGTTCGAGTGCCCACAACAAATTACAAGCAGGTGTGCAAAGAGATGATACTTAATAATGCGTAGCCTAAACTATGGGCTTTGTAAGATTAACAGAACAGGGTGGCTATGTCTTGTGGATTCAAATATCTCTTGCCAACACATGGGTGCCTCATAAACACAGGAGCAGGCAGAGAAGGGACAGTGCCTAAATTTTCATTCCGCAATGGCACTCAAATCACAACTCCTGTCACTGACATCTGATAATGACTGATAGCCCATGCAAATTAGAATTCTGAACACAGAATAGGTTGTAGGGTTTTGTTTTGTTTTTCCTTTTTTTATTTTATTTTTTTTAAATTTCCTCAGAACACTGACCTGCTCTGAGGGTTAGCCCTAGGCAAATTGGTAATTTATCAGAGAAAAAAAACCCCAGCCTTTTCCTTGAAGGATATAGTTAGGGCACATTTACCATGGGAAAATATAGTTCTTATTTCGGTAAGAGATCCAGCAGCACACAGCGCATCAAAATGGAACTCTGTGATGTGGGGATGAGAAAAGGAGGTGCCTAAGCAATGTTATCTCCTCTATGTTGTCTTGAGATACTCTTCACTCTGGACTGCACCTATGGACAGTGTAAGAATCTCGTCTTAACTTTGGTCTACTCCTCACATGTTTGTAAGTGCTGTAGGGGAAAACCTCGGCAACAGGGGCCATTCTCATGGCTTGGGGTGGACTCCTGGTCTTCAAATGCTGGAAACAGCCAAAGCTACACAAAAAGTAAGGACCAAGTGGGAACCATTTCCCACAGAGGCCAGAGCCAAAACAGTCTGCTGGCTAAGGTGGAAAAAGAAAAATGCTAATTCTGTGGCTTCAAAGGTTTTTGGGGTTCTCCAGCCTCCCTACATGGCATTAGCCATGGCTTGGACAGACCAAATAGCAACACCTACTGCACGAGCTCTGCCAAGAGCTCAAGAGCACTTACTATTAGATATTTGTCAGTGCACGTCCACAGCCAATAACGCCAGGGCTGCGCATGATCACCCAGCAGTACTAATTTGATCTGGATCAGGCCATGGTAATTTTGGCAGATTAGCCAGGGTACACACCGCAGAGTGCTTTTTATGATGGTTTTGTGAGAATAAGCAATACCTGATCTGATATAAAGCATGCTAGTACAACATTAAGCTGTTGAAACTACTGCTTTTAAACAAATCTGAATTTTCAGGGTGAGCTTACGCTGGATCACTGCTGTGCATCATGCAGCCAGAACCTCTCTGATCCCAATTTAGAAGTTCTAAAGTTGGATTTACTATATAATCAATAGATGGCCTCAGCTGAACTCTTTAAAATGAATCTGTTCAATGCCCTGCATGCCACCCAGTATGCCGCTACTTAACTATGTCAGTAGAGAAGTATGCTTCACTGACAGCAGGAATTTCCCTAGCCCCTCTCCTCCTTGCCTCAGCAGTAGACAGAAACCCAGTAGGGTGAAAAAGGATGAGCATATGGCTAAATCCATTACCAACATTCTTATAGCATTTAACTTCTGTCCCTGGGCTTGTTTCAATGCAATTTGTGGTGCACCTCCTCTTTTTCCCAGCAAGGACAGCTAAGATGGAACATGTACACAGGCTAAAGCTAAAAGAGATCCAGTGGAAACGAGGGACACAAACTGAGGATGCATGTGTCAAGGGCCAGGAAATTGTCTACGGAAACATCATACCTCATAAAAAGATAAATATGCAGCTGAGAGGCAATGATGCAAGAGTTACGGGAAACAGCAGTTCTGGGGCCTGTTACCACAGCTACCTCAAGAAAAGAAAACACTAATTCATGTTATGAAGCAATATAATGAAGGGGAGGTTGTTCATGATGTGACTAATGCCTGCAAAGATACTCGGTTCACACGCGCACAGGCTACAGAAGCTGGCTGCCATTCTTGCAGCCAAGGTGTATAAACAATGGGCAGCTGATTGCAGCTGACATGTAATCTCAGGAGCACTGATAAACCAGCAATATTAGACTCTATAATTAGATGGAAGAATTAGCCTCATTTCGAGGCTAAACAGCAATTGCAGTGGCCAATACGACAACTCAGAAAAGCAAGTCATGCCATCATTTAAAACATATTATGGCTGATCTACAGAATATCAGTTGCAGCTGGCCAGCAGAGCAGGGCAAACCACAGGCTTTAATATTGAATTAAATACCATATTCCATTTGAAATACAAGGTGGAAGA
The DNA here is from genome assembly GCF_028500815.1 of Rissa tridactyla. Taxonomy (NCBI): domain Eukaryota; kingdom Metazoa; phylum Chordata; class Aves; order Charadriiformes; family Laridae; genus Rissa; species Rissa tridactyla. The sequence continues at coordinate 71,336,053 of NC_071470.1, forward strand.
GAATCAGGAAGTCTCTATTCTCTCACAAAGATCTCTCTAAAAAGCATCTATAATTTTAAGGAAAACTTTCTAACTTGTCTCCAGGACAGCAGATTCAGTTTAGAAGCAGACCCCTCTTTGTCTATCAGTCAGTCCAGCCTGGGCTGCCCAAACACAGGATTCACAACATGGAAGTTGGTCAAACCCAGGCAGAGATGCAAAGAAGAGCCATTGAAACTAGCAGCAAATGCTAGTTACAAATACTTCTCCAAAGCTGGTGTCAACCCAAAGCCACTGAGCAGCATAAATAACTGAGGTCACTCCACCTGACCAAATAAGGCTTCCTACTTCATACACCTGCGGCACCTGCAATATCAGGCAGAGTTTCTACTGTGACAGAAGATACAAATCAGACGCTCAAACCTTTGCCACATCACCAGGTACAATTATTAATGGAAGACAGGACTTCAGCTGCCTGCCAAGGGACCCCATGTCAACTGAACCAGATCCAGAGAGACTCATTGTCTTAAACATCACAACATCCCCACCTGAAAAGAGGAGAGGTCAAAAGAGAAGGTGCCAGGGTGTGACAACTATTAAATGTGCTGGGAATGGAATATTAGACTGAATATTCACACAGGCTGCAGGTGAGCAGGAATGAAATCCCCTAAACATTAGAATCATAGAATTGTCTAGGTTGGAAGGGACCTTTAAGATCATCTAGGCCAACCATCAACCTAACTCTGACAAAGACCATCACTAAACCATATCTCTAAGCACCACGTCTACCCGTCTTTTAAATACCTCCAGGGATGGTACCTCAACCACTTCCCTGAGCAGCCTGTTCCAATGCTTAATAACCCTTTCAGTGTAAGAATTTTTCCTAATATCCAGTCTAAACCTCCCCTGGCACAACTTGAGGCCTTTTCAGCACATATTCCCCTCCGGTGGAACCAAAGTTGAAGTTGTGCATAAGAGCACTGCACGTGGATGGCAGACAACAGGTACCTACTATACCAGAATGAAAGTGTATCTTCTCAAAGCTCCCCAAGCAGTATGCTCCCTGTGCACGCACACAGATCTGTAAAGAAGTCTGCTTTGCATCACACCGACGTGTGGTATGCACCTAGGACCAACACCTGGTGCAAATTTCCCACAGGTGATAAATATGCCATGCGAATATATGCTCCTAGATGTGTAACAGACTGCACAAATAAAATCCTGGTTCCTTTCTCTTTGCATTTTACTAGTCACTAAGGCACCAGACTGTCCCTCAAGTTCTTGGAATCATAGAATCATAGAGTCTTCATGGTTGGAAAGGACCTTTGAGATCATCAAGTCCAACCAAACAACCTACAATCTCTGCCACCAGAGCATGCCCTGAAGTACCACATCTAGACATTTCTTAAATACCTCTAGGGATGGTGACTTAACCACCTCCCTGGGCAGGCTGTTCCAGTGCCTGACCACTCTTTCAGTAAAGTAATTCTTCCTAATATCTAACCTAAACCTCCCCTGCCACAACTTCAGACCATTTCCTCTGGTCCTGTCATTATTCACCTGGGAGAAGAGGCCAACACCCACCTCTCTACAACCTCCTTTCAGGTAGCTGTAGAGGGCAATGAGGTCTCCCCTCAGCCTCCTCTTCTTCAAGCTAAACATGCCCAGCTCCCTCAGCCTCTCCTCATATGACCTGGTCTCCAGACCCCTCACCAGCCTGGTAGCTCTCCTCTGGACACGCTCCAGCACTTCAATGTCCCTCTTGTACAGAGGGCCCCAGAACTGAACACAGTACTCGAGGTGAGGCCTCACCAGTGTCGAGTACAGAGGCACAATCACTTCCCTACTCCTGCTGGCCATGCTATTCCTGATACAAGCCAGAATGCTGTTGGCCTTCTTGGCCACCTGGGCACACTGCTGGCTCATGTTAAGCTGGCCGTCCACCAGCACCCCCAGGTCCTTTTCTGCCAGGCAGCTTTCCAGCCACTCTTCCCCAAGCCTACAGTGTTGCTTGGGGTTGTTGTGACTGAAATGCAGGACTCGGCACTTGGCCTTATTAAACCTCATACAGTTGGCTTTGGCCCATCGATCCAGCCTGTCCAGGTCCCTCTGTAGAGCCTTCCTACCCTCAAGCAGATCAACACTCCCACCTAGTTTGGTGTCATCTGCAAATTTACTGAGGGTGCACTCAATCCCCTCATCCAGATCATTGATAAAGATACTAAACTGGCCCCAAAACTGAGCCCTGAGGGACACCACTGGTGACGGGCCACCAAGAGGATTTCACCCCATTAATCACAACTCTCTGCCCACAGCCATCCAGCCAGTTTTTAACCCAGCAAAGAGTACACTTGTCTACACCATGATTCGCCATCTTCTCCAGGAGAATGCCGTGGGGGACGGTGTCAAAGGCCTTACCAAAGTCCAGATAGACAACATCCACAGCCTTCCCCGCATCCAGAAGGCGGGTCACATGGTCATAGAAAGAGATCAGGTTGGTTAAGCAGGACCTCCCTTTCCTAAATCCATGCTGGCTGGCCCTGATCCCTTGGCTGCCCTGCACTTGACGTGAGAGCTCAATCAAGATGATCCTCTCCATGATCTTTCCTGGTACCGAGGTCAGGCTGACAGGCCTGTAGTTTCCTGGACCCTCCTTCCGACCCTTCTTGTAGATGGGCGTCACATTAGCCACCCTCCAGCCATCTGGTACCTCCCCTGTTGACCAAGACTGTTGATAAATGATGGAGAGAGGCTTGGTGAGCTCTCCCGCCAGCTCCCTGAGTACTCTTGGGTGAATCCCATCTGGCCCCATAGACTTGTGTGCATCTAGGTGCAGAAGCAGATCATTGACTACTTCCTCCTGGATTATGGGTGGGTTGTTCTGCTCTCCATCCTTATCTTCCAGCTCAGGAGGCTGAACACCCTGGGGATAGCTGGTCTGACTATTGAAGATGGAGACAAAGAAGGCATTAAGTATCTCAGCCTTCTCCTCGTCTTTAGTTGCAACTTCCCCCCCCGCAACCAGTAAGGGATGGAGATTCTCCCTGGCTCTCTTTTTGTTGATGTATTTATAAAAGCTTTTTTTGTTGTCCTTAACGTTAGTGGCCAAGTTGAGCTCCAGCTGGGCTTTTGCTTTCCTAATTTTCTCTCTGTATAACCTAACAAGATCTCTGTACTCCTCCTGAGTTGCCTGTCCCTTCTTCCAAAGGTGGTAAAGGTATCCTTTGAGGAACTGAGAGCCATTTAGTATATACTCACAAGACTTCAGCTATTGCATAAGACTTTCGCAACTTGTGAAGCTTTTAAAACAATTGGTTTACAATGAATACTGTAAGGTAAGAATAGACTCAAGAACTGGAATTTGTAAAAAAAGTGAAAAAAAAACAACCCACGCCACACTATGAGCGAGACATCAATTTTGAAGTATTACATCCTTTACAACAACTACAGCACCAGTTCTGTGCCCCAATAGGAGTCCGAGGAACAGCAGCACTGATGTAAAACTAATGGTCTATAACATACATGAGCAGATAAACACGCAAGTGCGCACGGGTGGAAAAAGTAGATATAATCTGTGCTGTTGGGCATGGAGCAATTCTTTTGCAACATAAAGCGGATACATGGTCTGCTCTCAGCAAAACATTGCAAGTGCACTGAGCGGAGACAGTGCATGTTGTAGCACTGGATATAGCACAACGACAACCGAGCAGTTCACTAACTGTAGCAGACAGGCATAGCAGGCACTGTTTCCAGGGACAAGCACTACCCCCAGATGCAGTGCTAAAGGCTCTGTAGAACTGTGAGCACACTCTCAACATATAACAGTATCTCTCCATTGGGCTTTCACTGAGCCAAAACACTCACAATCCAAGGTTGGCCATGCTGTCAGCAGTAAGTGCCAGAGACTGCTCTCTAAGGAGTAAGTAGCTGTCTAAGCAAGGTAAGATTTACTTAAAAGGGATAAAGTATAATCCGGAAAATTATGGGTTGGTTACTTCCCACTTGGGACTTCAGACACTTTTTGGCACTTCAACAACAATACTGGACTCAAGATCAAGTAGTAATTCTTCTGAAAGGAGCAAGGTGTTTACATAGTACTGCCCTGTTGCCAGTTCTTGAACTTTGTTGTTTTGAAGTTCACGTTGTTATCCCAAACATAATTTATTAGAAGAGACACTCCTATTTCCCTCCTGTATTTATCATGAAGACTCCGCCAAAGAGTAACATGGATTATCTCAGTTTTAGCAGCTATTGGCACATGTCTCATCTGAGGAGGACTAAACTCCAAACAAACTTTCCACTATTCTTTCAGGTTACTTACATGATTTTTGAACTACATTTTTTCCCAGTTGATACCGACAAGGTATGACACTAAGGTTTTTAAAAAGCTTTCTCAACAGCATTTTATAGCAGAGCTGTCCAAGACAAGAAATGGCACATTAGTGATGCAAAAAGCTTCTAACTCAGTAAAATGCTGCTCTACAAAACATTCCTCCTTCTTCCTTTTTTTTTTTTTTTTTTTTTTCTCCCATCCAGAAAGTAGCCTCTATACCCTTTCTGACTCTTTGTTGGTCTCTTCTGTTTCAAAGTTAATTTATGCAAGGTATTTGTCAAAGCTTGTTTATTGGCTTGCAATCCATGGAAATATTACATGCTATTAAAACCAGGTCAACACTGATTTAATAGTCTCTCTGGGAACTTTTATGTTTGGTCCCAATCTCCGCCACTGTCTTGCAATAGTAGCCTTGTTTCAGATCAGTGTCTGAGGCCAAAAAGGGAAGGAAAGCTTTTTACCCCTGAAACATCTGGAGTGGAGCCTTACCCACTCTCTCCAGAGTGCTTTGCAGTAATAGCGAGGAGAGATGAATGAAAGGGACTAACGAAATGTTACTCAGAGATACTTCTTTTGCTTGCATAGTTTGGGCAGCCCTGCAATTTAAACCAGAGCAAACTATCTATGCCCAAACTGGTCATGGAGGTCAGTGGATTTACTATTAGAACTGCAACTTCCAGGCTTGAGGTGCAAAGGTAGCCTAGAGTTCTGTTAAAACGTCTCTTGTAACTGTCTAGTGCGAAAAGCTTTTGATGCCCTCCTGAGAATCGAGATACAAGAATCCATTTAGGAGTCTCCCGTACGTGCAAGACCAGTCTTTCTCGCTAGGACCTGAAAAAAGAGCTACTTCAGCAATGCTGCAGAGCAGAAGGAAGGAAGAAATGGGGGTACGGAACAAAAAAGATAGATGGAAGGGCCTAGAAAGCACAGACCAGCTACTGATACTTATACCAGTCACTGTCAGGCGCTGGTGAACCTGGCTGCCCAGCTCAGCCTGCTGATGCTAAATGAGGTTGGTGTTTTGCAGAGGGAAGGTGCCGGCTCTTTCAAGATTCCAGTAAGAAAGGAAACGCTCAGAAAATTTGCTAGGACATCATTAAATCTTGTGTCCCTCCTGATGCTGGGAACCCTGATACGATATAGTACCAAACAGACCTCTGCTAAGGGCATGCTGATCCCTCAGGTGGTGATGTTCACCCCTCTAGGTTCAGCAGTTTTCTGATGGGGTCTTGCTCACAAAACAAATTCAGTAGTCATTGATAGGAATGAAGCCTCAGATGGAGACTTAGCTTTGAAGAGTCCCTTGGACAACACACTCTAAATATTATAATCTCTTTAATAAAGCTAAAGTTTCTGAACAGATGCATATAATATTTCAAGTGGGCAAGACAACGCACTATGAGTACTCTTGTGATTAAATACGTACTGACTACATGTACATTGACAAATTATGCATTGACTATGCACACACTGGTCATTTATACACAAAGGCATACCCCCAGATTAGCCATTATGTGGATCAGTAACTACACGTACAATAGGCTTGGAGAGGGGTGTGTGAATACCATAGTTGCCTTCACGGGTTTCATGAATTAAGCATTATGCGTTATCCTGGTTGTCTACTTTGTCAATGTTTTTCTTTTTTCCTTACGAAGATGTTATTGAAGCCAACTGACTCACGTTTGCATGTTGCAAACATTAACCCGTTGCACACTAGGAAACTGTGTTTAATATTAGAAAGCTTATGTGTGGAGAGCTCATTTTTCTCTCTTCTTTCTTTAATATGGTGTCATCTGCTATTACCAACTGATTTGTTGGTACGAAAGAAGAAAATCAGCTCATTATGTCCAGAAAGCTTAGACTGATTTCCTACATTTCTCAAGCTGCATTTCAGTAATGGCCCATTTAAATTTGCCACTGGTCCCTGTTACTGCCAGCCTAGTCATGGAAGAACAGTTTTCTTAAACATACTGTTGGAATCAAGAATAGAAGTGTGTTTCCCAGTGTAACCATGATGCTATGTATGTTTCAGTGGCCTAGCAACAAAAGTCAGGATCCTGTAGAGAACTGTCCATAAAATGTCCATCCTACCACAGACAGGCACAAATGGTTCAAGCAAAAATCCAGGCAAACCTCTCAACAAAGAGGCTACAAAGACAGGAGCTGTAGAACTTGGTGAAAGAACAGGGAAGGATTCAGAAAAAACAACAAGAAATTATAAACTACTTACTCATGCCTAAAATTGCACCTGAAGCACTTCTGTAAAGACGTGTGTAGTACCCCATGAACCTTCAGTCAGCTCATTTGTGTGAATGATTGAGCTCCTCAGATGGAAAGTTTGGCATACGTACAACACACATCTGAGCTTCAATTTGGTTTAAGTATATACAATTTTAATTTTTATCATACCTGTTCCTGGCTTTCACTTTTAGTCTCACAAAACCATTGACTTCTCCTTTTCTTCTGTTTTCCCAATTTTCTTTTCAGCTTTAGTTGAGTCTATGGGATAATAAAACGGATAGTGGAATAAGTGAAATATAGATATCCAAAGCAGTCCAAACTGGCTATACTTCAGCAGCTGAAGTGCAATTTGTTGAACTCCCGCTGAATTTTGTGCAAACGTATGCAGAAAGTGTGTTTCTTGGCTGATTAAGGAATGTTTCACATGAACCAGGTTAACTGCTTATAATACAAAGCAACCAGCAACAGTAACACCTGGGAACATTTCGTTTCTAATGCATGTTGAAGGAAAATTGGTTGAGCTTTAGCTGTGGAGAAGTCTGTAAGCAAAGGTTTTACACATGCTTTACCCCAGTTACAGCTTCAAGAATGCAGCTAAATATGTTGGAAATGAACAAAAAAAAAATAATCTGTGCATCTGTAATAGGATTCTTAGGCGGCTCTGACCATTTGGCTCTGATGAAGCAACATTTGTAAAACATTAGGGAAATGCCTCAGGGATAAAGCTCCTTCTCTGGTAGTCTTAATTTTCAAAGGGCACAAAAGAGACCAGAGACTGCTAGAATCTGTTGTCTTCAGTATCTGTGTTCCTCTTATACACCTTAGACTGCTGTTGGTTTTTGAAGGTTATCTTAAAATGAAGATCCTTCTTTACAGGAAAACATTCAAATGCTTCAGAGCTTTAAGCAAACGCACTACAGGGCCTCCCTTGGAGTGGACAGTGCTAACTGAAAGTAGATATGCAATTAGAAAGGAGCTTATGATAATACTGACTATACAACACAGTAGACTGTAGAATGACCCGGTTCAGGAAAATGATACAGCATGTACTTCATTAGCCTTTTTTTCCACTGAATAGCAAGATAAATGCCGTCTGAACGCACAATATTTTTTAACACCCCAGTTTTGAAAGCCAGGTCCTATGCTAATTTTTACCTAGAATGAGGTTAAGGAGAATAAGATTTATAAGGCTCAAAAGGTAGGACTTCTTTTGTTATGAGTCAATGAATGTTATCATTGGTTTTTTGTCTATTAATTTTTCATTTGATGGTTTTCCCTTTTAGGGATGACTTCTCACTGAGACATCGAACCAGTTTTGACACTTACATTATTGCCAAATCGTAAAGATGGTTAAGGACACGGTAGACTGACCATGAAAGTGAAAGAGCTATTTTGCTAAGCAGAAAAAGATGGCAGGAAAATCTTCTTAGACTATTCCCACTCTCTTTGAGATTGCACTAGTGGTCACTCTATTAGTCTTTGAAAAGCATTAAAATATTGGTACTAATCTAAGACCTTTAGAATACAGTAGATTACCTGTAGAAATGAAAATTTTCTCCCATAATATCATAATTTTTCTTCTCTTTTTTGTTTTTTTTTTATTTTTTATTTATTTATTTTTCAGATGACAAGCAATAAAGCTACATTGCTTTTTTCCATACAATTGGAAAAGAAGAAATCTAAATATTCCATTTATGCATCCTGAAAAAAATGTAAGCCAAAAGAGTGTGTTGTTACTTTATTTAACTCCTCAAACTTCATACTGTGGCAGTTTATCAACAAAACGCACTACAACGCTAACAGTTGCACAATAGCAACTCATAGTTCAGGAAAAAATCAGAAAGATAAGTCCACTTGCTTCAGACCACTAGAAAATTTTTGTTTTGTTTTGTGGAGGTTTTTTGTGTGTTTGCTTTTTTGTTTTGTTTATTTGGGGGGGGTTGTTTTTTGTTTCGTTTTTTAAGAGCCTGGTGGCAGTCAACCACCTGATATATTTTACTTGTAAGAGACAAAGCTCTCATATTGTGCTAGTAAGTGCTTCATTACTAAAATGAATTTGCCCCAAACCCATTAAAATCAATGGAAAGAAAAGAAGGAAGCGGGGGGGGGGAGGCAGATATTTGATCGATTGGGCAGAATGATGTGCATCTAACTATTAACCAGTTGTCAAGCAATTTTGCTGCTTTTATTGATTTCAGAGTCACATTATCATGACTACTCTTGGCCTCATACCATCTGCAAGGCAGCCTGGACACTTAGCTTCCATCCTGGCCTGTACAGCACAAACTGACAGATTACACATTAAATTGTACAGTTATGTGCCAAGAGCATTGTGCAAACCTACTGTTAATGTTGGTTTGTTGGAGGACATCAGAGAATGGTGTTTGATTCTGCAGAGGCATTGAAGTCAGCTGGGCTGATAACACTAGCCAAGGATCCGGTTGCACGTATGAAGAATACATCTGACTGACTTCAGTGAGGGCAGATCTCTCCTTGATCACTCTCACAAGGACTGAAGTTTGTATTACAGTTCTAATAATAGAAGTAAAAGTGAAGATATCACTAGTGCTCCTGATAATAACAGTTCTGCTCACATATTGGGTCAAGTTAATTTCTGAGATAATTCTAGCTGAAGCGGTTCAGACTACAACAGGCATTAATTTAATCCATTAGATTCGTCCATTACCTGCTATCTTGGGACATCCTTATATTCTGGCTGACCGGCATGAGATGTAACACATGCTGTTAGGAAAATAGCTGCTAATAACAGTGACTTTAGGGAAGTGAAAATACACGCTAACTGAATTCCAATGCATACAGGAAAATATGCTGGTAATTGCAGCAACAACACAGTAACTGTGCTATTGTCATACTGCAATGGCTGTGACAACACAGAGCATAAGGAACAATTGGAAATCTAAAGGAAAATTGAAGATACCGCCCCTGAAGAGGAAATCTACAGAACAATACACGTAGCTCCATAACACCACTTTACACCAAAAGCACACAAAAATATCTGGGAAGTACAACCAGGTACCTCATGTCACCATTTTTCTCATAGGCACTGAAAAAAACACTTATAAATCTCACCTCATCCATCTAAAGAGATCTCGGTAAGTACTCTACTCTGAAGGATGGATAAGCCTTTGAAGAAGTCATTTGCGCGCTACAGAGAAACTTAGCATGGGGCAAAAGAATAAACTGCCACTAAATATGTAACTCTGATTCTCATGTTCTACCCTAAACTGTAACTTTATAATATAGTCTGAGCTAGAAAAACATCATCATGTGAAAGAAGTATCCCATAAACCTCTCTCCCAACCTAAGGAAAATTGCTGCTGGTGGTCAGGTCAGACAAGTTTCTGAGTTTTATTTATAAATTTCCTTCAGGTCATTTGCTGATGAGGCTTCCAAACTATTGGTGCCATTTTTATAACTCTGTCAAGCTTTATAAAGGTAGCTACAGACTACCGGGTTGTTCTCACAAACGCAACCAGAACGGGAGCAGCACTTGCCAGTACCGATTGTCAAAAAGAATAGGAAGAGAGGACTCTGGAGTCAGGCCACAACAATGAAAAAGCAAAAAGAGCAAAGGGTTCTTATTATCTGCTTTGGGGATTTGTAAAATATGTAAATTCAGAGCAGCTAGAGATGTAATATCCACTTTCAGAGCATATTCGGTACCTGAAAATGAGGATCAGCTTTTTCCACTTAAAAAAAATAATAATCCAACACATTATACTTCGGTCCTGTTTTGAAAGAGCAGACGTTTAATCTCTATTGATTTACTCTACTAACCCTTTCCTTGTGGGCATTTGCTCAGCACTTGTACTCGGTTACAAAAGTGCTTCTTATATTCTAACACTTACGTTTCTAGTACTTGTGTTAAAGTGCTTTTTAAAAATATAGCAGTATCTCTTGTGCTTTTAATCAGACATTTGCATGGCATGACCCACTTAGATCTGCAGTTAATACTGTCAAGTATTTTGTTTTTTCAATTCTCCAGGGTAAGCAGTTACAGAATGGCAAGGCCACCTACACCACAAAACACCTGCCAAGCATACTGCAGAATCACTCTCTCTCAAGACACTTGAGCTGGGCTGAAGGAGGCAATAGCAGACGCGCAGCGCAAAACTGCTCAACATTGGCTGAAAAACAGTCAAGCAAATATTTCCATCCGTACTCTCCCTGACACATGGATTATTGCTAAAGCTTAAATTCTGAGACTCAGACTTAGTGATCGGTGGCACTATACAGGCTGCACCAGCTCAGCATTTCTAACACATAACTTCTCAAATCTTGCCAAGGGAATGCCATCTAAGTCTAAATGCCTCTTTGATTTCTTTAAGTTACGTATGAGCAGTAAAACAGTGAGAGAGTGAAATAACTTCCAAAAAAAGATTCCAGTTCATTTGTTGAGACTGACTGGAAACAGCCAGAACCATATCATGTCACGTTAGCCATTCCAAAGGCTATTCCCAGAAACACTGCCACCCTATTGCAAGACACTGTTCACCTTTGTGAGATCTTGGTCAACTTAATGCAATCACGAAAATCCATCATCAGGACAAAGTAAATGCAGTACAAGTACTCTAATGTATCATCACGGAGCTGCCACGCCATGCACTGATGTGCTTTCTCACTTTCAGGTCTTTTGGTGACACAGTCTTCCTGAAAAGCTGCTTCTGGCCAGCACAGGATTTCTAGAAATGTGTTCAATGCAACACATAACAGAGACGAGACAATGGATGGCTTCTTGGTGCACAAAGGAAACCTAATGGGAAGAGCAGTGTTTTGATGTTATTTCTAGTCCAGCAATTCCTCTGTTCCAGTGCTGGCTCTCATGGTTTCTGGGAAAGTAATGGAAGGATCAAGACTCTACTCAAGAAAGCTGGCAACACTAGAGTTGTTTGTGGCCAAGGTGGCCTAACACTATGTTCCTTTTCTCCTTTTTATTATCCCACTGTTCTCCACAAGTGCAAAATACACTTTTCTCATGAATGGCTTCTTCTGGCAACCCGGGACAGCAGTTCAACCTGGGACAGCAGTTCTTAATCTCTGCTAGATTAGTTTGCTGCCTCTGCTTCGGAAGAGAGGGCCTGGACGCTTGCTCCACCTTTTGCCTATACCAGCTGATCTAAGAGAAGATACCGCTTCTCCATGCAAACCTTGCGACTTTTATTCTGTGATAAGAGTCTCAACCAGACAGGGAAAAAGCTAAGACAAGGCATGTTCTACAGTATCCCCAGCAAGCTATTATAGATTGACTATTTAACGTTATTGATTTATACGTGTGCAAACTTAAATATAGACTTTATTAATAAGTATTTTGGTATCAGTTATGCAATAAAATCAAAGACTGCTATTAGTCAATGAAGCAAGCAAGCCCATTATATAGTTTCTGATTACAGTCTATTTAAGCAGACCATGATGACAAAAGCAGAGGGGCAACTAGTTTTGATCTACCTCAAAGTAATTTAAAAAACCTTCAAAATACCACAAAACTGGTATTGAAACCTGGACAAATACGTTAAGAATAGACCACCTTTAAAACTGATTGACTAACATCCATGTTTCTGTAGCAATTTCAGCAAACATTTCCAAAATCAGTGCAATTATTAAGTACATTTTCACTTTACACCCATATCTTCCCCCCCTCCCCCTTTTTTAAAGATGAAAAAACAAGAGCAAAGTTTTCAAATGACAAAATATTTCCTATGAAACAGCACAGACTGCAAAAAGTCTTCCAGAGAGTTTTTTTGGAGAGAAGCAAAGTGGGTCATTATTCATGCTTTTCTGGAAAACTGGTTTTATGAAAAAACTGTAGAACAATTACCTTATATAAAGGGACAAGATAAGGCAGGCTGGAACTGCACAGATATGAAAGAGAAAAATATTGATTGTCAAGATTTTGGTGAGTGCTTGACAGCTATCATTCAAACCCATTAAGTTAGCATCCACTTTGAGAAAGCAGAAGGAACGTTTCCTATAGGAAGCTTATTCAGAAGAAGAAATATATTTTGTTTGGATTATGAAAACTCCATCCAGGGACTCCTAGAAGAAGGCCACATTGCCAAGAACTGCGTGGGGCACGCATCTGCAACAGTAGCAGTTCTATGCTCGCTAAAGAATATAACTAACAAAGCACAGAGGTTGTAAGCTAGGTATGGGTGACAGCAGGAAAGGAAGTCAAAACTTGCTGAGAAATCTGTGCTACCATTACCCTGTCTCAAACCAGCAGTCTGGCAGGTGATCATGGAGTGTCATTGCACAGAAATGTAGCACCAATCAGCTGGAAAGACTATGGAAAAAAAAATAAAAATAAAAAAAAAATCAAGACAGTGTTTGTTGTAGCTAGAAGGTAACAAGTAGCTTATCAGTGGCAGTTTCTATGCCTGCATTTAGACAGAAGAGTTCTAATTTTATGTTATCAAAAAGTACATGAAGATATTTCTGTAAAACTAAAAATCGATCTAGAAGCACTAAAAATAATTTATCTTACAAAAAAAAAAAAACAACACAAAAAAACCAGAACACCACAGCTCTTACGGCTGCATTCAGTAAATATTCTACAAGAAGAAAATTCTCTTAGGATGTCCAAGGAAATAAGGAATATTAAGCAACATGGAAAAAAGGACTTTCATATAAAATTTCATATCAAGATCACTGAAGACAGTGGGGGGGGGGGAGACCTGTTACCTCCAGTGACGCCAAGATCATTCACAAGATACCTATGTTTGATTAGTATTGAAACAGGGTATTTGGAAACAAGCTCTGAGCTGGGAATCAGAGAGAGTGATCTAAGCAAGAATTTGTTTTTAATATACAGTGATGTTTTAAATGCTTTCAAATACTTGTCAATAAGCTTTTTCTTTTTGTGTCTTTTTTTCTTTCTTTTTCAAGGAAGAAGGTGTATTTCCTAAAATCTTTTCAGCCAGCTGGCTGCATATTGCCCAAAGTTGTCTCCATATATCTTATTGCTCTGGCTTTGTATCATATGGCTTTACAAACATTTCCAAGGTAGCAGAAATATGTGTTGTGAACAACCTCAGATAATTAAAGCAACACGAAAGAAAGTTCATTAAAAAATTCTCACAATACATCAAAGAATAATAGCAGTAAGTGCAGTGATAAAGTACTGCAGTCAATGTCACTGGATAGCTTTCCCTGCTGGATCCAAAAATTAACATTACTATTTCTGCACTGGAAAGTTCTAGAATTATTGGATTTAAACTGTCATTATTTTTTTGGAAAAGTCTAAATGAGCCAATATGAATCTCTAGCAAATAGCTTCATATTTGAAAGAAATTTAATGATAGGAGAGATAAAACATAGTAAAATAAACACAAAACAAAACAACAACTCAGCAAGTCACTGGAAGCAGGCTACTAGCGATGGACAGGCAGTGTCCACAATATTTTCCATTATCAAGTTAATTTCTGGTTTTTAAAGAAGGTTACAGCTCCCAGGTTCAGCCTTCTTGGGACACTGTAGAAGTAAACACCTGGATTAATTCAGTGGTTTGCACACATCAAGGAACAAATTTCACTTCCATGAAGTTGAGAGAGAAATACCCCTTAGCAGACAGAAAAGTATGATTGAAATTTTAAAAGAAACTACGAACCTCAGCATTTTTGTTGTATCTCTACTCTTGTCTCTAAGTTTATCTTCTGAACTATGACTTGTCAGCATCTTTTTTTGAGCTTTGTTTAGGACTGTATCGCACTGGCAACAATCTGACTTAGTTTTCTCCCTACTGCTCTTGTATTTATGAAGCTAGACCCAAGAAAAGGTTAACACGAACAAAAATGATACTGCAATGTAAGAGTTGATGCCCAAAGCTGTAATTAATACATCCCCACATTCTTTCCCTCTGCAGGCATGTTGCTGCTAGCCAGTATTTTTAACACTAATATTCATACGTCCTTCTTTTCTTGACTAGACTTGACTTTACATTTCTTCAGGCATTTCCAATTAGATTTCTGGACATACACTAAATTGCCATTCCTAATTCTCTATCTGAGCCTAGCTGGATTTCACAAACAAGATGGAAATTCTCCATCTAGTAGATGTTCTCACAGCACATTCATATGCCAAAAACCCCAGGTCTCTGCAAAACATTACGTTAACCTCATTCTTTTCAAATTGGACATTTGAGCTCAAACCCAAGCCTCCAAGAAGCTCAGGTTTTCCTTTGCTGTTCTTCCTCTGGCCAGTAGCAGACAGATTATTTAAGCATGCTTTTTTTTCAGTCTGTGCCAAAAGCTTCAGGCAGCACAGGCGTGGAATTGGGAGCAGCCTGCTGTATTTCAGGCAGACTTTATTTTCCTTCTTCAGGCAAGAGTCATAAACAACATTGGGTCTAGTTTACCAGTTAAAAAATTTCATTAGGGTTATTATACCTGTCTCTGGTTATACATATCACCTTCTAGAAAGGACACAATCACGTAGGAACAGCTTCATGAGGGAATGTGTCACCTCGATCTCAAAGCAGTCCAAAGCCAAGGCATTAGGCACAGTAAGTGTGAGGCTTAGAAATTCAACCGAGGGCTCACGCTGTACTCTCTACATCTGGAGCTACAGTATTAACAGGGATGCCAAACAATTAAGTTTGAATAGGAAAGAGTGACACTGTGGTTTTTATTGAAAGGAAGGATGCAATTAACCAAACTCTGAAGGGCTCAAAGCTGTGGCTTTGGACAGGGAGAGGTGCTAAGAAAAGGGATCCAAATGGCCTAAAGGGCCAGAAGCTTAAAATCCCCTGTCAGCAATTCAACATATATTCCTGCCCAAGAGATAGAGAAAAGTAAATGACATACATATAAAGAAAAAATCTCTCATTTTCAGAGGTTATATAAACATGTACAGACTTATTCATACTTAAAGAATCAAAGAGAAGTTATTAGTTGAAAGTTGAATAATATTGGACATCTGCACTGAATGCCAATAGGAATTTAGGTACACTCATTCCCCCCAGCCAGCACCAGAACTTTAAGGACAACCTTGCTATGTGTTCCCAAGATAAGAAGAGTTTAGAAGAAACGATGCACTAATCACAAGGTGACTAAACGCTTTCACACAATTTATTTGATCCATTCAGCTGGAAGTTAGAAAGGTCTTGCAGCATCTAGTAAAATCCCTGTTAAGAAAGGTTTTGTATAGGAACTTTTCTGGTCGTTTATTCTGCTGTTTACACTTAGAAATCGTCAAAAGAAGCAGAAAAAACTTCTCTAGCTTGTGTTGGAAGAGCTGCCTTTGTAGCACCAACAGTGAGAACTCCCACACAGAAAACATGTTCATGGTCAGTGGCGTTTCTCCATGTCAATATTCATTCGGAAGAGAGAACAGGCGAGGGCCACGTACAAGCTGTGCTTATGGAAGGGCTGATGTTGGCCTGTATTTAGTTACGTCCATTTCTAAATCCTAGATCTAAGCCATTCCCGTGTTCTCAGTATTCCTCTTGGTAATCAGGAAAGTACCCCATGAGAGAGGCAGAGATGCAGAGAATCCTGCTTTTAGATGCCTAGTTAGTTAGAATGTCTCTACAGTGCACTGCATCATTAAGGGATGAAAATACATGTTGCACTGCATGGTTCTCCCTGTCCTTGGCTATCACATCATTAATTGGAATTTAGGGTACTTAACACCTTGAAATACCTGTTTTTCAAAGTGTCAATTCCCTTAATGAGTCTGTCTGAAAGAGAGTATATCACCTATGCCACCTCCAAATTACACTCTAAATACCCAGTTAAACGATCTATTAAATAACGCTTCTTCTGGGCACACTCCACATTAAGGAACAGGGAGGGAAGAGGTGCTACAATAAATTTCACAAACAAAGACATATTGTCCAGGAAGGATTTCCCACATGAAACATTTGCTGTCCAGTCCTCTGTCTGCTTGCCTCCCCTGACTGCTGAATGCTACAGTGTTCCATGGACTGAACCCCAACCAGATAAGGTTCAAATTTCTGCTGCAAACTGTGACAACTTTTTTTAACTCTGTTCACAGTCAAGCTATGCTTCATGCACATTCTCATTTCTTTTTGGTAATAAAAGAAAAATAAAAGTCTATTTGAAAAGTTATTCTGAAAGCTGGGTAACAAATGCCAGAGGATTCATAAAGCTGGACAAAAAAACATCTTCTAATATACACAAGACAGAGTTAGTGTCACCAGACACAAAAGTGATCCATCTTCACATTTTGTTTTTGAAGTTTTAAGCAATAAAACTTGTTTGTAAAACTAGCATGGTTCAAACTATTCTATTTCTTGCTATTGAATTCAGGCAAACTTAACAGATACGTATGTATCAAACTGACATCATACTGCAGGAGTTTCTGAGATACTGCTTTTTTACCAATCCCCAATCCACCATTCTTCCTGTCATTCATAATCCAGATATGTCCCTTTTACTTACTTTTGAGCTGCACTGAGGATTAATTTTATTCATTTTATTATTCACATCTCATCCTAGCTCCTATCTGCCTTTAACTTTCACAGCTACTCTTCATTTCAATATGTCTAAAAGCACATTCGTGTCTCCTGGTTCCAGGAAAGGCTTCTGCAATTCCATCTGCCTCTTGAAGGCACTCAACTTTGCAAGATACTGACAGCACCTACAAGTACGGTGAGAAACAGCTGCAGACACAAAGCTATTCTTCCTGAGCCTTTGCTAGGGAATGCAGGAGTTAAGTCTTTCCCATGTCTTAAAATTGTCCTCTGGCAACGTATGCATCCCAGTGGATGTGGTAAACAGGGACAAGGGACAGATAGTAATTTAGGATACTTTTTCCACACATCCCTCTGAGATGACATGGAGCTTCTTTGCTGGGCTGTTTAGCCTGGAAGAAAGGAGGCTGAGGGGAGACCAAATCGCTCTCTACAACTACCTCAAGGTTGTAGAGAGATGGGGGTTGGTCCCTTCTCCCAAGTAACAAGTGATAGGACAAGAGGAAATGGCCTCAAGTTGCACCAGGGGAGGTTTAGACTGGATATTAGGAAAAAATTCTTCACTGAAAGGGTTTTCAAACATTGGAACAGGCTGCCAAAAGGAGTGGTTGAGTCACCATCCCTGGGGGTATTTAAAAGATGTGCAGATGTGGCACTAGGGACATTGCTTCACGGTGGACTTGGCAGTCTTAGGTTAATGGTTGGACTTGGTGATCTTAAAGCTCTTTTCCAACTTAAATAATTCTATGATTACTCACAGGATCTACTGTAGATGATACACTTCTTTATTACTATACTTGAAGTTAAGAAAAAAAACCTCAATGCTGTAACATGAAAGACCTACTGGGAAGAGGCATTGGAGTAAGATCAATATTTCTGAAGAATACATAGAATTACAATTAATATTTTAAATAAATGTTAGATCAAAAATTAGTAAGCCAAGAGTCTGGGAAGAAAGATCTACTGAAATGCATACTGATACAGAACTAACAGAAAACACAGAACAAGTAAAAGGAACAAAGTCACAGGAAAGCCTGTTTAAGGATAGGGCTGGAAGTGCAGGGGAGTAATATATCTAGTTTTTAATGCTGTAGTCCTGCTGCAGCTTTACAGGCAAGCACAGAAAGGGTATTCACACTGTTAGTTCTGTACAACTGTGTGAGGTGTTACTCTGACTCCTAAATTTCACCCTGTCAGATCCCTGCACAGTCACTGCAGAGGAATAAGGACACAGATGAATGCTTGGCTTGGTTTTTAGTAGGCAGAATTGATGAGGACAACTCCCTGTAGAGAAGAATACGGAGTGATGATACTTCAGCTGGCCTTCAGAAGCTAGCGGGAGTGATGCAGCTGTGCTAGAATCCCTGCCAGGTAAAATGAGCCCGAGGAAAGCTACAGAATAATTGTGTCTGGTACATGAGTTAACTTAGTGCAGCGACCCACATTTGTGCCACACAGCCACATTCTTGAGTCTTGCCTGCCTTACTGTCAAAGTCAATAGACAGCCCCCTTTGAATATCAGCCAGTAACACTAGTGCCTAGGACACCTCTCCTCTTTCAGCCCTTTTCCCTTTGCGTGTTTTCAGACAGATAAAAAGGAATATGATTCCTTTGAAATGAATGATATGAAATCATAATGATTTCATACTAGGACTACAAGGTATCAAACTTACAAGATGCTCCCCTCGTTATCTACCCGTTTGATTCTACTTTCAGGTAATATAATTTTAAATTATTCCTATTACCTCAATAGCTAAAAAAAACGGTTTTTTTTTTGTGGTGGTCATCCAAATTATCTCAGTTTTTATATGTACTCTATAAAATGCAGAGATGTGGCTTCTACTTTTAAAATATTGTGATATAATAATGGGATGGGTGTCTGTTGGCATTAGATGAAAAGCTGGTGATCAAACAGATGGAACAGTGTATTGAGATATCTATTGAAACTAGCGATGGAGCATACACATAAAATGTCCTGTTGGGTGGTGCACGATGGTCTCTCTGCATCTAATCCCTCCTGTGTAATCTGGCACTGTAACAGCATCTCCTGTTACATCCTTCCCCTTCTCTGCATAATGCAGAGAAGCATTACGTAGCTTGGACTAGAAAGAACCACTGCCCCGAGAAGGCTCTGGTACCTCAGGGTAAGGAAGCCTCTCCAGAGATCTCCTGCATACCAACTGTCCCTGCACAGTGCAAAATGCTATATTTGCACAGACAAATTATTAGTGTAGTTTCAATTTTATAGAAAACAAAAAGCAGTAATCTATTTTCCTGTGGCTTTAAGCAAGTTATTTACAAAAACAATCAGATGGGAGAATTTCAGCTGAAAAGATACATCTTGCATTCAGACCTACACAGTGAAAAATTCTTGTTACCCCCACTAAGTTTCTTCTAGTATTAGCGGGAGTGCTTCCGGTTCTTGAAGAGGAACGTAGCTTTAGCTGAAATCAGAGTAACACAAAGCACTTTCTCCAATTCAGTGAGCGCAGACAGCAAGGTCCAAATTTCAGTAACAGAAGCAACTGTTAACAATAGAACACAGATGCAAGGTACTTAACCCATCACAGCTAAGAAACACAAGCTGCAAACACAGGCGTAAGCTATTTGTTTTCAACAAGCAGGAAATTAATTAAGTGTGTGAAGTTGAGAAGCCGCCAGACATGTGTCCATACCTGTAAGACAGAAGGTTTCTGGCATGGTATATCAGGAAAGCAAGAGAAGTTGTTTTTGTATGTTCAGAGAAACAGGACTTTGACATACACAGGTTTATCTGACACAAGTACGTCCAGGTAAAGTCTACCTTTGTGCCATCAGTTGTCATCCCAGAAGCAATCACAAAAGGTCATAAATATTAAGCACTTAGGTCAAAGGGAACAAGTACTTATTTTTGTATGTAACCTAATGAAGTTACTTTAAATTACCTTCTAGAAATATTAGAGCATATACTACCAATGTGTTATTTGTATCTGGTACCAAGGAGACCCAGTCAGGACCCCAATATCCTCAAAAATAGCATCCCGGTTTGTATCAGAAATAGTGTGGCCAGCAGGACTAGGGAAGTGATTGTCCCCCTGTAGTTGGCACTGGTGAGGCCACAGCTCAAATACTGTGTTCAGTTTTGGGCCCCTCACTACAAGAAAGACATTGAGGTGCTAGAGCCTGTCCAAAGAAGGGCAATGAAGCTGTTGAAGGGTCTAGAGAACAAGTCCTATATGAGGGGCAGCTGAGGGAACTGAGGTTGTTTAGCCTGGAGAAAAGGAGGCTGAGGGAAGACGTTATTGCTCTCTACAACTACCTGAAATGTGGTTATAGTGAGGTGGGGGTCGGTCTCTTCTCCCAAGTAACAAGCGATAGGAGCGACAAGAACAAGCGACAAGAGAAAATGGCTTCAAGTTGCACCAGGGGAGGTTTAGATTGGGTATTATGGAAAATTTATTCACCAAAACAGTTGTCAAGCATTGGAACAGGCTGCCCAAAGGAGTGTTTGAGTCACCATCCCTGGAGATATTTAAAAGATGTGTAGATGTGTTGCTTAGGGACATGGTTTAATGGTGGACTTGGCAGTGCGAAGTTGATGATTAGACTCGATCTTAAAGGTCTTTTCCAACCTAAATGATTCTATGAAACTGTTCACCAGAGGTAAGGGTGACGTCGGAGCCTAGCAGCAAGATTTATAGAAGTCAGCAAGCCGAGTAGAAAGCTGTGTATTACACCTTTGTGGTGTGTAACAAAGGGAGGTAAGCAAGATCAAAGCAGTGCTCTGGGACGGAAAACCCTGTCTTCCTCTTCCCTCCCTTGAAATCTCTGGATTTGCATCTGCTGCAGAGAAGGAAGCCTCTAGAGACGTTTTCCTGCCTCAGTCTCTTTACCACTTTGGAGTTATCTTACTTTACCTGCCAGCTGTGGGCCAGTGACCCTACGAGGTTGTCAAGAATTTTGCTCCTTCAGCTTCCACTTCTGCTTTGTGATCACAGATTCTCCCCAGCACAGCCCACTATTGCTGCCTGCAGCTTGTCTTGTACTTACAGCTGGCTTTTCCCTCTCACCTCCAACTGTGAAACTGCATCCCTTCTTCCCCTTCCTTTACTTTGCTGCATCTCCCAAGTTCAGCATGGCAGCTACCTTCTCTGTCAGGTCACTGGAATACCTCCAATTCCTCCTTCATCAGCCTCTACATACTAAACCATATCTGAACTCTAGGCAACACCCTAAGAGAGCCATAGGATTTTCCAGAGCATAGTCAAGTTTACTGCCTCTCTTGAGTCAAATAAGTAGTCTAGGATGAAGGTGTCTGCAATTGCCTCCAAATTCACAGAAAGACGGTTGGTATTGGAGCAATATTCATCACAGCAATTTGACCTTATCATTTAGAGCCCACTAAAGAAGCTGTGGAATCCTTATTAAAGTAGGACTGTAAGGTATAACAAACTTTTCTTCAGAAATAGTATTGATTTAGACAGCCTCCTTGAGGAGGATGGACTAGGTGACCTACAGCATCTCTTTCAATCTTACTTCTCTATGATTTTCTATAATCTCATGGAGAGATTCTTTGAAGGGCTTTAAATTTGTGTGGGCTAAAAAGACAATTATTTTTAATGAGAGCCATGATTCTAGTCTCACTGTGCAACTTCAAGGGTGCTGCATAATGCTAAGTATATTATTCAGGTCCTGTGGAGCCTTCCCAAGTTAAAAAATACTGCAATCACTCCCTACCTGAAGTTATGTCCGAATGGCAGCATGGAGTCACTAATGACACTGACAGCTTTGCCACCCCTTTCTCCTGCTATTATCCTTCTATGTAGTGTTGGTTTTTCACTGTGTCTTCAGCGTACTTAGAAAAAACCCTAATGCTTCTACATATTTGCACAGGTAGGGAGTTTGACCTTTCATGGGGATTTTGCCTTAATTAAAATAGTCTGAAACAAGTGAAACAAGCTCCTTTTCAAAGTAATTGGATTAATGCAAACGTTTTCAGTGCCTACTTCAAACTAGTATAAATAGTCTGACATTAAATGAGGTTAAAAAGTCCCCTATAAACTACCACCACTGTTATTAAATTTAATTAAGACAGAACAGCAGGCAGTTTAAATGGGAGTGTTGCACAAAAATGGCAGCACAGAAAAATGACTCCAATGTTGTCATTAAAGCTAATTGGAAGCAAGGGTTTCTAAATGACAGTGTAATTAACAGGCTAATGAATACCATATTAGGATTGTTATTAACAATGAAATTTGCAAACATACATGGAAAAATAGTTAGGGATATCACACCATTAGAGATCTTACAAGGTAAAAGTCTACAAACAAATTATACAGCACTTTATCTGATGATGATACAATGCTCCAGCCATGTAGCAGTAATTAAACCTTTTGCCCTCTCACCCTCCTCTTCTACCAAATTAAGTGATAATTATTGTAGATTAGCTATAAAATGTATGCTTTGAGAAATTCTGCCATTCTAAGATTCTGCATAAAGCTCACCAAACTAACATTGTTTGATAACGCAATGATCAAAGTTGGGGGAAGGCCAATGATTGCATGCAGCCCACGCCCTGCAGCTAAAAACAAGCCACCTTTGGGATTCACCACTAAACAAATACTCCACACAGTTGAACAAGAAGGGTTCTGCTAAATTAGGCTAATGTAGTTTTATGCATAAATGAAATTATTTCCACTTTTAATAGGAGTATTTGGGCTGGCTACTTTACAGGAACTTATGCTAAATAGCAGATGGAACGGTGCTGGCTCAGATCTTGGAGACTGTCCTTTGCGCGGCTGTTTGTCACCATTTCAGTGCTTGAAGTGAAGGTTCAAGGAAAGGGCAAGAAGGATGAGAGTTCTTAGTGAGGAGGAGACCATAACGAGCAATGTAAAAGGTGATAAAATGAACAAATTACCTGATGGTGGTTTAAGATGTCTTGTTCCAGAAGAGCTTGGATGTGTCCACAGTGACCTTAAGGAACCTAGCATTCTTGCTGGCTTGAGACAGTCTTACTAGAAGATATTACAGTTGAACAAGCATTAGATATACCAGGCCCTTCTCACTGGGCATGGTTTGTGTTTCATTCTGTTGCTGAGGAATGCATTGCCAT
The DNA here is from genome assembly GCF_028500815.1 of Rissa tridactyla. NCBI lineage: Eukaryota > Metazoa > Chordata > Aves > Charadriiformes > Laridae > Rissa > Rissa tridactyla. The sequence goes on from NC_071470.1 coordinate 71,359,150, forward strand.
TTTTGAGCATGAAAACCACATTTGTAAGTTTGGGCTTAGGCATGTAACAATAAGTCCCACTTGTTCTGAGCCTAATTGTTCATAACTGATATTACTACTTTCAGTCAGGAACAGAGGCTCTAGAAAGCCACGTTTTGATTTTATAGGTTTTTCCATAATGCAAAGATAATTGGTTAATAAGACAGTAATTAAACAGACTTGTGACAGATCTTTGCCTCCGGTTGGTTTCTGCAACATTGTTATTTTTATATGCATTTTACAGCACACTCTTAGCAAGATGGGTTTATCTTCTGTTAAACTTGTTGACGTGAAGGACCAAGTAAAAAGACCTGTCTTTCAGAAAAGACAGACAGATATAATCTCAAAGTGCTTAGCATATTCAAATAAGTTAATGTTGTGTTCCCAGAGGCTACAAATGGACAAACATATAGGCCTGAAAGGAATATAAAGCCTGCATCAGAACAAAATTGCAGGATTTTAAAAGAAAACTGAAAGGAAAAAGGTCAAGTGCTGAATAAAAACTTAAGACCAGAAATTCAAAGAAAGATTTTACTTAACGAACAAACATTAGATAAGAAAATATGATGCACGAGTAAAGGAGTGCTTACAAAAAGGAAGGAAGAAAAGAATAATAAGTACTTTCCAGAAATTGTACCAGAATTATTTTCTTAGAAGACCTTGCAAAAACTTCATTTTATAAGCATTTTTACAGGTGAGAAAGGTTAAACTTCCATCAACAAAAAGATTTTTGAATGGTCAGATCTGAATATTCAGACTTCTAAACTAGAATATAAAACAGTATCATAAACAACAGGCTATTGAACATACACATGAAAAATTACACAATTTCCTCTGCCTCTACAAATAAGCATTTCTAGATAAACATATATCTCAACCTTAATTGGTCCATCCAAACAAACTGAAGCATATTGAACAAATTATCAAAACAGATCTTTGACTCAAATATATTTAGTGGAAAACAAGAAAATCAAAAACATCTGGAGGAGACAGCAAGAGAAACAAAGACAAGGGCAATTTGTAGGAAAATATGGTTTAAATAAATCCAATGTTTATGTCATGCCGCTTGACTCAAATATTGTAATTGCTGCGTATTCAAGATTTTTTTCTTCACAGTAACCATTGTGACCCAAAGAAAATTTTTCAGCAGCTACTGTTTTAGCAAGATTGAAAACATCGTCATCCTTTAAATAAAGATCTCTCTGCATAATCCTTGCTTCACAGTATTTGGTGGAGCCAGTAAGCTCAAAGCCATACTCAGTTGTGTGGACAGAATGAAACTCTTAATACATCAACAAAACTGATCATATTGAACCCTGAAGGAGACTGCATCTTGCAAGATAAGAATTAGATTATTTCAGCAGTTCCCAAAATGACATCCTGTCAAAAGATGAAAATCTTTGGCTGGCACATACATTTCTTACCTGTACTCCCTTGAAAGGGAAAGGTATACCTTTACTTTTAGGCTGCTATTGCGATCTGATCTAGTCACTTTATTACCAAATGAAGGCAAAAGAACACAGGTGTTAAAAGTCTTCACTTATGCAAATTACTCTAATTGCTTTGCTTAGTTTTCTGAATCTCTCGGTGTAGAGAAGCTCTTATGTGGGTTAACATCAAAGTTGTTACAACATGCTCAAACTTATGTAACACACTTTTTGGTTGTTGATGGAAATGTTAAAAAAAACGCACATTCACGCTACTGTGAAGTATGGCCTAAAGGAATCTTCCTAAAACTGGCAGCAAAAGCAGAACTCATAATTCAAACAACTGTGTTTTGTGATCGAGTCTTGATGCTCCTCAAAACCAGTGGGGAAAAAAACACTACTTGTTTCAATAGACTATAAAACAAATGCTTTTCATCCTTACCTCTGAGTAAAGAACCAGCTTAATCATGATATTGATAGAAACAAGATATGGGTTTATTTGAAGTAGTCAATCCTGTTTCTGTTCTGCTGTAGATTGCTTTAGTTGTCTGTAAGAGATTAACTTTTGTACAGTCCAGAAAACACATGCAGACACTGTTTTTAGCTAGCTTTCTGGCAGACAAGACACTTTTCAGCAAATGTATGGCTACATGGGGTTATAAGCATTATATCACACATTCACAGGCACAGAGTGGTCCTGCTTTTCAAATCACAGTATGTCCCAGTACTGTTGGCAATGTTCACCTTGGTAATGAAAACAACAATATGTCAAGAAATTGAGCACTTCCAAAGGGTGAATAGGTGGCAACTGCGTTTTGAAACTTCTGTGTCCACCCCTTGTGTGTGTGTAGAGTCCCCAGTTTTTAAGCATGGTGGGAAGGGACAAGGGGAGACGGAGAAGGGACTATGTCTGTGTTCCCCATCGAGAAATGTTTCCCTAGTACGTGTCAACCGATAGACACAATAGCTAGTTCTGTCTGCTGGAGCCACCAGTACTATAGTACAATTTACATTTTCTTCATACTGTTGACTAGCTTGAAAAATCAGTGATAAAAAGTATAGTTCACACTACTCTTTTCCTTATTGTTCAAAACACTTTGCTTCCTCGACAGGCTGCGAGAGTTGGGGTTGTTCAGCCTGGAGAAGAGAAGGCTCCAGGGAGACCTTATAGCCCCTTCCAGTACCTAAAGGGGGCTACAGGAAGGACAGGGAGAGACTCTTTATCAGGGAGTGGAGCGATAGGACACAGGGTGATGGCCTCAAACTGAAAGAGGGAGATTTAGATTAGATATCAAGAAGAAATTTTTCACTGTGAGGGTGGTGAGACACTGGCACAGGTTGCCCAGAGAAGTTGTGGATGCCCCGTCCCTGCAAGTGTTCAAAGCCAGGCTGGATGGGGATTTGAGCAGCCTGGTCTAGTGGGAGGTGTCCCTGCCCATGGCAGGGGGTTGGAACTAGGTGATCTTTAAGGTCCCTTCCAACACGAACAATTCTGTGTGATTCTGTGATTCTGTGAATATCCCATCAGTTACATCTAGTTAATTTATGGAAAGTTCTTCTCAGACCCTTTAGGCAATGAAGCCTTGACAAAATAAAAGCTTAAATTCTGTAGAATAGATCTCTATTAACTGCAGAATAATGCACGGTGTATGGATGTAAACTGAGCAAATAAGTGAATTCTTCAAATATGCAGCTTTTTGGTTTAGTATTCGTTAATATGCCTCATTTGACAATGGTTTCATTTACAGATGTGCAAGGGAAAACAGAATTGTAAGATGTATTTAGTCAAGGAGAGGAAGCTTATAAAGGTCAGCTCATGGAAAGAAAGAGGTAACTACATTATCACATAGTTTCATGTACTAGTCACTATGAATAGCATACAGTAAATAAATAGTAATGTCTAGGTTTTATATAGTACTCTTCAGTTCCACATGAAACAAAGCTAACATTTGAATTTGCAGTGCTAGCTCCGAATACATAAAAGAAAGTAATCTTAACAAAGTCAAGATTTGTTCACAAATCACAAAAGAATTTGATTTATGATGCAGTTCTTCTGTAGCAATTGTAAACTCATTTTTCGCTCAAAAGGTTAAGGAACTGGAGTTTCTGCATCTCCTTGAGGCGGGTGAGGAAATAAAAAAAAAAAAGGATGGGAAAAATAAGCTGCTAAATTTCTAAAAACCCTAACCAACCCCCCACCTGAAAATCTATTTTATCTGTTCACTGTGCTATCTGGCTAAGAGAAGTTAAGATACTTTTAATTAACTGGAGCTTGTCTAAAAACTTACAAAATTTAGTGAACTATCTTGAAACATTAAATCACCAAGCTCCTCTCACCGTTTACCCTTTTTTCAACTTGGAAATAATCTGTTTCCATTTCCTTTCAACATATCCTTTTGCCCTCCCTTCCTTTTTGCAATAACGCTCGTATATTTTACTAGAATGGTCTATCATTTCATACTGTCCCACACTGACCAGAGTCAAAGGTTCTAGGAAACCAATTAAGTTCATTGTGGCTTTTGGAACACAAATCTTTTTAAAGCTTCAAAGATATCATCTGCATATCTGCTAACTCCCCTTGCTAATCTACCACATGGAATTGTCTTTTCTTTAAAGTCAGCGCTTTCTCGTATCCTTGTGATTCCTAGATGTGAAGATCTTCCATAAATCCTTCTCAAGAAGTCCATGTTAATGGTTTCACCCAGAGGATCATCATCTCTAATCTTGACTTTCATACTTTAAAAGTACCTTCGTCTTTCTACATGACAGTTAATACAAAAGTGAACTTTTTCTAAGTGAAAAATTATCTTAGAAAACTGACCCTTTCTTATAAGTATCTATTCCATATATGCTAACTAGCATCCTACTGTTTATTTGTTATAACACCATGAGCCATTATAACAACAGAGAAGGAAGTTGTATGATATTTTGTTTTGGGTAGAAATGTCGTTTCCCTAGAAGTGAAAATTTCAAAATCCTCTATACTGGTAGACAATGATCATGTAGTAGCAAAACAGCAGGCTGTACCAATTTATACCAGCTGATGTTTCCTTACCTGACATGTGGTTCAAATCTCTAATGATTAGCAATTTGCTGGGGAAACATGTGAATTACAGAAGATTGCAGCAAAGTAAATTAGGGTTTTTTTTCAGTTCTTTTCAAATATTTTGTGGTATACTTTCCGCTGTAAACACCTAAATCATACTTTGAAAAGTAAGTTAAGAGTCATTATAAAGCTATAAGCCACATAAGAGAGCTTAACTGCTGGAAGAATAAAAGTGTACTGAAATTTTTCGAAAGCTTAATTAAAAAATCATCTATTGAAGTTGCCATATTTATCACTTAACAGCATCCAGTACACACTCAAATAAGTATATAAACAAAAAAGATTAGCCTGGGGGTGGCATGCCAATGGTGTGCTAGCAAGGTCCTTCGGTCTGCCAACCCAGCAGAGGTAGGGGATGGAGATCCACGTGGCAGTAAAGACAAAATGGTGATTGATATGTTAGAAACCAAGAAAGTGCCTGAGAACAGTCACGCAAGAATCAGGGCTTCTCCCCCCACAAAGGTGGAAGGACCAATAGCCCAACCGAAGTGCATCTACCCCAATGCATGCAGCATGGGCAACAAACAGGAGGAGCTGGAAGACACTGTGCAGCACGTGGTGGGATGACTCACACAACTGGAGTGCTGCAATGGATGGCTATAAACTCTTCAGAAGGGATAGGCAAGGAAGGAGAGGTGGTGGGGTAGCCCTGTATGTTAGGGAGTGTTTTGACTGTCTAGAGCTTGACAGTGATGAAAGGGTTGAGTGTTTATGGGTAAGAATCAAGGGAAAGGCCAACAAGTCAGATATCACAGTGGGAGTCTGTTACAGACCACCCAACCAGGATGAAGAGACGGATGAAATATTCTGTAAGCAGCTGGGAGAAATCGCATGATCGCTAGCCCTTGTCTCATGGGGGACTTCAATTTACTGGGGGACTTCAATCTGCTGGAAATACTTGGAGAGGAAACAGTCTATGAGGTTCCTGGAGTGTGTGGAAGATAACTTACTGACACAACTGGTGAGTGATTCAACTAGGGAATGCACACTGCTGGACCTGTTGTTTGCAAACATGGAAGGACTTGTGGGTGATGTGATGGTTGGAGGCCATCTTGGGCATAGCAATCACAAAACGATAGTTTTCAATTCCTGGAGAAGTAAGGAGAGGGGCGGGGTTAGCAGAAACATCACCTTGGATATTTACATACAAAGGTTTAATTGCTTCTGAAAGTGCAGCAGAGATATATCTAGGTAAGCATTCATGAACCAAATGTACACTCAGGGCCAAACTGAGCAGTGATACAACGAAATAGTTCTTTCCACGCCTCTGGAAGAATTGTACAAGGGACATAGTGCATTTACCACCAGATGCAAAAGGAGGCATTACCATAATTTTTAGGTACATGTATATTTTAAAAATAATGTACATTCACTTATCAAGACACCACGGCTGAAAATCACTTGGAGCTTCAGTGATAACATTTGAAAGTTTAACTTTGTTTATGACAGAGAACAGATCATGTCACCAAAAATAAAAAGTAAATTCTCATTAGCAGGAAAAGCGTAGAGAACAAATAGTGAAAAAATAGGACCAACTGTGAACAAAATGGGACCCCTGTTTAAGATCTGATGTGAGTGATTGTGACAGCTTGCAGAGCTTTTTGCTGCCTGAAAGAGACAAGCTGTCTGAGAGATCTTTGGAGGAAACAAGCGTATCACTGGGGAAGGGTCCATGTGCCCTCGCTCTGTTCTCATGCTCCCCATGTGCTTCTGGCCAGAGGACAGCAGGCAGGCTGCATTCTGGGCTACCAGACCTTTGGTTTGACTGTGTATGGGCTTCCTACCTTCTTCCCTTCCAGAAACTTTGACTGATGTGCTAGGATCCGAGGTGGTAGAAAACAGGCGCAGAGTAACTGTCCTCAAGATGGGGGCAGAAAGAGTGAGGGCACTACAGTCCAGACAGGTAGCCTGCCATGCTTGAAAAATCTACCAGAAGAAACTCTAAGGGAAAACGGAAATTGGAGGAAGAAGCAGCCCACACATTTTGTTATGGGCAAATTATGACAAATTATTCTTTCTTTCATGACTGGATAACAAGTCAAAATGATAGAGGAGAAGCAGTAGCTGTCATGTCATCTTGACTTCCGTAAGGCTTTTGACATGCTGTCATGTGAAATTAATATAAGCAAGCGAGGAATCTGCTATTATGAGGGGGCACAACCTGTTGGAAAGGTGGACTCAGGAGTGCTGTTCACAGAGGAACTTGTGTAATTGAAAGGAAGGACTGTGGGTAGGTCAACCAGTGTTATTCAAGCACTTTCACTTGTAATGCAGCTATCAAATGAAAGCTCTGCTGACAAAAAATCAGACAGTACTAAACAGAAGGAATGAAATGTTTTGGAAGGGAAGAGCAGATTGCAAAATAATCTTGAAAAACTGGAGAAGTGGCCCAAACTGCAACACACCAACAATGAGTGTAAAATCGGAGTAGTTAGATGCTTGAAAATGACATGGGGATAACCAGTTATGGCACAGCTACTGGAGAAGACAGCCAGTCACAATCAGCCATATGCCGGCAGAGTTGTGCAAAGGAAAAAAAAAGGGGACGAAGAGTAGCCCACACACAAGACAGGAAGAAAATCTGCTGCTCAGCTAGAGGCCAAAGGGCAGTCAATGAATCATAAATAGTACCAAGAGATTCTGAACAGCTCATAAAAATGCCCAAGGCATAAAAATACCCACATTTTCAAATTAACTCAGGATGACTAGGTCAGACAGAATGGATATTTTAAACACACCTTCCTTGCCCACTTATCCTTGCATGGAGGAACATCACTTCTGGTTCTGAGTTAAAGCATATAGTGCTCACTTTCCTCTGGTCTTCTAAAAGTTCTTTTCGCCCACCCCTAAGACCTGTCTCTCTGCTACGTGTTTTCTCATTCTCTCAGTTTGCCTGCATTTGCCACAGGATCCTACCTTTGCTGTGCACCTCTCTTGCATGCCATATTAGGCCACATCCCTGTGAAGTTCTCCAGCACACAGGAGGTTTTGAAGAGCACTTCAACAAAGTATCCACTAAGTGTGGTTTAGGCACACACGCTCATGCCCTGGTGCAGAAGGATTGACTAAACGACGTCACAAAACCCTTACAACTCAATTTTTGATCTTTTTAAACACAGATAACGTTAAAAATATAAAAAGAAGGTGCAATCACAGATGAAAGACCCATCTAAATTCGAAGGGCCAATCTCCTTATTTGGAGAAGAGGTGGGAAGGAGAGAAAGTAAATAATGGAGTACTTGATAAAAGCTCAGATCCTAACAAACACTTTTAGACATGAATATCCAGCATTACCTCCAGAATTACTATTTGCATGGCACAGGAAGCTTTCTACTCCCGATCAATGTTTATGAAGAGTGAAGTTGCTTCCTTATGGTAGCAGTGCTTGTCTTCACCTGGGGTAGTATGGGTCAACATGACCATGAACTCTAAATTTTGCTTTGGAAGGAAAAATGGATAGGTGGAGACTACTGCTATAAGAATGGAGTTATTCTTAAATTATCAGATGAATTATATTAGTATTTCTAGTACTTTTAAACTCTCAAGTTACACTACCTGTCCCTCAGCAATCACACAGTGGTCATTTACAGTCCCTAGGCAGCCTTGAGAAGGCCACCACTTTCATATATTCACTCTGCTTCTGAGAAATGAACAAATTAGCAAAACACATCATTTTAAACTCCTATTTCAGCCAAAGTAGAACATACAGGATTTATTAAAAGTTGATGAATACAGCTATTGCTAATTGGGGTGAATGGCAATGAACGGCCCCTGAGACCTTGTGATTTAGCATGTTGTGAACTTGCACCATCATCAAAATTTCAAATAATTTTTTTCAAATACATTCAGTGCAAAGACTTAGCCGTTCCTCCTTGCCAAAGATTAAATGGATCTCTTGCTCCTCTGGGGTGCCAGAAGACAACTGTGTTTATCAGATTCTTAGGTCTAAGCTTCTATTGATATGTGTATAAGAGTAGATTAAAATTGATTTCATACAGTCACACAGGAATGAAACAAGTAGAGCATGCAATTTTATGTATCAGCCACATGTAATGTAAATCTGGGAAATCACACCATTTCCACTGGTATAAATACACGGAAAGGTTTGCAAGAAAGTATAATATCAGCAGGAACTCAATTCTGTCCCTTCCCTAAGCCACACAAGATTCATTTTAAACTCGATGCTCTTTGGTGAATTCAGTGGGAGTCACTTCAGAAGGAATCCTGTGGTAAAAAAAAGCAAATGAGAAGATGTTGCCAGTAATTTACATATCTGGGAAGTGACAAGATATGTCAGAGTTTTCCATATCTGAGATTTTGGAGAGATTTTATGAGCCTTTCTCAGGTGACATCAAGTCCACTGATCTTCTGGAATATACCTACAGTGACTACTTATCCATGTCTTGCAAGTTCACTACTTAGTATCTTCATTACGCAGGATTTATGGGCTAGCATTACTATGTGTAGTTGCATTCTCACAAACTGAAATCTTTTTGAGGCAATGTATTTTCTCGAGTTTAAGCTTGATTTGTTTATTAAATACACACATGAAACCTGATGTCCACTTATCAGTACTTGAATTCTTAATTGCAATGTCCTCTACAGTCTCCTTATCTCTTTCATAGTGGTATAGTCTCAACTTTGTTCCAGTGAAAAAACATCCTTACTTCTAGTGATTAGAATTCAGTATATATGATTTTTATTTATATTTCAGCTATTTCTGGATGCTACTGTTTGGTTATATTTGACAAAGTACTGTCCAAGTAGCTTCTGGAGACACACAAAAATAGGCAAAGTGAGCAGCAATGGGTGGTTTGAGTCTCATCTCTTCAATAACGCTTTTTTACCAAAAAGTGCTTTTTTTCTGCCACGTTTTCAACTCTGCAGAGAACACCATAATCTATTGAGCACCTTTCATCTTTTATTTTAATGCACAGGAACTTTGATCCAAGCATACTGACAAAAGTTTTTGGCTCATTGTCAGTTTCTCCAGTTTGCACATTATTGTGGTGGGAATTTAAAGGGCTGCTGCTGCTTTACGCTGCCTGCTAGGACACAGCCCAGACGTCACTCTTTGGTCTTTCTCTACTTTGAACAACCTCAAGCAGACTGCAAATCCCCTTGAATAGTAACAAGAACTGCAAGTCATAGATCTGGGGTAGCTGGACATGCTGATATTAGGAGACACGGGCATTTTCACACTGCTAGAAGTCACTTCATACGCCCTGTATCTCTGGGAGGCAGGGACCTTCTCGCTTCCCTGTGGATGGGCGTGGCCAGGGTCTGAGCAGCTGCAGTGTCACTCTCAGCAGTCTCTGCTTCTGTGGGCAATTGTTTGCATCTGCAAGCCAACTCCATTTTGGACCTTGATACAGACAATTCATCTGAACTGCTGACAAACAAGTAGAGTTCAGTGGCCTGATATACCAGAAATACTGTCCATAAACATCTTATCTTCAGCTGTTTTCGGGGTACAGGAAGTACATACAGATAAATAAACAGGGAAATGGAGAGGACTGGAAATGCCCTGTAAATATGTCCTGCTACATGCCATTGCATGGTTTCCTACAATGAATTTCAGTGACTTAGGCCAGATAGTCACGAGGCAGAGGACAGAAGAATTCAGAGCGAGCAGTGGAGGTTAAATATGGGGAATCTCTATTCTTATGCATATAGAACACCTCTATGTCCCACATGGTGCCAGCAAAAGCAATGGCATACCATTCAGAGGAAGCTGCTGCTTCTGAATAACAGGTGCACTGGGGAAAGGTAAGAAATAACAGATGGGAAATATTGCTGGTCTGAGGACAATAAGCTATCAAAAAAACTCGGGACTGAAATGACAAACGACCAATTATTGATAGTAAATTTCAAAACACTATCTTTTCATCAACTAGTCAACGTTTTGATAACTCCCAGTGCATTCATCCTTTCAGTACATAGTATGTCACATATTAAGATTCCCTACAGAAAGCGCATTGATTTTTTCATGTAAAGGAGTGAGCAATATATTGTGGGATGATGTGGGAGTTTAATATTGCACAAGTGTGTCGTAACAAATGAAAAGGCTCTTTATATACCCTAGTAACCTGAAAGTGATGTGGCAAAACTAAAGACAACCTTGAATTTGGTATGACTCTGAATTTAAACTACTTGGAGAAAGCCCTTTCTTTCCTTTCAGCTAAATACAGTATGTTGTGCAGAGGCTCTTAAATTTCAAGTGTTTAGAATACATTCTCTCCTCGTGGTAGCTAAATATCTTTTTTTTTTCTATTTATACAGAAATTACTTTCCACTGAATGATTTCTACCTTTGCCACAAAAACTCTGACCATTAAAGAGACCAGCTGTATTACAGTATAATGAAACTATAAAACAGTATTATCAAAAGAGAAATATCATACATATGTTATGGTTACTGAGGAATAATCTTGATGGAATGCACATCATTACTCAGTTGCATTCTTTCCTCTTTCAGCCCTCTCTTTTGTATGTTATTTCTTATTAGTAGAACTAACTTACTTGGATTGTCACAAGGGTTAGGATCTAATTCTCCTGCCTTCCTGAAAGCTCCAACTCCAAATGGCAAAGTGAGCCTCAAAGCAGGCTGTTAACCTCAGAGAGGGTGTCTACGTGGACTAAGATTGAGAGATCTCGAGAAATTGTTTTGATAAATAAGTAGCTTTGAGGAAAAGAACCCCCCCTCCAAATGACTCAGTTTCATATTATAATGTAACATTTTGATTCTTCAATTCGCTGTTCTAGAATTTCTGTTAAGAAACACTTATAAAATGCCTGTCTAGTTAAAAAAAAATAATTGACTGACACGTGTTTTGGATGCTGTGCTTTAAACTGAGGTAAGGCACTGCTTTCAGGGGAGGATCCTGAGCTATGGATTCTGGTTGGAGGCATGGTCAGTGCAGCCAAGGGCACTTAAGCCCTCAAAAGGCTTTTCCCAGCCCTGCTAATTGGCTAATAATTTAGCCAGTGCCCTGTTCAGCACGTGAAACCTAGCAGCTAAATGTGCCTGACTCCCTGCACTGGGCTCCAGATACCTGGTTCAGAAAGTGCTCAGACGTCTGAAGTGAACTGGCACAGCGCTTAACTTCAAAAAAGCATTTGAGTAGAGAATCATTCCTATGAGAACTAGCTGGGAACTTAAATAAGGATTAGATTCACCAAGACTTTTGTGGATTTGGCATGTAGCTCTGTACATCAGAGACTACTGAGACAGCATTGACCGCAAGAGTTTTGTGGTCTGGCTGCTCCACGCAGGGCTGATTAACACAGAGAGAACTAACACAAGTATAACCTGAGAGATCCACTATAGTGAAGACATGCCTTTTGGGATGTTAGGCAGCTTTTTTGTTCTCATATTTATTTTATTTTTTGAAGGATTGTCTGCATCTATCATGCAATTTATGGAGCAACTCTTTTAGGAAAACTTTTAGGCTGCAATACTGCAAATATTTTGTCTAAATAGGATAGTGCTTGTTCACAAGGCATTAAACAAAACACTTCAGATTATCGGTTCCTCACATGACTCCAACTAAGAGCTGCACATTTCTCTGTGTTAGCTTCTTCCACAGATTCAGAAACATATACCTACTTATTTTAAGCATTAAATGCCCTTCCCTTTGTTTTGTTTCTGCTAACTTAGCAATTTATATGGTTTTGCTTGGAAACAGCCTTTAAATAGGAATAGTTCATGCTTAGTAACAATAATTGATAAATTATAACATGCCAGAAATATTGTGTATGCTTCTGAAAGGCAGAATATTAATGTCTCTCCAGATGTATCTAGAAATTAAATAGCATTTTTGAGATGCCAGAAGTTTTTCATAACCCATCTGAAGAGTCTATAATTTAAGGTACATTATAATTTAGTATGAAAAAAAAAAAAGAGACAGATTATCTGTAGTCCTATACCAGCCATGAAGCAGAAGTTACCTAGATTTTCCAAAGGCACACATTCCCACCTAGTAACACACTTAGTATATTACATGTTCTATTACAGCAATGCCTCCACCATAGAATTATTTCAAACTTGAATATTGGTTTATGTGTTGTTACAGCACTGGTGCAGGACAGTTCCCAAATTCAGTTACGTGTATGATTTGCTGAAGATTATAACTCCCAGAAATGCATCTTCCTAGCATAGATCAAAGACAGATTTATGTAAGTCCCTCATGATACAAGTTCTCCTCTGTCCTCTCCTGCTCAGGAGTAATGCCCTCTGCTGCTGGCCACCGTGATTAGAATCAAGGCTCACCTTAGTTGAAATAACACGCAGCAATGGTGAACGTTGGTGGGACAACCGGGATGTGACTCCTCAGAGGCAGAAGGCTGTTTCCTCCTGAGTCAGCTCCTCAGGATCCCACACTGGGAGCAGGGGGAGTCAAAGTTGTACCTGCTTATCCGCTCTTTACATCCATTCTGTCACCTAGAGGAAGAAAACAACAGTTCTTTCATTTTCCTATGCAGAAATTTACGAGGTCGATAATTGAGGGTGTAGTCATTCAGCCCTGCAGCAAAATTCAAACACACCAGGAACATTATAATAAAAAAGTATTTAGGGGGAGACGTTATTCAAATTGCAATTACTGTCCTCTGCGTCTGCCTGTACGTTTGGGTTCAGGTTCTTTAAATATTTTGGAATTCATTTAAAAAATAATTAAAATCACTATGCTTATCGGAGCATAATGGCTTATCAGAGCCCACACCTTATCAGAGAAGGCCTCCATTTCAAGACTTTTTGTTAAAAGAACTGATACCGAGACAGTAGGTGAGAAGACCCGTCTTTGAGCACTCAGAAATTTAGCAAAGAAAGTTGGCTCTGAGCTGGGTGGGTTGGGGGCCACCCTGAAGGCTCTGCAAGAACTGCCATTTTTTTCCAGACTACCTTCAGAAAATACAACATTTTTGTATTACAAACCACATCATATTGCTCTGGAAAAGCCTTCTTCCCTCCCTCTTTTTCACTCTTGCTCCTATAGCAACACTTCCTCTCCTGGTGTTCATCGACAAAACTAACACCAATTCCAAAAGAATTAATTTCATGAGAATACAGGCAAATTTTTAAGAGTACAGTAAACCCAAACCTGCTGACCATCGTGCAGCCACACAAATGGTTTAGGCAATGTTGCTTCAAATCAGGATGGTCATATTTGAATTTTCAGTTATCCTGTTTTATTTTCAAAATGACACTCACGCATCTGTTTTTACTTTACTCTTTCCATGATGTAAGTTATTCACATTCTTTGTCACTGTACTTATAATACTAAATAACAATTTAGTAGCTCATTAGTGACAGTAATTGCCAATATCTTGCCAAATAGCCTGTGTCCACTATAAATGAAACTTGCATAAATCAGAAAGAGATATTTTGCTTGCAGGAGAGCATGAGGATAATTTATGCTATAAATAAACACCTTGATGTGACTAGTAATGTTTAGATTACTATAAAACATCCCTTGTGTAATTAGGAATCCCATTTTTGTGTAATTAAGAAAATGAACCGGAATTGAATTTTCAGGGAATGCAGGTGGTATTGCCACCCTATTGCAATGTAATACATACTGACACTTATATTATTTTTATATACAACTATAATAGGAACAGGTTTTATATTAAGCTAGAAATTGATATATTTTAACTGCAGAAATGCCAGCAAAACATAGATCTTAAAAAAAAATAGAACAAATCCAAAGAGGTAGTTTAAAAAAAATAAAATCCACCCTATATACAGTATTTTCATTTTGCAGTGTTCAAAGGAAACTACTTGGAAAGTGATTTTAAACAAAATTTAAATAAGAGATTCTTCCCCTTTTCCCAGAGAATATAATTCGTGAATACCTAAAGCTCTGTGTGCTTGTTTTTGACTGTTTGCTTATAAATTTTTCCTAGTTGAGAAAATTCTGACAAATTTTAGTATAGCAAAAGTATCACATCAAAAAGCAAAGACAAATGGGAAACAATTTATTTTCTTTCAGTTTTTAACAGGGACAAATATGAGAGACTTTGGGATCCCCAGTACAAATACATGTATACATGTGTACTAAAAACCTTTCACTCTCGTTCTTTGGGCTGGAGTAAACTGAAGAAACACAGGCATTTGTGACCACTTTTGTCTTAGAAGAAGTGCCCTTATCACAAGGCAGCTAGTAAATGAGTATGTTCCTTTGGTTTCAATATTTATCTAGGCTGGTGTTTTTTCCTGCAAGGCTGGTACCTCTTTTTCACTTGCATTTTTGTACCATTCCACAGCAAGAATTCCAGCCAAGTCTGTACTTTTATTTTCTCTTTCAAATCCTGCACAAGTTTCTAATGCTTGTCCCATGTCTGTACAACTGCTTAAGAAGTGATATTAACACTCTATACGGAGACAGAGTACAAGGAGAGTGAGAAGCTGCTTTTCTAGAGACACAGTATCACGTGAGAGCTGAGAGTCCCTGGAGAGCTTGAAAGTGGGAGTTCTGCTTTTTTGTCATGTGTTAAATTGCTGGAAGGTTCTTTGCAGTGGTAGCGTCTGCAAACCAGATCCTGCACAGGATCTAATCAGCATGGCTGCATTTCACTTTGGTACCTTCTCTGCAGAATGGATGCTGGACCCAAGCATTGGACCACAGGATTACGGTGCACACCGGTGCTGAGAAATGGCAGCAAGCTGCCTCATGTAATGAATTCGGCATGCAGCCATCTAGAACTACTCTCTGGAAACACTCAGTTCCAGTCCTTGTTTCTCTCTCTTGTATGACAGCTGTTCAAGATACAGAAGAAGTCTTATTTAGGTCCTTAAGTAGATTTTCTGAATCTAGCTGTAATAGAATATCCCAACACAGGGAACTAACTGATATTGTTCACCAAGTGTTCCTGATGAAGTGTTGTTTCACTGAGAAACAGGAAGGAAACGCCCAACTCTAGAAACTCAGTAAGGAGACAGAGCCATTTCTAAAACACTCTCATTTAGCTGCAGAATATTTTTACCACCTCACAGAGTGTGACACGCACAGAATAACAACGAGCACCCAGAATAACACAGAAGAAGACAAAAAGAGGATTGCACAGAGAGGAAGTACTGTTTTCCCTGTTGCCTCTGGATTGCATGACCCTTACATAGGTAAGTGATGGTTCCTGGAAACCTGAGAGTACTCCTGGGAGCTGCTGAGCCTCATCTTCAGGACATTGAAGTTTAGCTCAAGGTAGAAAGGTTTTTCATCGTGAGGTGTCTAAGTAGGACTTTAGAATTACAGCTGCCAAGCCTTGTGATTATCGTAAGCACTAAACACCCACTTTTCTTAACAGATAAAATCTATAACTTTTGACTTCAGTGCAATTTGCACAGTATTTTTTCAGCTCCTTTACAAAGATCCTCTTCTGATGTCTCCTGGTCTTATGACACCTCTCTGTGCTGTATTCCCACAGAAAGCCAGGTGCTGTGCCTTTTGGAGAAGCTCTTTTCTGTCCTGGCAACCCTCTTCCATGGCCGTGCTCTTCTTTCTTGGTGTTGCTCCAACAGGCAACTTCTCTTTCCCTCCTGTGGCGGCAGCCCCAGTGTAACACCGTTCAGGCTGCAGAGAAGAGGAGGAGTTACAGCATAAAGCTACAGCGTTTGCTTTCAAGGTAAGCAACTCTCTGGAGCTCTGGTTGGGAGGATACATTTAAGCTACACAGCGGGTAGAGACTGTGCAGAGACAAGGGCACAAACTGTGCACTTTCTTCCCTTTATGGAGGGATAAGAGGTAGCATGCGTAAATGTCACTGCTTGGGGCAGCAGGCAGATGCCTTTTGTGTTTGTCAGTCACTTGCCTTCTAAATCACAGGCATATGCCTTTCCCCACGTTTTCTTTTGGGTTTTTTTCCGAATTTGAAAATTGCTCAGGAATAGCAGCAGGAAATCCCTATTCTCCATTATTTGTGGTGAGGATAATTTCCACATTGTAGTAGGTACAAACATAGTCCTGTATTATTATATAACAACTGAAAGTAAAACAGGACGGAGGAGGGGGTGGAGCATTTGCTGCTGTCACCAGTACAAACTTTATCCCAACTTCTGTGCCAACTTGCTGCACAGTTTTTCCGAGACTTGTGAGTATTTTACAACTTTTTAACATCCTCTTGGTTTTCTTTCTTTCTTTCTTGTATTAGAAAGATGAGGGAACTCATACTGCTTAGCTTCCAATTATTTAAGGTTTCTAAAAATCGTCTTGTAAGATTTGTTATCAATATAAAAGACATTGTTTAAGTATTGTATTTAACCTTCTACCTGGCACCTCTGCTTCTGCAGTGTGAGAGACATCAGCAAGTAGGGAGAACTGGTGCTAGCCACTGAAAATTTGTCATTGTTTTCTAACAAATTCACACAGCAAAAATGAGGAGAAAACGAAGATACTACTGTGAGCCTAGTTAACATAGCAAGACAGCCCTAAAAAATGGGAGAAAAGTTATTTACCAGCTTAGTGTATACCCTTGAAAGAGCATTAAATGTAGGCAGGGAACTGAAAATCTGCAGTCAAGTGGAATCCTACTGAAAATAGTGATACAGAGATACTGTAGCTGAGAGCAGTATAATAGAGAGGTATTGGGCAGCAGTAAACCTGAGTAAGCAAATGCATTTATGAGTCTGTTGTTAAAAATATGACTTTTCCCTCAATGAAACCAAAAGGTAGGAGTAAAAAGATATGTGGGGCAGAAACCTGTGAATGATTTTATTGTCAAAACCTGCAAAATTATCTCTGTAAAACCCAGTAATAGCAAATTTTCCTTACTGTGCCGAGCCTCTACCTTGTGATTCCTTCTGCATACAGCAGGTATATTTGTTCTGCTTACTTCTAAGAGTCTGGTGTTGCAGAACAAATTCCTGATAATTATCACAATATGTTTTGCAATATTTTCCAAATAGTCAGTAGCACAGCACTTCCTATTATGAATGTGTTTATTTCTAATTACAGTTACCAATTTATTTGACACGTACTAAATAAATGGAAAGGTATCACTTGGTTATTTTATCTTGGAAGGAGATACTTAACTATAGATCAACTTGGTACAAACAAATTATTGATCAATAGAGGCATTAAATTCATCCTTTGTGAGCCTACTGGACTGTTGTAAACTCTAAGAACATGTGGTACGACTTTATAGCTTGTCACAACCATTTTAGCTCTGCGAACTCACACAATAAAGGTCAACTTTGCCAGCTTTTTAGAGTGTAACATTATACCTTGCTGCCTTTAAGAATGTTTGAATTCTTTGGGAAAAAGAATATTACGGTGAGATCCATTCTGAGGCTTCTAGATTTTCACTGAAAATAGAGAGGGATAGCAGGGGAGAGACGTACAGGCTGATATGGAGTAATTGGATAGTGTGGATAACATAATGCTAGGTTTTCTTCTGAAGAGTGAAACATTCCTTCTCACTTCAGCTTACAGTCTTTTCCAGGCCATGGCCAGTAATACGTTTGAGCCAAACTTTCCAATATGAGGTGCAGGGTTCTGTCAGCTGAATGTTTCCCTCTTCTGTGCTCAGGGAGCTCAGCGTGCTGCAGCCAGCATAGCAGGGAGAAGGACAATTTGGAACAGGCCCTCTGTGACATATGTTGTTCTATCAAAACAATGTGTTTTGTTGTGTAAAGTAGACCACTGTTCTGCAAGCCAGCACTGTGTTATTGCTAGCAGGGAATAGTAAAGCACAGCAGTCCAAAATCAGTTGTTGGAACAAACTTGTTATAACGTCTGCATAGAAGTACATATTTTATACCTCTCCATGATGCGATCTTGTTGCTATATCCTCTATTTCGTCACTGCACCATCAGTAGGAGCTGAAACCCGGGAGAGTAAATACCCTTGCATCCATGTTTTTCATGAGGCCTTTCTGTGCACTTAAAAACTCATAATGGAAGATAGTGACTTTAAAGGTTGTACAGACTGTAATGCACTGCCATTCTCATTATTATAATACATTTCCAATTGTCTACACCAAATTACAATGTGTTAGGCAAAGCAAGAACATCTAAAACATGTCCATTTGCTGCGCATGCATGCGAAAATATTTCAAATTTTCAGAAGTATTTAAAAAGTAATTGCTCAGAAATGGAGGAGGGAAATTCCTACTATCAGTTATCTATTATCAGCTACTTATTACTCAGAGAAATGTGTATGAAGCAAAATCTTTTTTCTTTATAAGCAGTTCCCAAATTTAAAGACATTTTTCTCACTCAACTCAGATTTCTGATTCCCATTTTACGGGCTTTGATAGGACAGGAGTTTGTGCCGGGAATAAACGCTGACATATTAACAAACAAGCTGACATATTTGTCTCTGCAAAGACCAAACTCTGGTAGAAAGCACTATTAATAGGTCTTCGTGGAATATAGACTTAAAACTCCTTTTGCAGCAGGAGTTCAAAGGGACAGGACTATGTTGGAGGTCCTCAGTACCTAGACACACAGATTATTCTTTCACAGACAAAAGGACTTCCAATTTCATATCATTAATCCCAGATGAATTTACCTTCTCACTGCTTCTTTGCCAAACACTGAACCTTAGCTGTTGGTGCCCACCTCAAAGGTTTCTGTGTACTGAAGGCTGCTCTGCTCTTGCTGGGCCAGTGCCTTTCCCAAGGTGGATGCTGTGATCCAATGCTCAGAATGAACCTGAAGAAAGGACTATAAGAGAAAGATGTTTCATCCAAGCTGCCTGTACTGTATAAATGCAAGCAGAGATCCCACTTGGCCAGGGCTGAGGGCCACCTTCAAAATAATATTCTGCACATCTCTGTGAGAAGTCCAGTCTGGGATTATCTCCACATCCTTTAGCCAATCTGGGGCCTGTTCTGCACCATCCATCAGGATTTATGGGCAGCTGGGGCTGGATTTTTGTATCAGGAT
Source organism: Rissa tridactyla (assembly GCF_028500815.1). Taxonomy (NCBI): domain Eukaryota; kingdom Metazoa; phylum Chordata; class Aves; order Charadriiformes; family Laridae; genus Rissa; species Rissa tridactyla. Next base: position 71,378,584 of record NC_071470.1, read on the forward strand.
GACAACACAAAGAATTCAGGCACCTCAGGAGCTAATAAAAGCTTTCTGTCTTCCATTCATAAATTAATGTACGAGTGTAAAATAAGGAGACTGATTCTTTTTTATCTAAGAAATTAGTGAAGAGCAGCAGAAATACTTGGAAGCCAGCAGGAGATGTACTATATAATTAAACTGTTGTCCTTGCCGATAGGTTATTATCAGCAGGTAACAAGATATATGCATCATTACAAACCATCTTACAGTATTTCATGCTATAGCAGATGAGGTATGTCTTTACTGCTAGCACAGGGTGATCACTCAGACATTGTTGCCATTATAGCCGCTATAAATTGCAACTGAACAGTTTAATAGTTTATCAATTAACTCTAGTGCCAATGCTTAAAAATTCTTTACCAAAAAATGACTTATATTTTCACTCACTGAGGAACTGTTTTTAAAAGCCTGCTTTATAAAAGTACCTGTAGACTAGAAGTGTTGCCCTCTGTGACAGTTAAAAAAATCTTCTACCAAAGTTGCTAAACCAGCCCACCCATGACTTGAGTTTATCAAACATTTTAGGGTGCCTTTTTGTAAGCAAAACTACAAGTGAAGCAAATTTACTGGCTGTAATTTCCTTTTGAGTGGAGGGATTGCCGTATTCTAAACATCTAGACAACAATGGCTCCCACTGCACCTTTCCCTGGATGCAGTCTCTGCCAGAAGGCTGAGCGTCAAATGCTTAGTAATTTTCTTCCCTAGAGTTTAAGCTATAAACAGGGACAGTGTGGAGAAGTTTATTGTCTCTGCTGGAGAAAGGACTTGAGCTCATCAGTGATGTCAGGTCACCGTCTGCCAGAGATCCTGTTTGTGCAGATACAAAATATGACGATGCAGTTGTTGAGCTAATGATCTTGTGAACAACTCGTGCAGTAGAAGACCCATTTTATGTAAAGGAATAACAACACTGATAAGGTTTCACTCCACATATCTTATCTTAAATATCATATTCACTGTTAATATGTTGTTAACTATTATTAACATAGCAATTTTGTAACAAACATGATGAAAAATTAGGCATGAACTCTGTGGCCTCTTTTGATCCTGCACTGGCTAATTAAGAATTATGTACCAGTGGTGCCTGTGTGTATCCTTGGCAAGTGACAAAGTGTCACTGTCAGTCTTCCTGCAAGGGCAAGTAGGAACCTTACCTGCCCTTCCAGGACTAAGGAGAGGCATTGCAGGAACATGGAAATCTATGCACCTGACATCTGAAAGCTGCAGCTGGTTACTGCCACCAATCTGCTTGTAAGAGTAAAAGGTATCAACATAAGCATGTTTGTTCAAAAATAGCTCATTATATCTGTTTGTATAAGCCATACTGGCTCTCTCCCGAGTCGTGTAGCCTCAGTTTGAATGTCATTAAAATAATAGACATCTGCATACCTGTTAAAACTGAGTGCACACATTGTGCTTTTAAGAACACAGGAACAGGAGTTACAGTAATTCTCGCAGGCTTACATATTGTAGCCTGTGCCAGAAAAACAAAAATTGTGGTTTGTTTCCATGCTAGTGTACTTTGGTAATGGTATAGTTGCTAGGTGGAGTTTTTCTTAATGCTGCTTCTTGGCAGAATAAATGCTTCAAATAGCTTTTCGCATTCCTGAGGACAGATTGGTTGTGATACTAGAGTTAACATCATCAGTTGTACTCAGAGCTGCCACATGCAGCGTAGATCACCACCGGGCAGCAGAAGGAACAGGAAGGAGGGTGGCACTGGGAGCCCATCTGGGATTACACTGGTCCCTCTTCTGAACCTGGGGATTCCGGGTGCAATGACCAAGATGGGATGCTTGTGATGGCTAAAGTAATCACATAGGGGTTTACATGCTGCCTTGCTGCTTACAGCTTTCCTTCACTCATTTTATTTAATTTTAAATCTTTTTTATTTAATAAAAAAATGTCTACAGCCTTAGTTACACTACCGTATAGTAATTAGTTACATGGGCACAAGAAATGTGATTTTACACTAGCTAGAGTATTTATATATACAAAAAAATTAATAAAACTGAGGAAAACCAGGAAAAGCAGGTATTCTGTATTTCATGTATACTTCTTTTCCATGGCCCCCATATCTGATTTACTGCACATTCCTTGCACCATGTTGCAAAACCAGAATAATTAATTTTATCTTTTTTGGCCTCCCTTTATGGCACTTACCAGTGTAGCATCCAGTGCTTCTTGAACATGAATTAGTTCATTTTTCTCAAAGGTTCTGAAGGATAAGATCATGGGAATTTAACTTTACAAATGGAAAAAGATTGGAAGAACCTAATGACTTTGTGTCCAGTATGTGATACCTGGAGATGGATTTTTTTTTAAGAGATTTAGACAATCCCTAGGATTGTCTGTTTTCACATACAGCACCCAGTTAGTTCTGGGTGCTATACGTGAACATAGACAGCTGTGAGAACTCAGTGCTTTTTTGAACTAAGCTCTGTAGGGGGCACTCATTCCTTCCAACTGTATCATCTGCACTGGGGAAACATGCATCTGAGCTAGCTGACTGTAACAACTAGAAAAATATGTTTGGGGAGCATGAAGGATTTCATCCTAAGGGCAGATATACAAAGCAACCTAAAGTCAAGATTTCTTGTAGAAGGGAACTCAGAAAATTATTGTCGCTTTTGAAAAATCTGGGTTAAGGAACTTCCCAAATCACAGGGAGATGGTGAGATGAAGGCAGGGACAGGACTCTCTTCCTCAGGGCTGCATTCAGCTGCCTTTGTCATTGAACCCATACTTTTCTTTTTGTGATCTTCTTCCTCCATTTCTACACAGCTTCCTTTTTCAAATAAGGACATTTATGCAGGTGTTTTTTTTCAGGAGCTTGGTCCATTCGGTGAACAGAATCCATTTTGTTCATAAATCCTGTGAGAGAAAAAGGAAATCATTACATCATACTGTGATTAAAGATTTAATACCTCTTTAATATTATGAATTCATGGGAAGGCAGTGAGCATGGGACTGAATTTCAAGTTCTCAAGAAGAATATGCTTTAGTGTTCATAAATCCTCCCGCTTCTGCTACATACATTTCCTCCTTCCTTTCACCTCCACTCTGTCTTAATTCTTTGCTGTGCTCTCCATTCAGTCATGCTACTCAAATTCCACTGCTGTATACCAGCAGCATCACTGATCTCTGTTCCTAAGCCTTTAGCACACTGTTCCTGCAGGAAGCCTTGTTTTGTATACAAAGAGTTCTGTTTGCCTCTGAAGCTCTGACATGGAGTATGTTCATTGTGAAGAGACTGTGGGAGACCAACTGCACAGTGCCAAGAAATGTCTTCTGCAATTATGTAAACCAAGCCACTCATGACTTGGCCAAGTTTGTGCAGGTTTTCTAGGCTGCCAAACTGAAACACATTACTAAAAAGCACAGCTTTAATTAAATGTTTATAAAAATTTTCTTTATATGAAAGAAATGCATATTTCTGCTCATTTGTTTGTGGAAATGACTGAACTACTCTTGATGGAACTTAAAAGAAAATCACTAGCCGGAATAACTAATTCAGTGTAGGAAATTTCAGCTCTAACAATTTCAGCTTGACCAAACTAAAAGCAAATGAAATGGAGTCTTATTGTTTGAGACCTAGCTGCGGGAGGCCCTAACAAAACTGTAGGCAATAGCCCTTTGCATGTATAGAAATAGGACTGTTTTCCCAGCTCATATCTTTGAAATTATCAGTGCTTAATTTAATTTGCTAAGAAAATAATGCTTACACAATCACACATCTGTGCGTGTTTGCATATTTCTACCTTCCTCCTCCATCACATTTTTTAATTCTAGGCCTAAGTTCATTGAACAATTTAGATTAGAAGAGACACCTACAGATCACCTCTTCCAGCCTCCCACCTAAAGCAGTTCTAATGTCAACATTAGAGCAGGTTGCTCCAGGCTTGGTTGATTTGTTAATACCTCTGAGGATAGAGTTTCCACAACTTCTGTAGGCAGCCTCCTTCACAAACTTATTTTCTTGCAGATTGTGTCAGGAATCCTTTTAGGAAAAATACTGATATTAATGTCCAAATAAACTGTTCTGTCAACCTGCCGTCACCATTTTCTCCTGTGTCTCTTCAAGCTCTTGCTATGCATAGAAACCCAGTTGTCAGAACGAAACTTTTTCTTGTCTCTCCAACCCAAACACTTGCAAAATTTGAAAGCGAATCTAGGGGGAAAAAAGTTTCTAAAAGAGAAGGGAAACATTCCAAATAGGTATTATTGTATCATCTGTAAAAAAGTAATAAAAAGGGGAATGAGCTGGTTAGACATTTGCCATGATCCTTACTATGAAAACACTGCTTAAATGGAGGTGGTATACTGGATTGCTGCTGACTTGACCTTGGTTCCATATGGTTTGCCTCATGTATTCTCTTCTAATTTATTTTATAAAATAGGGGAGAACAAAAATAAAATTGCATACCTGGACTGCACTCTGTCTACGTAAAACGCAACTATTAAAAGCAATTGTCATGCTGTGTTGTAGTAATTAGGGGAACTCTTCCAGCCCTTTATAAAAAACCAGAATTTTGCTGATGTTAATGACTTTAATACTAGCTACCTGGACTACCACCTCTCTTCTGATTATTATCAGAAGTCACAAAAATTTTTCCTTTGATGACAATATACATTTTCCAGAGGGACCCTCTCCCCCCCTTATATTGCAGATTTCTATTTAGGTAAAATATCAATTATTATAGTGTCTCTATTATCTAGGTTAAAATAACCCTTGAAAAAAGTCTGTATCTTGTGTTTTCCATTAATTTAGAAGATTTATAGGGGACTTGCGAACGTTACTTATGAAATTTCAGCAACTTCCTGCTTTGAATGCTCTTAATATATGGGCTGAGGGTCACTCAGAATTCTATCGCAACATTACATATACTTATTTTTTCCATGTCTAGGTCCTACAATGTACTTTGCTGATCCAGATTCTGTGCTTCTGTTCTGAGTAATGTTCCAGCAGGCAGGATGCCGGGGATCGCATCACCAACACAAAACTCTGCTGGAGCATTGAGCAGGCTGAAGACTCAGGTGTGTGTCACTTAAACAACATGACATTTTAGGAAATTTCAGCAAAAGTTTAAATGTTATTTTTACAGACCATCAAGAAAACTAGGTAATACAGCAAATTTAAGGCTTGTAAACATTTCCAGTATTTTAGATGAGATCACCAGCACCCTATTATTTTCTGCTTTGGTTTTTCTACTCCTTGTTGTTCACTTGTACCAGAATTACACAGTAAATAGGTCTGGATTTTTTCACATTTGTGTTTTTCACAGTTTATTTGTGGCACAGCAAGTTCTAGCAGACTTTCCCTCTTGCTTGGCCATAATGCCTATGCCTAGCTGACCTTTTGCAACATGCCAGGCCATAACTCCTCTCCCTCAAAGATGTTTAATACAAGAGGAAAACCCTTGCTCATACTTGAAACTATAGCTTGTCTTTTCTGCTGGCTTACCAGCTGCTTTTCTGCATAGTCATAGAAACAATTAGCTCAAAACTGAATTAATCATTGATTACCCAATAGCTTCATATGACTTCATGGAAATACCAGAGTGATTACATCAGAATCTTAGCTTTTATTAAAAGCAGGAAAAATATAGCCCTCCTGATTATGGAGAAAAATTTGGAACTCAAACCCCACCACATATCTATGGAAAGTTGAGAGGATTACAGCAGACAGCAGCTGTTTACGGGAGAGGTGAAGAATATAGCCTAGCTAAATCACACACCCAAATCTCTCTCACGTATTGAGAGTCACTTGTTATAAGGTTTGTTTCTCACATTTATCTAATTCCTTACCATTCTGCTGTTCATATTCTGCTGGGAGACTGGGGTAAAAGTTAAAAGATCACTCTTAGGAGATCATGGTATCTTCCTCGTGTTGGCTGGCTTCAGTTGCCTGCAAGTACAGTGGTCTAGACTACTGCATGGACCTACTTATCACAGGCCTTTCAAAGTTACGCCATGTTACAGTGCTCCCACTTCTACACCTCCTTCTTTCTGGTCTACACTTCTACCATACCCTGCATCATACTCCGTCTCTCCACACCAGACTATAACTCCTGAGCCTTTGTCCTTACATTTTCAGTCTCCTGCCCATGTTCTCATTATGAAAAAGCAGGTCCTGGCGCTTCTCAGATGGTGCTGAAGATATGATATAGGATAATGACAGGGCAGGTCATGAGCCACTGCGTTGAGTAGATAAAAATTACTGCATGCTAGTTCTTCCACAATGATCACCTGCAGCACATGTGAGTCAAGTTAAGGTTATTTACTTTTCGAAGTCTGTAAAAACAAAAATCAAATGAATCACAAGCAAATAAGTTTCTATTTATGCTGAGCATTTCAAATACAAATACAGCCAGTGTTGTTTTGACTGTAATATTTCCCCCACTGCTCTTAAAGAATATAAAAAGTCATTACTCATGTAGCAAGATGCAGACAGAGGATTGTGTGACTATCTCAGTAAGCAAGCTTATTTTGCCCTTTGGTCATAGCAATGTTGCCTCTGTTATAACTTACCTATTTAATCTCCTTCATCCTTCATGATAACTTAAAAGAAGTCTTATGTCTTCTGGAAGCGATTCTGTTTGCTTCCAAAGCCAGTGAGTATTTTTAATACAACCGTACCACTACCCCTTTTAAAGGTGTGTACAAGTTTGTTTGTCTGGAATTTATGCTGTTACTTTATCATCTCTTAAATTAATCATTTTGTGCGGTTTCTCATATTTATACACACTGAATGATGTAGCTATGAAGGTACAAACAAAAAACCAATATCGTTCCCAATAGGACTTAGTATCTCAAACCAGGTGTAACATATAGCCATTAAAATCTATGTTGTGCCTGCTAAAAGAAATAAAAAGTGCAGATAACATGAAAATAGTAAATCATGGTAGAAGAGTCTACTATGAGGAAAAAACCTGAGCGGAGAGTGGATTCCATCCACTGAGAATATATTATTGTGCACTCTGTAATAGTTTTGTAAAGCTTTTTTTCCTTTAAATCTTTAATGATCAATAAACATTTGAACTGGATGATGATTTTGTAGTTGAGCTATGTTCTCGCTTATTTTTAACAGAGATTATATATAATATTACCTTAGAAACTACCACACAAAAGCTAAGACTATTCTGATAATGTTAGAAGTTTCAGAACAGTTTCCAGAGATCAGCTCAAAGAGGTATCACTCACTGCAGAACAGACAGGTAGCTACAACATTACCAGAAATTTAGGAACCAAGGTTCCCAGTCTGTCAGATCAGCCTTCCATTACCAAAATGACTTTGAGTAACAGAATCTCTGTCTGTTGGCCACTTTGCTATGAGTTATCTCTATGTGCTAGAAGAAAAGATGCCATAAACTAGAAGTTAGAATAGAGTAGCTGGTCCTTGGGAACTTGCAGGGGAAGCAGTCAAAGATATTAATCTACAGGCTCACAAATAATTACTTATCCTTAGTGTACCCAAGGGTGCTTCTGCATGCACTGAACTAGCTCCTGTCCGGTGCTAGCCTGTGGGCTGTGGTGATGCTCTCAAGTGGTGTTGTAGAAGGTCGTTATTAAGGAGGTTGATGAATAAGAGTTTATTCCTGACATTAATCTTTAATATAAACAGTTACATTAACATAAAAATGAGAACAAATAAATAAAGGGGGGAAATATACATTTCACCCAGTGTCTTGCTACACTAACAGCTACTAGTACAAGCAGAATTTTTCGTTCTCTTAAAATTTCTACAATAGTTTACCATATGATTTGAAACTACAAGTTTAGATTAAATTACATGTTAGCTGATTCATTATTCCTAATATAAGGTTCTCCAGCTGAATTTGAAAGTTCAAAGGCTGTGATAAGAGGATTCCCTCCCTCACCGACATCAGGGGCCTGAGGAAAATTTCTCTTTTTTTAAATTTTCTATGTCTTTCAGAGAAAAGGAATTAGTTTAGTCATTTCACTAAAATGTATTGTCAGGTATGTTTGCAGAGTTACACATGCATTTACTTTATCTCCATATTTTCGTCGCATTCTAATGATACCAAAATGTACTTTTTAAAAAAGATCACTGAAATGCCACCAGTACATCTAATTTATTCACTCGCTCATGAAAATGAAATAAATCAGCTCCGATCTTGGTAGTTAATTAATCTTCTCTGAAAGGTGTTAAAATGCCTGTTCTTTTCTCAGTTGGGTCAATGAAACTCTGTGCCAGTTAAAGTTAGGGATAGTTAGGCGTATTTACCTACTGAAGGAATAAAACTCACTGCACACAACCCTTGACTTCTGATGTTCAGGATATGTAGTTCTGTGAAGGACAACACAATGCCATTGAGAGTGCAGCCTTTTCAGTTTCCACTATTCTCTCCTGTCTCACTTTCCATCATCAATACATTAAGCACTTCTTTTTTTTTTTTTTTTAACACAATCAACTTTAGGTCTACAACTGGAACACAATTTCAATGCTTTTATTAGCTAATTTATACATTTGTATGAAGTTTCATATGCAGTATTTTGTTACACCTTTGTAATCATGTAGCCAGTTGTAAACTAGATTTATTCTGCTGTACTTTAAGCCTACCAAGGTTGTTGGGCAAATGAAAGCCTCCAAAAAAGCTCCAGGCATATTCACTCCCCTTATTCCCCCTCGAAGTTATTTTTAAGACAAAACACCAGCCATATAAATCTTCAGTATAAGAGTTAAAATTTCAGGATCAAAGTCCTGAAAAAAAAGAAACTAGAAGTGAGCATGGAAATTAGGGTGTAACTTCAATGGGCATTTCTATGAATTAATGCATAATAAATTTTCAATTATGTCATCTTGGGAAGTGAGATAGTTAGGCTAGAACAGGGTGAACATGCTTATTATGAGAGAAACTTCCAAGAAAAGCCAAAGCGATCCAGGGGAGTGTTGCTCTATTTCCTTTATGAAAAAGCTGCCTGTTGGAGATATGTCTCTAAGTTACAGCTTTCCTTCAGTATTTAGAGTAGGCTGCAGACTTGCCTTGTTCTGTCCTCGCTCCAACATCTCCAGTCCTTCAGTCAACTCAACAGCCTAAGCCTGAATTAGGCCTTTTTTGCAAAGCTGAATGAAGATGCGTTCTCTCTCCAAGCTTTCTAGATGGTGGCAGGAACAAGGGAAAACCATGGAACAGACATTCCAAACCTGATGAAAAATACAACTTTCATCATTGTTGCCAAGGAGAAATGGATATAATATTAATATATTCTGTTCCCTAGTTCCTGAGTGAGGATAACAAAGTTTCTTCCATAGAGAGGACCATTTTCTATTTCAGAACAACAGGCAAATCTCTATAGAAAGATTAATATTCCTTTTCTTACCTGCTTTGCTCACCATCCATTCCTGTAAAGATCAATTCCATTATCATATCCTGAAGAGGAATCAAACAACAGAAAGAAGAGAGAAACCCCTATGAAAAAAGGGAGAGGCATAGAAAATTGTCAGAAGACAGTACTGAGAAACACAGGAACATCCAGAAACAGCTGTTGGAGTAACTGAAGAAATGGTTGGTCCTGCAGGAGAATATTCCAGTTAAAACTCCAGAAAAGCCTTAGAACCTAAAATTAATGACATGCTGAGAGTATGCAAGATGAATCACTGACAACTGCACCTCTTTTTCTGTGTATGTCAAGGTCAGCAGATAGAAATACTATGTTTATTGTAGCAGAGTCTAACTCAAACCTGTGGCCTCGGTACCTGCAGGCATGCCCGCTACATCTGCATTGTTACTTTCAGTGAAGTTTGAAATATTTATTCTTATAGCATGAACTTCATGGTGTAAGGTTTGCATTGTTGGTATTTTGCTTTTGCTTTTTTTTTCCTGGTAAAAAACATTTATATTTGACAAAGGCTTAATGAAGCATCAGAACTTGTTTTTTAAAGGGACAGCTGCATAGAACCCTTCAGCTTCTGGCTTCCTTGCAGACTACCCTGGTGCTGTGCTCAGCTAGCAGGCGGGATTAAACTGCATGAATAAGAAAAGTCTCAGCGGTTCTGCTTCCCGGCCACTGCGGAAGTCCCCTCCATTGTTTTTGCTGGTATTGTGTCAAATAGGGAAAGTTTCTCAGGCACTTGAGGCAGACACTGTCTGTGTGTTACTGATTAGCCTCATAATTAACCATTGCAAACTCCTTTTCTACCTACCAGCAGAAAACTTTTTGGTCATTCTGCAACTTCTTGAGATCCTCCCTCCTATCCATTTTGCCTGGCGACTGGATCAGGGGCAGGGTAGTGGGGTGTAGTAAATGCTTGGGCCTTGGAACATTATGCAGATGGACTGCGAGACCTGAAGGGTTGTGCAGACAGGAGTCCTGACGGTCTTGATGTATGTAGCTTGGCAATCCAAACTGTGCAAATCCATCTGTCGTCCATGCGTTGCAAAATTTTGTAAGCCAAGATTTCAGTATCCACTTAACTGATGTAATCTACTCATCTACAGCCTTGGTGTTTGATCTGTCCTCAGCAAAGTGGTGAGCTAGGCATTAGTAGTAAACTATGCCCTGAGGTGGAACTATTTCCTCAGTATACCCTTTTAACTTCTAGATTGTCTCTAAGCAGATATTTATGATAATAAACTTCATTTCCATGCCACATAGTCATTTCACTATCATATCATTATCCGGCACAGCCTTGTTGTGAATCACCATTCTTTCCCAATGTTCACTGGTAGTTTCCTGAGCCAAGAAATAATGCTCTCCTGAATGAATTTGCTCCAGGAAAAGTTTATTCACAGCTTTTTTGCTGGAGGAAAGAGAGGAAAATGTCAGCATGGCAACTTACTTTCAAATGAAAGCAGCTTCAAGTGAAAGTGTATTAGCACTTCTTTTTATGAAGAAAACAAAGCTCCCTCCCTAAATACTCTAGAACTTTACTTCATCTCAAGACAGGTGATTTGTGAAGTCCCTTTGGAGGGAACATGGAATTTTGTTGGGTTGACTACAACCACAAACCCTCAGTGGTTTCTAACAGATATCCTGCGGGGGGCTGGGAGGGGAGGAAAAGACCTCATGGTGCCATTTGCATGTACTGATTTAAACAGCTATGGAAATAACAGTGAATTCTGTTATTTATAAATAAATAAATACAGATATATATTAAAAAGAGATTCGCCATGCAGATATTATCGGTCAGTTCTCTTGTCTATGCTATCAAGCAATTTCCAACTAAACTCAAAAAGCACAGGCTGCTATGAAAGTAATTGGTTCTACTGCTACATAACACAATGCACCAGACCATTTATGTCTCATGATACTCTTTGCAAAAGTAGATTTGGCAGCCTTTATGTCTTGGCTACATTCTTATGTGGGTAAGTATTTTCCTGCTCTCCTGAATGCCAAGTACGTGTTTCTTCATGTCTCCTTGTCACACCTTCAAGCAAACTTTTCAGCAAAGAAAGATAACCTTGATTTGTATGCTTTGTACGCCTTTGTTTCCTTAATTGCTTTGAAATTTTGCTTATTTAACCAGTTGTGTTCCCCAGAAATAGCTAGCTACCTAAAAGTAGTGAGATGACTCCTGTGACTTACAGTTTCCTACAGAAGCTATCTGGATAACTGCATGATTTAACTTTTTTTAAAAAAAATATTTATTAACATGTCCAGACAAACACAATATTATTTAATGGATTGCAGCTTTGAGCCTGCAGTTATGCTTATTTTGTTTCATACAAAAGAGATGTTTCTCACCTCATTATCCTGTTCCACATAATTAGAGAATGGCCCCTTTGTCCTGCTCTTTTGCTTCTATTCAGAATGCTGAAAGGTTGTGCCATGTTTTGGCCGATCTTAGACTTTCCCAGCATATTTTGGTGGATTTAGTCCTTCCAAGATACAATTCTGTGCTACTAAAGAGGTTTGATTTTAAAGTTCTTTGTAATAAATAATGTGAATTTCATTTTGCATCATGATACTACTGCAAAGGAGAGGTGACCAAATAATATGTCAGAATTAAGATCCTGAATCATATTAATCATCCACAATACTTCTCATCTCATCTGCTGTTCATTTGCAGATAAACTTGCCAATGTAATTTGAGAGGTATGCTATGGCATTTTAGACTTAAGTAATTTCTTCCTGTCTTTATTTGCTTTACAGCAGAATGTGCCTCTCACTTCGCTTAATATCGTTAATTAATTAGAAATAATTGGTGCTTCCTCTTCCCAGCTACCATTCTTCTTTCAAACATGAAGTGAGTTTTTTTTCCATTGTAGATATCCCATCACTCTTTTTCTCAGCTTTCAATATTATGACCCCTCCTTAGAATAGTCAACAGATGATCTTACCACACAGGATAGCCTGTTTGTTGGCCTCAAATCCTATATCTCATATCAGCAAATACTACATTATCTTCCTCATATTTAGTGAGCCCCAACAGACGTTTTTTCCTCTGCTCCAATCTGCTTCTGTTTTTTCCTCTGCTTCAAATTCTACTCACTCTGTCACCTGGGAGCATCAAGGGAAGTAACCAACAGGCCTGGAGATTACAGGAGATATCTGTGGCAATGGCAGATGAAGAAAGAAGCAGGAGAAAAGAATACATTCTCTGGATTGTAAAAGTTTGAGTTTGGCCATTTTATCTACCAGTCTTTAACAAAAAAATCCTCAAAGTTCCAAATAAATTAGGACTAAATTCTTGTTTTGTCAGCAGAAAACAATTGATTCGGGCAGTAGCAAGATCAGGCATAATCCAAATTTGGTGGTATCTTTTACTTACCCATTCTGCCCAGAAGCTCCCTTTTCAGAGGTTCTTATGAATATGCTGGCAACAGGCAATGATTAGATGTCCTTGAAAGTTTATCTTCTTTTTCATATCCTTTTCCATTTTAAGAAGGAAGAGGCCACATGCTGTTACTACAAGAGATTAAGCTGTGATATGCAGTTGTCATATGAGACAAATAGCTCCCTAAGAACGTTGAAGAATCTTCTCTAGAAGTGTTAGATACCAGGCAAAAAAAAAAAAAAAAAAAAAAAGATATTGGCATTTGGTTGTGTCTTGGAACTAGGAATTGGACTCCCAGAAGCCTCTTCCACTCTGTGACTAATATTACTGCATAATAAACCAATGCACTGAACAGTGAAACCCGGCCTAGGTGTCACTGAGATTTTAGCTGCAAAGTGTGTGTTTCAATAGCCAGTCTCTCAAGAACAATTCCACTGTGTGAGCACAGCGGAGAAACTAATGTAATTCCTAAGGAGCAGGATGCTTGTTCACCTGAAAATCCACACTGGCATTCAGGAGAATTCAGTTCACGTTCTGAAATCTGCACAAATTCTGTGTGTGACCAGGGGCCATTAAAGCAACGTTATTGTGTCTCAGTTCTCCAGCAATAAAAATGACATAACAACTAGAGAGAATACAGGGAAACCCTAGTGAAGAGCTATGATGCACTGGCTCTGAATTCCCCATGGGCACAAACCCAGTTGAAAATTCTGTTATGGGTACTTGCTGTTACCATTTGCATTCTCTCTAGCTGATCAGAACACAAAATGTGGCTCCTCTCTAGCATTCCAGCAGTTGGACACCTATAATCCAGGCAGCTTTACTGGCTTTCCCACTCTCTTCTGTTATTCCGTACTCAAAAACACGTGACTTGTGCGTTGTACTCAAAAAACCCTATGCTACTAACAATTGTTATCTTGGTAGGGGTTATCTAATAGTACCTGAACATATTATAAATATATAGTGATACAATAGAAATGTCTAGTGCATGTACACTACTGATACATTTACTGTTCAATTATCTATGAGACTTTTTTTTCCAAGGGAATCTTTGTGAAACTTTTCTCAAGTTCTACTTTTGAAGCAATTCCTTCTTTTTTCTGTCTTCGCCCCCTCCCTTTTTTTTTGAAGGACAAAATGCCCACTCATCTCCTGCCCTCATGTAACTGAAAATATCTCTCAGATTCATAAGATTTTATGGATGCCTGTAGATTATTTTGCATAATTTAAATGACACATGAATATTTCAGGTCTCATTTTAAACTGTGTGTGATTTCAAGATACATGGGTCATAGCGAGGACAAAGTAGTTTTCTAGTAGTTTTCATCCAGCTAAAGATGAATGACCTGACAATAATGCAAATTTATGTGCTGTGCATATGTGAAAATTTTTAACAAGAAACTAATAATTTGACCACCACTCTGAGTAAGGTACAGCATTGAAAGTGAACTGATGTATAAATGTCGAGAAGGCCAACTCAAGCTCTGTATTACACTTAGTGACTTTTCAACAATAACGTCATCCAACAAGATGGCTACTGGTGATCCTTTGTGCTTCCTAGGGTCTGAAGGTTTTTGTCAGTACTTTTCCTAACAGCTCAGTGCTTATACCATATCAAAACTATGGTACAGACTGATTTATCTCAAAGAAATTTAAGATACCTATTTTGATCTGACTTAAATATCAGCAAAGAAAAAAACCTTCATTTAAATCATGGATCTTAATTTCGATCTCTCTTTATACTTCAACTATTTTCTAAAGAAAGGGTCATTTTCTCTATTTCACATGACTACTAATAGTTTTGGCAAATTAAAGAAACCTTTACTTTAAATGTACTACCTAGTAATTCTAATGAGAAAAAACATAACGTGCCATATTTCTTAAGCAATTTCATAAGTCATCCACTCATATTCTTAACTGTGAGAATGTTTTTATCCTGTAAGATTATGAATTATGACTTCTTCGCTTGCTAGTTTGTTTTGTAATTTGCTTACAAATTTTGTCAGTCTTCATTCCAAAGAAATGGGAATGGAAGTAACATGCTCAAAGAATATTTGAATCTTGTCTTGGATGAGTTAAATATGAGTAGCTAAACTATTTCTGATGTAGAAGAAAAAAGGAGCATTCTCAGAGTAATAGGTTATTCTTTTTGCTCAGTATGCCTCAGATTTTCTGAAGGACAGGGAAGCACCTTTGGAAAAAATATGCAAGGCATTTGAGTAGTATAAATGATTCACTCTTACTTAAACTGGTAGAATAAACTGGTATTTATCATGCCTTCAGCTGACTACAAGTTTGGGTCTATGGGATGCAACTTTGCCATGTGCTCTGAAGAATTCTCTGCGTGCCTGTTTTGGTGCCAGAAGTAATCTTGAAAGTATGGTACACTGTCCCAGCTATTTAAACTTAGTAAATTACAGCCCTTCCATGTGTTTTTTTATTCATAGTTTGCAACTAAGAAAGAAGAAAGTTTGTTTTCTTGCTTTCAACTAGGTTGCTCAGTTTTGAAATAGCTATTTCAAATGATGAAAATGTTCTCACAGTGCCTGGTGAACTGAAACAAAAATGAATAGATTGAAACCACAAAGAAATGAGATACATTTTTTCAGGAAAAGGGTAAATACTGGCATTTGTTCTATTGTAATGTCTGGAAATAATATGTATCTTTACTCAAAGTAGTGACATTGTGACTTTTAGAAAACTCAAGCTGACCTAAAAAATGAAAGATACGTTCCCTTAGGTTATACAAGTTTGTAAAAGCAGTACACTTTAGAAAATTACATTATGAAGAGGCCTCATTAATTACCATCATATTTTAAGTTTAGAATTTAACATTGCCTGTCAAAATTGGAAAGGTAAGCTGAAAAAAATATTTACGTAGAAGAAACTGCTACATAAAATTCTAAAAAATCCATTAAAAAGCAGATATTTATCTATACTAATAAACAGCAGGGAAAAAAGGCTAGAGGAGTTATAAACTTGAAAACACTAGCCCCAAATGACAAGCTTTATCTGCATTCTCTTTTACTGGAGACAAGATATGTCAGGGAGCTATCAGTACGCTCTTCCTGTGGCATCCACAACTGGCTGCAGTTGCAGACGTCAGGCCTAGAGGCCTTTTGCTTACAGTCAGTTCTGCTATTCCTAAATTCAATGTATTTCTGTAATTCATATCAGGGCAAGGTACCTAATTTTTAACGGGCAAGGAAGAAAACCCTTTCTTATCTGCCTATTACAACTTACCCATAAGGTACCCATACTAGCTAGAGACCAGCAGGGGCTAATGAAGAGTTGTTATGTGTGACATACTTCTTACAACAGGATTTTCTGCAGGCATTTGAGTGTCCAGAAGCTATATAAAGAAGCTTTAATATAAAACAGGTTGTCAACAAGATGACTCCTGCATGGCTACTCCGATGCAAAACTGTTATTGGCTGCCTATACAGACAAAGATCAGTAATGTCAGTCAGGCTCTGAAAGCAAAAGGTAGAAAACCCAGTGGGAAAAGACCAGACACAGCAACTTGCAGGCTCAATACACATAATAGTATTAAATCTGGCCTAATTAATTTGCAAGAAAGACTTTCTGAGATGGCATACAGCAGTGGTACTGTAGAGTGGCAGGAATGGATAGCTTGCGTTGGAAAAATCAAACAGATGTAAAATTTTGAAAAAAAAAAAGAAGAAAGTTTTGTTTTCTGGGAATGAAATGGTGCTGGACCTGTTATTGCAAAAGTGTTGAAAACTTCTAGGTGTGTGTTCTCAGGAGGAGGAATCTAGTTCACTAGTTCAGAAGTTCAAGACAGTTGGAACAAAAATCAGTGAGCTCAGTTAGAAAAGTAGAAGTTCCTGATTTTAGGGAAGGAAAGTGTAAAATTCTTCAGTATACACATTTCAACCATACTTTCTGCTACGCTTATTATCCAGCTTGCATATCTTATGGAGAGGACACTAGCAACGTTGGTGAAAGAGCCTATTGTGCCATCTTGATCCTTAGAATAACTGTTTGCAATGATGGCAACCCTGGTTTTGGTTTGGGAGTTGCTGTAATCTCTGAAAGTAGTAAGAGTGTGCCAGTGTGCCCATTCTGACCTGAGATAGGTGTAACACAACCTCATTTTGTTCTGATTTTGTTCCCGTGTGGAAATAGGCACCCAATGCTATCAGTTAAGGTTTTAAAAAAAACAAAAGAGAGGAATCCTTACGTGGACAGTCAGCTGGTTCCTTGGCCTCTTGAGGTCCCACACTGAAATGCCCAGAGATTTATTATTAATAACATGAGTCATAGAGAATGCAATAATAAGACTTCCGTATAAAACTAAGTCTTAAGGTCTTCAAACATTTAGTCAGGGAAGTTTCAGAGGCCAGGTGGCCGCTTGGACTCATCTGTGATAATTCATGTGAATTTTCCTTATTACTTTCATTACAGTTGCATTCTGCCACATGTCTCTATGTGCAATATGCATGATGCCTATTCCGGCTTAAAGACCAGAAAGTGCCAGGATGTATGTGAATGGTCGTCTTTTTGGTGACTTATAAAACTGATTCTAGCTTTACCAACCATGTGGACCTGACGTGGTATTGGGGTGAACATCTGCCAGAACCAAACTTTGTTAGCTGTTCAAGAGAGACAAGAAAGTAAATTAGTTTGCAGTGTTGTGCTTCCATTCAGGACAATTAGATACCTTCCTTTGGCAGTAAGCAAGCAATAAGCAGGCGTGGTGGGAGAGCAAAAAAAAGCCTATATGAGACAGCAGGGCTATATTGGCTTCAGCAAACAGACTATTGTTCAGGCAAACAGCATGACACACAGTTATTAATATCTTCAGTAATTTTATATTTATTTTTTTTTTAAAAAAGAGACTATGTTTGTGAGGCAAATCAAACACTTTATCAGCCCTTGCTTAGAATGACATAGAACTAATTTCTAGCTTTACCATTCAAAAGTGGAGAAAGAAGCTTGCTTGAAAAAAAGATTATAGGGAAATATTATCTTTAGCTTATTCTCCTATGCCTTCCCACAAAATGGATGTAGCATGTTTACTAGACCAGTTCCCTACAGCTGAATCAGGCATTTATTTCAGTGGGAGCTGCTGACAAAAGTCCGTTTTGAAAATGAGGCTAATTTTTTTTCTATTTTATTGTTTGAGGTTGATCTAAAGATGTGCACTTTCCAATTTGTAAGAAGTATTAATTTTTCTGGCAGGCTGCATTATCTCCCAAAATGTTTCTTTTACTTAGCAAGATGAATCATAATTCTGTAAATAATACATATATATATTAATTTAATAGAATTGATTGACTTTTTGCAATGTGGTCATGGGTTAAACTTACAATGTATATTTCATTTCTTACAGTTTATCTTGTTTCTTGTATGAGCATATTGGAAACATTTGTTATCACTTAATTACTGTCAACAAAGTGAGTTGCTTTTGGCTTACCATCTTGTATGTTAAATCAATGAAGTAAGCAATCCCAGAGCGCAGACCTGCAATTTTATCCAAGAATTTACTCCTTTTCGATAATGTTGTTCCACCTAGTTTTATAATATAAAGGCAGCCAGGGATTTATTTGTGCTTTGTAGTATTGCCAATTATTGTATATACAACTGCTTTTAACATCCCCGTGAAGTACTCTTTTCAATCTTTTTAAAAACACTTTTGTGTAAATTAATGTACCGGCTAGTAGATTCATCTTACCCTGTCTGAAAGAATATTTGAAGTTTTTTGGATGAGTGCTGTGCTGCGCTGCGCTGTTAAGAGCTATGACTACCATTTATTCTTTTTTAATAGCTACGATACAGAAACCAGCTTAATATAGTATTGTTTCAGCTCTTGTTAGTTTGCACACACACAATCTCTTCCATTCCTCTATACGTTCTGTGTTTGGCTGCCAAGAAATGAAGAAAAACCTTCATCCATACAAACAGAAGAAACCTCAAATAATGACAACTACTGTATTGCATTCACCACTTGCATACATGTAGAAAAAGTGGTTCAGAGTGCCATCTCATGATTTGTTACGTTCCACAAAAATACATTGAAAATTTACATGAAAGGGGGAGGTTTCTGTAGCACACACTGGAGCTTTTCCAATAATCAATTTTCCTGTATCCTAAGGCAAGAAACTTAGGATGATTGCTCAGTTGCTGTAAGTCTTACTGCACTGTTATTTATAAATGATTTAAAGTAATATAAAGCAGAAATAATTTCCTTTCCAAATTTGTCTGCCTTTCCTATGCAGAAATATGAAACAAATCTATAGTTGCGATGTTTTGTTCTTCTTTATTTGAATCCTGATACTAATTTTTTCTGCCTATTGATCTGTTTATAATATTTCTTTTGGAAGTTTGTGTGCTGCTTTCCTCAGTTGTTCAATAAATCTGTTTTTCCCAGGTTAACATTTGATCAAACTCTCAGCCACTCTGGAAATGGAAATAACTTCAGTGGTTTCAGTAAAGCTATGGCAATTGACACATTAGGATTTCATTCTGCTCTTTAAAGAAGAGTAACAGCACAAGAAAAAGTAGAGTATTTCAAACTACATCCTACCCGCTTACTTCAGGATCCAGTAAATTCCAGTGAAAGTATCACTGTAAGAGAGGGTCATAGATTAAAATTTTCCTTTTAAAAAAAAGCTCTGAAAATACTGCATTACTTTACCATTTTGCGAACTGCAGTTGCTATTTTTAGTCTTCTATCTGTTACAAATGTGTTACAGACCTCTATTAGCATATGATATTATTCACAGCCTCAGAGCTGAGTATTCTGCTAAGTCTGAGATATTATTTGCCCAGCAGTTGCTCCTGTGATAAGTATTTTATGGTGTCAGGGTTTCCAACTTTTATGTATCAGTATGACATCCTTTCTCTTTTTCACTGTTTAGTTTCTGTGTTTGGCTCTGTTTTAGATGATAACATCCTACCCCTAAATCCACAAAATTTTTTTCCCTAATTATATTTTCATTCCTTGTTGGATATTTGTTGGCATGGCATAAAAATACCACAAATAATATTTACAGAGAGTGCTTAATAGCATATATAGATCAGGACACATTTTGCTAAACAAACTTCATCACTGACTAGTTTTGCCTCTTTTTTTTCTGGTGTTTTATTAATGTCCATTACGTTTCAAATCTCCTGTGATTCAACTGCTTAGTAATCCAGGAGAGTATACCCTGAAAGGCCTTTTCACTAATTATTGCATATTGCACCCCAAGGGGGGCTCTTTGGGGATAAATGGTCAAAGCTAACCATCTGTGCCCTACAAATGAGTTTTTTGCTGTGTACTTCCTCTTTACTTTACTAATTATTCCTTTAACTCACTAATTTTGCCACTACCAAAACTTGGGACTTCCCTATTTATCAATCACAGTGTTTGTTAAGCAAACCTAGCATTACTGTTGTGTGTGCTTGCATCAGGACAACATTGGGTTGATCTTTCATAATTTAATAAGTGATTGATACCTTGAGAAGACTGACATTACATGGAAGGAGTACAAAGAAAGACGCATGTATTAGCTTCATAATTTAATAAGTGATTGATACCTTGAAAAGACTGACGTTACACGCAAGGATGTAATAAGAAAGAAGCTTGTATTAGCTTTCTTTTCCGGCTGGATTTTGCCATCTTGCAAAAGATGCTTAAAGAAAAAAATCCGTAAGAGAGATCCTGAACTGACAGCAACAAATGGGTAAGCAACATGTTTGATGTCCTGGTCTCTCAATCATGTCAACCGGGACCTGGCGCCCCTATTTCGAGCAGAGCTATTAATGGAAGAGGCCTGTTGTCATGCAGTGTGCATTTTGCTGAGACTGTGACTGACAAAGTAGTGAAAGCAGACTAAAAGTTAAGCTCTTAATTTATATTATTCGTACTTATATTCAACTTGTAATATTTATCCCGAAATACTGCTGCACTTCTGCTGGTTTTCACTGCTACTGTGACTGTAAGGTTCTTTGGAAAGGTATGAAATCTTTCTTTGCACCAAGGACAAACTTCCTCTCAGGCCTATAGCCAAGTATAAGACACATCTTCATAAGGCAATGGTATGAGCCCCAGGCCTCAAGCATGTTTTGCAAAAAAAGGTCAAAGGAGATATTTAACTTCTTACATTTCAAATTCTTATGTTTAAGGTATTGAGTGGAATAGCAATGACTCTGTGACCTTTTGGCAAAATTTTCAAACAGGCATTGCAAACTTTACTTTCTGGCATAAATGCCAGTTAGCAAGAGCATATAGGAGAAGGAAGTCCTACTGGATGACTGTCAAAAGCAAATCAACAAGTATTTAAGCAAACCAAGAACATATAAATGCAAAACTTATTAAACTGAGTTTCCTGCCGTGCTGGTTACTGAGAATACTCTTTTGAAGGTCAACACTATTCACATACAGGCACACTAAGTTAGGAGAGTCACCACTATACAATAAAACCAAGGAAAGCTCTAGTTCTAGGGGCAAGGGGCTGAAAGGGAAGTAGGAATAATATTTAAAGAATGTCCAATTTTAAAATGACAGCTGCAAAAGTGCTTTAGCCTGCCTGACTAGCTAAATACAAAACTTCTTGGAAAGCACTTTAGCTTTGTGAAATAAAGACTTGAAGACATAACAATCTAAGGCATGTTTTGGCTCTCATCCAGACAAGCATTCAAGCATGTGATTTGGTTTAACACTCAGTAATTCCACTGACTTCCTTTCTGGATCAGTAAGTACAAGCTAGACAGAAATGCAGAAAACTTGCTCTTTGCCTTCAGACCTTGAGGAGGAGAGCTGCTGGTAACACCTGGTGGAGCTTGAGGGCTGATTTCCTAGCCTTCTATGCAAAGATGGGTAGGAAGGGAGAAGAGGAACTAAAACAGCTGTGGAATCATAATGGATTGGGCACCATGATAGCAAAGAAGCAACTTTTAAACATTTGCTTTATCAAATGGTGTTCAGAACAGAATTTACCAGAGCTGTAAAATATGTGTCTTTGATAGGTGGGACTAGCCTGTAGAAATTGGGAAAGGATTTAAGGTCTTGGTACTAGATTCCTTCATAGGAAAATATTACTTTCTGTTGATATTGGTGACACACAAATGAAATTACTCTCAAGGTGTGTTTAGATGGCTGCACCTATAGGTAGCATCTGCTACAGAGTTTCTTATTGTCTCAGAGTACATTAATGTGGTGTTTACCTCTGCATGTGTTTTTATCTCTGAATTCTATCCCATAAGAATAAATACATTCTGAAATTAATTCACATTCAGGGTTTTGTTTGTTTTGTTTCTCTTTGGTTGTTCCCTTTAAACTGTCTAGAGGAATTTAGGAATGAAAGAGCAGAGAGATCCTTCAGCGAATGTGCTCCTTTGACTTGCAATGTTTTCCAGCATTTACTCCATAACCAGGCATTAAGAACAGGTCTTTCCTCTAAAACTTACTCATGATCCATGAAAATTTGATTTCAAAATTACTTATTTAAGGGCTCAACACTGAAACCTCTGTCTATTTCAGAGGTATTGCTTTCTTTATGGGCTCCATTCCTTTTCTAGTCACTTCCATTAGTTTCTGGAATCTTTACTCTCCATGGCTTCTCTCCTGAAAAAAAAAAATCTAAAAAAAAAAAAAGCGCTTCTTTTCTAGAAGACTACGATACAAATGGGAAAAACATCTGATTTTCTTCCCGATCTTACAGATTCTGACATTAACAATGCTCTCTATGCTTCTGAGCATAGAGAAGGAGCTTGAATATTATGCACAAAACACAACCTTAAATACATGCAGCACTCTAGTTGTGCAACACTCTGTCCCCTTGAAAGGGATTTCCCTAGCACAAGAGGACAGAACAATTAATGAGAGTATCCAACAAACAGAGAACAACAGAATAAGTGCCACAGGATGAGATTTTGTTGGGGGAGGAAGCCAAGTTCTCTAAAAGGAGGCTGTAATTATTGTGGCAAAGGAGACCGCAGGAGAAGAATTGCAGAAACCATGCAAATGAATGGGTGTAGAGCTCAATGATGCATGATGTAGACAGTCCTTGAATATGTATTTGAAAAAAACACTGTATGCCTGAGATGTTGCTCAATAAAACTTCCAAGGACTAGAAAGAGTTGGAGGTGATGGTACGACTTTTAGAGGGAAATTTGCAGCAGTAACAGAGAAAAGAAGAGAGGATTTATGTCCCTTTACTTCACAAGAAGTCAAAGAGAAAGCGTTGAGGACACATATCTGTAGAACAGGGCAGAAATAGAGACTGACTAAAATAGGATAAATAATGTGTAAGAATAAGTCTATTGCACTACAGAATGAAGATGAGAAATGGGCAAAACCAAAACATTCCATGGCCACCAATTAGAGAAGAGCAACATACCATACACACAAAAAAAAGAAGGAAAACAAGAAGCCAAGGATGAACAAAAACGGAATAGAGGTTATTACAAGAGAGAACAGTCTGAGGAGGATGATTTGCTTACAGGAGTAAGGAATGGAAGGACTAGTGATGCCTATCAGCAAAATTGAGACCAGCCAGAAAGCCCAGAGGCAACGGGAGAAAAGGGCTGATCAAGAAAAAAGCTGTGTGCTAGAGGTCAAGAAGTTAGGGAAAAACTGAGAGTAAACAAATATTAAGCAAGTTAGACTTTGGGGGTTTTTTGGTTGTTTGTGGGGTTTTTTTGTCAGGAGAAGGCTTTTTGCAAATAGTGAAAGATTCTTCATACATTCCAGGATTCTGAAAGAATTGGACATAAAGTTCTGGCAGGGGAACACATTATTGAAGTATGAATGAGGCACCACTGTGATACAGTCATGAAAAAAAACACTGGCACTAGCCAGTTCCCTATTTCGCATGTAAGGTGAAAATACTAGCACCAGTTTCTAAAATCCTTCATGAGATCTTAGTGTGTTGTATATGTCTAGTCCCTTGTTTTCCAGAACAATGAAGCAGATGAAGATTGCTAGGAAGATCACAGAAAAGGAGGCAACTGTATTCAAGAGATTGCATTGTATAGTTGTAGTGGGTTGACCCCCGCTGGCAGCTAGCTGCCACTCACTTGGTCACTCCCTGCCCCAGTCAGACAGGAGGGAGAAATGGAAAGGGTAAAACAAAGAAAAACTCAAGGACTGAGATAAAGACAGTTTAATAAGTAAAGAGAAAAAAAAGGAAAAAAACCCCAAGTAATGCAAAAGCAATCACTCACCGCCTCCCCCCAGCAGACTGATGCCCAGCCAGTCTCCGAGCAATGGTTACCTCAGAAAAACTTCCCCCCTTCTTTTAATGCTAAATACGATGTTACACGGTGTTGATGTATCTCTTTGCTCAGTTTGGGTCAGCTGTCCTGGCCATGTCGCGTCTCAAACTCTTGTGCACCCCCAGCCCACTCCCTGAGGGTGTCAGGGAAGAGAAAAAGAGAAGGCCTTGCAAGCACTGTTCAGCAATAGCTAAAACATTGGTCAGTTATCAACACTGTTTTGGCCACAAATCTAAAACATAGCATCATACCAGCTACTATGCAGAACTCCATCCCAACAAGATCTAGTACAATAGTCTAGCAAAATGGAGGCTGAGAGCGGACTGCTGCCTACTTACTTATTAAAGAGACATCCTAATGAAGGAAAGCGCCGTTTTAGACTGAGGAACCGTATTGAAATTGTACACACACATAAACAAGTGGTGGCCAAGGACTTGTAGGTTCAGGACCTACATTCTCTAAGAATAAAAATACAGTTCAAAGTCAGCAATAAAAATAGGACCTTTGTAGATAACACCAACTTGCAAAGGAACTAAACTTTCTTAGTTGTGAATATCACATCTCAAGGTTTCACTGACAAATTTATAAGCAAATCATAAAGACATTTGGAAATATAGTATACAGGCAAAGACATGTGATTTTAGCTTTCAGTACTTTCCTTTGCATAAATATTGTAAAGAGCTACAAATATTTTCTTTTGACTCATGTATTATGGTTAGATTATAGTTTCTGTGACATCCAAAACAGCAAAATCAGCAAGTGTTTCTGCCTTGTTAAAGAAAAGTTTTGTCATTTGCTTATATGTTTTCTTCTTTAAAAACAGTACTACTGTGGCTTAGCTTTCACTCAGTGGTAACTGCTCTTAAAGCACTTGATTTTACTGTCATTATAGAAAACCAGCATTCCTTTACCAAACAGATTATTGTGTATATCATAACAGTTGCATTTTGGAATAACACAGGCTTTAATCCTTAACCTAGATTTGCAGGTTATCAGGACACAAGCTACAGATAAGAATATGTATGTATTTAAATATGAGCCGCTCCCTTGTCCAAAGTTCAAGCTTCCATAAAACAAGGGTAAGTATCAGAGACATAATGAATACAGAGAGCGATTGGTTAATGATTAAAGAGTAAAAGTGAAAAATTGGCAATAGCCAAAGAAATTTTTTACATTACAACAATGTGCGTTCAAGGCAGAAGAATAATTTTTCAAAGCATGTAAGTGAGCTAACATTTCTTACGTTGTTAAAGAATAGTGGATGAAATAATTAAGACATTCAAGTAGAAAATGGCCCTGAATTGTTGAAAGGAATGTGTTAGGTGATCTACTGGACATTAAGAACCTCTTTATAAACAAATGGAATACCCTTTAGAGTATGCATGTAGTATATTTTTTATACATTTTGCAATCAGTGAAGTTCTCTATTACTTATAAAAACTAAGCTTTTATTTTAAATTGGCAATGATTATTTCATTACAATAAAAAAGTTACCTACCATATTTAAGAAAACCAAAGATCAAAGTAACTACATTAATCATTAAGAACACAGTGTTCTATTGTCATCACAGTGAACAATTATTAAAAAAAGAAAACAAATGACAAACTAATGATAACCTTGGCCCATTATTCACTAGGTACTATAATGTATTATTTTCCTCACCTTGAACACTTTGTTCTACAGCATAAATTTGACAATGCATTTGGACTGGAACTCCCTCTCAAATCAGCTTTTTAAGGCTCCATAATAATAATTATGAAACACACAGCTGGTAAGTGCTTATGGACAAAACATAAGTCTTCTGTATTTTCATTTGTAGCCACCTCATCTTGTTTGATAAAAACCAGCTTGTAAAATGATCACAGTGTTTATCCACTGTAAAATATTTCTAATACATTTTAAATAATTTTGTTAAAACATGTTTTTAAAAATTTAACCATGGGACTAAAACATGCTTTCTTCAGCTGTATCCACCAAATCAGATTTTAAATGTTTTTAAATGTACTTTTAGTTTCCCCATAAGGCTGCTTTTGAACTTCAAATAAATTTAAAAGAAAAATGCCAAAACCCAAAATAGGATTTTTTTTAAGGATTGGCAAATTAAATCAAAAGTTAGTATGCAGATTAAAAAAAACACCAAAAAAACCCCAAACCAACCAAACAACCAAACAACCTCCCCCCCAAAAAAAAATAAACCAAACCAAAAAAGCCCCAAACCACAAAACCAACACTGTGATGAATTTCAGATAAAACAATTGTAACTGCGGAAAGGTTAGAGCCATTCTGGCATACAAAACGATTTAGCTCTTTTCACCATAGCCAAGCAGTTAATATTTCTTTTCCATTACATTCTTGTAAATTTGGAAAATATATATTTATATATGCTTAATATTTTCATTTTCATACTCACGTATTTTCAATTTCCATTTGTTGTGGAAACAGTAACAGGTTGAGTCTTGTTTTTAGACATACTTTGGGTAACAATAACGTGGCATGTTCCATACTGAAATAGTTCAGAAGATGGATATTACTTGCTCTGGTCTTACTGTAATTTAGATTATTTATCTTCATTTACATACTTCTTATTTAATAGGTGTTGGACACACACAGGTCATAAAAGGGTCTGGCACTGCTTTCCATTATTGAGTGTGGAATTTTATGTAATGATTAGGTTATTACACTATTTTAGCTGTATCTGTGGGTTTTGTAAACAAAATAATTGCAATGTATTTAAAACATTTTCAATTTAAGAGAATAACAAATATTTGTTACAAATACTCTTCAGAAGTCCCCTGTGACACATGTAAGTATTACTCTCCTGCCTTTGCCAGTGGATACTTTAATAAGGTGGCTTTCAGCAAGTTGCAAACCTGACAATGTATGGATTGACCACCCATTTTTGTATTTTTACTACTGTGCAGTGCTAGCTCTTATTTATTACATTCTCTGGACCATTTTTTAAATATTCACTTGCAAGTTAGTATGTAAATAAACCACTGATAAAGAAACATCATTTGAGTAAGTGAATATAAAATTGTTGCACATATGATAAGAAATAAAACCTTGGATCAAAAGCATAGTTGGACGATAATTAACCTAGCTCTGTGAAGGAAGTGTATCAGCTTAAAGTAAAGGGCTTGTGACTTTGGAACCAAGGTTCCCAGGCTGCACACAGTGAAACGTTTGCTGACGGTCAATGCACAGCTCACAACTCCTCCTTATTTCCAGTTGCCATATTCCACTGTCAGACTTCTTAAATGCATCACTTCTCACTATTAGATGTACATACACTATGTAATGAAGTATAAATATGTACTATATCTAAATATTGTATTTAAGATCAATAGCTATAACATTTGATGTATTTGATGCAGAGTTTCATATATACGCAACCACAATGTTGCAGGTAATGTTATAGGTTATTCACAGAATTTGGGTGGCAAAAGGTAGCCAGGAGAAAGGTCTCCAGGACGGAAAACAAAACAAAAGTTGTTTACTACTGTCCCTGCATTAAATTGCAGTCTGCAGTAGGAAAAGATAAATAACTAGGTAGTCCAGGATGAGTTCAGAATTTTGCAGCCTGTCTTCAGCATCTGATTTTCTATCAGCTGTTTTGTAAAGTGATTATATATTTCTGCAAGCTACGAATCCGTTGGTCTTTCAATCTACACAAAACAGATAGTCTTATTTTGATTGGATGTCTTGTCAAACGGGTTAATTAAGTCAGTATTAAGGCAAAATTCTGTGAAATCACATTGTGACAAGCTATTGTCTTGGTTGTGTCTTTCAGAAAACACACCTGAAAAGTATTTGTCTGCAATATCAGCTGTATCTTCTTCTGAACAGCCATTTCTTTTGCCTTTTAAAGACTGAGATGGGACTAATCATCTTCTTCCTATGGTAACTACAAAGGCAATGCTAATTAGACAGTAAATTTGAATTATTTATTTTTCCTATTACAGCTGTTACTTGCCTCCAGTTGCTTTAGAGAGTGGACCCTCTCCTGCCACAATATGCAGTCCCCCATTGCTTCACAGGCCACAGTCCCTTACTTTATTCTGTCTTTGGCGAGGCTCAATCTGGTCAAGAATGCATCTTGGCCCTCATCTCCAAGACAACCCGCAAGTTGTTGGAATTGTTGCATTTAAAGACCTCCATCAATTTCCATATGTCTTTGTAATGAAAAAACACCACCTGTGAGCATTTTTAAATATGTATGCTGAATTATGTACATGACACGCCTCCTTCCATTCTCACTCCAGTTCCCTGACTCAGAAAATTGGCCCTGCTTCTAGGGGCTACATGCCCCACCTGTTTTCTCCTTGTGCCCCTTCAGTCTTTACTAAGGTCTGACATTTCTCTCTCTTCTCCCCTGGAAAAAACATGGTAAGTGTCCTCTGATTCTTGTTATAACCCCCACCTTTTTTTCCTTTCCCAAAAATCTTGTCATTTTTGAGCCTTTGGTTAATGTTCAAATGTTTAATAACTGCTTGTTTTAAGCCAACTTCTGAAAACAGTTGGTCTGCCTTTCGCTATATTGTTGTATATTATTTATAGTACAGCGGTACTGAAAGGCATCCAAATTAAGGATCCAAGTGGGGATACATTAAAACTGCAATTCACATTCCAAAAATCTTCCAAGGAGAAGGAAATCTTACTTCCACCCTTTAGTGGTTCACTTTGAGCCCAGTCTTATCCATAGCAGGAGGAAGCTTTCCTGTACACAAAAAATTACATCTAAAATGACAAATAATATTTCTATAGGGCTTAAGGTAGAAATTCCATAGCAGCAGGGGGGAAAATTTTAGTATAAAAGACTTTGAAATTTGTGATTTTTTTTGTATACTTTAAAAGAATTGAGGTATTTTACATTAAGTAGTTGAACCTTTCTCTTACATTATGTTCTATTAAACTGGCCTTTTTAAAAAACAAATTGACTGTTTATATGGTGTGTGACTGAGATACGGTTTTTATGTATCTATATGATTTGATGATTTGTCAAATATACTTGCCCCACACATTTACCATAGGTATATATATACATGTAAACAATATAGCTATAGCATCTTAGTAATCTCTGACCTTTTTTCAGCATAAACGTTGTGTATACCTACTGTTTAGCCTAATGGTCATTGGATTTCTTCTTTTCTAGTGCTTGTGTACCAAAGACAGCAGCAGGTCATTGCAAGTGGGCAGAAGTTCTGAAAGATTTGGAGCAGATCAAGACATCCAAAGTAAGTTCATAAAAAAGTCAGCATTTCATATAATCATAGGAGCAGACGTAATTAAATATTTAGCACTCTACTCTGCTAAGAGTCAGTGACAGGGAGCAGGAAAAGGGATGGTGTTTGTATAATGCTGTTTTATGGGTGGAAGCAAAGGAATAGAAGGTTAAAGGGAATTGGAGTTGACCAAATACAGCAGACTCTAGAACTAAATATCATTTTCTTTCTCCCTTTTCCTAAGAAAAGGGGCAGTGGGCTTGGAAGTTAACTCCTTCAGAGAAAGTATTGTGGGACTCAATTCTGATGAGTCCTGCTCACAGTGAAGCCCATCCTGCAGGCTACTAGGTGGATCCCCTGACTTGCTGACCCCCAGTGCCCAGATGGATTGGGCCTTTGAACTTGGAGCTAATACGTCTTGCAGAGTTAGCTTTATTATCTCTAAATCTGCTAGTTAATGTCCATAATTCTAACTCTTGTTTTCTTTTAGGATATTGATGTCAGTTTATATACTGCAAATACAGATGAGGATGTAAGTAAACTTAAAATTTGACCACAACTGGTCTGATATGGTGGCTTCATTTCTTTACTAACAACTTTCTTCTAAGGCAGCCTTGGTCTAATTTGAGAAAAGTTTCAGAAATCAAATAATTTGCCTTGGAAGGAACAGTTCTGTTAGTTAAAGTGCTTATGATAAATTATGTAAGCAGATATTAATTATTTTTATTGAATCACCTGCTATAAAAATTAATCAATTTAAAGGGATGATCCAAAATGATCCTATCAAAGCAAACACTGCTAAAATAATGTTAGTATTTGTTTGTAATTTGAGGGAGGAAAAAAGTGACAAATACTTTGACAAAGTGACAAAGGTAGTTATTTAACACCATGCACTATTTAGTAGAATAAAATACTGGAGAAGCGGAATATGGAGAGTAACTGTCAGCATCTACCTGTGCATTTCTCTGCTGTTGTCATTCCTTAGCTTAGCAGCAAATACCTAGGTACTCTGAAGGATTTAGATTTCTAATAGTTGCAGATTATAATTTATTCTGCAAAGGATGAATTATGTTAATTGGTCAATATAATTCTTAATAAAATCAAGGAAATCTACATAAAATATAATCACCTTAAATGCAGTTTCCATAAATTCATTCCTGAAGAGACTTTTTCATGATCTGTTTTCATAATTCTCAGTCTGCACTCCATGGGACACATACATCCGACCAAGAAAATGAATCCAGCCAATAGCCCAATCTTAGCAGTCACCTTTGGTACAGCCCTGTCAGAATTGGCAGGATTCATTGCTGTGGTAGTAGCCTGCTTGTGAGACATTGCTTTCCTGACAACATAAACATTCACACAAGGACTGTGCAAAACACAGATCATATATGAATCCTGCACATAAAGAGTTAATGAAAGATTTCCTAGAAATGATGGACTGACTACCTCAGTGCAGAACAGACTCAGTGTGCATGCAGAATACAGCAATGCTGATATGCTCAGTGGATCTGGCAAGCTTGAGAAAGCAAGAGCCTCATGTGTCTGTACAGTTAGCCCTGTACATGACAGGAAAAAAGGTCGCAAAACATGCATCTCCACAGCCACACACACATTCTCTTAACAGAACTGAGCCAAAGAGGTCAATCAATTGTAATGGCTGATTTAATACCTGGTAATGTCAGGAAGATTTTCTAAAAGTGGGACAGTCTGCTATGCAAGTCAGACAACTTCAGACTTATTCTTGGGTTTATTGTTGACTTGATGGAGAAATTAATTCCTCTGCTTCTTTTTCTTTAATTTGTGAAATACAGGTAATATCTACTTTTTCTTATCCCCTACCTATTCTGAATTCAGATCTCTGAATGAAAGTGCTAGAACTAAGAATGAGACTAATCTAATTCCACTATGTTTAGCTGTCTCGCAAATTTCTATCCTAATTAATTATTTTCCTGTGTTCTTCACCGAGACACTACATTTCATCTCATCTTAGCAAATTGGATGGCCTTTACATTGTCAGCTCTCACAGCCAATCTTTGCCAATATTTAAAGTATTTGAATAGAAAGAAGACATATCCAGTAAATAAAAATGAGCCACTTCATGGTAAATTATATCTTACAGTCACTTACTCCTTTTTAATTGTAAAACTATTGCAACTTCTTTTTTTTTTTTTTTTCAGAAAGAATGCCAAGAACCTGTAATGAGATGCTTTTTCTTAGAGACAAAAGTGATTCTTCAAGAATGTCTTATCAAAAATTGTAGTAAAACACAGGATGTATTGAACATATGGAAAAATGGAAATGCAAGCTTAGAAAATAACAAGGTAAGTAACACCAACAGTCTGTGGAAAAAGGGCAAATCAAAAGCGTTTCTTCAGTAGGAGAAATACCTCTTTTGTTACATAAAAGGTGGGATGGTACAGGTGAAAGCAAATGGGATCCAGTTACCTGTACGTATGACAATGAAAAAGCTACACATATAGCAATGAAAAAGCAGAATTTAGTGGTTTTTAGAAAAACACTTTCAGGATTCTCATCAAAGCAAATACTTTTTACTGTGTACACGTATATAAGTCAGGGTGTTTGAATGTGTAAGTGTATTACAAATAACAATTTGTAACTTCAGTGTCTAAAGTCTGGTATGCTCAGACACATACAGAAAAGTATCCTAATTTTCAAAGGGACAGCCACTTGTATCTCTCACTGAAGTGTATCTTTCAAAGCTGATCCTACTCAGAAGGCAAGCCAGGAGCTGCACAGACCATAAGTACCATGGCAGCCTCCAGTAATGCTTTGCATAGCCATTGACTGCATTGGAGTTATTCACAAACCCAGGACAAACAAGGGTTAGTTTTCTATCACAACAAACAGATCAGTATCCTGCTTTACTACTGCATTTTCTTTTTCAGTCAAATTCCACAAGATCAGCAAAATGCAAAGAATGTGAAGAGTATGAAGAAAAAAATTTTACAGAATTTATACAGAGTTTCGTCAAGGTTATACAGAGGGAATGCAAACACTGACCAAAAGACAGAAGTTGGGAACTAAGATTCTTCCATGAACATCCTCAGAGAAATTACGTTATCACCAATAAAATGAAAAGAGCATCACTGACAATTCTACTTACATAGCAAAACACGTAAACAAAGAATAATAAAATCCCTGTAATTCACAATGTATTTGTAACCAAATACGTACAAATGATATTACTTATGAAATAAAAATGAAAGGAATTTAACAGGGTTTAAAGCTTCTTCTTGACTTAAAGTGTCTTTATTTGTAAGTCCACTGGAAAAGAAATCCTGCCTAATTTACCAACCTTTCAACAAAATTCTTTAAGAAATCTATCTCCAGCGGGAACCTCCTCAAGAACATCAGTTCAGGGCTAACCGAATGTGGTTTCAGAGAAAAGCTCTTCTTTTATTATTATTAATATAAAATCATCATACCCTGTTAAAGCATTTGGCTATAGCTATTTTTGTTATCTGAAATCTATCCCTTTACCATCTGTGCTCCTAGAAGATCCTAGCTCATCTTTCACTTCTGTTCTTATTCATGACTGACAATTTTCCTTGCTATTTTTTTTCTCATTAACATTCCTTCAATGAACTGGTGTCAAAAGACATGTTGAGGCCTATTTGTCTTAAAGGTCTATCGGTTATCTCTTAATATATTTATTTCTATTATGGTTTCAGGTAAACCCAATTACTTGTTTTGCCTAAGAATTCAAAGTAAAAAATTAGAATATTTATTTCAAGATTCTTTCTTGCCTTTTTTCCTTTTTATACAGTGGTAGCATATAGGTATTAAAGATTATCTCCAATCTTCTCAACAGAAGGTAATGCTGGTGCTTCGTTCCACTGTTCAATGACAGGACATGCTTTGTTACTTCATTTGTTACCTCTGACACAGACACTACCTCAGTCATTATGGTAATTGCCACAGTTCCTTTAGCAATTACCAAAGATTTCAACATAAACTTCAGCCAAAGAAAAGTAGCATAAATTTCATTCTCTCAATAAAGGAGGTGACCAAGTCTCTTACACACATAATTCTATGTGGTAGAAATCTTTCCTATGTAGTAGAGTTTGTAACTTTGGTCCCCTTTGGGGCTAAGAACTTCAAAGGCAGGAATCACTTTTCACCAGTTATTGGAAATCATGATAACTGTATTTCTAAGACTCAATGCAGTCACCCGTCCCCTGGTAGTTCTGAAATGTTTCATAGTCTTCTTTCAGCTCTTTCTAAAGTAACTGCTTTCTTCGTGATTCATAACCATGTCATACCAACTGCTATCCATAACAAGTAATTCTTTTCTCCAGGCACCTCCATTTCTCCATCTTCATTAGATAAATGGCTGAGTGATTCAGCTGTCCACTTACCAGGCAGGAGGTCTCAGTCTCATTATGGCAGCAAATACAGTGGCTGGCACTCCGTTATTGGTGGGTTACTCCCAACAGTCCATCTTCAGCACTCCGAGGAGCTGAATCTCCAGTAAACTAGAAGAGAACGAACACAAATGGGAGCACAGTGGATGTCATCTTCCAGGTGACTTATAGACTAACTGGTAAAGTCATAAGCACATTGATATCAGGATTAAACACTGGCAGAGGTATCACAGAAGAAATGAACAAATTATTTGCCACTGCAAAACATCAATGAAAGAAGTGTTTATTACATAGTTTGAATGGAGTAAACTGGTCCAACATTTTAAATTTTTCCTTAAAACAATGGTATGCATTGAATATGATTTTCTCTTATCTGATGTCACATGCACAGGCAAGGTAATACCAAGTTACAACTGTGGTCTTTATCAAAAGAGATAAAGGGATTTTCCTTATTTCTAGTTTTGAGGGACCTCCAGCAGTATTCATGATGGAAGAAACAAACAGCCCCTTTGCTCAGGTAGTTTTCTTTATCTTGGCCATTGTGAAAATCAGTTACCTGATTAATTTTACCCTGTTTTTCATTAAATCATTTACCAGTTGCAAGTATGTTAAATACTGAGAATTTGTCTTACCAGAAGAATATTGCTAACTCTGTGATCACTCTGTTAGCCACTTTTTGTTGGACATTGTCCATATCTCTTTTATTTCATAGAGCCAGAAAAGGCCATTTCCTAATCTTGTTCTCCAGTATTTCTCCTGGGGTTTTCCTTTTCCTGAGAGCTAAGCTGCCAACTGAAAACTTTACTACATCTTGAGTCCTATGGTTATAAGAAATGATCTGATCAGTATAAAGGATGGACTAAATTAAGGTCAGGTTGGTATTTATTTATTTAGTGAGGGAATTCATACGTGTCCTGAAGGAAAATATTCAATATGACAAAGACATGCATGAATCTGATCTGACTTGTTAATACTGCAGGTAGAACAGTAAAAACAATTCAGGGTGCCTACTTTTGAAGTAAGCATCCGTAGGTTGAGGAAGGTATTTCTTCTACACAAGGTCTAGTCATTTACTACCTAATCTTTTCCACCTGCTGTTGGTAAATGTTAAGAAAAAGATTAATACTGTATTTTCTCCAATTAATCCAACTCAGTTTGGGACTGAGGTGACTCATAGCAGAGTGTTTCTATGTTCAGAAAGAAAAATACCTTTTGACACCAGAAGATAAGAATAATGCGCTCTCACAAAAGTTTTGAACTACATAATTCTGTGTTCCTGACTTTGTAATAATTTAAAATCTATTTTTCCTTTCCTGGTATTCATTATCCATATTTCTGTCTATATTTTAACAGGATAATCCAAGTAGCACTAGTGCAGATGATGTCTGTCCAATGTACAGTGGTAACTGTACTTACAAAGGAGGGCAAGCAATATATTTGCTATATATATCAACAGGCATTCTCTATAGCTAAAGCAGTGTTTCAACTGATTCAACCCTTCAACCAAGGGTCCAGATCCAAAGTTTAATAGAAGCCAAGGAGGCTAACTGCTGTAGAAGCCAGTACAGTGTATGTTGATTTAAAGTCCTGAATGCAACAGCCTGCTCTTTCTTTGTTTTTCCTGCTGCAGCTTTCTGAACAGGCCCAACAGAGATTTCAAGAGAGATTCAGGTGAGGTTTTTTCCAAAGCTTAGTTCAGCACCTGAAAATAAGTGATACTGTTACATGCCTAAACAGAAAATGTCACTGAGTTACCATTGGCTGCACATTTTGCCAGCTATATTTTTGAGTACTGAATAACTGTTCCATTTCTCAGGACTTCTGCCTCTCAGTAGGAATGCAGGTGCAGCAGGTATAGGGATTCAAGTGGCTACGCTGGAGCAATAATATTAACCTCCTGTCACACCAGAGGATCAGTGAATCTTTCCAGAAGTATCATCTATTTTGTAAAGCAAAATAAAAGACATTTACATTTACAAAGAAAATTACTGCCCAGTAGGTTATGGTCTCCAGAAAAACTGACTAGGACAGAGGCATGTTGCAAATTAGCTCTCCTACGACACATAGCACTAGATAATCACATTACTACTGATTCCAAGTATGTAAATTACATGTACAATTGTCAGTCAACTCTTTTGTCTAGACAGCTGCATCACATACATTGTGGTTGTACTGTCCACTAAACCCAAACTAAGTGTCCTGTCATCCTTGTCAGTCTCTTTCTCTGCCTGCCATCCTTTCCTCGTTTAATGTGGGCAACACCACAACAGGATGGAGCTATTAATTTTAATTAATAATAAAGTTACCTAAGTTTAGCCTAGCTGTAATTATCGGTAACTCCAATATCATAAGTTTTGCTTTTCTCACAGTAATACTCAAAGGTGATTGAGTTGCCAACCTCTTCTTTGCAGCATCGTAAAGACAGGAAAAATGAAACATGCACTACAGGAACAAAAGCAAACAGGAGAAAGGAAAAGAAGTGAGAGGCACCTTAAACTATAACAGTGAAAGCAAAATTATTCCAACTCACTGTGAATCTACTGCATCAGTTCTTTCTGAGTAGTAGAATTTGGCAAGGGGCTGGATGGAAATAAGGATATGCCTACAATTTCAAGGTTAAACAGTAAATTTCAGAGTACTTCCCACAACTGCAGTCAAATCATTCATGTCTTCTCCCTAACAGGCACCAAAGGGGGCTTTTGGAAGACTTTGGAAATTCCTGAGACAAGGTCACGATGTGATGTCTTTGCAGGAGGATTAAGAATGTGGGAATGAACTAGCTGCTCACAAGCCAAAGCAAGAGACACAAACTTTACTGTATCCTTAAGTCAGTATTGGTGCTCCTGAGAATAGAAACAGCATTAATTTTTATCCAAAGTGGCCTTCACTTGCAGCTCATCCATACGAAGGTGTACCTTACGAGCAACAGAAACAGCATTGCATACCAGAATTTCTGTACAACATCAGGGACTGATCAACATGACACTGAACTGTACTTAAAAGGGGACTATTCCATAGTGTGTAAAGAGCTATACCTTTTCTAGAGGCAGAGAAGAAACAATTAAACTTTGCTACTATGCTCTCTATGGAATATTATTCACGCGCACTTAAGGAGGAAAAGAAAGCCATAAATGTATGTTACGTATTTTGCAAGGATAAGATCAAATCAGCATCTCTAAACTGTTTCCTTCCAACTGTTTTCCTCCAAAACCTGAAAATGTTGGAGAATTCTCATCTCCTTATCAAGAGGCTTAATTAGTCCGATAATCAACACCTTAAATAAAGACATAAAGAAAGAAAAATCTTCCAAAACCTCACTCCCTTCTGAATGCTTATTAGAGGTGCTATTTTCTTGGTCAAGTCAAGCTGACGAGGAATCAATTGGATTTGTAAAAATGGGGGAGAAGGTGGGCAAATACAATAAAGAATGAAACATCTGTTTAAATGACTGACTTATCTGAACCATGGCATAGGCAGACCACTACCTCTGAAAGTGAAAAATGTATACAGGAAAAAGGGATGAAGTTAGAACATTTCTATGAAATTTCTCTAGAAATACCTAAAGCTAAAGCAGCTTATTTTAACTTTAGCATACAAATGAAAATCTTATCCTGGTTCTCTTCCTTCCAACTCTGAAGCAGATTTTTCAGAGATGGATGGTGACTAACTATTAAGTAAAAGCTTTAAAGTCTCAGATGGATGGTGAATGGGGGGGAAGCAGTTCAAGAAATGTCAGGAGTTATCTAAGGTGTGAGACATAATCTTTAGAACATGTCCTTGTGGACGAAAGAAATGAATTGATGTAAATACGTTCATCCTCAACTAATTTATTAGAGTCCATTTGGAAAGCATATGCCCAACAGAAATGCATCATGAAAGAGTTCCTATCAACTGTGACTCTAAAGCTATGTCACCCAAGAAAAGAATTGAATCTTTCGTCCTATTCCTTCAAAATCTAATTTCCCTGGGGAGCACAAATGGGTTTATATTCCAATGGGATGTCCCCACAGTTCTTTCAGATTTCTAAACCCAACTATTTATTTAAAATTTGTCTTGTGATATAGCTAGTCTCTCATCATATTCAAATTCCCTAGGCAAGAAAAAACAACAGCATCGTTTCACCTCCAGACTGTAATCCCACAAAGCCCTGAACCGCATAAATTCTGCCCCTTTGTCTCTTTTCCTAGTGAGACTCAATACTCCTCCAGGCTTTCCAATTCAATATGCACAGGTCAGAGTCCAATGTCCATGTACAATTACAGAAAATCTGTAGTCACCCAGATAAACCAACCTGTTATGTGGCTTAATATATCCTCCAGCAACCTCACTTTCCTTTCGTATGTCTCACATCAACCACTTTTACAGCATAAAAAGGAGTATCTGCACTTTCTGTTGAGCAGAAG
This sequence comes from Rissa tridactyla, assembly GCF_028500815.1. Classification (NCBI taxonomy): domain Eukaryota; kingdom Metazoa; phylum Chordata; class Aves; order Charadriiformes; family Laridae; genus Rissa; species Rissa tridactyla. The sequence continues at coordinate 71,416,599 of NC_071470.1, forward strand.
AGTGTTTGTCAAAGTTACAGGCTTTAACAAAGTTTGCAGCTGTCTGACACTCTTCTGCCTTACATCTCTTTTCCCTGTGCCATTAACTTCTTCAGCATAAAAAGAGGTTCAGTAACTCTAATTTCCTACTTTGTGATTACACTTTTATACAAAATACTACCTTCTTTAAAGCTGATGAATTAGAGCTGAGAATAAGCCAAAGTTTGTTCAGTGCCAAAACTTCCGATATCTTTCTGTAAGTGATTGTGCCTTTCTAATTAAATAAATGTGCATAATACATGATATGGAAATTATCTGATGCTCAGGGGGTAAACATTAATATATTTATAAAAATTGTATTTTTTATATATTAAAAAGCATATCTCTCTCTATATATAGATATGCTCTATTTTGTTTTGATTATTCAATCTTCCTATGAATCTGTATTTTCTGGCATTTTGTTTGCTCTATCCAGATGGTAAATTTACCATTATCTAACCTGCATTTATTTTTTTTTCTAGTAAAAAGAAATCTTTTTTTTTTTTAATGTTCATAGAATCATTATGGTTGGAAGAGACCTTTAAGATCATCAACTGTTAACCTAGCACTGCCAAGTTACCACTAAACCATGTCCCTCAGCACTACATCTACCCGTCTTTTAAATACCTCCAGGGATGGTGACTCATCCACTTCCTTGGGCAGCCTGTTCCAACGTTTGATAACCCTTTCCATGAAGAAATTGTTCCTAATATCCAATTTAAACTTCCCCTGGGGCAACTTGAGGCCATTTCCTCTTGTCCTCTCAATTGTTTCTTGGGAGAAGAGACCAGCCCCCACCTCACTACATCCTCCTTTCAGGTAGTTGTAGAAAGTGACAAAGTCTCCCCTCAGCCTCCTTTTCTCCAAACTAAACAACACGAATTTCCTCAGCCGCTCCTCATAAGACTTGCTCTCCAGACCGCTCACCAGCTTCGTTGCCTAGTGCCGAGTACAGGGGGATGATCACTTCCCTAGTCCTACTCACCACCTACTCACCACGCTATTTCTTATACAAGCCAGGATGCTGTGCCCTTCTTGGCGACCTGGGTATGCTGCTGGCTCCCATTCAGCCGGCTGTTGACCAACACCCCCAGGTCCTTTTCTGCCGGGCAGCTTTCCAGCCACTCTTCCCCAAGCCTGTAGGGATGCATGAAGCTGTTGTGACCCAAGCGCACGACCTGGTACTTAGCCTTGTTGAATCTCATGCTATTGGCCTTGGCCCATCGATCCAGCCTGTCCAGATCCCTCTGTAGAGCCATCCTACCCTCAAGCAGATCAACACTTCCACCCAACTTGGTGTTGGCAAACTTACTGAGGGTGCACTTGAACCCCTCATCCGGATTGTTGATAAAGATATTAAACAGAACAGGCCCCAGTACTGAGCCCTGGGGAACACCACTTGTGACTGGCCACCAAGTGGATTTAACTCCATTCAGCACCACTCTTTGGGCCTGGCCATCTAGCCAGTTTTTCACCCAGCAAAGTGTATACCCATCCAAGCCATAAGCAGCCACTTTCTCCAGGAGAATGCTGTGAGAAACCGTGTCAAAAGCTTTACTAAAGTCTAGGTAGACAACATCCACAGCCTCTCCCTCATCCACTAAGCAGGTCACCTTGTCATAGAAGGAGATCAGGTTTGTCAAGCAGGACCTGCCTTTCATAAAGCCATGCTGACTGGGCCTGATCACCTGGTTGTCCTGTACGTGCTGCATGATGGCACTCAAGATGATCTGCTCCATAACTTTCCCCGGCACTGAGGTCAGACTGACAGGCCTGCAGTTACCCAGATCCTCCTTCTGGCCCTTCTTGTAAATGGGCATCACATTTGCTATCTTCCAGTCAACTGGGACCTCCCTGGTTAGCCAGGACTGCTGATAAATGATTCAAAGTGGCTTGGTGAGAACTTCCGTCAGCTCCCTCAGTACCCTTAGGTGGATCTCATCCAGCCCCATAGACTTGTATGCATCTAAGTGGAGTAGCACTAAGTGCTACTCACTAAGTGGAGTCCCATTTCATCCTGGATTATGGGGGCTTCATTCTGCTCCCCATCACTGTCTTCCAGCTCAGACGGCTTGGTACCCAGAGAATAACTGGCCTTATTATTATATAAATATGCACATCTCTTTTATATGATGATACATTAACAGTGTTGCTTTTGAATAGACACTGGTCAAACTCTAGTATGAGGCTCTGTGCCAGAACATATTAAATGATGAGAACTGTCGTTATGTTAGAATATAATAACCATATTGTTTATGACACCCAATATAATCATAATCTAATAATAAAATAATGTTTTATTAAAATACAATCACATTGCTTTGTGTGTTCATTCCTATAAAGTTTATTTTCAATAAAATTCCTAACTCTGCTTGTTCAACCAATGCAAATTTTTTTTGTGGTTTGCACTGCACATCCAATCTATGTTGGCAGGTACATAGGATGAGCACTAGCCACATAAAAAATCCAGATGTTATCATTTTTGTGATACAAGTAAGGTAAAATGTTCCATCTACCACTTGTAATAAAGAGACATTTTTATTTATATCTGCATTTCACAAAAAACCAGGTATTGCTTTGTGAATCAAGTACTGACTATGAGAAGTTAAATAAGCAAAATTAAAAGATGGTTTGGTTTTTAAGCCATTGCAAATTATTTACAGCGAGTGTTCTAGCCTTCTAGAACATGCAGATTTACCAGTAGATATCTACAGGCTCAAATACACATAATATATTTGCTGAAATTACCTACTCATATCTTGCATTCCAAGCACTTTAAGGCAGGGACATTATTTTTGTTACAGACTTCGTTAGAGTCTTCAGGTGTAATCAGAATTTATCTAGTTCTAACTGGAACAGCTTAGAGCTTATCCACTTTCCTACATCAAACAGGTGAGCTTATTCATACACTACTTCTTATTTTACGTGTGTGAGTGTGTACAGGGTAGACTACCATATACCCTGATCAAGAGATTTTCAGCTTGCAGTCCACAGGACACCTAAACAAAAAGTAACAAAGAACAACAACCCTATTGTCCATCAGAAAATGTTCAATGGTCATCAGAATACAAAGGCATGAAAAACCCCATAGTTCTAAGGACTGCCCCCAGTAAAAATAAAAACATTTTAAGTACTCTGAATGCACTTTTTTCAGAAGTTGCTGTTGAGGAAAACAAAGAACTACAACTAAATTTTTATACATCAAGTTCCTTTCTCAAAATAGAGTTTTAAAGTACAGTGACAGTATTGCTGAAGGAATCTGAATTAGACCCGAACACAGTATTTCTGTTGTGAGATGAACAGAAGTTACCAGGTTGCAGCTTTGTTTATTCAATGCCTTTCAGGAAGCAACCGTACTGGGCTTTTCAAAATGAAATATTGCATGTCAGTAATCATTACATAACGTTAATAGCTGTTCTACCACAAATGACAGATCTCATTAAAGTGACAAAAATAGAATTTAAGAAAAATTTAAAATATACTTACATCACTAGAATGTATCTAATATGGCACAAACAGCGATAATGTTGTATTGTAGTGGTGTGCTATCTGTGCCATAGGTAAAACTGAGAAATCATTCTATTTAAAAGTTGTCTTTCCCAGCTTTTCTAACACTCATATACTTTCGGTTAGCTTGAAATCTATAGTCTTGCAGTAATATAGTAATATTAGTAATCCCAGGTTGCATCTTTGAAGCCATCAGTTTCCCAATGAGCCAAAATTCTCTCTCCCACCAAAAAAAAAAAATCCTAATATTTCTTAAAATTGATAGAGTCTACTGTTTTTAAGTGGAGTACAGAGAAGTCAAACCATGCTTTTGGCCAAACTCAAAGCATTCAAGTTTCTTAATATTTATTCAGTTAGCATTACCTGAAACTCCCCAGTCCTCTAAGGCTGCAATACTAAATAGCAGGTGTTCATCATCACCAATTATGACAGCTGGGAATTTCTTCTCCTCATTAGCCTTAATTATGACTTTTTACATCACATTTTGCAAGAATTCTTTTTTCTTCTTTTAGTCACGAGATAACAAATGAGAGATTAATCTATATTTCCTTTGGTTGTTCCTTTGGCAAGTGTGCTACAACTATTTCAAAGAAAATTAGATCATTATGAATAATTTCTGCAACTTTTTTCTGTAACAAGCTTCCTGCTTTCATGCATCATTCAACATTTTAAATTTTTTATTGATGTCTTCAGACAATATTTGTCTCTCTCACACTGCCTGCCTTAGGACAGTGATGGGGATTCATTTCACCCTAGACAATATTCCTAGCAGTAGGTATCAGGCATTTGGATAAGGTAACTTAGACAAAATCCCTTGGCTGTACTGTATTTTTATCACTTGACATAATTCCTTTTTAGGACCTCATCCTCTAGTACTTTATATCACTAATAAATTATGAAGATCTACCTGGGACAACTTAGAATTCATTGAATTTCTTAAGTTGTTCGTAAGTTTTGAGTTCTTTAGCTATGACATATAAGGTGCAGATGTTAACTATTTGCTTAAAGACTTAAAGTGTTTTTTGTCAGTTTAATGTCCCCCTTTTTCCCATCATGATTTTCTGGGATATTTGAAAGCACTGGTAACTCTGCATAGTCTATGTTTTGTTTCAGCACTGGTGAAGGAATCTCAAGCAGATAAACTTCCACAACGCAGGTATCAATTGCGTCAACAGGTGGGACATAAGCTTTTACAGGTATGTGCTTGTACACGATTTCCATTGTCTGTTGACTGACAGTAAGACCAGGCTATGCAAAAGATGCCTTTTCCTCCTCAATGGACAGGAAAAGGACACAATCACCAACCGCCAATGGTTCCTGAAACAGTTCTTTGGAAGTCACAATTTTTGACTCTGCAGCGGCACTTCTAGAAGTCCCATTAGCAACTGAGCACGATGGTGATGATAGATACCAGGCTATCATAGAACATGGGGTTTATGCAGATAATTTTCTTCTAGGCAAGTTGCCTTAAAACAACAATTCCAAAGTCATGTTCTCACAAATCTATCAAAGACCTCTATGCCTATCCAAATAAGCTGTCCCCAAGGCAAACTGTCATCACATCACAGCTTATTTGGGGGTGACCACGTGAATGAATGAATCTGCATCTAGTGCCAGAAAGCACGGAATATTTTTAAGCTGCAGTGACATTAAGGGGCAAGACAAAAAAGATAGCACTGCTGACAAATATGCTATAAGGAGTCACAAGGAAGGGGTGAAGGCATAGAAAGTAATATTTTTTTTTCCTCTGGTCCTTCAAGTTATTGTAACCACTAAATATTAAAGCTGACAAGATTTGGAATTCAGACACACAGACACACACCTGTGACTCCTCTTGCTAAGCTGTTAGCTACATCTTCCAAACCTGTAAATCATGACCAACTCAAGGTATACTGCGTGTTGAAAACAGAGTCTTCTTTCTCCCTGCCCAGCTACAAGTAGCATTTCAAGTGCAAGCTACCTTGGTAATAGTGATCTCTAACACCTGAAGGTACTCTGTAACCACCACACTCAACAAAACCCTGGGAAGCAGAGATACAAGAGTAACACAGAGAGTGAGAACTAAGTAGCATATGCATTTAGACAGTTTTCAACAGCAACCCATGCCATGAATACCTTTGATAGTGAACAATATGAAACAAGATCTGCCTTTACCTTTCCCACACTGAAACAGTTTCTGGCTTCATGGTAAAAAATGTTGTATGTACTTAATTTTACAGCCCTCTTCTCCTTAAGGGTATCACACTTTTATTTTCCTCTTATTAAACGCCCAGGCTACACTCATCTCCAACCTAATTGCTGTCAATAGCAAGACCACCCTAGGTTTTGCAGCTGAAGCAGTGCTGAACAAGAGACATATTAAATCTCTTGAGATGCATATGTGCTCCTTTCTTTGTGCCATGTGTATCCCCATGCGAGATAAAAATTTCACTCAGTTCCATCACAGTGAAGTCCTTCCAGACTGCATCATTCTCTCACTGCCAGACTGATTTAATGAAGCCCTCCAATATTCACAGTAGCTATGCCTAAGACAGTGAATACAGCTTCAGTGCAGGCAAATCTCCTTTGGATATGAAATCTGTAGTGCTTAAGGTTGTCTGTGCATTCTTGGTCATCAGAGTGAGTTTTGTTGAGCAAGCCATTCCAGAAGGGCATAATTATAACTCCAGGCAACCCTAGCTCTGTGTCAAAGTTTTCTGTTAATAAACTACAGTGTATCAAATAGATCAGTTATAACTACAGTTATAGCAAATAGATCTTTGAATTATTTAGTAGAACAAAACAAAAAGCCTTACAAATGTCTTTTATCATCCAAAAAGGCAAAACAATGCTCACCCAAAAAGTTGTTTCAAGTCCTCAGATGCTACCAGAAAGTATTCCAGATCAGTTTTTGCACAATAGTTAGGACACTGGGACATATGCTGTAACTTGAACAGTGCGGCTGGACATTTCTGCAAGGAAAAGATGTTTACCTCAAACAATATTCACTCACAGCTGTTCCTACAACAAAAGCATATCAACAGAGCTCATAAATCTATCCACGCTGGCTGTTTTCTCATTGTAAGCAGAGTTGCAAATTATTTTTTTACTTGAAAATATTTTCTAACAGAGAAATGTATTACATCATCAGAAACAGTCTTTGAAGCAACTTCTTAAGTTACAGCTTATAAGACTACTGATGTCCTTGTGAAAAGAAGATAAAAAATGTATGTCAAAATATGTGTGTTGAAGTAGTTTGCATTTTTCTCATGCTCTAGGAAAATACTGTGTGGGTTATTAGCACATGTAAAGAGTATATAGATTACATTCTCAAACTTTCTCAGGACTTCAGGGAAATTGAGAGTGTTTTTTATTCTGTATTACACAAAGAATTACTGGAATTTTCAACTTTCACTATCTAAAAAAAAAAACAACCTAAAGTTAATCTGAAGTGGCTCTCAGTCAATCCAGAAAATCAGCTCAATAGTAAAAATCTTGGCTATATCTAAAGTGATGAAGAATTTTCCAAATGATGTTCTTTGTGTAAAGGTAAAACTACAAATTCTTTTAAATACAAGGCAGTATTTCTGTGTAGTTTTTTTCAAGATTGCTCAAATACTACCTGATATGTACCTTTTGGCAATAATTTTGCAATCAATTGTACAAACTCATTCTTGTTTTGCAGTAATGGTAATAATGGTAAAACCCACGTTATGCTTGAGACTATTTGTATTTTTCGTTGATGAAAAGACCTGAAAGTGTCTTTTATTTATTAAAGTCAGAGTTGAGTTGCCCAAAATATATACAAGTGATTTTAGAATCAAGGGATTTTTTAACCTCATTTTTACCCCATTTAAAAATACTCAAAACTTTTTCAGAATATGTTCTAACAGGGAATATTACTGGAAATCTTAGGTCAGAATTTCTATAAATTCACTGTAAGCATCCCAGCTGTTAGCAATTAAATACATTTCTGGGAAGAAACCCTACAACATTCTGGGTGAGAGTAGAGGGTTAAATAAACAATAAAAAGAAAATATAAAAAAACTTTTGATAAACAAAGTATCAGATCTCAACTTGAATATGAGTCAGATGACTATAATTTAATTTTATTATCTTGCATTTTGTATGTTACTTTTTTGTCTGTCATCTCCTTTATACCCTCCCTTCCTGCATTTCTTTCAGTTAGGGATTAGGCCTTTAAAGAGGGCTCTTAAAATGGATAGTTACACCTTCAGAGTTAGACTGTATCTCCAGGATACAGACTTTAATTTGGGTTGTAGAGAATGACAATATCCTGCTTAGCATAACAAGGAAGATGTAGAGCAGTGAGGTGACAATTCCTTGGGTTGAAAAGCAGAATTGACAGAAGAAAAGAGAATGAGAGACAGTAACTGAGATGAGACGCTTAAGGTTACATTTCATCCCGAGATACAACTCTCAGTCAAAAGAATGATCCCTACAGAGAACTGGGAAACTCACTGATGGCCAGCCTCTTGATCCCAGGATCAAAAGAAAAGACCACTAGTATTTTCTTTAGTTAAAATAATCCTATTTTTCTTTGTTATTTAACCTCAAAGATATATAGGTCTTAAGAGCTTATAAAGGTCTTAATATGACATTTACACTTCGACTTCACTAGACAAAATTAGTCATCTTCTTTGTATCTCTAATAAAACAAATAATTTTTCTAACTTATTCTAATAGCCCTTCTTTGCAACATAGAATTGATATATGTGTAACATTTTTTCTTAGGGATGTATGTAAACATACGTGAGAGTCAATGTTAAACAATAGACAATAGATGAATAAAATACTAGAAGTTCTTGCCAGCTGTATACTAACTGTAGTCAACCAACAAAGAACCACTGAGCATCTTTAATCCCCTGCTATTGAAAATACCTAGCTAGCCCTCCAACCATCCAGCTAGATAAGAACCTTTCAGGTAAACACTTTTTTAACTTAAATTCAAATCCATTGTTTAGCTATAAAAAATGGCACTAAAATCGCTTTTATACTAGCACCAAATTTAAAAGCTGGCATTTCTGACCCAGCTGTGCTACAAATGGAAATTTCAATTACTGGATGGAGGAACTTCCCCGTTTTTTAAGCTTAGGGCTTGCTTCTGAATCAAAAGGCAATCATACAGGGCAATACTTCCATGGTGGGAACTGAGTGGATAACCTGCAGAGCATCTTCTAAGTATCCTTTCTGAGCCCATCTGTATGGTTCTCAGGCAGGACACAACTGTTCCACTTCAGCTTTTATCTTGGGAGACCATGGGAAATCCCAAGGGAACAGCACCTAAATTTAATCTCATTCCTTCCTACCTTTGCAACTTCTCAGCTCTTTCTCCACAAATACTCTCTCTGCAAATCATGTGATCAGCCTAAGTGGGTTATATGCATATGACAGCTGCTGGCTAGCAGTTCAAGGGCTGCCTCCCTTTGCTGTTATAGAATGGTTAGAGCTGGAAGGGACCTTAAAGACCATCTAGGTCCACCCCCCTGCCCTGGGCAGGGACACCTCCCACCAGACCAGATTACTCAAAGCCCCATCCAGCCTGGCCTTGAGCACCTCCAGGGATGGAGCATCCACAACTTCTCTGGGCAACCTGTTCTGGTGTCTTACCACCCTCACAGTAAAGAATTTCTTCCTAATACCTAATCTAAATCAACCCTCTTTCAGTTTAAAACTGTTACCCCTCATCCTATCACTACACTCCCTGATAAAGGGTCCCTCCCCTGTCCCTTCCATGCCTCTATAGAGTGGTAAAGCAAACTAGGTATGCAACTTGCACACAACTTTGGTTACACCAGCAGCACAAGCACTCAATCTATAGAGATTTTCTCCACCTCTCTGCAACTGACCCACCAGAGGCTGACCCCATCAGCCAAGAGTGCAGCAACTCTCTGAAAACATATTTAAGAACTGGCAAAAAAAAAAAAAGTCAAACAGAGAGAGGTGTGGCAAGAACAAAAAGAATGAGAAACAGCAGAGGAGAGGAAATATCAAGGACAGAGAAGGAGGAGGTGCTCTATGGCACTGGAGCAATATTCCCTGCAATTCATGGAGGACCCTGCGCTGGAGCAGCTGGATGTTTCCTAAAGGAACTGTAGCCAATGGAGAGCCCATGCTGGAGCATGTTTTCCTGAGGGACTGCAGCCCGTGGGGAGAGTCCATACTAGAGCAGGAGAACAGCGTGAGAGGGAAGGAACGGCAGAGAAAAACCACCATGCACTAGCAATCCTACCCTCCCTTGGTACCTTCCCTACTGCTACTCAGAGGTGGATGTAGAGGAGTCTAGAGTGATGGAATAAAGTTGAGCATTGTAAAGGGGGGACAAAAGGTGTTTTAAAGTTTTTATTTGCTTCTAACACCCAAATCCATTTTAATTGACAATAGATGAGATTAGTTTTCCCTAGTTTGAGTCAGTTTTGCCCTTTACAGTAATTGGTAAGCAATCTGCCTACCTTCATCTTGATCCACAAGCTTTCCCATCCTATTTCTGTCCCTGCCCTGCTGAGGAGAGGGAGTGAGCAAGAAGATGGGGTGGAGTTTGGCCCTTAGCTGAGGTTAACCCACTGTACTCATGCTATGCACTTTCAGTCTAGAACTGTTGCCAGTAGATATCTGAGCTTAGAGGCATGCAAATTACAGAGATCCCTAATCATACTTCACTGTACACAAATGACCTTTTAATTTATTATTCCATCCCCGACATGTACTACTCAATATATTCAGTGCATTAAATACATTTGGGAGTTGCTGTGGATTAAAGATTAGCTGTGACAAACTGAACTTTTCAACCAAGTAAGCAAGTAATTAAGCAATGCTGCAGCTCCACACAGACAAAGCATGCCTTTGAATAGCTATCCAAACTACACGGCCAGAAGTAATTCGTAGGCTCTACTACTAGGTTGGCAAAGTGAATAAGGATTCCCTTGTGCCCCCATTTCTATGTGCATGCAGTCCCAAAGAGGGTTTCTTACTATAGCCAGAGAACCAGGGTTAATGAACAAATGTGTAGAGACTTTTCCTCCCTACAGAGCCATCATACTACCACAGAAGAAAACACAAATGAGTTATGACTGTGAATGTCCTCCAACTATCAAAAGAAAACCTACTCTGGGAGATTAGTCTATTGTAGCTCTCAACAGTATTTGAGACTTAAGAAGTTGCACATTAGACTTTAATATTTTACTAGAGCAGTTGAAAAAAACCAACAGTGAATTACTGTGCCACATTCTGGCCCTTCACACGCTGGAGGATTTCCCAAACAACTTCTAGGATATCAAAGGGGATTGGCCAAATTAACAGCAGCAGTAAATACAATCGTAGTCTAGCTAGGTGAACTAATATAATGTCTTCTTGTAAGTGTTCAAGGGATACCAAGTTTATTAACAAAACCTCCTTGCAACACATGCAGTTGTGTGACATCTTTCATGGAACAGGCAGCATACGATAAATGATAATATTAGCTTAAATCACAACAGTATCTCTCTTTAAACCTGAGGCATCCCTAATACAGTTGTTAGAGTATCTGTTATTCAAGGAAAAAAAAAAAAGCAGCACTAACAAAAATAAATAAATAAATAAAGACGGCATGACAACAGTGTTAGAGCATTGGTCGACAAGGCAAGAGGAACTGACATAATCTACCTGGACTTGTGCAAGGCATTTGACGCTGTCCTGCATGACATTCTTGTCTCTAAATTGGAGAGACACCGATTTGAAAGATGGATCGCCTGGTGGATAAGGAATTGGCTGTATGGGTGTGCTCAAATACTTGCTGTCAATGACTCGAAGTGAAGACCAATGACAAGTGGCGTTCTTCAGGGGTTGGTACTGGGACCAGTGCTGTTTAACATCTTTGCTGATGAAATGGACAGTGGGATTGAGTGCACCCTCAGCAGTGGTGCAGTTGACACACTGGAAGGAATGCCATCCAGAGAGACCTTGACAGGCTTGAGAGGCACGCCCGTGTGAACCTCATGAAATTTAACAAGGCCAAGAGCAAGGTCCTGCAAGTGGGTCAGGGCAATCCCAAGCACAAATACAGGCTGGGCGGAGAATGGATTGAGAGCAGTCCTGAGGAGAAGGACTTGAGGGTGTTGGTTGATGTGAAGCTCAACATAAGCCAACAATGTGTGCTCACAGCCCATCCTGGGCTGTATCAAAAGAAGCGTGACAGCAGGCTGAGGGAGGTGATTCTGCCCCTCTATTCTGCTCCGGTGAGACCGCACCTGGAGTTCTGTGTCCAGCTCTGGCGGTCTTAAAGAAGGACACGGACCTGTTGGAGCAAGTCCAGAGGAGGGCTGCGAAGATGATCAGAGGGCTGGAGCACCTCTCCTATGAAGACAGGCTGACAGTGTTGAGGCTGTTCAGCTCAAAGAAGAGAAGGCTCTGGAGAGACCTTACAGCAGCTTTCCAGTACTTGAAGGGGCCTACAAGGAAAGATAGGGAGGGACTCTTTATCAGGGAGTGTAGTGATAGGACGAGGGGTAATGGTTTTAAACTGAAAGAGGGGAGATTTAGATGAGACCTCAGGAAGAAATTCTTTAATTCTAGCTCAAACCCCCTGCCATGGGCAGGGACACCTCCCACTAGACCGGGTTACTCAAAACCCCATGCAGTCTGGCCTTGAACACCTCCAGGGATGGAGCATCCACAGCTTCTCTGGGCAACCTGTTCCAGTGCCTCACCACCGTCAGAGTAAAGAATTTCTTCCTGATATCTAATCTAAATCTACGTTCTTCCAGTTTGAAGCCATTACCCCTTAGTCCTATCACTAAATGTCCTTGTAAAAAGTCCCGCTCCAGCTTTCCTGTAAGCCCATGACAGGTTCATTCATGTAAGGTTAAATAAAATCTGATTTTTAAAAACTAAACTAAACACCTTTTTTTTGGACTGAGGACTGCTAGTGCTTTTGTCACAGACTAACTGATTTTGTACTTTGAATTGTGGGTTATGACACTGTCTCTTCAGCATTGTTAAGTTTTTCTTGGAAAAAGATGTGGTATTGGGATCTTTAAGGGCTATAGCTTCCCAGAGATAGGAAATCTACAGGGCAGGCACTGCAGAAGAGCACATATTATTAAGCAGAGGTGGTACAACAGTATAACTGAAATTAAATTAAATGCTGAAGTTATCCTTAGAAATTGTGCCAGAGTGGTAAGCACCAAATATTGTGGTGAGCTGTTTTCAGAGTTATTGGTATATCTCTGCTTACAGAAAATTAGATTAAAAGATAAATTATCAGTCAGCAGTAATAGCCATTTTTCTTTTAAATTATCTGCTTTCCTGCCTTGTGACATTTACATGACTTACAACCATAATCATGTTTATTACCCAATCCCCTATTCAGAAATACACTACATTGTTACCTTCTCTGTTGCACTTGGCTACAGACTTACTAGAGCAGTTATTGAATAATTATAGACCAAGATATTTTGATAATTAAGTGATTCTCAATGTATATTTTTCAGAGCACAGTTTGACTCCCTAATGACGAAGATGTTTTGCAAATCACAACACCAAATTTAAGATATGTATGTCTCTGAAGAAATTTCTGAAAAAAGAAGTGGGAAACTTCACGGCACATTCATCACCAGTAGGTCTCTCTTACCCCAGAGATGGCATTGGGAGTTCCATCATCACACACACTTGAAAACCCATTTTACATGCACACAGCAGTATTTCAATTAGTAAATGAAAATCATAGCTTTTCCAGCACAAAGCTGCATTTTCTTTGATATGATTATCTCAAAAACATCCGCTCTATGCCTTAAAGTTTATCAGATTAAACTTTTTTCAATAACATCTAGACCTAGGATAGGGATCCCAAACAAGAATTGTCACTTTCTGGAGTTTTGTCTTCCCATGGAATCTATGCCTGATAAATAAACTGTCTTAGTGCTTGTTTTGGATTTCAACAAAGGGATCAAAATTCTCCTTGAACTTACATCTATAAGTCAAAGACTGAAAATAACCCTTGTGTTTTAGTGCTCTCACACTTTGTCCTTTCCTACTATCCCATTTTTAGTGTACACCTCAGATACTCCGTGATGAATTCCCAAAGGTGCATGTAGTGTTGTACTGTTGTACTTACTAGGAGTAGTATACTTAAGAAGTTTCATTTCTGGACTGGATTTCTGCTAGATCAAAGATCCAATGAAAATTCATTTAAGATCATAAAGAACTTTATACCTCTATTTTTCTAACAAATTTTAATTAAAATTAATAAAACTACATTTTTTTTTCAGTTGTATTGGGCAGGCAATTTAGTTGCAATAGTTCTTTAGCAACATACAAGCCTTATAGTTCTGCAGCTGTAAGTAAGCCTCAGAGTTGAGACTACTTTTTTGTCTGTAGAGCACCACACAAAGATATTGTCTATCTAATAAAGTATGCAAAGGAAGCAGATAACTATCATGGGATTGGACAGCAAAGATTTATACATTCAGTAAAGAGTTTGAAAATGCCATGAAACATTTGTCTGTTAGCCTTCAAGCATAACAAACACTTATCTTTGAATTCCATTTAGGTAAAGGCTTCATCCTCATAAATTCCGTTTTAGGAATCACAGAATGGTTGAGATTGAAGGGACCTCTAGAGGTCATCTGGACCAACCCTGCTGCTCAAGCAGAGTCATCTAGAGGGTGTTGGCCATAACCATGTCCAGTTGGCTTTTGAATATCATTTTTCTTTAACTGTAGCGAAGAAATAATTACAGCTGCTAGTTGATGGTGTCCTGGTTTTGTTCTGCAGTGATCACCAAGAAATGATTCTCTTCGTGCAGGACAGGAAAACAAAGTGTTAGTTATACTTTGTGTAAAATTTGTCCTGATTCCTACAGCATCCTGACTCATTGTGGTCTTTTAATTTAGACTGCTAAGAACAATATGCCAACATTACTATGACTGCGGACATGATAGTATATATGTGTGTGTATGGGTTATGTACGATATGTGTTGTCAATCTTAAGGAATGGTTTAAAAGAGAACTAATTTTTTTCATATCATGTTCTACACATTTTAACTAGATTGCACATCTGCTTGATGGTCAATAAAAGCTAGTATAAAGCATTTCAGATTTTAATTGTCACACCTGGATTAATATTTTGATAGAAGACTGCAACATTTTAAATGTTAGGGTAGATCAGAAATTCCCTACTTAATAGCTTTGTGTACTCTTTCCAGATTCAGCCAAACCCCCTTGACTCTCTTAGGTACTTAACAACAATACAGACAATTAAGCAAAATGGAATAGTACAGAGAAAATAGCTCACTGTGCATTAAAACACAGTGTAGGAATTAAAGACAGATTGATCTATAATTTCAAGATGATTCATTACTCGAATGTAACCAACCAACAGTTGATACTTTATATCTGATAATGGAATATTTCACCTTGGCATATGTTCCTCTAGCTAAGCACTGGAAAGAGTTTCCTTTGGGATCACATGTAAGATCGCTCCCTTTGTTCAAGTACTTTCTTTTGAACAAGCTTGAAAATACTTGAGCATGTTTCAACATAAGATTACTTTCCAGTCATACCCTAATAAAAAAAACTATTTACTGTTCAGCAAACGCTCACTGAGCAAACAAGAAAAGCCCTTACCCTTCACTAGCACTCTATTTCCCTGAAGTCTGATTTAAAGAATGTTGATGGAATGGGCAGTTCTGTGTAGCATTAAAGTGTTTTTTCAAGATCCCTATTTAGAATTTCAGAATTAAAGGAATGTCAAATAGTTACTTTCCCTATAATTATAATTACTTTCCAGCTGGAAGTCTGTTTGTAACTCCTTCTTTTCTCCTATCAGAATGCTTCTTATAGTAGGAAAGAAGTTGACAGAGCGTTTTAAGTATTATACATACTAACAACATGATGATTCCCCACTTAAACTAACGGACTATCTTATACCAGAGAAGACTAAAAGCTACACAGCTATGAAAGCAAAATTGAATGTTGCTGTCCTGAGGCAGAAAAGGGATTGTATTTTCAGGGGTCGAAGAGATGGCATGGGGAGCTGGAGGAGGGAAGAGGCTGGGAGAAGGCAGAAAAGTATTAAGATGGTACTCAGATTTAACTGAGTAGGCCTAGGCGCAAGCAGTTAGATATGGGGAAAGACTATACGTAAAAATGGAGGTTTAGGTCTTGTGCCTGAGGGACACTTTGAAAGGTGCAGAGCGGGACAGGGATCTTTCCCTTCCTCCTTCTTCAGCCTGCCCCTCTTCTGGCATGTTCTCACTCCACTCCACCTCATCCCATACCCCCCAACACATTCAAGACACAGAATTCCATCCTCCTCCCCACCTCCAAAGGCATCTTCTTACCTTAACATCCACCTCCTATTCTCCACCTCAGATAAACTAGTTTTCCCTTCCCAGCACCTTCCCTAAAAAAGGAAGGGCAAAGACAGACTCTTGATACTACAGGTCGAGTACAAGACAGGACCAGAAGCAGCACCCAAAGGATCTGGGGATCCCAGAGAGTGAAGCTTTCTGACCCTTTCCTGGCAGCCCTGAGGCAGATGTGGTGGTAGGGACAATGTCTGCTATGGACTGGGGCTACTTACACAGGCTGCTATTCTCTTCCTCATCCTCACGTAAGCAGACCCTCTCTAAGCAACAGCAGATGGGGTAAGGATGGATTGTTCAGACTCAGGCACAAGATAAACAGGCAGTTTGCAACACCCTACAGGCTCACATTGTAGAAAAATGATGATATAACCTTACCTGGGCAAGTTGTGTGTATACAAAATACTGTTTTCATCCTGAAATACTGTTAACTGTCCTTATTCTATCTTGAAAGAAGTTGACTGTTGAAAAGCAGTAGTGCATAGAAATTTGATATCAGCTGTATCACATTTCAGCCCGTAAAGGCAAACATGCATACAAGTGCTGTTATTATTAGAGGAGTGTGTTATCATAGAGTTCACCTTAGACAGATACTGACAGATGTCATACTTGCTTCATCAGAAATAAATAAGGGACATCAAAACCCATTAACAATCATAGACAGACATATATGCTTATGTTAAGTGTCCTTGGCAAACACAGATTCTTAAGGCTTGAAGTCCAATCTGTGTTACTCACTCTGCATTGATAGCCATTGAAGATCTCTGCCCTAGACTTTCCTGGCTATTCCCTTTGATAGCTGGCTATGCGTGTGAGCCTGCATTCAGAGTTGCAAAGAGCTCTGGGTTCATCCAATCTCTGAGTCAATTTTTGCCCTGTTCCTAAGTCTTCCTACCTAGGGAATCAGCTGATTCAGCCCAAACTAAAGCTAGATATGGGGCTAACATGCAAATGGCAAGAATGGCAAAGAGGCTGTGACCTGAGACACAAGACTACATGACAGCAAAAGTGTTGCCTCGATATCACTGTCAAGTCCCTTTCCTAAAACTGTATAGCCGCACTTTACTTTTCTCTAGTGACTGAAAGATGGAACAACATCATTCACTTCAGCAAGGATGTTTCTGTATTGCACTGAACAGGCTTTTCAAAGATAAGTTTGGATGTTTTCCTCTCTCACTCACAAACACTTGACAATATAAAACTTCTTTCTTAGTATTTTGAAAATGGTCCATAAGTGGCTGCTAAAGCACCTCGTAGAATGTGAAGAAAGCACCAGATTCCCATTAGGGCAATTTCAGATTTCTTTGGTTTGCTATTTAATTAGGATAAAGATTACTGCAACATAGAAAGACAACTGACAAAGAAGTTAGAGAAGCTGGTTTCAGGACGACGTGTAGGTTTAACACTTTTGCTCCTCATTCTCTCAGACCTTGTTTCCCACCTGTTCACCTGCGTGTCTTGCCCTCCTCTCTCCAGCACTTACAGCTCTGCTTCATAACATGACATTCTCCAGTCTGTCCGAGCACAATTTCAGGACAGACAGAGAAAGATCTCACCAAATCTGGAGCAGGAATTAATAAGGCATCTAACTTGGGAGGTCCTGCAAATTTTAAATATTCGTCACTGAATATAATACTTCACTGAAGGGGGAAAAAAAAGACAGTGAGGCGTAAGAAATTATTCTTTTTGTGGGGGAATAAAAGAGACATTAGTAACAGTAATGTCTCTACAGTACTTTGAATATTTAAAATGCTATATACTTTAGGTATTTATGAGGTTGATTTCAAAAATCACAAGCACAGGAACAAGTAATGGGAATGTGGTTTGCAGACTAATCTTAAAACTTGGCAGTCAGATTCCGAATGTCTACAAATTGTGGTCTGAGTCTTGACTTCATGTCAGTCTCCTATGAACTTCCTCACCACAGTACCAACAAGACTACTTGAATAAGGAAATATACTCCTATTTCATAATGATTACATATTATTTATTGCTATTATTGATGATCTTACTGTTATAATTATGTAAAGATGTTCATGAATTTAGAATTCACTATTTATAGTGATGATATACCTATTTGGAGCTAGTAGGCTTATTTCAAATGTATTTGTGTCCAGGCTTCCACAATAACCTTCTAAAGTTCCGTATCAGTAGAACTAATGGTTCATTACCTAGTCCGCTAATGCCCGCAACTGATTTTACTCACCTAAGTGATATAAGTGTTAGACATTACTCCTATTTCAAGACCGCACTACCTGCCACAGAGCCACATCAATTATAAATAATAAATGGCCTTTCAAAGGTCTTAAATTTTACTTTCATCAGGGGACTCCCTTTCAGAAGAAAGAGCAGTGCTTCTTGTTGCTGTCATTTCTCACATTATGGCTAAGGCAGTGATAATTCTGAGTCTTGGTGATGTTATTTTGTGAACTGTGACAAAACCGATTACAAGAAGAAGGAAATATGGAATCATAATGATGTTACTTATTTTGTATTGAGATAGGACTAGGAAGGCAACGAAAAGTAGAGGCACGTTATGCTATGCATTGTACAAACACAACGTAGTAGACAGATTGAAGAGATTACAGTCTCAGTAATTGACAGAGATTAGAGAGTAATTGATACTGAGTACTATGATTCTCTTTCTGGATTTATTGATACAGGGTGACTGTATATCTCACCTAACTTATTTTAATTGATGAAGAAATACTTCAAATCACTAATGCAAAGGAAGGAATCTTTGGTAATCCAACAAAGCCTAAACTTCAAGCTGCAGTCAACATTTATTAGGAAAAACGCTGTTTCTCATACAGAACAGTTACTGTATCTTCCAGTTTCTATTCAGTGGTGAATACCTGGGATCTGTGCTTAAAATACCTTAACACCATCAGCTACAATTAATGCTTTACATGTTTAGCAGACTAGAAGAGGCTCAACATGAAAAAGTTAATAGCCCATTTCACACACCCCTGTCATAAAGAGAGACAAAATCAAGCCCAAAGGAACATTGCTAGTCTCATCAACCCACTATCATCTGTAAAAAGACATTTTCTATCCCTTTTCTGTTACCCCTAGTATTATAAACAGCACTGCTAGTACAATAAAGGCCATGTTTGGTTTGAAGTGCAAATAGGGAAAGGTCAGATATTTTTTGTACAGGGAGTTTAATCAATGTTTCATGTGTAAAGGAAAACAGCCAATACTGCAGCTGCAGTCAGATTAAAATGTTGTTAGACTTCTTGAAGATCACAATTACCCCAATGAAATGGTTTTTCCCTGTTTCATATCTCAGTGTTTTCCTCATGAGCAAAAAGCAAACAATGTGAGCAGTTGGGCCTGAGCATGCGACCTTATGGTCAGTGGGAACTTTGCCACTGACATCAGTGAGCCCAGCAGGAATAAATCCAATACACACATTATTTCTGATGCTTTTCACTCTTCACTACTGGATCTGCTGGGATCTCCTTAAACGCCATACAAACATGAAACATTGATTTCCTTCAGTTCCTAAGTCAGCATCTGTAATGACTTAATTACAAACTTACTCTCTGAGGAGTTTTCTGTTGGTGATGATATCCTCCCACTCTGTTGTTCCTCTTCTTGCTTCTTGAACTGAATAGAGACCACATCAATTCAGCAGTTACTGTAGAAACCTAAAGAAAGCAGTAACCTTGGACTTTTAAAAATGGAATTTTCTAACAATTTCATCATTCTCTATTAAATCAAATTTAATCTTCTATAGATGTTGTTTTGTCTCAGATAGTTCAGGTCTGTACTGAGCAATAAGGTTCTCTTCCTCTGACTTATCTGCTTCTGTTACCTACACACGGCCTAGTCACCATCTAAGGGTAACAGTTACAAACAGCCCTATCTCAGTCTGTGGCACTATGCATTTTGTGAAACAAGTGAAAGATGAAAACTTTGCAATTTGTACTGTTGTATCTCTCAACCTCGATTGCCTTCTTTATTTTAAAATATGTTTGACTATTTTACTGGTATCAAATCATCATCATATCAAAGATACCAAATTCAAAAGAGCGAAGAGGCTGTGAATAAGCTGCATTGCTTTGGTTTTCATGTGCCCACAACTGAATTCTTTGGAAGGTCTCAATTTCAAAGTCAGGCTTAACCTCTGCCCTCATTTATGTCATCAAACACAGCTGGGTCAAATCCAACATAAAATCTTTATTTCATCCCTTTTGAAAAAGCAATGTGTGAGAAAATTAGGGGATGGTTTAACTGCAGTTTAACCTAAGATTTCTCAGCAAGACTAACTGGAAAAAAGTTATATAGTCAAAAGCAAAAATCAAATTGCCAAAGCAAAACATGTTATCTGATATGGAATGTTCTCATTGGAAGCAAAAAGTTTCCATGGTTGCCAATGCAGTCACATTTTGAAGGAACACAAAGTGTTTTAAATTGGAATATAAGGGAAAACCTTGTCTCCACAACGTCTCTCTCCCCTCACTGCCAAATGTGTTTGTTAAAGCTTAGAACAAATTCTAAAAGAACAAACTTGCAAAAAATAGTTGTTATTATCTGGAAGTCCTATGAAATGGTGTTGAACTGTATAGCAATCTTTGGGGTGTGTTGGTTTTTTTAGCAGAAGTATTTCTTTTTTTCTGTCACTAACAACTTAAATCAATTAACAGAAGTGTACTATCTTGTATGTTTGAAAGACTATACTTACTTAATAAATCCTCTTCTGTAATCCAGAAAAAAACCCAAATATATGTTTTCAGAGAAATTAATTCCTATGTCATGTCATGTCACGGTTTGGGGTTTTGTTAGTAGTTTCTAAAGAATACAGTTTTTAAACGTTGTCTATAAAGTATATCATCAACTCTGTGTGTGTGTTACGACATACATGCTATAATGCGCATAAAAACATGCATGCTGTAATATATAGTAGTGTGTCTTTATGTATAATGCCTATATAATAGTATGGATAGATAGACAGCAAAACATGATAATCAGTGTAATGTTCTAAAGTATTGAGTATTAAGCCTGAATGTTTCTTCTAAAAGCACAAAATCACAGACAAAAGTCTAAAATATGCAAAAGACCTGCATATGGGTTGCATATCAAGAACACATAAAAGCTAGAATATTTATTCAATTATGACTCCTATTTCTTCAAATTTTCCCAAAAAACTCACAAAGGAGCAAAAAATATTCATGTGGGATGGACCTAATTATGAATGTGAAAAAGCTCACATTGGAGGTAAAACCTACTCAGTAGTATCTCTCAAGGCCCTTTTATCCTACGCCCTGCCTGTTGGGGATAGAGGCAAAGCATCTTAAGGGGAAAAGCAGTCCTTTGAATTAAGTTGAAGGACCAGCAGAGTACCTTCTTGGGAACTTTGCCATTAAATATTACCACGGCAAAAAAAGATTATGATTAAAAATTGGGTCATTGGTCAATCAAGTAAGCAAGTGCAAAAGCAGAGATTAAGTGAGTAGGAAGTGATTTAAATCACTTCCAGCTTCCCTAAGGAGAGAACCTGAAGAACCCAGCTACAGCAGAAGGCATATGTTCAAAAGCTGGCTTTGGCCGGTCCTCCAAATGCTTAGGATCTCAAGCTGATGGGACAATGCAGAGAAAGTCTTTGCTTCCAGCACAGCTGTTGTTTCCTTCTTTCTCCAGTGCCCAGAACATGATTCAGAGCAGAAGCTACTCCAATTATTTGTAACAGAAACAGCAGATAGATCGTAGACACTGCTCATGGTTTAGAACATTAAAAACATGACCAAAGACAAAGAAGTGCATGTAAATGCACATTAGTATCCCTTGCTTTCTTTTAGCATTTTTTTCATAAACCGAGCAAGAACAAACTGCAGGCTCAAAGACTAGTCCCAGTTTGAGAATTTTTTAAGCTGACATTTGAAACTGTAGATCTGGTTCAAATTTTCAAACAAATGTATTTTGTCAAAAATACATTTAACTCTGATATTTTTCACCAAAAAAGTCTTTTGGAAAAAAATGTTTCTGTGGGTTGTTTTTTTCAACTTGTTTACAATCTTTCAATGTATGAAATCACATTATGCAACTGAACTTCAAATGCTTGAAGTGAAAAACTGAAAATACACATATGTCAGAACCATACATCACTGGAATTTATTAAATGAAATCAAGATTTATATTTAGTATTTTGTCATCTAACTCAATTCAAAACAATTTTTTGGTTGCTCAAACCTTTAATGTGACAGAGTCTGCTTCAAGACCCACTGAAAGTAGTGGATCTGATCCAATCTATTTCAATGAGGCTTCCACCAGATCTCATATACTGTAGAATTATGAGATATTTTAGTTGCTCAAACATAAAAAACCTCAAACGTTTCTTTTTGAAATGGAAGGAAGGATTCATTTCTCTGCCATGGACAACTCAAAGCATAGCCTAATTTCAGTTGTTCCTTGACTGAATAGAAGTCCTCATTTCGTTCTTTACACATTGTACACTGTATAAGTAGACCCCTTGTAGGCACAATTACACATTAATTGACTCATTTTTATTGATATTTATAAAGTCATAATCGATTTTTTTTGTATTGCTTTTATATACTACGGTGACAAGTCACAAATTTTTTATAACAAAAATGTGAATTTATTTTTTTCTAACAGTTTAGTGTTATTCAAATTCCTCTCCTTCTACAACAAATATGACTTTCACTGATGCCCTGTTTAAAAAAACAAAAACAAAAAATCCCACACAAACCCCCCACATCAATGTATGAGCAGGAGGGCTCTGAATTGGCTCCCATTATCTCTGAACTGGTAGTTTCTCTTGTGATAATGGTACTTACCTGGCTGGAACTGCATATCAAGATATCTGTAATCTGAAAAAACTGAGCTGTGAACTACATTAATCCTGTATTTCCTCCTATTGTTATTGAAATGAAACAAGTAGTAAGAAGAAGCCTTCCATCCCTAAGGAAATGACAAAGAGCATATTTACGATACATTAGTAAAAAAGCATATTTATTCATCTTGCATTCTTTTATGATACAGTAATTGCTTCTCTGAGCTATTGCCAAATTCTGCTGGAAACAGACTGGCTATCTGATCTCTGAAGTTCCCACAGACTTTGGGTCCATGCGTCTCTCTGACTGAGGTCTTGATCAAGTTCGTTCACTGGATGACTACTAAAAGGTAAGTTTTGCACCCACATCTGAGAGGTTAGTGAACGGTAAGTCCAGCCCTATTTTGAGTCAGGTATCAAATCTGAGAGGAGAAGCAGTAACTCTCACTTGAGTGGCAGTTAATCTAAACTTCTGCTATAATGGACAATGATGTCATATCCCCCTTTAGGGCTAAAAAAGAGGTTAGCTGAATGTCAATGATACTAGCCTCATACTATCCTTTGGTACGAAGACCTTCAGACAACAGATCTCTGTCAGGAAGCAATGTCTAGTAGCTGATAAACAGTAGGAAACAGCTTCCTAACATCTGCCACCAGAGGAGACCTTCACATGGACATATGAAGGGGCCAGGTAGAGTCCATGTGAATGCTGCAAGTTCTTGTGATGAACCTGTAACTACACTTAAGGTCCACATCATCTTGCAACTGAGCACTGGCACATTGATGCTAGAGATATGTCACACACAATATTGTAGTGATACTCAGACATCTTGGCAAGTGATAGTCTGTGAACCGTATTACTGCTCTATGTTCCTACTCTGTAAATGTGTAAATGTAAACACTGTGTTTTCACGGGTGACATGTTTTCATGAATATACTCTACAGAAGAAGTACAGTCAGTTCAGTCAAGTCTGTATTCAGAGAAAGCCGTTTACATAGACTACACTAAATCACTTGAAGCAAGCCAATCATTTGAAACCTGGTGCGAGCTACATAAACTCCATACCACAGAGGATCAAGAAGGTTTCCAGCATATCGGTCTCTTACTTTCTAACCCCCACAGCAGGAAATCTATCCAAACATCTTGCTCCTAATCATTGAAATGCCTGTTCTCTCCAGGTAAGGAGAAGGCAGAATACAGAGTATAGAGGAACCTCCATTTTGCTCCCAGAAACTGCTGTTCTCTATGCTCTGTCTTGAATATCACAACACGTTCTAGGTTAAGGTCCTCAAACTTAGAGAAGCCTTTGACCCTGCCTTACCCAGAGGTTGGAAGGCGCATCACATTACAGACAAGTTTGACGTTGTAGAGCACACTGTCGTAACAGCAGACAGGACATAAAATAACTGTAAATAACTTCCCCGCTTCTAATGATGACTGTGCTGATTCTGTGCTACCTTTCAAGTAGAAAAGTGATGACATTCCAGAAATAATGTACTTTCATGGTCCCTGAAGGAAAGACAAAAAGCCTCATAGAAAACAGACACTTTAGAACAATAAAGGTGATCTGAATTATTTGCAGGCCAGTTTTATCCTTTGCAACTTTCCAAGATAAAGATAGTAGGAGAGAGACCTATCTCCAGCCTCAGACACTCAGTCCTGCTTACATTGATCTTTTGTGCTTCTGAGAATCTGAAGTTCTGTCTCTTTTAACTGCCTTTAAAAATAAAGTCATTAACTTTATCTCATAAGGAAGAAAATGGTTACGGCTTATTTACGTCCTCTAAGGATCTAGCCCAACATCTTGTCTAAAAAGTTCATTTCATTCTGCCTAGTTGTCGGTCTAAATTAGCTCTAATTTTCTTTGTTATTTCACTGCTGAATATATTTTCCTATGAAGAGATGGGGTTTTGAGCATGGATTTTTTTTTCTTCTTTGTTCAACTAAGTTCTTGCTAATAGCAAAGTATCTGTTCCATCTGGTGAGAACCTAGAGGAATTTAGGCAGTAGTAAAGACAAGGGTCACAAGTTTATGCATCAATTTTATTTTTAAGAAAACAGTTCTCCTGGAGCTGTTTTCTAAAAATTAATACACATCAAATATGATAGCTGAGGGAAATAGGGAACATTTTTTGAATAACACCAGTTTCTCTTCATTTCTGTTTTACACATAGATGTAATGCTCTCTGACACTATCGGCTCTGAACTGTACTTCTGTAGTATATAATAAAAAGTCATTTAATGATGAAAGTTTAAATTGCCTTCTGGAAAAAAAGACTATTGTTGTGAAAATGAAGGGGGTCTTTAAAAAGGAAGGTTAAAAGGCCATTGTGTTATGCTCCGGAATAATCTTAATAATCTTAATTTTCACCATTTTAGTGCAGATCTTGAGATTCTTACACTTCCCTCTCCATTCCTTTTTCTCAGAATTACTCCTTCCTGTGAAGTTCAGAGTCCTGGTGTGTTTTATCTTCTACAAAATTCATTTTTTTCCACAAAATCCTGTCACAGCATAGATAAGCATATTTTCAGAGCTTAATTAATAGAATCAGGATAACAAGTATATAGATCTCAGCAAGACAGATACTGTACCAGAACGGCCCTTCAGAAACCTGATCTAATGCTTTCCTTTTTTCCTTTACTTTTCAGAAAAGTAAAAACCATGATACCCTGAGGACATGAAAACTCTGGGAGTTTCACTCCCAGAAGGCTTCAAGCAGAATGGCATAAGCCCTGCATCAAGTCATCCTTTAAAGGAGCTCAGTTTTAATCTACACCAGTCAGATTCTTTCCTAACATAGCAACCACATAAATGCGATGCATTGTTTTTCTTTTAAAATTTACCATGCAATTGACAAATCTCCTATGTGAAGCCATGACAAAAAGAATAATTATTGTGTTGATCAATTTTTTTTTCTCTCACTAGAAAAAACAGATGTTACACCTCTTAATCGGAATCCCGGGGGTTTCTTTTTTTTTTTTTTTTTTTCTTTAATGTATTCTTCCAAGTGCAATAATGGCTTTTCTGTCCTGATCTGTGACTATTCCATACAGGAAACAAGGAGGACTTAGGCTAGGTGTATCTTGTCCTTGTCATGCTCAACTGCTAGACGCTGTCTTAGTACTGCGACGCACACAGCCAGTGACCCCATCTCCAAAATACTCAGCTGGGAATGCAACAGGAAAATATTTCAAAAGTACATACTCCCTGCTTCCTCACACCCTCTCTCCCAGCTTGGGATTGTTTCACTCCTATCTTTCTGTTCCCCAACCTGCTTATCTAACATAAAATAGTGTTGGTACCCCACAGCAACATATTAAAACAATCTGCTTTCTGCTGCTTTCATGGATAGTCCCCAGCTCTGATGAAGATTTTAAAAAGGGACACACATTCCTTAAGACCATTGAAGGAAAGATGGCTGCCATTCCATGCAGGAGGAGGACCTAGGAACACCTCTGCCAATTCTCCTTGGAAGAAAGTATTCCCATTTAGTCCCTGACATTTTGGAAGGCAAGGAGCAGCCTTTCTAAAAGACACCTGGTACCTCTTGTCCCAAGTGGTAGGTTCTTTTTCAAAATCTCTTACAGTTTCAGGAGTGGGAAGCTGGATAAGTCTGAACTTTCACCAGAGATCCATCCATCGTACCTGAAGGAAATTCTTCTGAGCTCTAAAACCTAGGAAAGAAATTTAACAACAGATTAATCTGCCAGCTAGAAGCATAATCAAGTTAAAGGCAAACTCCCAACTCCAAGTCTTAATTACAGTGTTATGAGCTGCAACTAAAGTCTCCTGAAGACCCTGCTGGAAGCACTGTGAAATTGCTTTCCCACCAAAATGGCAGAGGGATCTAAGAATATAACAGTTAGTCTGTCGCATATCAGAAGCCCCAGTCATAGAAAAGCGATATTGGCACTGTGACTGTCTTCATTACAAAAATAACTCAGTAAGAATCACCTGCTAATTAATTTATACTACAGCTGTCTGTGTTAGGCTTCCAGAAAAGACCAAGCTTTGTGGGCTTTTTTCCACTCTCTTTATTTACAAATTAAGTAGACACTAATGGAGCTGCAACATGCAATCTGACAACATCCTGTCGGCCAATTCTAAGAAAAACTTTACCTCCAACACATGGCTAAAACCTAGTAACATTTTCCTTTATATGTAGCAAGTCTCTTCTCTTTTGGGTGGTCTCAACTTCTAACTTCCTACCTGTCCGTTTAAAATTCTAACTGGAGCAGTCATTGTCACTTTCTGACATAAAGTGGTCCACAGAGCCAGTAAAACGTTACACGGTGACCTACATAGAAAACCTGCGGAGCCAGCACAAGGGCACAGCTGAATGCTTTGAGATGCCTGTGTCAGTTCTTGTAAAGGAATTCTTGGTGTTACCACTTCACATAGAGTTAGCGTTCTGCAGAAGCAAAGCTGTACACATAATGCAGAACTGGGAACAATCTCTGTGGTGAATTATTATTCACCTTTGCTTACCTTAACTGAAAATCCTTGCTCGATGACCTGCTGGCACTTACACAGAAAAAGAATATAGGGTAAGACCTCATTCAGCCATCCCTTTTCAGAATCAGGTATGTTTAAAATTGTAGGGAAGAGCAGACCTCTGTTGACAGTTACAAAAAACTAAAATGAATCTTCAGTGAACCTTTTCTTTTCACTTTTCGACAGGCACACAACTTGAAAGGAATGCTAGTGCAGCCTATTCTTTTCTGATGAAGTTATTTGTGTGACACTCCTTTTCCAGTTGTCAGCTTCTCATGTGTCAGAGGAAGTATCATGTATAAAGGACGCACGGATGGTACATTTGTGGGGGATTACGGGCAACCCTCTTTGCTTTAATGCTTTTCAAGAATGTGTATTTCTTTTTAGAATATTCATCGGACTTGGGGAAAATCCAAAACTATTTGTCAGTGCCTTCAACAAGGTGTTTGTACTGAAATATTCCTTTTCTCTGTAATCCTAGTTTCTATGTGAAAATGATATATGAAACCGAAAAACTCCAAACCCCAAAACCACACACTAAACCCTAAAACATATATTAAACATTGAAAGGAAAACGTTTTCTTTGTTATTCTTTTATTGATTGTCAAACTTATCTACTAACCCAGTTTAGACAGTTCTCATTCTACTCTTAAGGGGTCACCAGCAGAAATTTTTGTGCACTGGTCAGTCATACCTACTTTTAGAAATCTTTAGTGAAATCACGCAACAAAAAGAAGCTACCTATAAAATAAAAATCTTTTATGTATTACCATAGGTAAATTAAGATGGATTTTTACATCGTCTACATGGAATCCTTTCTAAAATCAGTAGGTGTCAGAGAAACACACATATTTAGTTGCACAGATTTAACATCAAAATGGAGTCCCAGCGCTAGCAAGCAGAGAAAAGATGAAACCACGTTTTTTCTGAATGTTACTCCACTTTCAGTCCTTATTAATTAGTAAGGAGAAATACAGCATTTTTCAGATATTTGTCATTAAAAATTGTTACCAAGATTTCTGTAGTGATAGGATCACATGCTCTTTTTTCTATTACACTAGTAGCTTTTGTATACCATGTGTTATATTGATTTTCTCCTGAGAATATATATGTGGTAGGTTTGGTATGACATTTCATTGCACTGATTTTGAAGATAATGTGTAAATGAATGGACAATGATTTGTTTTGTCAGTGAACCAAGGCTGAATGATTTACTAGTCTTACTAGGATCCAGAGAAGATTTGATGTAACATGTTAGGTGATTATTTTCAGGAACAAATTTTCTCACCCATATTCTTTTCTAAAAAGAAAATAATATTTTCTAAACAGTGATAATTAAATGTGCTGTATCAGCTTAGCATGTTTTGTGAAAAAAAAAACAAACCATTTTTGCCGAGAGAATCAAAAGTTATCAGTCCAGTAAGCCATAATAACCAAATGGACCTCAGTTGATTAATTTTCATTTTATGATCAAGCGTGGCACTTTGCGTGGCTAACACAGTTGTTTTGTCCCCTCAGTTGTAGACATGGTACTAAGTGATGTTTTCAGCTACCATTAGGGAATTTGCCTTGATAGATCCAAACCTTTCTAGAATATAGCACATTCTTCTTTTAAGTGCTGCAACCTTTGAGACATGATAGAGAAATTTCAGTTTGAAAAAATTAATCCCAACAAATCCTTTTTTATTGGGAAAATAGATTTTCATATTTATCGTACTTCAGGATCACAAGACAGATATTACTCTAAGAACAGGCTTTGTTAACTACATGAGAAAGTCCTATTGTATAACCAATGGTGCAGAGACAGGATAAACTGCATAGGAGAGCTTTTGCTTGAAATTTAATAAAGCCTTGAGGACAATTCCAGATCATTAGACCCAACTCTTTCACATGCCAGTGAATTACATATTACAGAAATGACTTGTAATGTGTCTAAAGCTTCCAGTTAAAGCAAGAATGTTAGTCCTTAAAAAGAAGGACTGGTCATGCTGTTGGTAGGGAACAGGAAAAACGAGATCTTGAAAGCCTTGCAAGATTAGGAATTTGCTTGAGATATACCAAGATAATCCCAGAAAAGATACCACATAAAAAGCCAAGAGCAAATAAATAGCTCTGTGGATGAGATACGTATCTCTTGGATGTATTCCTTGGTGTCTGCTACAATGTCTGCCGCAGACAAAGTTCTCGCTGGTGAACGCAACTTCTGCCACTGCACTAACCCAGGTGCCCAAAAGCCACAGAAGCTTAATGTCTCTGACACTGTGATTTTTCTGTCATTTCACTAAAATTAACCAACAAATTCTGAGCTTATTGGAGGCCAAAACCAGACATGACTACATAGACCTTGTTTACTTCAGACAGCAGATTAAAACATTTTTAAAAGCATCTGGTAGTCTGACCTGTGGAAAAAAAACCTAGCTCAGGAGTTCAAGATCACTGGGAACATATTAGTAGGGCATACAGTCAAGGCATTTGAGAGGGGCCTCTACACCATCTCCCAGCTTGCTTGCCCTATTCAGTGTGCCATCTACAACTCTAAGTTATCTTATCTTGGATGTTTCAGAGAAAGGAAAAAAATAATGCCAGAAACCAAGTTAAGCATGAGAGGAAGAAGGATTGCTTCAGGGACCTGACTGAAGTCCTGACACATGACAATTGATTGCAGTCAATATTACAATTGATTGCAGTCAATATTTCAATGTGGAGACGGAAGAGTTTCATCCCTGTTCAGGACCCGTGAAGAAAGGGAATGAGCACAGCTACTCAGATCCTCCATACATACCAATCGAAGGACCATTTTATCCTCTGTCCAATATGAGAAATAAACGTGTCTGAGAGAGACCAATAGCCAGCAAGATCATTACATCACTCTGCAGCTCTGGGATATTGCTAGGCTCCTGCTGAAAACAAAAAGCCCATCCTTCTCCCTTGCCCTACTGTAACATATATTGTATCTCCATATTCAAATACATCTACATATAATAAAATTCTATCCAGCCTTATTGACAGACCTATTGAGAAATGAAGCACATTGAATTCCACAAAATTCACATAGCTTGTCTTCTGCCTAATCTATGTAGCCTATTGTTTGAACCCTCCTTTCTATTAATTTCCATTTTATGCAGACACAAGAACTGAGCACCGTATTTTAGTGGCAAGTGTATGCTGTGCATACAGGCAATGCACTTCCATTGTTTCTACCTAAAAATTTCTTATGTGTTCATTCCACGATGGCAATCGATCTTTTCCCAGAGCATTGCACTGAAAGCAAACGTTGAGGTGATTACCCACAATGTACTAAAGAGAAAAAACAAAGCAAAACCAAAAAACAAACTAAGTGTTTCCACACACCCTTTTGCACAGTTTAACACTGCAGGTTTCTAAGATGATTCAAGGAATTCATGCAGCACATTCCTGTTCAGACAAGCCCTTTTCAAGTCCATGACTTCAGAACAATACAGGTCACAATAGGCAAATAACAAACTGAAGAAAGATTCAAACCTGCAGAAAGCATGTCTGCCATTCATTATCACCAGGTGCCCCTGCAAGACAACATACCTGATTTTCAGTTATGAAAATCTTTACAGCAGTTACCAGAGTCAAAACCCCACTGCGCTGGAGAATGTGAACTTTATTCTGCTATATGTTATACTGAAATCAGTCTGTTTCTAGGATATGTGCTTTCAAGAAGACAATGTATTGAAATTAAAAAAACGAAAGAGACGTTAAGTACTTTGTGTTGACATTTTACTAGTGAAAGGGGAAAATGTGTTAAACATTTCACTTTTATACCCGAAAAGTTTGTAATATTTTCTTAACTTGGATTCCTCTGGTTTGGGATCTATACCAAGTACTTGTGTACCATTCATTGTATTAGTATCTGAGAGTTCCCCCACCCCAAGAACTTTAATCTTAAAATAGCTCTGAGAGTAACAGAAGAGTCACACCAGTGGAAATGCTGGCACAGAAAAGTCTATCTGGCGTAAGCTTGCAAATAGGAACAAAAAATTTGAACCTAACACACGAGGTGGGGGGGCACAGTGGCAGGACATAGTAACAGAGGCAAGAAAACAAGAAACTCAAGGCACAGTCTATATGGTAGCACTCCAGCTGTATGAGCTTAGGAGCTGTGTAATACTGTTCTGCTGCAGATTTCTTATAGATTTGGAGGCAAGACATGGGAAAAGATTGTTCCTTTCAGCTCAGATAGAGCAACACTGAATGGTTTAATTGTCTGAGCTGTAAAACAGTCCTTTTGTCAAAGCCACTTCTCACTAATTACTTGCCTGCCAAAAATATATTGCTCATTCCATTCTTTGTCAGATGTAATTGATGCAAATTCAGTTTTATACCAAAGTATTTGTTGTATATATTTTGTGACATCTCAGTTTGACAGCATGCTATTAAATGGCAAGTGCTGTGATGTAAAAAGTATAGTTATAATGAGTATTCATAACTTCTGTATAAACTTACATCTGATGCCTTATATTTCAGAGGACATGAAAGTATTCTTCTTTCACCTTCCTCCCAGCAAACAGGTCTGAGCCAGGTAAGTAGCCAGAGTCACTGCCACAACTTGTCAAGCAGAGGTTAATGGACTCGAGGGCACTTC
This sequence comes from Rissa tridactyla, assembly GCF_028500815.1. NCBI lineage: Eukaryota > Metazoa > Chordata > Aves > Charadriiformes > Laridae > Rissa > Rissa tridactyla. The sequence goes on from NC_071470.1 coordinate 71,448,372, forward strand.
TTGCACTCAGCTGACTGCTGCTATGAGGGCTGTCACTTGGAAAGTGTACTGTGATGATCTCTAAACTTTTTTGTCTCAGTGTGTCAGTTCATGCTTGGCTAGGACTTACTGCGCTGTTCAGGGCACTGCGGGCACGTTTCCCATATAGCATCCTGCCCTCCTTTCAGTGACTATTCTGGGTCTGGCGTGCCCTTAATTTTTTCTAGGTCTCTTTCTAATCTCTCTGTAGCTATTCTCGTCCCATGATTTCAGACCTTAATCTTTTCCTAACACCCACATTTGATTTTAAAACGTTCCACTTGGCACTTGCCATCTTTTGAAGAATTCTCACCTGCACTGCCTACAGCCTTCTCATGTCTGTTTTATTTTATGCATCACCTTCCACTCCAGAGAGTAATACTATTAGTGCAGTGTCTGGATAAAGCTTCACTTTGATATCAAATGCAATGTTTTATTATACTGTAATTTTGTCGATTTCTCTGCAGCACTTAACAGTTAAGAGGTATCTCTTTTTAATCTCAGTGTTGGCTGAACCATTGGAGCTTATTGAGCCCCCTGGGTGCCTCCACAGGTCTTTATATTCTGTTATTTCTTGGCTGGGGCATTTCAATATTCTATATTTTTTCCTATTTGCAACCACTTGATCTTCTTGACACTTATATTAAGTATAGTAATCCAACTACATGGATTTACTGCCCAAGTTGAATCCAGTTTTCTAAGAATTATCACGATCAATTAAATGTGTCAACTGGTTATACTCCAGGATTGTCTAGCTTTAATAACTGGAATAGAAGGCTAGAAAAAGAGGAGAGTATAAGCCAAGTTCCTAGCTGGTGAAGGGATTTCATGAAGTGAGGGGGTGAGAACAGGGTACAATGCAGAGTTACATTTTTTGTTTTAGAAAATGAGGGTTACACATGTCCCATAACAAGAAGAATCAATAGCTGCTGCTGTTACCAGTGTAAAAAAATATCTATGCAATCTGAGTCTAAGGTTTCTCTAACAGCTCCTACAACGTCACATTCTCTAACTCGTCCACATTTCTCTTTCTGTGTATGTCCTAATATCACATCAGATAACATCGTATCACACCAAGCTTTTCAGCTGTTAACTGATTTTCCCCTTCATGGTTCTAGTGCCCCTAAAGCTATTTCTTATAGTTTTTTATAGCAGTAGTGATCTTATGCAGAAAACACCCTATTGCTTTGTTATTTCTATAACACACCCCTCTTGACTTTAAATGCATCCAGAGAAACAACCAAGATAGCAAACACCTTAATCTTCATTCTCACTTTTAATCTAATTCACGGGTCAAATCATGACCCTGCATTGTCTTACACCTGTCCCCACTATAAAACCAACCATAACTCCTTGATAATAACTTTCATAACTTTTAAAAAGTATTAATACTTTATAGTATTAATCCTATAGACACTTGTATAATTTGCATCAGCATAGACACTTTCCACACAGTTAGTAGCAATGTTGCCTTTATCTAGCCACCCTCTACTACTTTCTGATCTTTACCTATTTTATTGCCTGAATCCTTTATGGGTTTTTTGCCAAGGTGTTATGTTCCCTATACTCCAGTAGTGAGGTTCCATTCCTGCATTAAAAGATTCATCAACCTCCGTCAGGCAGAGGTGGTTTGGGCCTCTTGTTTCATCATAGGAAGCAGTGGGTTTTGCGGAGAAGGATTAAAAACAAATACAGGAGCAGGTACATGTGATCCAATGCTTTGCTAACATTTATCTAACTGGTTTTTAACAATTCAGCTGTTTTGTTCTTGTCCTGTTTTTAACTTCTCCCTTGCCCTTTCTATTCTTTCTTCTGACAGTGGAGCCATATTGGCAGCTGTTCTGTGCGCAGACTGCTGTGTTCTTCTAGCTGTACAGCAGTAATTCCCCTTCATCTCGCAGAAAAATCTTACTTTTTGTCAAAATAGCAACTCCTCTAACATTCAGAGGAAGTCTTTCTTAACCAATTGCATCACTGACTAACATATGTTTCTATATAGTCTAACTTTTTGTATAATGTTTTAAGATCTTGATTCCTTTCTTGTCTCCTCTAGTCTGTTGAGCACCAGCTTCTCAGCATCAGCTTTGGTGGACCAAACTCTTTGGCTTCTTTGCAGCTTTGTACAATGTTTGGGGAATTTTCACTGCCTCAGGAATGCTCTTTACTCATTATTTGTGTGGTTTCTTCCCCATTTGCTTCCTCTGCTATATTTTGTGTCAGACTGCATGTTTTTATAACAATGCATGCGTTAAGAGCAATGAATTACGCTTTAACAAGTTAGTATTCAAAATGTCTGTGCAATGCTGGTGGTAAAACAGGCATTACCCTCATTGTGCAGGGAGGCAGCACAGGTGTTGAACTAAGGCTGGAAGGTGATAAGGTAGACTCTACACGGAATGGATAGCGGAAGCACAACGGGAATTTGGAACCTCCTAGCTGCCAGCTGCCCGCTTGCTCTGACAAGCCACAGTGCTTTCCAGCTATACTGGGTTACCCTAGGGAGACTGAATGGCATTGTTAAATCGTGTACAGTTGAAGCAACCATGGGCCAATTACCCTCAGCTGCCAAATCTTCCAGTACAGCACGTCCTATCAGCACCAGTTCACACATTAGCAACTTCCCAGGAAGGAGGCAGAGAGATCTCCTCACATGCTATCCTCTAAAAGAGAAGAGGGGGCGGTGGGCAGTTATGAGTACCTCACATCCCCAGAAAAGAAAGAAACCCCAAAAGTCAATCTGAAAAGGAAGGTTCTTACAGTCATTTTGACACCTGCAGAATACATGCTGTCAGCACAATCACTTGTAACTGAAAGCATCAAATACAGTCTATACTAGAAATTGTAATTCCATGTCACAGCCAGAGTTTTGTCTTTCAGTAACGCAAAATGGACAAGTAATTAGCCTGTCATTTTTTACGTTGAAAGGTATTTACGAGGCAATCACTTCATTTAATTAAAAATGACAATGTTAAAAATAAAATAAAAGTCCTAAAAGTATGAGATTATTTGTCGAACACCTGTTTCTCAAAGAAAAGAAAACCCTGAAAATGAGATTAAATCAACCAGATTTTTTTTTTCTAATGTTAAGAAGTTGAATGTTATCACACAGGACTTGGCAAAAATTGATCATTTGTGAGTAAAGACTTAGTAGCATACAGAACAGAAAATACAAAATAGATCCTGTTAGTCCTGCTGCAGACTGGAAAACCAGAGCTAGTTGTTAATTGGCCAACTTGAGGAATTTTAGAATTCCAGTAATTCCAGAAGTCACTTTGGTGGCTAGTCATATTCCAGGTTAGATTTCTGATATCCAAAACCATAGTCTACTACATAAAATACAGTTGAAAATTGATGGTCAGCCACTGAGAAAGATGATCTTATATTAAACGATTTGATAGCAGGTTACTTGAAAAAATGGGTAACAAAGCAGTAGGATATGGAAGAAAAAAAAAAGAAAATAAAAAAGACCAATGACCAACAATGTTGCATGCCAAAGTTCTCCAGCCTGCATTAAGAAAGGCTGTTTTCTTCAGCGTTCAGCTGAGCTGGTAGAAGAACCCTGAAAATAATCTGGTGTGGTTGTCTGTAGACTCTGTAAAGTCCTTAATTCAAAATACAGTTTTAAACATTAAGAAACTAAGATAAGCATGTCAGTGATACAGGTAGCTCCTGAGAAGAGAAGTTCTAGACTATACACCATGGAAGGGAAGCATTCCAAAAAGTTCAGAAAAATACTGATCTTGAACTTCAGACCATTGAAAAACACACTTACTTATTAGCTAATTTGAAGATACTTGAATTTGGAGAATTGGTAAGGGACTCCCTGTTTTACATATAAGCCACAGAAGAGTTATTCCAATCAGAAAATAGCATAAAAGTTTGTTCAAGACATGCTGTGCTGAACGTCTGCTACAAGCACAAAGATTATTGCTTTCTCCAGCAACATAGAATCATAGAATCGCTGAGGTTGGAAGGGACCTTTAAGATCATCGAGTCCAACCTTTAACCTACCCTGACAAAAACCACTTCTAAACCATGTCCCTAAGTGCCCCATCTACCCTTTTTTTAAACACCTCCAGGGATGGTGAATCCACCACCTCCCTGGGCAGCCTATTCCAATGTTTAATAACCCTTTCAGTGAAAAAATGTTTCCTAACATCCAATCTAAACCTCCCCTGACGTAACTTGAACCCGTTTCCTCTCATCCTATCACTTGTCACCAGGGAGAAGAGGTCAGCCCCCATCTCTCTACAACCTCCTTTCAGGTAGTTGTAGAGGGTGATAAGGTCTCCCCTCAGCCTCCTCTTCTCCAAGATAAACAACCCCAGCTCCCTCAGTCGTTCTTCATAAGGTTTGTCCTCCAGACCCCTCACCAGCTTTGTAGCCCTTCTCTGGACACGCTCCAACACCTCAATGTCCTTCTTGTAGCGAGGGGCCCAAAACTGAACGCAGTACTCGAGGTGGGGCCTCACCAGTGCCGAGTACAGGGGGGTGATCACTTCCCTAGTCCGGCTCACCACACTGTTCCTGATACAGGCTAGGATGCTGTTGGCCTTCTTGGCCACCTGGGCACACTGCTGGCTCATATTCAGCCGGCTGTCAACCAACACCCCCAGGTCCTTTTCTGCTGGGCTGCTTTCGAGCCACTCTGCCCCAATCCTGTAGCACTGCATGGGGTTGTTGTGACCCAAGTGCAGGACCCGGCACTTGGCCTTGTTGAACCTCATACCATTGGTCTCAGCCCATCGGTCCAGCCTGTCCAGATCCCTCTGCAGAGCCAACCTACCCTCAAGCAGATCAACACACCCGCCCAGCTTAGTGTCATCTGCGAACTTACTGAGGGTGCGTTCAATCCCTTCATCCAGATCATTGATAAAGATATTAAAGAGAACCGGCCCCAGCACCGAGCCCTGGGGGACACCACTTGTGACCGGACACCAACTGGATTTAACTCCATTTACCACCACTCTCTGGGCACGGCCATCCAGCCAGTTTTTTACCCGGGGATAAAACATCTCCAGGGATACTTGCAAACAAATGTCCTGATTAATCTGCTGTGAATTCTATAAGAAATTTAACAGCGACAGAAACCTGAAAGATTCCTCCTCATTTTGGGGATGTCATTTGGATCAATCCATGCTCAGGCATAAATGGGACAAAAAGGCTAACTGTTCACCTGAAGAGCGTTACATCCTTTCTTGTTCCTCCCACCATAAATCAAGGAAAGAGTTATCTGACTCCTACTTTGAGACCTCTGTACCCAGTGGTAGTTACAGATACGTCAAAAGGTAAGTATGCTTGACAGAAAAGGACCTTCAGGGAAAGCAGTCAGCTGTATCCTGACAAGTGTCAGATCGCTTATAAAACTCTTGGGTATGCCAGATCTATGCATTAATTACCTGCAATGGACATCTGCTTCTCAGAGGTTCCAGCCTCCTTCCCTATCACACTCTCCACAGATTTTTCATAAAGCCAAGTGAAGGAAAACAGAAATAATTGTATCTGCTGTTATGTTGTTTCTCATCATAACGGTCCAACAAGGAACAAGAGCTTTCCTATGAACTAACTACCATCTGTAAAAAGGATAAGCTGCTGAGCGGACGCTGCCAACAAAATCAGTTTGCCTGAGGGAATGACAATGTTAGAAAGCCAAAAGGAGTATAAAACATCAGGACTTAAATACAGCCTGATCAACACTGAGTCTCTCCAGGTATTTCGTTTAGAGAAAACACTTGCTCATACTATTAGCTTTGGCTTACTATTTTATGTAGAGGTGGCAGCCAGGAAGTCCAGAGAGCTACATTTCTCATAAGGAAAAATCCACCTTTTCTATCCTTACCCCTTGAAGCCCTGCTTCCCCTTCAGGCTGGGTAGCGATGGAGGAGTTTCACACATGGGTTTTCAAGATGGTTATGCAGATCTTCAAGGAGATAGCTTTTCAGCTGGTTCTTGTTAATAGGCAGAACATTTGTATGTCAAACAGAGCATTATGGTATTGAAGAGTTTCCGAGGTGCAAGCCTTCTACCCATTTAACTCAGTAGAAAAATAATTCTCACTGCTGGAAAGAAGACAGACTGTTGCTTTTTCCAGTGCTGCAAAGAAGGCAAGACTGGTGCTTTTACAACTCCATTATTGGGTAAAAAATGCCACTGCTTACAGCAGTTAATCTACTGCCAGTCCCACTTTGTCTAAGAAGATGGAACACATAATCCCAGGAACCTTCATTTACCTAAGCAGCTTTTTGGAATATATTTTTTAAATGCCATAACAGCAAGAGGTGAAATAGTAGAGTTATGCATTATGCTTCCAATGCAGGAACAAAGCATACAAAATAAGGGAAAAATTCCAAACAGCTCAATACAATTTTGGGACAGATCCAGTCCCAGCATTATCATTCTGAAAGCAAAAGATTTTCCTTGTCCAGCATCAGAGGCATGACTTCTTTTTTCTCAGAAAATGTTCAGTCTACGAAGGTAGAGCTAGACTCAAGTTGCTCAGCATTTCCCAAAACCAGACATCAGGGAAACAGTTGCCAATTTGCACCAGTTAATAATAAAGGACCCATGGATTCATTCACTGCTCTGTCCTTCATACGTTATGGCTTGCAAGTGATTCTTTGGAAAGGTTTCTTAATCCTCCTACCTTTCAAAGTACAATTGACTCCACAGAGCAATGGAGAGGGGTTAATTATGAAGTCCTATGCAAGCATTCGGCTGTTTTATGAGTCTTTAATGCACATTCACCTTTGAAATTATTTCAAATGCAGAAATATCCTGAGCTGGATTTTAAGCGTGATATTTTGATAAACCACCGAGTCCTTTCTTCTGGCATCATTCATGCCATTTATTTCATAATCTGCATGGAAGGGCAGTGTGGCTCAAGTGTAGGCCATCTCTGACACCACTTACTGTCAGCTAGACATGGGGCTATGCCCAGCCCTGTGAAATTTGCCCTCTGACACTCTCAAAGCCTGTAACCCCTGCACATGCTCCCCAGGTCTCAAGAAAGGTCTCAAGCTGCACTCAGGCACTGAGTTTTCATGCCCAGTGCTGGGGTTTGAGTAAGCTTATTATTTCAAGAGTATTAACTTGGTATTAGTATTAACATTGTGATTACTCCTTAGAAAACCTTCCTTTTCAATACGCTGAGTCTCTGTTTGTGGATTAGTCTTTCTTTACTACTATTGTCGCTGCTATGGACAGGACTATTTAATTATTTTTATTAAGTCTCAATCTCAAAGGTCCATAGAATACCACAATAAACAAATAACACAATAACAGTAAATCCATATACTATTAGGAGCACACGATACAAATTTGGTTTATGTCAGAACATAAACCAGTGTGATATGAACAATTAAATTCTGGGATTCTTTTCTAGATTCTCCAGCATAGGAAAGCTCTTGTTCTTTTCTCCAACATACCAGGGAAACTATTAAATACAGGGTTAATTTATAAGTACAACTCTCTCAGTGTGGATATTACAGTCAGTGCGAGCTATATCAGACAACTATGGATTTACTGTCAGAGGACTAGAGGAACACAGTCCCATTTCCTGCCTTCCACCACTAGGCACAATACAAACCTGGTTATGAAACGGGCAACTAGTCTGAGACAAGAAAATGGTCTTATGAAACCAAAGTTCATAAGACACTGATTGACCCATTTCATGAGATTTACAGTTTGCTCTCATCCCTTCCTGTTAAAACTCAGGACTTGTGGAAAAAAACTCCCTAGCCATAAAACGCAAATAACACCCCCATCCCCCCTTACATTCAAGTACTGAAAAGGTACTCCAAGGTTTGCAAATTCAGCACAATGTATATTTATTAATCAATAATCTACATGGAAACTGTAAATTCTCATATAAGCTTCTGGACAATGCCACAAGGCATTTTGTAAAAGCCTACAGCTATGAACTTTTCACCCTTCATTCCCCTAACTTTTAAATGAGTATATCAATTTTAGCACAACATATTTTCCGTATTAATTCTTCTATGTAACCTTTGAGTGCTCCATACCCAAACTTTGTATTCGCTCTATTTTATGGCATATGGTGATTCCTTTCTACTATCATAATATAATCTGAGAGGAAGTGAATACAAATTTACTTTCATGAATGCTGAGAAATGAGGGAACCAGAGCTTGACAGAAAAACACTAACTACAACACAACTCACGCTAAATTGCAAGAACTCATTACACTTGGTCTTTAAAAAAAAGCCACCTTAAATATAGAAGAAAGGCCAGATTAGCAGAACTGTGCTCAAATGCGCACAGACCATACCTGTTCTATGCAGTTTCATGCTCTTTGATGGAGAGAGTCTCAAATCGTCCTACAAACATGCTTCCCTGTGAGGAACAGAAAAGTCATCATAGCACTTAGATGAAAGGAGTCCTGAATTCGGTATTTGTGTCACACTTGTGCAAGATGCCCCCTTCAGCTTTCTGTGATACTTGTTTTTGAGGGGGAGGCAGAGTGGGGGGGAAGAGGAGGGAAATTCTTATTTATTTGGTGCAGTTACACTCCTTCTAGTAATTATTACATCTGGTCAGTCACTTCACCACGGAAATCCATCCTACAAGTGCTTAAAAAAGCAGTGGATAGGATTATAATACCCAAAAAGTGCCTGTCAAACCACTGCCACTTAGTTTGGTTTGCGGCTAAACAAAAAGTCATACACAGGCAGGGTGATGTGTCTTTCTATTATTCTTTATCAAGTGTATGGTTATAAAAAACCAATGCCTTTGACAACTCAGAGCTAGGGAAGTAACTTTTACAGGTAAAAATTGTTATGTATCAGTTTCAAAATAAATACTTTGAAAACAAAAATTTATGAAAGAATGACAATATTTCCTTCTATTATAAAACATCAACGTAGACTGAACAAGAGGAAAACTTCACCCCAGTGTTGGACACTATGACCAGTCAAGTCACTTAGAACCTGGCCTCACAATCCAGTTTATTTTAGCTTCATTTCTGCAGGCTTTTTGGTACAAGGGCTCTCTCTTCATTACACATAAGTTCACAGTGGTAGGCAGAGAATTATCAATTTCTGAGCAGATCCAGTAGGAGTTATCACCACACAAATAAAAGCAGCTGAATTATCTTGGGGGAAGAATGGTGGCATATTCCTCTGGAGTTCAGTTGATTATTTAGTTATATTTTATTTAATGCTGGAGCATCTGAAACTCAGAACCAAAGAATTTTCAACTGGATACTGCCCAGACATGGCTACTAATAGAGGGCTTTTTTTATAGTCTTCTTTTGTGGATTCAACAGACGCTTATATCAGACTTAGCTGGCCACCACATAGACAGTTTAACACCCACGCAGCTCTAGAGGTTTTATATGTCTATAGCTTATATTAACAGAACCTCTATGCCCACAGGTTCTGGGAATTCTGAATTTACATATATGACTCCTGAGAAATTACACCATACTGTAAATAAAAATCCTAGTCCCAAAAAACCAAAGAGAAAATTCTATATGGGAAATGAAGAGCCAGGTTTTACTGTTAAGAATAGACTATGAGAAAATGCTGCCCTGAAGGGAAGCAGCAGTTGATACAGAGTACTAGAGACTCTGGGAAAGAAAGTGGAGTAAAAGGACCCAAAGATAGCACTGACATTACAAACTGTCAAAACTCAGCAGCTTCACTGCACAGACAGTAACTGCTACAGTGAATAACTTTGTTGACAGGTGACTTCCTGAAGAACACGTGAGCATAAGGACAGCTTTCCTTTCCAATCTCCTTGTTTTCCTTCAGTCTCCCTCTCCTTCTTACTAGAACTCTGCTAAATGATCGAGGGGTGGGGGGGGTGACAGAGGAGGTAGGCAGGAATAAAACAGTCAAGAGAATATACTAGTTGTATGTGTTCTTACCTTTCTTTTTTACCCTTGGAGAATATTTATATAAAAGAGGTTTCTCTTTGTTCCAATAATGGCAGCACTGCAATAAAAGTATATAATGGTTCTACTCTGTCAAACACAGTGTAATGTATTCTCATTCTAAAAAGCCCTCTCTGCTTACAGTTCTCCACAAAGTCTTTGCTAATGCTATCCATTTCATACAGACCATTAAAACTCTTGATTGTCAAAGCATAGAGAACCTTCAAATATAGTGTTTGTTCTTAACTAAAAATAATGTTTAACAGCTTAGCTTATTGTGTGGTTCCACTTCTGCCGGTCAAATCTTTACATCCTTACTCACAAGATAACTCATTAAAAGCCATGATAAATTTACATATAAGCTTTAAAGGTAAAAGATGAGATCCTGATCCCCTTAGTAAATTTTTATTCACACTTTATTCAAGAATGACACTGATACATAAGTGCAGAAGAAAAAAAATCTGAAACAAGAATTAAAGAAAACAGACGAATCACCACAGAAAATCCTACTTCCTTGAAAACCGTTCTAATTTTGCCCCTATATGTTTTTACTTACTGATCTGAAACAAAAATAAGTGTGGCTTAAAACGAGAGAGAGTCCACACAGCCTTTACAAAGACTTATCTATACTGGTTAAAGCAGTGCTCCTGTTGAACGATACAATCTGTGCAGGAATAAATGCTCAGGAGGGCCAGTAGTCTGTTCAGAAAATGTCCTATTTCAAAGTGAATGCAGAACCTGAGGAAAAGAACTTGCTTGGCTACAAAATTTCAGCAGCATCAGGAACCTGCCTGGTTCCATCTGTGCGCCTGCTTAAGCCCACACTGACAACAACAACATAACTCAGGGAGGAGGTTTAGTGCCACCGACAACTCCCCACTCTCTGACTGTCTGGTAGGCTCCTACTTTTGTCCTATCCTAGAATCTGATTTTTATCTCTGACACACTTAGGTCCTAAAAATGACTTGATTGCTTTGTGCCATGCTAGGACATTTGTGCCCTGATCTTCCTTAGCGTAGGCTAGAAGGGAGAGGGAATCAGGTGCTCCAAGACAAAAAGTTATACTCGCATTTTACAAGGAAACATTACCGTTAGTAGGTTATTAGGGCTTATGCACTGAAGAATAATAAAAAGTATACCTAGAATAATGTTGGACCACATTTAGAGCAGTTTATTTAGTTCAAAGAAATCCAACTTAAATTGTTTATTCAGGAAAAGCTGTCAGGAAAGAAAATACTTAACTATACACACCATTAACAAGTATCTTTTAACCAGCTCCAGTTGGCAGCAGTTAGAGAATACCAGGGATATTTTTATTGCCATTATTTATTCCTGTAAGGGAACAGTAAGCTCAGAAAGCGTCCTGTCGCAGTCTTCTCTGCTTTTAATACCCCTGAAACTAGAGTGAACTTTCTTGCAACATATTTGGTGTATCTTGCGACAGCTGAGTAGCAACATGGAATGTGACCTCCTGTGCTACATCTTCCCTCCAAACATCCTTCCCAGACCACTACTGCTGCAGCTCATTTGTTTCCTGAAAGATTCACTACCTGCAGCGTTCCAGAAAGATTCAAGTAGACATTAGGAAAATCCTTCCAAGATTAAAAATAGGAAGTCACTGGGATAAATTTGCCTGGATTTTTGGGCGGGGAGTGAGGAGAGAGGATGCATTGGATTTTCTTCCTTCTGGAACCTCAGTGGTATGCCAGCAAGTTAAACATCACTCAGGAGTGAAATAGGGAGGGAGCTGGCCTCTGTAAGCCCCAGTTTTCTATGATTCAATATGCTCTCACATCAAAATGAGAATTTGTTCAAGGATGATTCACAGCTTCTTACGAAGAATAAAACCAGGCCAAATCTGCAAAAATCAGATCCATAACCTACATCCTGCAAAAGCTAAAGTGGACGAAGATTCAGAAATCAGGATTCAGGGATCCAGCTCTAAGAAAACTTAATTTTTATATAATATTAAGTGCTGCAAGTGCTAGTATCAATTCAATGGAAAACCTGAAAGTTGCAGGTAATGGACATATTTTTATGGCCTAGAACCAAGTAGGTAGAAAATCAGACCATTCCCAGTGGCCCTAGATATAAACGATGAATGAGCTGTGCTAATTAGCTTTAACTTACAAGTGCAAATCAGGTTAATTAAAAATAAACTTTACTACATTACAACACTGAACACATCCCTTTTCTTAATTCAAATACAGATGAATGGATACAGCAAATTAGATCTATATGCGTTCACTGGGTTAATTAAAAGTCAGGCATTCATCTCCAGAACCAGACAGAATTTTTTATTTCTACAAGGGCTGTTGGCAACTCAGGATTAGGAAAAAAAAATGAAGAAGAAAAAAAAGCAGCTGATCTCTGATGAAGTTAAAAGGTTCTTTACACCAGGTAATCTAAACCACCGCTGACGTGAGAAATGTTGACTCACAAGCAAAGGCGCATTAAAGCCTACCACACCCTGTCCTCTGCACTGTCTTTTTTTCTCTGGAGATTACTGCATCGATAGTATGAACTTCAGTCTGTTGAAGCAGCCTAATACCAATGTAATTTTACCTTTAATACACTGAGCTACAAACTGCAGAGGTTCAGCTGCATGGCATGCAATTAAGACAGCCTGGTCAAAGGGAGCTCAGGCCAGGGACAGGGCAGGCAGCTGAACACAGTGCCATCAGCCCCTCTGTGGCTATGGGCCGTTGCTGAGACATGTCACTACTGTCCATTTGAGGAAAATCTATGCCCAAACCTCAGCCTTTTAGCTATAAACAGTCTTCTCGCCAGGGTGCTGCAACTTATTAGAGACTCCAGCGTGCAGCTGAAGCAGATTAGCTACACTTTGCTCTTATTTCTGCACCACGGGCGTTTGCACGCAGACAGGAAACCATTCCTGAATAAGTTTATTATCAGCCTCTTGTTTAGGAAAGTCAGCGGCACTGGACTAATGATTAATTCTGTACCTAATTTTTAATATGTTCTTGTTGGCAGAGGCTTTAAATACCCCTTCAGAAGTACTGAATTCTCTCTCACCTTTCCAGGGATATTATTTTAAGAGACTACAAAAGATGCATTCCCTAATGTGTGACACAATCTCTTCATACGGGAGCTGTGTGTCAGGAAAAACATTAGGCAGACCTTGTCTATGTGGGGAAGCCCATAAATCATCTTTTTTGGCAAAAATTGAAGTACAGCCACATCTTAACTAGCCTCACGGAGGCTCTTCAAGTGAAACCTGATCCAACAGAGGCAGCAATTTTATTATAATTTTTCCGCTTCCTTCCTCCACTAAGTGCACAAGATAGCAATATAGATGCAAGAAAACACAATCTGTATGATGTAATGTTTTTCACAAATGCTTCCTCTGTAACAGTTTTGGCAAATGTAGTGCTGTGCACTCACACTGATGGCCTCCAATGCAGTGCAAAGCAGAACATCTGAACATTTCTGGACAAAGAGGCTGAAGATGGGTGGATAAACTGCTGCTACCTAGGGGCCCTCAACTGCCTTCAGTCCCATCAACTCACTGCAACAGCCAAAATGTCAAAATTCACACCTAGAACTGGACAAGGTCCATTCTTGCTAAATTTGTGCCATTGCAATGTGAAAAGATGCTCAAAGTACACGAGAACTGGAAATCTGCATGAGGTGAATCCAGTGAGAGAGCAAGAAGTTGGCATCTGTAAATTCTATCCCAAGCTTAGTTATTTCAGTGGACTATGAAATACAGTCAAGGATGAGGGCTCTGTTCTGACAAGGCTACAAAACCTATGTTGGTTTATTCGTAAAGCTGAGATAATTGAGCAATAATTCCTTTTATATTTCAGCCACTACTTTGCCTGTAAAACCAGTTGATTAATTTAACATACCCCAGAATGCAGAAAACTGGGGCAAAACATGCTTCTTTAAAGTTGTACCCTTCACTTGAAGGAAAATTGTTGGGGAGTATGAAACTAATTCTAAGTGCTAAGTACAAGTGAGGAATAAACTTTAATTATCTCACTGTTATAGTTTTTAATAGAGATTTATTAGCAATCAGTTAGCGTGACAGCAGGTTCCAAATCTTTCAATGCTGATATGAGGACAAGGAAATGTAAAACCTATTTCATTGCAAGGGAAAGAAGAGATTTTTAAACAAAACCATGGATCCAGAATACCCTGCATACCCACATACTGAGTTTTCTTTAAATAAAAAAAGACATGGATGAGGCAACATAGTCTAACTGCAAGTACCTTAATCATGAGGATACTACAATTGTGTATTTATCATTAACAACCTAAATTTGGTAACCTACAGCTTAGTAACCTAAAGGTAAATAACGTATGTGTTTTTGCAGCACTTGTTTTGAGGGAGAGTCAAACTTTTTGGATTTGAACTTTATCATATTTCGGAGACAGATCGGATCATAGTTTCAGATAAAATCTTTCCTCATCAGAAAGCACCTGACATTCCAAATCAACTTTGTCTCAGATTACATCAAGTCAGCATTCAGTGCTGAATTGTGAGTTGTACAGAACCCATCACTTCAATGCCAAAACAAAATCACCCAGCTGGGTTCCTCCTTACAGCAAGTGAGCGAGTCTGAAAGTGTTCTGAAAAATTCACTGTCAGCATATTTTGGCATTAATAGACAACTCTTGTTGAAGATGTTCTGATTTCCCTTCTCACTCCCATCTTGCTTTTATGTCAGATGAAGAAATATGCCACTGATGTAGTCAAATTGGTAACCATAACTTTGTTTTGAAGGGAGCGAATGAAAAGCCTCATTTTTGTTCAGGTTACATGCACTTCTAAAAGACAAAGAAGCCACAGGAACCTACATAGTCTAGCCACTCTACCTGAAAAATCTATAAAGAAATAAATGTTGCAATTTTTTCAGGTGACAAAATTACAAATATGTGAAGAAATGAGCTATTTTAACATGTTTTAGGTTGTGGGTTTACTTGAAACAGATTCTTATTTACCTTTTCATATGCAATCACTTGGAACTGAAAGATGGAAGAGTTTGGTTCAGTTTGCGTATGCCACACCGCTGAGGGCTGATCACGAGTAGGAGAAAGGAGGGGGGGAAATGTATAGGAATATGTTCTCCTCTTCCATCCCTTGGAAGTTTTAATACATATTTTAACACTTTAATTAAGCTTTACTGTGTTTCTATTATACTTGTATGCTCATTTGCAGTCTTGTGCTGAGCGGTTCCATTTGAATCTTCCACAACGGTGATACCTCCTACAGTATCAGAGTATTACCAAGTATTTTGCTCTCATTAAAACACTGGACAAGGGTTTCAGTGCCATTTCATCCAGCTGGTTGGGAAAAGCAAGGGGAAGTTTACCTTTACCTCCTCCCATTACTGTCTACTCCCCGGATAATTTGATCTTGCTGGAGTTGTCCCCCTAAAACTTCTCCTGCTGGAGACAGCAGCATAAGGTCCTATGGGAATCAGTCATAGCAAAAAATATTCCTCCCACACATTCACCTCTCTGCAACATGCAGGCCCACTCTGTGCACCTCCGTTCTGCCCCAGCATTTGGTGGAAAGAGTGGGGTGTGCTTTCAGATGGCAGAAGAGCAAAGATGGAGCACACCCCATCAGAAGCACCCTTATGAATCCTCTGTTGAAGTGGAGAAGACGTACAAGCAGCATTGTCCTCCTCTGAGAAGGAAGTGGTCAAGGAAGAGGCAGAGAGGAGAAAGGCAGTGAAAAGCAGGGACAAGAAATGGATATCGGGATATCACTGGCTGCAAGTGCCATTGCATACTGGTTAGAAATTTAGAGCTGCAGTACTTTATGTAGTGGTGCAATATCAATACTGCCACACTCCACTGGTTTCCTAGAAGAAACTTACTTAGTTTATGCAACACTGAAATCTTCACTGACATGGGGGGAGAGATATATGTGAAGCAGGCGACACACATGAAAATCCTGACTCTACTGGAGTTAAGGATACCAAATTCAGACCTTAGGAGACACTAGAATTTATTTTTTGTTGAAATAGTTGGAAAGATGCTGTAATATACAAAAGATAGAAATACCTTAAAAAAATTACTTCTCCATCTATTTTTTTTCCCAATATAAAGAAATCTTAGTTCAGAGAGAGACAGCTAGGAAGTGGAGCACACTATTGGTCTGTCATTATTAATTATGCCCACTTCTGCTTCAGTGCGAGAGAAGTGTGTGACAGAGCACTGGCAGCAGTTTTGCTCTTTTAAAATAGCACTACACAATTTCACTAGGTTAAAGAGCTCAATAGCATTTAAAATACACACACATTCACATTTATTTCTTAAAGTATTTCCTTGCCAGCCAGGTTTTTCTCAACTCTAATGAGGACTTCAGAAACAGTTACACAGTCTTTATGAAAGCTTTATGCAGAGGGAAAATGCCAGGAAAGGTAAACTTAGGTCCTTGGTGTGAAATTAGCTGCTAGACTGCAGCCATGGAACAAAGGAGAAAGTAAAAGTTCTAGACAAAATTAATTGTCTCTTAAATGCAGTGATCAAGGATATAAACTCCATAGCACCAGGTGACAGAAAATTTCAAGCTAGTGGGAGCAAAAAATATAATGATTGTAACTGCTAAAGACATGTCCACCTCTGTACGTGAAACTTAAGGCATGAAAATCAGTGCCTTAATAGCAGCTCACTCTAAGGAGGAACAGTCAATACCAAACTACGCTATGTGTCAATTATCTGCTTAATTGTCCCATATGTGTCACCACACACACCTTTTAAAGGGTTCCAAACAAATTTTTGCCAATTGTTTTCCTCAGCAAACAGACCTGTCTATGCTCACAATGCATTTTTCCCTGGTTTTCACTGCCTTTTTATACAACATAATAGTTAAATTTTGTAGCTCAGGTGACTGCTTCTTAACTTCTCTTTCCTCCATGGCCAAGAGCAAATTCTTCATTACTTATACTTGATAATTGAAACAAGCATCTCCACACTATTGTCTGTTAAGTACAGCAACACATATTGATCTATAATTGAAATAAATGAGTCAATTTTGCTTTGTTTGTACAGATAAGTAGAACCTAGAACTCTTCTGAGAAAAGCAGAAAAGATTTTTAAAGGCTATGAGAAAAACAGTTAAATTGTCCCCTCAGGACACATTGCAGCTTCTGAAAATACTCTTGCACTGCTAGACTCAATAGCACGTTGTAACAGATCTCTGCACAAGCTCCATGAATTTCTAGCTGTGTAGTCTTAAACTATTCTGTGCATGGAGCATGGAGAGTGCACAAAAACAAGGGTGAACAATACATTTTGTGGAAACATTACAGTGGCCACTTCTGGAATGTAGCGCACCGACAATGTTAACATGCACTTCCCCTTTTCCCAAGATGTGTGGGTTTCCACTTGAAAATATTGTCCATCGTAAATGTCTGTGTTTGGTTTGCACCTCTGGACCTGAGGCTGCTCTATCCTCAATCAAAAATCCTGATGCTACAGTGCCAGTGCTGTACAGTAATTGTGCATGTGTCTATTAATGTTGGACACAGCATCAAGAGCTTTACACGCTTTAAAGACCTGTATGTCTACAGCTCACCTTCACTATGTAAGTACGGACATACACACGGAGTCACGCACTTCCGGCACAGACAGTGTTCATTGCACGTTTGTAATAAAACTGCTTTATCTGATAGGTTGGGTAAGCATGTCACAGTGTGGTCAAAAGGAGAAAACCATTTTCTAACTAACTCTAAAATGCCTTAACTTTGGCATTAGAAACCTGGTGGCATTATGGGACTATTTCATTCCCACGAAAAGCCATGGTGTTACACAGAGTCCTCAGACCCAACGCACCTGAGGAATCCTGTCATTCTCTGCTGAACTCTGGTGACATTGCCAGAGCCCCTGTAGTCCATATGACTAAAAGTGATTTCAGAATCTTGGCCTAAAAGTAGTGTCACACATCGACTGATCCTACCTAACTGCAGAACAGGAGATTTTCAAGAACTTCTGTTCTTTATCGTGTCCTCAAATTCCTCAACTGCTACCACAAAGGAGTATCCAAAGTCTTCATTACATCAATGTCCTTAGAAAAAAACTAAGATAAGATTGCTTCCAGATGAGACAGGGTTTACAGCCATTTCATGGGAAAAGAAGCGGACAGATAGCATGATTCTGTTGAATATACCATTGCATTGCAAATTCATTTTTATCACATAGCCCAACAATTATTTGGAACACAAGAATCTTAACTTGTGAGGATGCTTAACTTGTATGGTAACTGCTGTCTAACTACAGTGAATTATTTGCTCTTATGCAGTCATGACTCATGGCCTGTGAATAACAAGAATCAATAGCGTAAGAAACTTCTAGTACATTGCTGTATTGTGCACCAGAATACAAGCTCTGGCCTCCAGCCCTGGCAAAAGTTCATCTCATTTCAAATAAAAGCCAAACATTAAGCCTTAAGTATTTGTTTTAGATCCCATATATGTCAGGTCGTTACAGCTTGTACATCATACGGTAATTTAATAGACTGTATATGCGAAAGAAAAGGCACTGCTACACAGAGGTGTTTACTAAATTCTAGTGCCTGAACAAACATTTTATATAAGTTTTACATTTGATATGTCACATGTGTATTCACCTGAGGCAATATGTCCAGGAAATGTGAAAAAAACAGTATATCAGTGTTGAAAATCCACATACCTTATCAGGCATCATTGATTTTGTAACCAGGCTTACAAGGAACTGAAATCTGAGGACCACTGTTGCCTGAAGAGACAGATATGGCTATTTAAATTCCACATGCCAAAGGGCCTGATTTGGTTCCTGACAAAGAGTTATCAGGAAGGTGGCAATAAGGCAACATTGTCCTCTACAGTGCTTGCTGCAATATGATACCCTTCTTAAGCTACAGAACAAGAGGCTACAAACAGCAACGAAAGAAAATAGGCAACAGTCTGATCCAAAAAAGTCTTTGCCCAGTGGTAACTTTTCTTTGTCTTGATGCGTAAATGCTAAGTGAACCCCCACCAACAAACTCAAAAGAAAAACTGATTCATCCAGGTAACACCCACAATGACTCTCTGCGTTCTAGAGTTCCGTGAACTCTGGAAACTCCAAGAGTATGAAATTGGGGTGGAAAAAAGTTACAAACCTATAGATTTTTAGGCACCCATTAATTGTTAACAATAGTTTCTTTTGCCATTTTGTATCTGATATTTGTTGGGTAAAGCAAATGTTTAAAAAGCAGGGTGCAGACAATGCCAAGGAGGCAACATTTGCAGTTTTTACTTCCTGAGGTAGCATATTTGAAGGAAAAGAGCCCATGGATCCTAGAAGAACAAGCCGACAGGTTCTGCTGCAAGAGCCAGCAAAGGCTGTGACCCTGCAACGGCCGTATTTCGTCAGTTCAAGGAACTTAAATGCTGCTGGGTTTATAGCCAAAACCACTACCCACCTATAAATATCCTGGAATCTGTCGCAGGCAGATTGTTCTCAATTGCTCTTTTCATTCTGTAAAGGGATCTTAGAAAAGGAAAGAGAATTAAAGGTGCTTACGTTTACACAAAATGAAGGACTCTGAAGTTGCGACACTCATACACGGTGTTGCCATCCGCGACTGTGCTGCACAAAGAGGATTGATGTGGTCCCCTTTGGAAATGCGAACCGCTGGCTAAAATGTCCCATCCTCCAAGGCCACGGGGAAGGCACAGTGTTCTCCCCTGAGGCAGAGCAGCCCCTGCACCCCCCCAACCAGCCCCCCAACCCTGCCATGGCTCTGAAGGGGAGCTGCCTGTGCCTTCCCTCACACAAACACATCACAGCAGTGGGAGACAGACCTCGTGCCACAAATTTCACTAGAAAAAGCTGGGTAGTTTTTTTTGGTTTGTTGTTGGTTTTGGTTTTTTAAGTAGAAAGTATACTTAGAGCTCTGATTTTTAAGGCAAAAGCAGGAAAGAATGTTGAAATTGGATCTCCCTGTCCTGCCTAGCCCCTCCTGACAAGATGGAGTCTTCCCCTCAGGGTTCTCCTCAACTCACCAACAGGCCAGGGGGTGGTTTCCTGGGTGGAACCACCACACAGCCCTCCCAGCCCCTCCAGGGAGAAGCCTTCTTTCTGTCACGGCCTCAGGGGCTCCAGCTGTGTGTCCCCAGGCCTCCTGCAGCCCCCCCGAGACTGTGACCTCCTTCAGAGGAGCTGCCTCCCACACACACGCTCCAGAGATCCGGCCCCCCCCCCCCCCCCGCCCCCCACGGTCTACCCACGCCTTCCTTCCAGAAGGTTCTCCCGCCCCTGCAGCGAAACAGCCCTGAGGAGCTTTGGCAAGAGGGTCCCAGTCAGCTGTGCCCCCCCTCAGTGAAGAGGACTAAGACTGAGCTTTGGAAAACCCCCTCAGTCCGTCCCTGACACACAGAGAGTCCATCTTTGAGGAGGGTGGGTCAGAGAGCTCCCTGCGTAATGGCGGCCGCACCCTGAGCAGTGTCAGCTCAGAGGAAGGTGAGGTGCCGGCTTTCACCGGGAGCTTTTTCTTCCTGCTTATCTGATTGCCTGTCAAGCTACGAATTAATTTACCAAGGTATATGCGAAAGACATCAATTCTCCAGATATTAATGACGTTCCTTTCTGCCTACATACGCGGCTCTCCGCGAGGCACTGAGGAAAGTGCCTGGATCGATGGCTTCCCTCCGCTGGCACCGGACCCAATGTACTCTGCTTCGCTTACCATCGGAGGAATTAAACTCAAGGCAGCTTTCATAGGTGATTAAATTTGAAATGTATATGGAAGGGCTGAGAAACTGAAAAAAAATAATAATCACCAAACACTGCCCCAACAAAAAAACAACCTTTCTGTGTTCAATCCCAAGAACATTCCTAGGGGGAATTGATTTTGTTTGGTTGCTAAAACCCTCTGTTTAAATAGCTATTCCACTGCTGTTCCAGTTCTTAGCGTTTAAATGACAGAGAAGTAGAGGTCATTAAAAGAGGTTTCTCAGAAGTGCTGAATATTCACTATTCCACTGACAGGCAGCAACCTCCGAAGAGTGAATCTTCCTTCATCTTCCTTCCTTCGAGAGGGAAGGAAGCCATTTTGTCAGGGTGCAGGCCAGGGGAGATGTGCGGCAGCCAACCTGCTGCCGTATATTCGAATGCCATTGCTTTTTATGGCTGTGCAGATGTGAAAACTGCCAACAAATTTCTTGTCGGCACTGCTGTAAATAGTCTGTAATTTCAGTGCAAGTCTCGGCAACTTCTTACACTTCCTCGAGACACAGAGAAGCAGGTCCTTGAGGAGAAGCCTTCAATATTCGGTATTCATGCTGCTGCTTTATTTGACACTTTAATCTCACAATCTGGATGTTTAAAGCAATATGGCTGCTCATTCTTTCTCTTCAAATGGCGGGCTTGCGTTCCCTCCCACAGCCATTTGTGGCCACGGGGCTGGCAGGTGTCGAACTGATGGCCGTACTTGCTGTCTGTCCGAGCAGCTTTCAACAACGATTTTTTTAACCTTTACAGGTTTAAAAGCTCAGCATTACAACTCAGCACATGTTTTGCTATTGAATCAGCACACAGAGAAGGAGCCAATAAAGTCCCTACATGAAATTGAAAAGTGCATATTTTATTTACCTTTCATTTTGAAACTTCCTTTCACAGAATAAAAATTCAAAGCAGATAAGCAGTTTGACCAATAGCCAACTATCAATATTACTGTCTTGTCTGCAAATGGATTAAGGACTACAGTCATAAATTACTTATTTTTAATGTCACTCCAGAGTGAATATTGTTGCTGGCTAAATGCAAGAAGTGCTTCCTGATTATTAAAAAGCATTTTTACTACTGAATTTTTGCAGACTGGCAACATAATGCAGACTTATCCAGACGACCCCCTGTTCATTTCCTTAAAAGCAGTTTTTATCTTGCTTTTGCATACCTTGAGGATTCTTGGAAATTCCTATTCTAATACACATTTTAGGCCCCTCCTTGCTTTTTTAACCAACAGGGTTTGTTTTTTTTTCCCCACAGATGAATGACACTGACAGCTGGCAGCTGCTCTGGCTAGGATTCAGACACCCTAACTTTGACTGTAGGTGTCTAATCTAAACTATTTTCCAGAACTCCCCATCTAGTCCCTTCCTAACTAGAGGAACAAACAAGAAACTGCTGCTGGTTTTGCCTAAGATACTTGGATACATGTGTAAAATTAAATCCTTTGCTTTTAATTTATGTTATTTTATCAGTTGTGATAGGATCCAACATGACATAGAACAAGTGCACAACTTTTTTTCTGATATCCATCTTTTTGGACTACTGTTTGTCTTGTTGTCTTGCTCTCTCTGTGATAAATTCAGATATAAATAACCTGTTATAAAACTTTCTGCAGGGAAAAGAAACAGTGAATGAGTTATCAACTACCTACAAATGTAACTAATAAAATATGGAAGTACAATAAAGAAAATATCCATCTTAAACCACATAATTTTAAAATTTGGTAGTCTTCATGATACCTAATTTATCAATGAAAAAACGCAAACATCTAATTTCCTTTTGGAAAACATATATTGATGTGTAGAATTCATCACAATTCCTTCAGATGATCAAATGAAATAAAGCGGCATTAGATTTAGATGGCAGTCTCAGAACTGAGATGGCAATGCATTAGATCTTGCATCATTTGCAAAATCTCAGTACAGTTAGCAACTTGGAAAACTGTGATCAGTAGTATTTTCACTGCTGAAGTCTATGTCTCAGCCTCAAGAATATATCATTGCAATGATGGTAATTTGCTGTAGAATAAGGCACAGAGAAAAATGTGTGATGTCTCTGTATTCCCACTGGTGCAGAATATATATATACATAGTTATGAAGAAAAATATATATTACTGTGCACTACACTGATCCCCTTATACTTTTTGCCCTTTTGCTTTATGTCCTTTTCTAGACAGTGGAAGAGGATGAAAATTATCAGCCAATAAAAACTGTAGCAAATACCAGACAAAGTAACAGAGGAGTTTAACATACAGCTGGCATTCCAAGGTCAAGCTCCTGTGACACAGATTGCCTTAGGAAAGCAAAGGTATGTAAGTACGAACATCCAGCTGCTTAAAACAGGAATAGATATAACACACTTCTGTCTACCTTGTGTGCTGAACTAGAATTTAAGTTGCGTTAATTGCTGTTCGTATTCATTTTGGTGTTTCAATAATATATTACATTAATAGCAGATATTATGACACATTTCCTTGTCAAACATAGTCTTGTACTGAGCAGTGCACTGGGAGAAAATGATTGAGAAAACTGTTGAAGTGGAAAAAAAAGTCTTTACTACCACGCAAGAGAGCTGAGCTTGCTGTTCTAGTTTTTAAGTTTTAAGCATGCTGATCAAAAATGCCAACACCTAAGATACTGAAAGTTCCTGACAGATTTGGCTGATTTTCCTAACTTTTTTCGTTTGTTTAATATCTGATTTCTGATGGAATGAGAAGTGGGTTTTTTTCCCAAATAAGAAGTACATTAGGTATAAATTCTCAATTGACCTATGGCTCTATCACAAATTGAAAATAAGGAGTCTACCAGAAAAACCATAAGTTGTCCCCCCCACACAACCCCGCCCCAAAATAAACCATACTTTCCAAAATGAAATTTAGGGCAAAATTAGAATACTGAAGAGTGACATACCTTGTGTTCCAATTAATCAATTACTTGCTTGATTAACTGATTTTAAAATTTACATAATGACTTCACCAAAATCCTGGTTTGGATTGGATTACAAATAATATTGTAAGAATGTTATTTACAAAGCACATTTTTTTTATTTTCCTGTTTTCATATTTATTGTTCTATTTGTGTTCCATAAGCTTAGATTAACTTCATATTTGAGGGTGCACACTTTATTCTTACAGCATGTGTTACTTCAAAACTTTATTGGAGGACCAGGTAGTTTTCTGCTAAAGGGTAAATGAAGCATGTGCAGCCATAAATGTGAAGTTTATCTATGTTCATGCTGCCTTGGATGCAAGACATAAGCCTGAGTTAAAGAAATCGAACAGAAAAGTCAGAACAAAATGTGCTCTATACCTGATAAACAAATGCGCATTTTGAAGAAGGTAAGTGGCAATTATACCTGACATTTCCTGAACTGCATTTCATTATCCTGCAGACGATTAGGTGGGTAGTTTCTGATCTTTTTGGCTCATGTTTAGAATAATTTTGTTACGGGTTCCAGGCTTTGGTTCTCTCACTGGAATCCACATCATAACTTCGCCTTCTTAACAAAATTTCTTGAAAACTCATTTTAAAACATAAATTTTTCAAGCCTTGGAGAAGCAGATGTTCTACTTAACATAGCCTACATCTGAAAAGGCTAATCTGTGATATTATCCTCACTGTGTAATAAAATCTGAACTGATTTGAAGAGCCTACATTTTACTGAAGTCGCCTATATTTGCAATTGGCTAGGCATATCAAAAACAAAGCTGTCATGCAGAATTTTCTCTTCGTGAATCTCATTCCTGCTTTGGAGGTGTCATCTAGTAGCATGACTTGCACATAATATTCACTGAGCCTGCATTTACTTAATTTTTAGAGTACTCTATTGAGCAGTTCTGCAAGTGCTCAAAGGGCAAAGCTTGTACAACATTTCTCCTAATCCAATTATCCATCCAGATTCCCAAATTTGTAAACAAGAAACAAAGGTGGGAAGGCTAGATTATAAAAAAATCTGGCAGAGGAAAACTAGGTACAAGAGGATTCAAGTGGCGTCATATCTCTGTATTGCTGATGGTGCTTGAGTTTTACTGAAAGATGTATGAGTCAGATTCAGACTCACCAGAGTATCTATTCAAAGGTGGCACTTCTCGTATCTGGTTATCTTTTGTAATACCATCCCTTCTGAGAACACGAACTCGTATCTGCTTGAGTAGATCATTAACCATTAATTAAAAAGAAGCCAAGCAAGACAAAAAGGTCAGGACATTTTGCAGACCACAGGATTATGGCAGTTTTTATAATCCTTGGAGGCACAACCACAGACAATGAAAATATTCAAAGATTATTGGATCCATACAGTTCCAGGCCTAGCTAATATGCCACTACCCTGAATGAGGCATGCAGAGCAATTAGTTAACCTGTGTTTGAACACATGATCTTGTTTACTACCATTACTGAGGCTCCATGGCATCAGTGGCTCAAGGGCCTTATGCAATCCATCAGCCTTTGGGGTTATTTGAACCCTTGGTGCTCGAACTGATGCAAGGATCTACATGTGGATCTGGCTGCTGGAAGTGGAGCACAGCTATGAGAACAAAGATCTCTTCATAGGCCCATAACTAAATAGCACTGAACTACTAGTTTTCTAACTGAAAAAAAAAAATAAATCTACTAAAGTAGATCAAGAATTGAAATATTTAAAATATTTTATAATTCTCATCGCAGAAAAATGTAAGCAGCATGTCCTAGTCTCAACGATGTGCATTATTTGTTTAGAAGACACTTTATACCAGCTTCAAGTAGTAGTCAGCTGGAAAAAGAATCCATAATTAGGAAATGTGCCTTTCAGGGCACTAATCATTGCAAAGGATAATTTTGAGCCAGCATCATTGTAATTACAAGACAAATCTATTGACTCAGTCACAGTAGCTTCCCTTCAAAACCTATCACTTCATAGCGGTCTCTTTCTCCGGACACTTAACAGCCTTGGCAACTGGAAGTTGCACTTCAAGCACTGAAATTAGTGAGAGTTATCTGCGATGCTGGCTTTGCAGAAGTCAGTATCAAGTATGTAGTCTGCTTCAGGCTCTTGAACAGAACAAGTGAGCATTTTTCTTAACTCTAAAATTCCCCTTTGTACCAATGGTTATTTTGTGTGCGTGCATGCAGACGGTTAATAACTTGGCAGGCATTTGTAGTCCCTTAATACTGCTAGAAGTCGTAGTATTTTCTTTTTAATGATGTCCAAACAAATTTTCTGTTAAAAAAAACTGCGTAGTAGGACAGTGGGAAATGGAATTTAGCAGGGAGATCAAAAGGAATTAAGTGCCAGAGCTCTGGCCTATGTGGTCGTAAAAATTGATTTGACTTAATAAGTTTAAGGCAAAAGGGAATTGCATTGTGTTTCCTGTTGATTTTTAAAAAAGTTTGGGAGCACACCTTCCCTACTGATGTCCATTAACTATGCCCATGAATACATAAATATAAACTGGGTGCTTCACCTTTTTTTTTTTTTTTAACTCTTATCAGCATTTTCTAGCTAAGGACACTAACTGGATTCACACAAAAAAACTGCTAACAGCTACTACTTTCCACTCATACGAAATGCTCACTTCTTTTTCCCATATTGATATTAAAAAAGGAAGCGCCCTGATTTCTTTTTAAATTTTTTTTTAATGAACTTCTGTTTCAAAAAAAGCATGGAGGTGGTGTATCATTAGAAGGTAAAGGTAGCTGTTAAAAGTACTGTTTAATATTACTTAATGGCATTTTTTGAGTTTTGGGGTTTTTTCAGGGTGAAAATTAGCTTGGTTTGGATCAAAAGCTTCTGTGGAACATTGCAAATATTTAACTTATCTAAACATGCAAGTACTTTCTGTTTATATTAGGTCTTGTAATCAACCTCTAAAGGGTCTTTTAATCTTTGGATGTAAAATCCAGAGACACAATCATAAAAAAACGATTGCCTTGACGCATTCTTGCACTCCTTACCTTCTCAGTTAAGCACTGTCTTGGTCCCTTGCTTTTGCGAGAGCATAATAAGCGGTATGACCATTTTTCTGCAAAATCATTTTGCCTGTATGAGAACGTACACGCACGATACCTGCTTGACCGAGCAGCCACAGCTCTTAAACAATCCCATCATTTGTTAAAGGACATTTTTCATATATATGTTGATAAACTGGTAGTCTATTTCCATCATAGCTGCTACCACAGTCACAAAGCAACAAGGTATTCCAGCTCCAAGAATATCTCAGGTGGAAACATAAGCTGAATGCAGGCTAAAATGCAGAGCTCAGGTTAAGACGTGACCTTTCTTATCTGTCCTTGACTAGTCAGAGCTCTTTTTGCTCCCTGATTTTATTACACCTGTTTATCTGCCAGGTGTTTGATGTACATCCCCCTAAACTTAACTCTGAATTCCTTGCATAATCATCTAGCCGTACAGTTGCTATATGTAATGAGAATCCAGGTGCCATGGTGCACTATGGGGTGGGGGGGTGGCTGCACTTGCCTGTTGCTCCCCAGCACTGAAACATCATGCATGGAACTGAGCGGTAAGAAGGCTGGGAATTATTGAGAAGTTTCCTTTGGGATTACTGAGCTCCAGTTGAGCCTGGTTGAGAGCTGCCACATTACAGAGCAGGCAGCAGAATTTGGCTGCTGGAAACAAGTCCTGTGTGTGTCACACATTAACACCATTCTCATCTTTGTGACAAAGGCTCTAAGTCTCCACCTGGAAACAGAACGAGGTCAGATGAGCCAATTTATGAACATGCGTCTGACACATCCTTTGTCACTATTTCCTGATATTCGGGTCTTGTTTGAAAAACACTAAGAGCCAGGCTATGGCATTTCATTAACTTGGGCTCCTCTAGCCTTTCCCTTACCACCCAACATACCCGAGAAAAACTAAATTAAAATAGAATGTGTTGAGAATCTACCTTGATTTATCCTGTCCTGACTTAAGTAGTACCGGGGAAAACAGAATTAAGATGTTATTTATGCAATGTATTTTTTCCTTTATAAGTGCCCAGGCAGGCTGGAAACCTATGTCTTACTAACAAAACCAGACCCCATTCAGATGCTTTTGAATATTTTACTGCACATATCCTTTCTAAAGGGACCGCGTTAAAGGCGTATATTTGCTTCTGTGTGCAAGTTCATTAGAGAGTTAGCCATATATTACAATAATTCACAGGAAACTGCCATCAACTTTTATGCACACTGAAAGAATATTCACAGATCATGGCTATGAACAAGCTCTTACTGTGTGGGGCCTTGTACAAACAAAATGGTTTTGCCATCACTGTTCTGAACCAAAGTCCAGGAATGTGAATGCTTCTGAACCCTCTCAAAATCTGGTCCTTGGAGTTAGTTTCTCACCTGAAGTGCCCCATTTCTGACCCTTCACTTGTGAATAATGACTTCGGGATCAGACCTTAAAAGCTTTTCTCTGTTTCAAAATTTGTTAAGCTTTACACTGCAAGAAAATCTCTAAGGAGTGATATCACCCAAGGGGCAAATTCTGCTGTGGCAATCAGCGCTTATGTATGACAGTGTTCTAATTCTGTTCAAGTCAGCAGTTTAAACTGCTTTGTCCTGTAAATTACAGCAGTCACAAATTATTCTTGCATGAAAAATGGATATCCATGTGGACTTTTCTGCAGAAAGATGAAAGGAGCCTAGCAGTACTTTTCGCTTATTCTTATGCTGTTATTCTCACAGCCTTGCACCTGCAGCCCAGCACTGTTGTGGCTGGCGCTTACGGGAACTGATTGCCACTGGCACAGAATTCATCCCTTTATTCCCCCTCTTCCTGCCCCTCGGTTGTAGCCTTTGATTTTCATTAGAGACCCAAAGACACACATGCACAAAGCCTTACAGCCTGTCAGCAGACAGAACTGCCCTGATGGAGGCCCACTTTGATCAGTGCCGGCAGCGTTATGAGCAGGAACAACCAGCCAAGGCTGGAGCTCTTAGCGCTCCTGACAGGAATGGCAGACTCAGTCCGGGAAACACCTGCCTCCCCAGTGAGAGCTGCTGGGAAACATCTCCCCTTTCCTTTTTCTCTCTCTCCTTTTGTTATTTCCATAGAAGCAACTTTTACCGTTTGAGTCAATATATGCCACCAGGCACGGTACAGGCCCTGCTAAAGCTTTGCTCACGTGAACCTATCTTTTGTGCAACACTTCCAATAGCAAAACTGTATCCAACTGCTAGAAATATAACAAGTTCAGCTTTTGAATTGATCTTCTTTAACTGCCTTTTCCCATCCTACAGTATATAAAAAATATGCAAGTGTATATATAATATGCATATGTATACACATATATACACACATGAACAAAATCTCAGCTACTTTTAAAATTCAACTTCTTATCCCAGTTTATTTAGAAGCAGTTTACATCTTCACTAACAATGCCAAAAAGCTTCCCTGCAGCAGAGCAAGAGTACTTCTCATTTATATACTGGGTTAGACAGCCTACACAGAAATGCATAGAGTCTGTTTATTTGGGCAAAGCAAGCAGCACACACTTCAGTTTGCACGTAGAACCTATTGCCCTTAATTCCATTAACAATGATTGTCACAGAACTATTAGGGGCTGCGATCCATACAAGACTCAACACTAAGTGCACGGGAGAGCTCCTGGCAGAAGCAGCATTTCTGTACATAGGTTCTCAGTGCCAACAATGGACAGCCCAGTGTAGACCACTGAAGACTATGGTTCAGAAACACCAGGACATACTTCTACTCAAATATGCCCCAAAGTAACTTTGGAAAGGGAATTGGTGAAAACATATTTTAGTATCATACTACTCTACCACCTCAATACAGCTGTAGGTTCTTTCTCCTTTTCTCTCTTACATTGTCATGAGAAAAAAGTGGTTCCCAATTGACATGGAAGATAAAATCCATAAGCATGCAAAGTGAGACAAAGTATTTTTAAAAGACTGTCGCTTTTATTAGTAAGAGACAAAATTCCTAGGCTGAATGCTAACAGCTTTATAACTTATTACCATTACTACCACAATAACTATTAGTTCCTGGTGCTTTCTAAAGGTTATCAAGAACCTTGCAGGTAATTAACTCTCATCGAATATATCACAGTAAAACAGATAAACATACTAACACATAAACAGAGAAAGTAAATTATGCAACAAGCTTCTAATCATAGTACTGATAATACAGAGGGTGAAACACATTTTATTATATACTCCAAAAGAATTTCTATTTGCTACATTTCAGCCAACCATGGAGAACTTACCTTTCCTTGTGATGACAGATCATACAATACATCTAGTTATCAACAACAACTCAAAATAAAAAAGCACAGAAGCAACTCTTACTTATTTTGCAAGGTCTAGAATCCGGCATTAAGGTGGTGAAGGCAAAATACCAGCCAAAGCATGCTACGTTGCCTTTTTAATAGCCTTCATTATGAAAGACATTGATTCCACCTCTGTTACACCGAATAACTCTATGCAGATCAATAGTTATGTGAAAGGGGTTTCCTTCCTTACGGGTATGTGAATGTTTTGCTTGTTTTCAATTAGAAAACGCAGGACTCACCTGGTTCTGAGACGAAAGCTGTAGTAAGACTTGGAAAAATAGAAACAACTAATTTATGGTCATTGCAGACTTCTTGCTGTTGTGTTGGAGCTTTTCTTAAATACTTGCTCCTAGCAGTGACGGGAACTGTGGGTGGGCTTCCACTGCCTCCTTTAGGAGAGAAACCGCTCTCAGCATCATGCACAATCTGCCCTCTGGGCAACACCACCATAATGAAAATGAAAAATGAATAACAAACAAAAAAGTCAGAAACATAAAAAATAAACATCACATTTATTTAAATAAAAATATACACACAGTGTACAATGGACATGGCTTACAGACAGCAATGAAACAAAAATACTAAATCCTGAAATATAAAAAGAGTTGAATTGCTATAGTTGTGCTTCATTTCTCTGAACAAACACACACTATGGACTGAAGTCCTTTTAGTGTTACTTATACATAGCCCCATGTGCTCCAGAGTGTGAGACAGGAACATTACAAGGAACAATTACACAAAATGAAAACAAGTATCAAAGTAACATGGGATTTTAGAAATTTTGAAGTCAGACCATTCATAAACAGAAGTGCTGAAAACTTTTAAAGTACTTTGCATGCATGGAAAGAGTACAAAATACCACTGCCAATAGTTGGAGACCTAAGTAAGAGCAGCATGGTCCAAATCTCACCACTCCAAACCCCACAGAGATCCAGGGCGCTCTATTATCACAGTCAGATTTCTACCATAACTCTTTCTCCCTGTCAGCACACAAACCCCAGGCTTTATGTTTCATCTCTTTGGAATACGATTACATTAGTTCACAAGTGTCTTCTATTTTTATTTATTCAGAAGTATTAAGTTTCACATTTATTTGAGCAAATGCAAGGTTTTAATCTTGGATCATGAGTATTGTGCTGAAAGTCATCGTTGTTACATTACTTATTCAGTAAATGCTATGAGAGAAAAGGCAAATAAATGTTTGAGTGCTGCAGAGTGTAAGCTGAATGCTCTGGCAACACAACAATCAATGTGTTACGTGACCAAGGAAAAAACCCCAATGTTCTAGAGACTGAAGTCTGGGAATTTTCTTTTTTTTCTTTAAAGAAGAATTTGTATGATTTTTTTTTAAATGTGCAATTTAAGCACTTTGATTGTAAACATCTGCTTTTAAGCTGCAAATATGTGAAAAGCAAGATGCAAATTCATGTCTCATGGCATTGCCTGTACAGCACACTTCTTTACAATAAAAAAAAGCATAAATATAGATACCAATGGTTTCCAGTTTACAACATAGCCAACTGACACAATATATGTTGTAGATTGTTAATTGATTACATACGCAAGTAATTTTGCTGCATAGTTTTTAATGCGATTTCTTTATTACAACAGTTGATGTTCGGTGCATTTTCAGCTTTTTCTAAGTGGACCATAGGATTTCCTGGAACTTGTGTTTAAAGTAGAAATAAAAATAAGCTTATTTTCTGAAGCTCATAATAGGCATATTATACAGTGGACTTCAAAATGGTACGTTGCACTTCTTTACACTTAAATTACTAGCGATGATTTAGAATACCATTACATTTTACGTCACCTCAAATAAGTGAATTTTCATCAGGACTGATTGACTTAGACACAGGAAGTGTTTTTTAATTTCCTTATTTCAGTTATATAATGCCAAAATTCAGACAGTACAAAAATTAACATTGCAAAGGACTTCATTAAGGCTCTTTCTCAGTTAACATTTTGTTTCTGCTGTCCTCCTAGATTATTTGTTCTTTATAACACATAAATTGCTCGTATTCCAACAAAATACACAACTCCACATGGACAAAAAAAAAATAATCAGATAACATAATTAAAATGTCTGTTTCCTAATTGCTCCATAAAAGCCGAAGTATAAACATTAACAAGAACATATTTTAAATTCCCTCAAAGAAGACTTCAGAAAAAAAGACCTGCCTGCTTAATAATGTCAGGCCTACACATGTTATGTATTATAACAGTACTACAATCATCTCTGAGAAAAAATGATTTTAACTTTCCTTTCCTTATTTTTTTGACATTTTATACTAGCTCTTTATTTAGACACTAGTCTGTGGTACACCCCTCCCCATATAAGTGTGTAATGCACTGTACAGATATTCAAAGCTAGAAGCCCTTATGTCAGGATTCCTCAAGGCAGATCCTGATGACCTTATTTCTACAAATAATATATTCGGTGAGTAGGACCGGATTTGGCTTTAGATGCCAGATACATTTTTGAATGTTCATCTTCTAGCCCTTGAGAACTGCTCTCCCCTCAAAGCAGATTATTTTACACCTTACAAAAGTTTTAAGAGAGCAGATATGGAACCATCTTCTGTGAATCCACCACCAAGATCAGTATATTTCCTTTAACGCTTTGCAAAACAAATGGTGTAGATTGCTCATAAAAATTCATTTGCTTAATTTTACTCCTCTGATATTCACAGTGAACTATAACGATATGTGCACGACCTCACGATTAGACTTCTCTGTTAGGCATTCAAACAATGCACAGGGCTTGAAGCAGCTCCTACAAAGAGTAAATGTACTCCAAGTAACATAACTACCAACCTGCAGCAAAACCCCCTTTGTTTCTTCATAAAAGACCAACCAGAAAAACCACTAATTTTGAATCCATGCTTAGCTGACAACTCAGCTTTGACAACACAACCTTTGCCTGTATGAACTGCAGTAGCCCACAGCAGGCAATGACCAAACAAGGAAACATCTGAGCCTGTTTCAGTACTGAAGCAACAAGGCTCTTCTAGGAAAATTGGAACTGCGTCAGCGGGTTTTACAAGGGTCTCATGACCTACAGAATGATGTTCCAATCAAAACATTGGCTTGAAAAAGTTCAGCCTTATTGAGCACAAAACCCAGACTAGTCTGCTGTAATGGCCCAAGCTCAATGAAGTTTCACTGCAGCACACTGATGTGGGTTTTGCTTTTCTTTCTTAATTATCTTTAATAAATAACAGATCATTTAATTTCACAAGAACATACTGGGAGTGGCTGTTAAAACAAAAAGGACAGTAATCCAATGCCTTTTTTTTTTTTCTCTCCTCCAAAAATGTGGCTTCAGTGTAGAAAACATCTTCAATACAAAAGTAACATGACAGTGACAACAGCAATTTAGAATCCAAGTGGGATTAAAATGCTGAGGTGAGATCTTGAAAGACTGTTTTCCTGATGATAAGAAAATCTATAGAATTTCGTATTTTGAACTTGACAGAATGCCTATGGGACTAAGATAAAGAACTACAAGAATCTATAATACCCACCAGTGAATACCATCCCCACATAGACTTTTCCAGATTGTTTCAGAATTACTGTAGGAAGGCCAGCATTCTCTATTGTACATCTGTGGGATTATTACACAGGTACATGAGGAATTTATGACTATTTCTAAACCGTACATGTAGGGCTTTTTAAGCTAATAATAAAACATGGCAGATAGTGAGGGCTACTGCAGCAGTCTGACAGAACAAAACATTACTTTGCTAAGAACATTTATGCTACATAAATCCACAAAAAAAGTTTTTTACAGATCAGCTACGTTTTAGTTGAAGACCCAAACACAAATTTATGCACACGTCCCCCCACCCAATGAGTAGTGTCCATTTCTACACAACAGGAAAAAAAATCAAGGCATTATATTCTCATCTGCCTGAGCTTATCTGTGATGCAATGCCAACTCTTCTGACTTCTGTTGTTGAATACATTCCAGAAGAACAAAGAAGTCATTCATGTTGGCACATTATATAATAGAAATATACAACACATGCACCAAAACGCTATTTAAAGGACCTACTTTACTTTGGAAAAAACCTCCCAATTAGTTAGGTAACTACATTGTATACGTGAATTCCTGGCTTCACTGAAGTCAATGAATATTGGAACAAAGATCTCTCCCTGATGTTCTCCTACTAGCCCCAAAGCCTGATCTTGCAAATATACAAGATGGTTTAATTTCATTCACAGGACAGATAATTTCTGCGTAATCGCCCAATCAGAGTTTGCAGAATCAGGCTCTTTTAGTAATTTTACTATTATTTTACTAGTAGTTACATATTTATACCCAGTAATGGGCATTAATGGATTAAAAAGAATAAATTATAACTCAGCGGTGCATCAAGATTTCTTTGACTTCCATAGGAGCAAGCAAACATTAACTTCTTTATCCATGGCAATTACAATTTTCTACAAATGGTCAAATTCCCCGTGCAGTGTCATTAGGATAAAATTCTCACACTTCTGCTCTAGCTATTTTTTCCTCAAAATGAATGCATTACATAAAGGTCAGTAAAGAGTGAATATTTAGGGTTTTTTTAATTGTATTTCTGTCTGGCAGGCAGAAGGCAGCAATAAATAGATACAATTAGAAAACACATGTTCTTTGCAAGGCAAAATTTCAGGACTAACACAAGCTGGCAGAAGCATTGACATTCATTTTAAAAGCTGACAGTTCTTCATCCTAGAGGGTCTACATGCAGCATTATAAATTTGATATAAATCAGCTGCAGTGGATAACTAGTCCTAATACAGCAAGTTACTCATAACATTTATCTTAGGCTTTGTAAAAACATACATGTTTTTATAGCCTAAAGATACATTAAGTCTTGGATATACAACTCATTTTCCCTACCACTAAAGAAAATTTAGTTTTAAGGGTTTACAGTAAACAGGAACATGACAGACCAAATTCAGGTCACCTTACTTGAAGAATTAATCCCCCTGATTTCAACGTGATCTATGTGAAAGTGAAATAAATGGTATTTGGCTGTGGTACAGAAAGCAAAGAGTGATACATCCAAATGAACTGCAAGAAATCAGAATGGAATTACTGAAATTACGGCTGTAATTACTGAAAACATATTATGAAGTTACCATGCTTATGTAAAGTAGCTAAATGTAATTAACAAAATTATATTTAGCCCAGGTATTAACATTAGCACCTTTCATAAACACTTCTGTGAAGGATTTAATTATTAGTGATCAAGACCTTGGTGCTGTGCTGGTTCCAGAAATCCCTATTTCCAGCAGTAAAGACCCCTTAAATCAAATCTCAGGTTCTGGTTCAGAGTCAGAATGCCACCTTCCAGATTGCTAACCTCAGTTCCTATAGCAAATGACATTTCCCTTTTTAATCTTTGATCAAACGACCCAAAAAACTAATTCCAGCTGGCTTATGAGTCATACTAAGCATCAGCTTCACAAAGAAAAGTTGAATATATTTGGTTTTGAGACTATTCAGTCCACTGCTTTTTCATGATATTTTATTTCATAACGACTAATTGGAGTTATTTTAATGTAAAATAAAAACCTGATAAAAATAACACCTCAACTGGTTACACATTCCCAATTAATAAGTCATAAACAGCGATTTTTATATTCACTAATTAGCGTGATGTATGTTCCTGATTACGTTTTTGTTAAACTTAGGTGTCAGCTTTTCCATATGTCCCTTCTGGAGGTCTGTAGTACTTTGGGAAAGCCATCAGCTGTATCATGTTGAATGCATACTTTCTGCATTTGACATTCTTCAGTACATTCTCTATGCGGCATCCTTCTCTAGTGAAAGGGGGAAAAAGTACAACTTCATGAAACACAGAATAAATAAATATGCTTTATTTGTTCATTGCAGAGTTTCAGCAACAGTTGAAGTAAAAATAACAAAGATTCAGCTCTACATTTTTGTTTTCCACAAGTGATGATACATCTTACAAAATTAAATCCAAGGCCAGGCCCAGTACAGTTATTGCCCTCAGAAATAGGTGATAAGATTTTTTTCCCCCTAATATATTTGCCCTTGAGGTTTAAAGTTTAGTAAAAAAAAATTAAATACTTTAATGATACATTTTCTTCTAATTCCAGAAATATATTTGCCTTTTAAACCTTCTTATACTTTTTTCAAATTGTTTACTATATGTGTGAGAGTACACGTTGCCCTAAAAATGTGTATTCTAGAAATAAGGCATTTTATTAAGTCTGGCCATAGAGATCTGTGAAGGAAAAGTTTCATCTCTGCTTCATTTCCCGTATGTTCGGCTTTGCAATGAAAAAAGGAAAGAAAAAAGAGAGAATGGCTTTTCAAACAGCCCAATCCAACTCTCTGCTTTATAAAGGAAGGATGTTTGTTCACATACAGTACAAAAGTCACAAGTGCCAAAGTGGTGCATCAAGACATAAACAGGACTTTGTTAAAAAGAATATAAAAGTGTCTTGAAAGCAAAAGCAACTAAAGCAACAATTACAAACAGGTTAATTCCATTACAAACCAGAACTTACTCTATTCCATTTAGTTACTTGACAGAAAAGGGTTAGTTGTAGCAAAGTAATAATCATTTGTTAAACAAAAAGATCCCATCAGCTAATAACAATGAAAATAACACAATGAAAGTTAAGTCTCACAAACCACCACCCTGTAATATTTATCTAGGGGTTAGTTTGTGCTGTGCAAATTGTTTTTTTTTTTGTTTTTTTTTTTTTGTCAGACTAATTACTCTGGGAAGAGGGTTCAAGCATTCAGGATTCCACATCTTCTTGTATACAGTGACAGCATTGTAAATGGGCTTTCTTTGAGCTAATTACAGTGGGAAAGCTTTATCATGAACAGAAAGAGCAAATCAATTCACTCAATGCATAGTATACTTCTTAGAGTTCAGAAAAAAAATAACAAAACATAGTACATTTCAGACATTTGTATCTTAAAGACGAATTCTTGGGGTCTGAGACTGTAGAAATATTACAGCATAATTCCTTTTTCTAAAGTTAGTTTGTTGCTATTTGTAGAAAAGAAAGGAACACAAGTGAAGTTTATTGATATTTGGCTAATAGCAAAGCAAGACTTAAAATAAGCCACACAACCAGCAAGTGTGAGCTGACAAGCAGCAAGGCGACAGGATAGAAGTGTCGAGAAGTTGGCTTGTTATCAGTTAGACAGCCTGTTTCGGGATCATCCGATTCATTCAGTGCTCCCTGGGTTTGTCTGCTGTTAAACAGGGGAAGTTAGGAACAAATAGAACAGCATTTAAACAGCAAAGAAAGCCAACACGTAGGTATTTTGACAAAGTGAAAGTATATAGCCATTTTGATGAAATAGATTTATGCTAAGTACTTCCAATAGATTTATTGTGTTCTACAGCTGACCTGGGAAGCACGATGACTAGGTGGCTAACATGTTATTAAGCCTGCTAGGTGCCTCGGAGTAGTATTCACAAGTTAAAATTAAATAACTTATGAGATGAACTACAGTATCACTAAAATGAACATACACACTGAACAGAAATTAAATAAGGAAGTTTAAAAAAAAAGTTAAGGAAGCAAAGAAAAAAAAATCACAAATGCATCACAATGCAACACTGACAAAAGAGTGTCTCCATGGTGTTCAGAAGCTTTTCAGTCCTGTTTCACTATCTATTAGGAAATATATAGGCAGAAATAGAAAGAG
Organism: Rissa tridactyla; assembly: GCF_028500815.1. Classification (NCBI taxonomy): domain Eukaryota; kingdom Metazoa; phylum Chordata; class Aves; order Charadriiformes; family Laridae; genus Rissa; species Rissa tridactyla. Next base: position 71,485,983 of record NC_071470.1, read on the forward strand.
CACGTGCCCTTATTTGAAATATTTAACAACTATTCTAAAATAGTTTTAAATGACGGTAAATTGACTTCTTCAGAAGTTCATCAGTGATGGCGACTCAATTTTGAAGTCAATAGCAGTTCTTCGTATTTAAAGGCTCACACCTACATTCCCATAAGAAAGTTATCTTGTAGTTTGTTCAGTCAACTCGGTTAGGAACTGATCTGCTTACAGTGAAGTTCTATTGATTCACTGTAAGCTGTGCGGTCGTTTTCCTGCCAAAGCAGCAGGGATACTTTCAAATCACTGCCAGCCTCTTCTATTGTAGTCTTGGTAACTTCTCTAACAAGTAGAATTATGCATACTTTAACTTTACCTCTTCAATCCCTCTGAACGTAATTTTATTTGCATACACTCAGGAGTATGGACTGTTTATGGACTTCCTTTGACAGTAAGGACTGATAAGATTTTTATTTTTCTATTTACTATGAATATTCTGGGATGGAAAGGTAACTCATCATTTTTCTCTGTTGACTTAAGAATATACAAATATATGAGTTTACAACACAGTGCTTTTTCAGAAGCACATGTCCCAGGTATGCTGTTTTTTCGAGAAAGAAAATGCTGTCAGACCATAAAGGGGCTGTAAGACAGTGAAGGTAATATCACACGGCCGCAGGTAAAATGAGAAGGGTACATCAAAGACAGCAGCAGTCACTTAATTTTACAGAAAGCCTGCCTTCTGACTCAAGCATTAAAAGACAATGTTGAGTTTCTTGAGTTTGAATAGCAAGAGAGGCGCAAGAACTGCATTTACAGGTGGGATCCTAGCAAAGGGGCTGATCAAAACCATACCTTGCACAATTTTCCTTTTAAAGAAGCCTTCCATAAGTTAATGTTTCTTTGCTTTGAACATTCAAACTGTATGTTACACTAAGAAAGAGGACAACCCATACTACTTTAAATAGAAAAATAAAAGATAAAAAATAAAATCCCTAATATTTGAATCTAGGTCAAAGCAATTACTGGTGTCAGTGTGTCCGCTGCTTTTGGTCTACAGTTTTCAAGTGTCTGTGGATACAACTTGGACAGAACTAAACTATTTTAGACAAAATCCTCTCAGAAATTGTCAAGGAACAAAGCTAACTGTAGGTCATGCTGGCATTGTCAACACTGTGATTTACACTGAAATAAATAATTTCTGTGTTCTGTATCAGACCACTCCAGTTAACACCTTTGTCCTAGGGTCCACCCCCAGAGTTTCCTTCCTCATCTGCTCACAGTGATAACATTACCATTTGTGATCAGTTGCGAGGACTAACTGTATTGCTCTTTGTTAATTTTCTCCTTTATCATATATTTCTACATACTTTTAAAAACATGCTGCTTGCTGTTTTTCCTTTCTTAATCTCTACAGGATCCCACAAGTCTGCCTCTTTGACCTTTTGCACTGTCCTCTCACCCCTTTTCTACTCTTCAAGGTGAATCTGCTGGTTTCAGCTTACCCCCAAATTATGCCCACAATCAAGAGCTGTAGCTCAACCCTCACAGTCCCCATCTATTCCTTCCCAGGCACAGAGCCCAGGTGCTTTTTGGACTGTCCTTATGGGTGTCTTCCATCACAGACTTCTTATGTGCCCCTATGGCAGAGTGGATGCAGAAACTGAATTCTTTTTTCTCTAAAAGATCCATCCAATTCAGCATTCAGTGAGCTTGCACAGACACTGCATTAGCCGCTGTTAGGTACTTCATTCCAGAGAGCCTTAGCTTTGCGTGCCAATAGTTAATTCTAAGCAGGCTGAGTTCCACGCTTGCAGGTTGCCCCTACAGGGATGAACCCTCCTACCTCTGTGGTGTGCCTTGTTCTGTTTTGCTCCATATCTCATTGACAGTGTGACTGTCTTTTATCTATGTTCCTACAAGTCCCATTAGTATCGGTGAGATTTATTCAGATGTAATGACGGAAATACAGATAAAAGCCATTTGTTCTTTTTTTTTTTCAATAGAAAAGCCCACAGTACATTTGTTCTTTGATATGCTGAAAAGAATGATCAGTGTCTTTCAACATAGAAAGTCCTATCTTCCCCCCAGGAAAACCACAGTGAACAGCTGATGCACAGGGACTTCTGTTCCACAAATTAGTCACATCATTCTATGCATGATTCAATAAGACATCCTCAAAATAGAGCAAGAGGATCCAACGCCATTGTTAGCTACCTAAGAACAGGCTGAGCAGAATACCTAAACATGCTTTCAATTTAAGAAGAATATTTGATCACGGTCAGATGCCTTGCTAAGCTCTGGTAATACTTTTCAAACCACTGCAGTGACAATGTCTTCTAACATATCTTAAAGTGTTCTCCGCAGTGACTAATGTATCTAGTTAAACAAAGCGAGGCCCTGCACCCAGCTGTCAGCAGCGTGACAACGCTGCTTCCCCTGGCTCATCAAAACCTGTAGAAGTTTTACTGCAAACAGCATGAATCCAGCTGGTGCCATGTCATCTGGATTTATTTGGCTTCTGACTGACACTCAGCACAACCAGAACAGAGCGATACCTGACCCCATTATGGGGCGAAGGTATAGCCAGAGTTTTGGATGTTCTCTCCATCACAAAGCATACTCTAACAGCTCTGAACTCACACTAAAGGAAAGGAAGACGATGCCCAAAATATCCAGCAAGTTTTTATTTTACACACACACACAATTTCAAGAGGAATAGTGAAAGCTTCTAAATCTGTAACATCTGGGGTAATGAACACCTCTCTAACCTATGGTACTATTTTTATTCATTTACTTTTGAATTGTTCATTTGAGGCTTACAACATAGCACAAATACATCATAACAGCCAAGGGTGCTGTAAGTTTAATGATGATATAACCGTTTCAGCCTGCCTTCTATCTCACATGGTGTTTTATCATCTTAAACTCCTATTGGGATAATGCTGCATGCCTATCAAATGAGACAAAGGCAAAACAGCAGGTATCTTCTGTTGGTTTTAAATTCAGATGATAAATTGTTTGAACCTCTTAAGCAGTGGAGCAGAGACAACGAAAATGGTGTGAGGAAAAAAGAAGCCTCTCAAGAGTCCTTATAAAGTCAAGCACACATACGAGGGCACACTCTGGCTTTTGATTATCAATCACACTGACACCCCTGTGCAAGATTTTTGGATGAGATGCATTTTTACACTTTGGGATATATGCTTCTCTTGTTAGAACTTTTCCAACTCCAGCTATTAATTATACTGGAAATGCTGAAATGTCCTAGACCAGTGCTTCAGGTAGAACAGATAGGCAGCCTTCTATCAACACAATGATCCCGTGTGCTATCAGTGACTTCAGTCTGAATTCATGTCTTACAGCACATGGAGTGAATTCTCCTTTTTTTTTGCAGACAGACTCAAGCAAGCAGTTTCTGGGCCTGCTGGGTTTTTCTTGTCAAACCCCAGTGCCAGCACAGAAAAAATGGCACAAGTGAGATACTTCTTTTTAACCCCATCCAACAATAGCAGCACAGACGTTTCTTCAAATAGAAGGGATCGCTAACAGTTCTCAATCTTACACAATTTTGCTTACTTACCTGTTCTTTTCATTTAAAACTATCATAATAGTCTTAATGTTTTAAGAAGCAGCTTCTCTAAAGAGTGTTTTCAGCCCTCTCAAAGATTATAAACAGAATACTGTCTGCTTGCTTTGTTAAAAAAAAAAGTTTTTGGAGTGAAAGCAGGTAATTTCTACGTTGTACATGTTACTGTGATTCACTGAAATGCTTCAGAGAAAAATCAACTTATTTCAACACACAGCGCTACAGTTCTAGAAGGTAGCCTTAACTTTTTCAAAGGGGAAAGATGGAATCCTTGTGAACATCTCCTGGCCATTATGAAGATGCTGCACTGTAACATCTAGAAGAACAAAAAGTGATTGAGAGGGAAATAAATAGATCTCAGCCTAGCACTGGAGGATTGCTGAATCAGAGCAGAACTCAGATAAAACATATAAAGGAATATTGGGCAACAACCTTTTATGTTGAAAGATAAAGTTGATACAATAAAACCTCCATCAATTTGTAAAAAATAAAAAATGTTTCTGCATTGTTTCAAAATGGAAGATATAGGAAGGAAACCATCAGAGACATTTTCTGTGTATCAACGATCTTTACAATAATTCCTTTTCTGATGCATATTGTTGCAAATACATTACACATTTTTCCTCAAATCTTGATGATATTAAAAAAGTAAAAGATGCTAGAAATCAATTTTTGCTGGTTATATGATCCTATAATCTCTGCTCTGGTTCAAAACAAACAACTGGCATTACTGAAATTGATGATCAGTCTCAGATTTACCTATGCTGATTAATTCAATCAGTTATTTGGAGACAGCTGCTATTTAAACATACACCAAACCATACAAACAATCTAATATGTTTATCAAATTGTCACACTACCCCCTTCTTCTTTTTGTTTTACCTTTTGTACTGCAAATTTTTCCCCCATTCTTTTTGCTTTAGTGAGCATCCTCTATTTCCCTACTCCGTTCTTCTCTCCCTTGTTTGGTTATAACACATTACTTTCCTAATGCCATTATTTAGGCAATAAAGAGGAGAGCACATCGTATAACATGAGGCTTGTCCACTGAGTTTGACCAAGCAGCAGATTCATGATGTAGTCATGAGGACATGACACCTAGATCTTTAAAAATAGTTAATATACAGTAATTCAGGTTTTTTGCTGTTACTATGGGTTCCCAGTCTGAGAGGAAGACATTAAGTTAAATCTGAAATAAAATTTAGGAAAATATCCATACTTTAAAAAAAAAAAAACAAAACCAAAAACCAAAACAGAAAAAGGGCACAAAAGCATGTGCTCATCTATTGTTTACTAGTGTGCAATGATAAAACATCAGAGCACTATTTGTTTGTTCACATGATTACAGCAACAAAAATAGTTCCCAAGTTAGGTGTTTTGTTATTTACCAAAATCGGAGAATATAGAAAGAGCTCAATTATTGCTTGGCATATAATAAATTTCCTGAAAATACAGTACAGGTTAAACGACATCAGTCCATACCTGACAGTTTCATTCCAAGAAGGGGAGGGTCTAAGATAAATATTTTGACTACTTCTTTAGGAACACAATTTTTGTTTCAATATTGCCCTATGTTAGAGAAAGTTAAAGAGAAAGTGCTGAAATATTAAATGCTAGGTTAAACATTTTTAGTTTGCTTAGACAGCATTTCAGACAGATCTGAAAAACAGAAAAATTTCCACTTTGGTTCAATCTGTCCCAAAATTGTTGACTCACCAAAGAGAAAACCCCCTACTGTTTACTTTTAACATACCATTAACTCTGAAGAACAGATGAAAAGGCAGCTTCAAGCTTTATAACTAATATGCACAAAACATATGCTATTTGATAATATACATCTTCATCAGTGTTAATCCCAGCCTTCAGAAATCTCTGCTGATTGCAGAAGAATTAATATTTTCCTTTGTGACTGATAGAAAACACCTGCAGGAATGTTTTTTCCCCACAACACTGAAGAGCAACTATGTGGTAAAATAGTAACACTGACAAAATTCATACAGTGAAAATATAATAAAAATAAACAAAACATTTCAGTTAGAATCACAACAACCCATTTTCCTCACTGCTGCTTTTAAGACACCTACATTAGCAGTTTGAACCCACCCACAGCACTTCCCTGCCACTGCAGCCAAGAAGCAAAACCAAGTTCATGTTACATGCCTATGTCCTCTTATCTGCCAAAAGAGTTTGCTGACCAGAGGCCACCTCGTGGGAACAGTCCTTTGGTCGTGCCAACTCCCGAACTGCCCAGGAACCACCTAGGAGTGCGCTAAAAAATCCACCAAAATCATACCAAGAAACATTTCATAATTTCTCTGTATAAAATCACTGAGATCATGTCCTAGAAACATTCCCCAGTGGTTTTTAATTTACAAGCATGGGCTGAGGCTTCAAGTCCTGCAAAATCATTCTGGTAACTGTGTGAGGGATTAGCTTCAGAACTGAGAAGTGATGGGTTTGCGGAAGAGATTCTTTTTTACCTGTCAAGACAGCTGAGTGGTTTTTGAAACATGATTCTCACCTCTATTATGCTCTAGCAAAGGATTTGCTGTTTCATTCTACTATTTACCAATACTGCTGTGCAGTATTACACATCGATTCGACAAAGGCTTCTCTTTTTATCAAAAAATACGAATAATCTTCACAGACACTGGTTCTAATAATCTTCCCAGACACTCTTCCATAAAGTATTAGGATTACATATATGGGAAATTCTCAGGACAAGACTGCAAAATCTTTCCTGACAAACATCTCTTGCACGATTTGAAATTCAATCCAATGTGCAGCTAACATTAAAGCAACTGTGATCTACACCTTTGTGCAGGAAAACAACCAAACCACAAGCCAAATCTCAGGTTTCTTAGTGATCTGAGCGTGTGTGAAGTCATGATGACTACATCCTTCACGTAAGTTCTGAACACACAAGACATTTCCCTTCCATAAGGTTATGGCACTAGTATAATTGGCTAGTGAGTCACGCTTATTTCCAGTCTGTTTCTGTCATAGCAAGGGAGTTTTACTAAGGATGTGATTATACATTCAGCTCACATAGCACAGTGAAACATAAACCCATGGTAAATTCTCTCTTCCATATGTCTAATCAGGTTTTAAATACTTTCTGTTGACCATGAAAAATCTTCATGAATCATCCCTTTTCTTTTGGCAAAGGCTTTTTTTAGCCTTTTTTTCCCCATGGTGAAGGCAAGTGGAAAAGCTGATTTAAGAGGTAGAAAAGGTTTGCTGTACAACTAAACAGTCATGTGTGAAGAATGATGCTTGAAATCTGACATTAATTTCTAGATGTTCAAATCTATGGGTAGGATGACAAAATTAAGGTCAGAGAGAACTGTTGGTGTAAACAGGGGATCACTTAATCTATGTTGCACTTGTAATTGGAGTCATTTTAAGCAAGGAGGGTGTTGAACAGCAGTAAGTATAAATTTGAATATTTTGTCGTAGCATTTTATACCTGCAACTTTGGTTTGAGATACACAAAAGGAGGAATGTGACTGCTTCTGATTAATGAAACCAATTCACATAATCTCTTCACGGGATTAACCAATGTGTGAGTCATAAAATAAATGCCAGGAAAGATCTGAAAACTACTCTTCCATTTCAAGTAAATAATGCCAGTTCATTCATTACTTTCAACCAGCATACTGATACTGTTGGTTTGTTTTTTTTTTAAAACACAGTTTGAGATCTAATCTGTTCTGATCCCTGCCATTCTTTGAGCACTAGTGCCACACACAGCACGTAGGTGTATTTATAGGGAGTTTAGTGCACATGTAGATTCTCCAATCACAAAAAAGTCCACCTAAATCTGATTTTAGCTAGTGCGCAAGTGCTGGTACCAGGAGCACTAAATACAGCAAAGAAAGCTCCCCTACTTAGGACGACCTAGCCAAAAGCGCATAAACTGGGATGCAGACTGTAACAGTCTGGAGATTGCACCCCAACAGTCCTATCAATAAACCACCTTCCCTTCTCTTTCACGGGGTGATTTTAGTCATAACTAAAACAGTTCTATAAAATGCAAGCAACATCCTATTTGAATCCCAAATGCACTATATTTTTCATCCACTTCATTCAGAGCAAATGACAAGGCTGGGCTGAAATTCTCATGAAGTGCATTGAAAACATTTGTTGCCCTTTCTGGTGATAGGTAATATGTAGAGACTTCGAAGAACAAACTCTTTCTATTGGAAATTACAAGAGTGAATGTGACTGTTTTCTCTTTACTAGTTTTGGTACACCATCTATTTAGAAGATGGACGAAGTTTTTTGGAGCCTGTAGTAGCAGTACTTTTCTTCCCCAAGTAACAAGGAGAAGGACTGAAGCTGAAATCTTGTAAAATATACAAATGTGCTGTTTAGAAGCTTTTTCTCTTTGTTGTCACTACTCATGTTTGTTAGGAAATTTTTATGTGGAATGCTGCTGCCAGTTTCTCAGTAATTCAGACGTGCTCTTCCAAACTCCCTTCATCATCTCGGAAAGTGAATATTAGCATAGACCATCACTTTATAAGCAAAATAGCAAAGCACTGATGGGGAGAGTGAAGAGATGAAAACCCATACAGTTTTGCTTCTACAACTTCCAGAAAAAAATGACCTTTTGAAGATTTGAGATCACTATAGACTAAAGATTCAATAAGCAGTGTATTTACCTCCTGCATCCCTAAGCCTTTACTAGCAGCAAGGAGTAAACAAACAAATTATAAACTCCGAGCAAATATCTTGCTCTCTATAATAATGCTACATTTTCCCCTACTGTTACAAAGAAATGAAAGATATGGTTTGGCTCGTTGCAGTCACAGCAATTCACAGTTTGCCAAAGATCAAAGATGCAGCTCTCAAGATATGCTCGAAGAACTACGTTCAGGACTCCCTGAACAGAAAAAGAAGAGCTCACTACACTGGCAGTATCACTTAATGATGAGGTAAGTCACTGACAGATGAAAAAAAAAATGCCAATTTACTTCTTGACCTGGATTGAACTATCAGATACATATAATTTATTTTTTTAAATTATTTTTTTCTATATTGCAGACTGTATTCTCTAAAATGTGCAATCAGTAGTGAGGAAGCATTCTCACCAGAGTTATCACTACAATGCCTTGGGAACTGCAGCTTGTGAAAAGCTACAGAAAACGGACAATTCCTGCAGCTTTGGCGTCTCTGAGATAAGAGATATGTGAAGAATGAATGTCCCCAAGCACATCGCAGCAAGCTGCATGTGGAAGTGCAAAGCAGTACAGCAGTGGGGCTTTCCACTAATTGTGGTAATTGCCATCACCTTCAAACAAGCAGAATGTATACTTTTAAAAAAATGCTTATAACTGGGGGAAAAAGGGTGTTCTACTATGAAAATTCCAAAACATGTAACATAAAATTGGAAACATCCAAGATTTTGTGGAAAACTTATCCACTTATAATCTATTACTATTTTCTTCTGAAGAAGCGGCAAGCCAGTAGCAACATTTGAGTATTTCCTTCTTTCCTTCTCCAGGATGGGACATGGAAGGTAGCAGGAGGGTATAAACCTTCCCTCACTGAGATGGTGGAGAGTTATCTCAGTCTACAGTGTGTTCTACTCTATTGTGTATGCTGGTTATTTTGCATGCTGGAAGGGAAACAGTTTAAGAAACATATCAGTAAGACAGCATCTCATGGTGCTCCTACTTTAGATATACACTGCATCAATTTTCCAGAAAAAACCTGTCTTGAAATAACTTCAGTGTCCCTAGAACACAACACTGAATGAGAGTGTGCTGGAGGCAATTTCAGTACCACCTCTTTTACACTCTATAAGAACACAGTTCTCAACCCAGTCAAGTCTGAGAGATGTTTAATCCTGGTATTGCTTATGTTTCTGGTCACGTTTTTCTTTAATCACTAAGAAAAACTGTAACACTTATTCACATGCGTAAGTGTTTGGCTTGAGTAACTGCGAGCCAGAGGCCAGGTGGTCAAACAGAAAAATCTACAGTGCAGCCAGAAAGCACGTAGGTTGTTAATTGGAAACACTTCATCCTCCCCAAATGCCCGTTACCATGGCAGGCCTTAAGAAATTCTGCTTCCCTTTTAATTTCTAATAAATGCTAATGCCCTTCAATTATCTTGTAACATATCTCACATTAACCTCCCTGTGAATGATACTGCCTTTCCGGGCCCAGTGAGATGTGTCAGCATTCACAGTCCTCTCTAGCGCTTGCTCATGGCCAATGAACTATGAAACAGTGCAGCCATCTACTCTAGCCTGAGCAGGCTGCTGCTCTCCTTGTCTTTTGGCTAATACTGCATTTCTGTGGCCATTGCACAGCATTTACCGGCTTCTCATAACTAAACAATTTCCCTTTTCAGCATACATTTACTGCACTGGTAAGAACACGGCAGAGATCAAGACTTTTAAACTGCTTAAATTATCCTCTGCCATGAACACAAATATATATGGACAGGTATGCAATGTTCTTTTAAAAAAAGATCTCAACCATTCTCATAGTTTTACTCTCAATTAACCTTTACTAAAAACTAAATCAGGTTCACATCACCTCACCAGAGCCAATACATGGAAAGGATGCTGGAATCATGCTTGTCTCATTTTATTAGGATTTAATTCTGTGTTAGTTAGAAATAAATTCTGTAATGTGCTATTAATGCACTGCTACTGACAGCTTAAATACAATCAATAAAACACAAAAGCTGCAATTAAACAACGAAAGCAATTTTTAAAAATTATCACTGCCAAGCTACAGGCATCTCTTGTTCTCTCATTAATATACACAGGGGGCAGAGTTGTCTCGTGCACAGTCTATGTCCCACCAGGTTAATAATATCCTTCCTACTCTCTTACAACATGGATAAAGCAAACATGTAGCAGAAATGTTCTAAACTATTTTTGTTCAGTTTTGCTCCTTGCATGAACACTTAAGGATGGCAGATACGAGATTCAAACGAAGCTAAAGGCATGTGACTGCAGGTCAGCAATTGCACTTGTCAGATGACTATGTACATCAGTGCAGACTGAATATTTGGTGCATAAAATAATGACATTTTCACAGGTATGGTACATAGTAATGAAATACCTGCAGAACACTGTAGAAAATTTAAAACACCATAATACATCCTAAACTGGAATTATTCTGAGCTAGTGGAAATTTCAGTAGAAAAATTACAGTTTTACACTGGCCCAATAATGTTCTCTTGAGTTCAGAATAATTAACAACTGAAGTAGTAATAGACAATCTGAGGGTAAGGGAAGAGTTATCTACTAAACATTTACTTCCCTAAAGAGGAGATTACTTAGAAAGCTTTCTCTCCCTCCAATTCATTCAAATGATTAGCTGCATATTTTGACTAAAGAATATTAGCTGTAAATAAGTTCTTTTTCAAAAATAAATATATCAGATCACGGTGGTATAAAAGTTAGAACAACATTTACTGAAGAGGTTTTGAAAAAACAACTTCTACCCATCTGTCTACTTAAAATGGCTAAATATTTGCAGAATTCATAGCATTCCCAAAATTCTGTAAGCTAAAGTAACTATGTGTCCAGAAGAGCTATCAAATTAAAAAGTTAATATATAAAAATACATACAAACAACAATTTATGATAATGGCACTTTAAGTACATTGCTTAATGGCTACTGCTGTCTATATAAGCCAGGAAACTAACAAAAGTGGACTTTTACTCCCAAAATATCAAAATATGCAGTAGTTATTTTATTGTATAAACTAAGCAGATAAACAAAGGAAGCATTACAAATGTTGTAGTGGCTGAAGGTTAAACAGCAATTTAACAATGCACTAGTAATTTCTTCTACTTTTTTTTTAAAAAAAAACCAAAACAGCAAAACCCTTCTGGCTTCCCTGACCCTCATGATAATACATAAATCGTTGTCCAGTGACAAATTTATGTTTAAAACACAACTGGTAGTGTGCAGATGCCAGCAAAATCTCCCCCATGCTAAGTTTTGCCCTCCTACCTTTATTTTACCTTCAGTTGTTTACTGCGACAACAACAAAATACACTACCAAGATCTGATCCAAATCCTTCAAAAGGCAACACATCATATACTCCCTAACCCAGACTGGTGAGTCTTTAGGTGCCAAATTTTACAGCCCAGGCTTCCCATATGTCTACAGAACATCGACAGGATGATTCAGAGCACCTAAATCAGGTAGTTAACCATCCTCCAAGGGGCATACCAGGAACATGAATTCTTAACCTAGATATTCATACGATAGGTATCTAAAGTTCTACGATAGAAACAGCTTGATTATGACCATTGCACTGAATTCAAAGGGCTTTGGAAAAAATGTCTCCAACAGTTAATTGCCTAATGTTCCCCCTGCCCCAGTCTTTACAGAGCATTATGATCTCCAGCCCATACTTGCGCTACCACTGCATCGCTTACAAAATGAACCACACAAGCCTTGGATTTTCTTTCCACCACCATAAATACAGCTGAACACGATGGCTAACAACATAAACTTTCAAGCTTACTTTGACTACTGACTATTTTTAAAGGACAGTCTTGATTTTTCTCTGTAATGTGAATAAAAGAAAGATTTATGAGCAAGCAATTGTCTGTTTTGGGCTATGTTACAATGTGGTACAGAACATTAAGCTTTGCAATAAGATTAAATGTCTTTTTATTTCTCTTTTGGCATTTCATACCCAATGGAGTATGGATAGCAAGTTTAGAGTTTTTATTTTTGCCATAAAAGATCACTTGACTTTTTCCTCTCCATTGTAACGTGTATTTCATTTAATAAACTTTATAATTAAAAAACCCCTACTAAAAACACTTCTCTATTCAAGGATTACAATTCAGAGGGGGTTCATTTAGTTCCATTAGTTTTAACATCTGTGTTTTAAGGTGCAGATAGCTTCAAAAGTAGCTACTGAGGTAATACATTGCTTCATTTACAAAGGAAATTGGATGCTTAATGCATTTTGTAATGCAGTAATAACAATGCGGTGGTATTTGCATAAATCAGCCCACTGTAACAGCAGGTGTTGGTCCTGTCTGGGAAAAGGTCTTTTGACTTCTACGAGCCCAGCGTGGGCTCATTATTCCATCTGTTTATATTTTATCATAGAGATCAGTGAAGTCCCCACTGCAGAAAGGCACATTTGGGGAGGTTTGTTACCTCATCTGTGCCTAGAAAAGCCAAATGCACGGGCAGAGGATACTTTTCAATTTAGCTAATTGCGTGGACTGTTAGTGAAGAACAGACTGGCCAGAAAGGACCGATGACAGCATTCTAAAGATCTGCATTCCCTTCCGTGCTTGCGATGCGGCTGCTCAGAGCGGAACATGGGACAGGGCTCCCCAGAGACCTCTGATGGCAAATTTCTAGACAGCTGTAGCACAAACCAGTACTTTCGAAAAGACATACTTGTCCAAATTCAAGGACTTTGAGGGAGATGGTGGCTGTTATCACCACAGTACCCAATGGACTGCACAGCTGGAATTGTGAAACACGTTTTTGAGTTTTGCTTCCTAAATGGTTTTAATTGGTTTCATCATTCTCTGTTTCAGAGGATCAGTCTCTTTGTCTTACTAACTCATTATTTGCTAGAATTATCACATCATGATAGTTACAATGATTATATTTTCTTCTTTTGGGTATGTATTTAGGTAGGTCTTATTCAAACCTAGGAGCTGAATTCCAAATGTTCTTACTATAGTAACTGTAACGGCAAGCAAAGCAGAAAATTTCAGTTTTTAATCTGCTTAAGAGACAAACACTCTCAGAACAGAACCATGTCTGGAAAATACCTGTACTGTGTCTAAGCGCTTGTATAAGCATGCAGGAGATAATCAAAACTGTGAGTTCAAGTTCATTACCACCTCATTTTAAGTTTTACCTTGGAATTAAACTTAAATTGAGACTGAAATGAGTTTTGTTATCCCTATCATGCTGCACGGAGGAAGATTCTTCATGACAGCAGGAAGAATGATTGCCTTTGGGACTGAAAACATAGAATTTGAAATACCTCTGTCAAAAAATAATTTAAAGAAAATCAGCTAAAACTACAAATACCTTTCTGGACCACTGTGCTATATGTTTTCTCAGCACCCTCTTACCAGTGAATACCCATTGTCTGAAAGCGATAAAAAGTGTCTGATTTGAAAAATACTAGTACACTCAAGTTTCATTATCCTCCCTGAAAAACCAACAGTAGCTCTATCACATTATATGAAGTGAGCAAATTTTCCCAGCACTTCTACCTCACTAGAATCTTCATCTACAAACAAGTATCTTCATCTAAAGAGAGTAATCCTACAGGGCAAACCTACAGGACATGAAGATCTCAGGTCTTTTAACTACATTTTAATTGACAATCAAAGCATGCAAAACAACCAGAAACCACAGTGACGCAGAAATAAACTGTTTCTTGTATTGGAAAAATATTTGTAAAGTTTGTAAGCCATTTTTTAAAATTCAGTTAAGTCACGTATAAAACAGCAACTTGTGACAAAACGAAATGCAATGATTCCTATGTTTCTACATTGTCTTTGACTATAATTGTGTGTGTGTGTGTGTGTGCGCGCGCACGTTATGTGCTATACCACACAGAGTGACGTAATAAGAAGGCAAAACTTTGCTGTATGCAATGTTGCCTTGTAAAGGCACCACCAAAAAGTGATTTCAGTCCTCTTATCCAGAAAAATATTTTAATTATTTTCAACCTACCAGATTAAAATTACACAAATTACAGCGAGACAGACAATAACCTTGGTCACAAAAAATATTCTAATACTTCAGTAGAGCAAACTAAGCATGAAGCTTAGCCATGTCCACCCTAAGAGTTTCATGAAACAATGTCATTTTCCCTTCAAGAAAGGGCAGAGGAAGTAAGTCGCAGTAAGAACACAAGACAGTATCTTACAGAATGCAGCAAGGCAGGTTAATGGGGGAAAACCAATCCTACAAAAGTAAAATGAATAACCCTCTACTTGGCAGCACCTCTTGGGCCACCTCCACTGCACAAGAGGGAAAATAAACAGCACAATAGAATCATAGAATTGTTAGGGTTGGAAGGGACCTTAAAGATCATCTAGTTCCAACCCCCCGGCCATGGGCAGGGACACCTCCCACTAGATCAGGTTGCTCAAAGCCCCATCCAGCCTGGCCTTAAAAACTTCCAGGGATGGGGCTTCCACCACCCCTCTGGGCAACCTGTTCCTGTGCCTCACCACTGTCATGGTGAAGAACTTCTTCCTAACGTCCAGTCTGAATCGACCCGTCTCTAGTTTTAATCCATTCCCTCTGGTCCTATCATTACCCGGCATCCTAAAAAGTCCCTCACCAGCTTTCTTGTAGGCGCCCTTAAGATACTGGTAGGCCACTATAAGGTCTCCCTGGAGCCGCCTTTTCTCCAGACTGAACAACCCCAACTCTCTCAGTCTGTCCTCATAGGAGAGGTGCTCCAGCCCTCTGGTCATCCTCACGGCCCTTCTCTGGACACGTTCCAGCACGTCGATATCTTTCTTGTAGTAGGGGCTCCAGAATTGGACACAGTACTCCAGGTGGGGTCTCACGAGGGTGGAGTAGAGGGGGAGAATCACCTCCCTCAACCTGCTGGCCACGCTTCTCCTCATGCAGCCCAGGATACGATTGGCTTTCTGGGCTGCTAGTGCACACTGACGGCTCATGTTGAGCCTCCCGTCCACCAGCACCCCCAGGTCCTTTTCTTCAGGGCTGCTCTCAAGCCAGTCACTGCCCAGCCTATATCGGTGCTTGGGATTGCCCCGACTCAGATGGAGGACCTTGCACTTGGTCTTGTTGAGCTTCATGAGGTTGGCATGGGCCCACCTCTCCAGCCTGTCAAGGTCCCTCTGGATGGCATCCCTTCCCTCCAGCGTGTCAGCCGCCCCACACAACTTGGTGTCGTCAGCAAACTTGCTGAGGCTGCACTCTATGCCACTGTCCATGTCACTGACAAAGGTGTTAAACAAGAGCGGTCCCAGTACTGATCCTTGAGGGACTCCACTTGTCACTGGCCTCCACTTGGACATGGACTCATTGACAGCCACTCTTTGGGTGCGGCTGTGTCCTGGTTCCGGTGGGGATAGGGTTAACTTTTCCTGGTATTCCATGCCATGTGAGCCACGCCCACCCTGAGCTGCCGGGGGAGGGGGCAGGAAGTTGCTGCTTAAAAGCGGGCTGGGGCGGCCCCGGTCCGGCCGGCGAGCGGCGAGCGGCGGGGGGAGCGGCGGTTCCGTAATCGCGTTTGTATATTCCCCTATCCGTGTTGTTGTTGTTGTTGTTGTTGTTGTTGTTGTTGTTGTTTGCCTGTTCCCTTTGCTGTTCTGTTAAACTGCCTTTGTCTCAACCCAAGAGTCTTGCCTTTTCTTACGATTCTTCCTGTGTTTGGAAGGCACGAGCGAGCGACACGTGGTTCTTTGTTGCCATCTGAGGCTAAACCACGGCAGTCCTTTTGGCGCCCAACGTGGGGCTCGAAGGGTTGAGATAACGACAGAATCCAACTAGAACGTGGAAAAAACGGTTTTGGGTTTTTTTTTGTATGCATTTATTTTATTAGGTAAGTAGTCACTGGTCATCATGTTGCTTGGTTTGTTCTCATGGCTGTGTTACATAAATTCCTATATGGCTTATGTACTCCCTGCGATGCTGTTTACCATGTCTGGAACAGGGATGAGGATTATCATTCTGCTGTCCTGTGCGATATCTGTTTATGATATGATAACATCACTGTTCAGACGGCTATTTTGGGGTGTTTATGCGGTTTTGCTGTCCTGTCCGTACATTGGACACCGTCTCTCAGAATTTGTTAATAATTTCCCCAGCCCTTTTGCCTCCCTTTTCTCCTTCGGGTCAGGTATGACAGCTTTTGAGAATTTTGAATATCCTTGGGATACTCAAACTAGCGTGTTCGTAGTGCTATGTCTCCTGAATACGTTCCAGGTCTTGTTTTGGGTTAAGCGACTATTTAAGACTACCACCCGGAGATCTGCTCCGAGGCTGGATAGTCAGGGGTGGCATGGCATGTGGGAGAGCATGGGCAGGTACCTAGAGAACTACTCACCTCCAATGGTCTGGGACTTCACCCCTGAACAATTACAGGACCCTGATAAAGTGGTAGAATATTTGAAGGGAAAATGCTGTGGCTATTCTAGAGAGGCACAACTCACCGCGCTGTGCTGGGCCCTGGCCAGTATCTACCAGGCACTGCTCAGAATTATGCAGCACCCTCAAGGGGAAGAGATGGAAACCAGACCTGCGGCGGCCCCTGCGGCTGCTGCAGCCCCTGCTGCAGCCCCTGCGGCGGCCCCTGCGGCTGCTGCAGCCCCTGCGGCAGCCCCTGCGGCGGCCCCTGCGGCTGCTGCAGCCCCTGCGGCAGCCCCTGCGGCAGCCCCTGCGGCGGCCCCTGCGGCTACTGCAATCCTTGCGACAGACACTGCGGCTACTGCAACCCCCGTGGTAGCCACTGCCACTGAACCAGGGAACCAACCCATGCCAGTATCAGTTGCCCCCATACAGAAGAAGAAGTACACAAAGAAATCAGTTCGCTTAGTAAGAGATGATGATGAACCAGGGCCATCACGAGAGCAGGAGGAAGAGGCAGAACCAGAGATAATTACTCGATCCCTATCCTTGAGTGAGCTGCGGGATATGCGAAAAGATTTTAGCCGACTTTCAGGCGAGCACATTGTCACCTGGCTGCTCCGGTGCTGGGATAATGGGGCCAGTAGCCTGGAATTAGAGGGTAGGGAGGCCAGGCAGCTGGGATCCCTGTCTAGGGAAGGCGGCATTGACAAGGCGATCGGGAAAAAGACCCAAGCCCTCAGCCTCTGGAAACGACTCCTGTTAGGCGTGAGGGAGAGGTACCCCTTCAGCGAGGATGTTGTATGTCAGCCAAGCAAGTGGACTACCATGGAAAGAGGTATCCAGTACCTGAGAGAATTAGCCGTGCGGGAGATGATTTATTATGACTTGGACAATGCAGACTTACCCACAGACCCTGATGAGGTGCGATGCACAAGGCCCATGTGGCGGAAGTTTGTACGGAGCGCACCATCATCATATGCCAACTCCCTGGCAGTAATGGAATGGAAAGGTGAAGAGGGACCAACGGTGGATGAGGTAGCTGGCCGGCTCCGGCGATATGAAGAAAGTCTCTCTTCCCCCCTTGTCTCAGCTGTGGAGAAACTGTCGCGGAAGGTCCAGCAACTTGAAGAGAATATGTCCTACTCCCCACCTGCACGGGCCAGCATCTCAGCTATTAGAAGCAGGCATTTCCCCACTCAAGAGAGAGAGTACAGAGGGTACACACCACGAGGCACCCTGTGGTTCTACCTGCGGGACCACGGAGAGGATATGAGGAAGTGGGACGGACAACCTACTTCGATCCTGCGGACACGGGTACAGGAGTTGCAAGGAAGGACAACCACAAAAGGGGATCCCTCCAGGAAAAGTGCCGCCCCAGTTTCCAGTGGGCCGTTCCCCAGACAAAGCAGAAGGCTTGATCTTGCTTCTGATCCTCTTGAAGGAACTTCCAAGTCATTTATGCAAGAAGTGAGTAATGGATACTATGACCAGTATTAGGGGGGCCCTGCCTCCGGCCAGGTGGAGGAAAGGGATAACCGGGTTTATTGGACGGTGTGGATTCGATGGCCTGGCACATCAGACCCACAGGAGTATAAGGCTCTAGTGGACACGGGTGCGCAGTGTACTTTAATACCATCAAGCTATAGAGGGGCAGAACCCATTTGTATTTCTGGGGTGACAGGGGGATCCCAAGAGTTGACTGTACTGGAGGCAGAAGTGAGCCTAACTGGGAATGAGTGGCAAAAGCATCCCATTGTGACTGGCCCAGAGGCTCCATGCATCCTTGGTATAGATTACCTCAGGAGAGGGTATTTTAAGGACCCAAAAGGGTACCGCTGGGCCTTTGGCATAGCTGCTTTGGAGACAGAGGAAGTTAAACAGTTGTCTGCCTTGCCTGGTCTCTCAGAGGATTCTTCTGTTGTGGGGTTGTTGAGGGTCAAAGAACAACAGGTGCCGATTGCTACCACAACGGTGCATCGGCGGCAGTATCGCACTAACCGAGACTCTCTGATTCCCATCCATGAGCTGATTCGTCAACTAGAGGTTCAAGGAGTGATCAGCAAGACTCGCTCACCCTTTAACAGTCCCATATGGCCGGTGCGAAAATCTAATGGAGAGTGGAGGCTAACTGTAGACTATCGTGGTCTGAATGAAGTCACGCCACCGCTGAGTGCTGCTGTGCCGGACATGCTAGAACTCCAGTACGAACTGGAGTCCAAGGCAGCCAAGTGGTATGCCACGATTGATATAGCGAATGCATTTTTCTCAATCCCTTTGGCAGCAGAGTGCAGGCCACAGTTTGCTTTCACTTGGAGGGGCATCCAATACACCTGGAATCGACTGCCCCAGGGGTGGAAACACAGCCCCACCATTTGCCATGGACTGATCCAGACTGCACTGGAACAGGGTGAAGCTCCAGAACATCTGCAGTACATTGATGACATCATTGTATGGGGAAACACAGCAGAAGAAGTTTTTGAGAAAGGGAGTAAAATAGTCCAAATCCTTCTGAACGCTGGTTTTGCTATAAAGCGAAGTAAGGTCAAGGGACCTGCGCAGGAGATCCAGTTTTTAGGAATAAAATGGCAAGATGGACGCCGTCAGATTCCAATGGATGTGATCAACAAAATAGCAGCTATGTCTCCACCAACTAGTAAAAAGGAAACACAGGCTTTCTTAGGTATTGTGGGTTTTTGGAGAATGCATATCCCAGATTACAGTCAAATTGTAAGCCCTCTGTATCAAGTAACCCGGAAGAAGAATGATTTTAAATGGGGTCCTGAGCAACGACAAGCTTTTGAACAAATCAAACAGGAAATAGTCCATGCAGTGGCCCTGGGGCCAGTCCGGGCAGGACAAGATGTTAAAAATGTGCTCTACACCGCAGCCGGGGAGAACGGCCCTACCTGGAGCCTCTGGCAGAAAGCACCAGGGGAGACTCGAGGTCGACCCCTAGGGTTTTGGAGTCGTGGATACAGAGGATCCGAAGCCCGCTACACTCCAACAGAAAAAGAGATATTGGCAGCATATGAAGGGGTTCGAGCTGCTTCGGAAGTGGTTGGTACAGAAGCACAGCTCCTCTTAGCACCTCGACTGCCGGTGCTGGGTTGGATGTTCAAAGAAAGGGTCCCCACCACACATCATGCAACCGATGCTACATGGAGTAAGTGGATTGCACTGATCACGCAGCGAACTCGAATGGGAAACCCCAGTCGCCCGGGAATTCTGGAAGTGATCATGGACTGGCCAGAAGGCAAGGATTTCGGAATGTCACCAGAGGAGGAGGTGACGCGTGCAGAAGAGGCCCCACCATATAATAAACTGCCAGAAAATGAGAAGAAATATGCCCTGTTCACTGATGGGTCCTGCCGTATTGTGGGAAAGCATCGAAAGTGGAAGGCTGCTGTGTGGAGTTCTACACGACGGGTTGCAGAAGCCAGTGAGGGACAGGGTGAATCGAGCCAGTTTGCAGAGGTGAAGGCTATTCAGCTGGCTTTGGACATTGCTGAGCGAGAAAAATGGCCAGTACTTTATCTCTACACTGACTCATGGATGGTGGCAAATGCTCTGTGGGGATGGTTACAGCAGTGGAAGCAGGGCAACTGGCAGCGCAGAGGCAAACCCATCTGGGCTGCTGACCTATGGCAAGATATTGCTGCCCGGATAGAGAATCTGGTTGTGAAAGTACGCCATGTAGATGCCCACGTACCAAAGAATCGGGCCACGGAGGAACATCAGAACAACCAGCAGGTGGATCGGGCCGCTAGGATTGAAGTGGCTCAGGTGGATCTGGACTGGCAACATAAGGGTGAACTATTCATAGCTCGGTGGGCCCATGACTCCTCAGGCCATCAAGGGAGAGATGCGACATATAGATGGGCTCGTGACCGAGGGGTGGACTTGACCATGGACACTATTGCACAGGTCATCCATGAATGTGAGACATGCGCTGCGATCAAACAAGCCAAGCGTTTGAAGCCTCTTTGGTATGGAGGGCGATGGCTGAAATACAAATATGGGGAGGCCTGGCAGATTGATTATATCACGCTGCCACAAACCCGTCAAGGCAAGCGCTATGTGCTCACAATGGTGGAAGCAACCACTGGATGGCTGGAAACATACCCTGTGCCCCATGCCACTGCCCGGAACACTATCCTGGGCCTTGAAAAGCAAGTCCTGTGGCGACATGGTACCCCAGAGAGAATTGAGTCGGACAATGGGACTCATTTCCGAAACAGCCTCATAGACACCTGGGCCAAAGAGCATGGTATCGAGTGGGTGTATCACATCCCCTATCACGCCCCAGCCTCTGGGAAGATAGAACGATACAATGGACTGTTAAAAACTACACTGAGAGCAATGGGTGGTGGGACTTTCAAACACTGGGATACGCATTTAGCAAAAGCTACCTGGCTAGTTAACACCAGGGGATCTAACAATCGGGCTGGCCCTGCCCAATCAAAACTTCCACGTATTGTAGAAGGGGATAAAGTCCCCGTAGTGCACATGAAGAATATGCTAGGGAAGACAGTCTGGGTTAGTCCTGCCTCAGGCAAAGGCAAACCCATCCGTGGGATTGCTTTTGCCCAAGGACCTGGGTGCACTTGGTGGGTGATGCGGAAGGATGGGGAAGTCCGATGTGTACCTCATGGAGATCTGATTTTGGGCGAGAATAGCCAATGAATCAGATTGTGTGCTGTTATAGCAGTTTCCTCAAGATCTACATCTTCAGCCTACAGACTGCGTGCATGAGCCACACCAGGTGCACCAGTCACAAGCTCCGAAAAATACAGCATGCAACAGACCAGCACCACCCAGCATCTCACCTGCCCTGAGAGACTGTTCTAACAGATGGAGCCCAAAGCCGTGGATTAAAAGAACTCAACGGACACTTTGGAGGGATGACCTATAAACTAAGGGTATTATATGTGTGTATATATATATATATAACAGGGGAAAGTGGTGGCAATTCATTGGAACCTGCTGGGCATGGCATAGATGGTATGGAATAAGGGGTGGATAATGTCCTGGTTCCGGTGGGGATAGGGTTAACTTTTCCTGGTATTCCATGCCATGTGAGCCACGCCCACCCTGAGCTGCCGGGGGAGGGGGCAGGAAGTTGCTGCTTAAAAGCGGGCTGGGGCGGCCCCGGTCCGGCCGGCGAGCGGCGAGCGGCGGGGGGAGCGGCGGTTCCGTAATCGCGTTTGTATATTCCCCTATCCGTGTTGTTGTTGTTGTTGTTGTTGTTGTTGTTGTTGTTGTTGTTGTTTGCCTGTTCCCTTTGCTGTTCTGTTAAACTGCCTTTGTCTCAACCCAAGAGTCTTGCCTTTTCTTACGATTCTTCCTGTGTTTGGAAGGCACGAGCGAGCGACACGTGGTTCTTTGTTGCCATCTGAGGCTAAACCACGGCAGGCTGTCAAGCCAGTTCTTTATCCACTGAATTGTCCATCCATCAAACCCATATTTTATCAGCTTGGAGACCAGGATGTCATGCGGGACAGTGTCAAAGGCTTTGCTCAGGTCCGGGTAAATGACGTCAGTTGCTCTGCCCTTGTCTATTGATGTTGTGACCTTCTCATAGAAGGCCACCAGGTTTGTCAGGCACGATTTGCCCTTGGTGAAGCCGTGTTGATTGTACCCAGTCACCTCTTCGTTATTCTTCTGCCTCAGCAGTGCCTCCAGGAGGATCTGCTCCATAATCTTACCGGGCATGGAGGTGAGACTGACTGGCCTATAGTTCCCTGGTTCCTCCTTCTTTCCCTTTTTGAAAATGGGGATGATGATTCCCCTTTTCCAGTGAGTGGGGACTTCACCAGACTGCCATGACTTCTGGAATATAATAAGAGAGCGGTTTAGCAACCTCATCCGCCAGTTCCCTCAGTACCCGTGGGTGTATCACATCCGGTCCCATGGACTTGTTCACTTTCAGGTTTATCAGACGGTCACAAACCTGATCTTCACTTACAATGGGCAGTTCTTTCCAACCCCTGTCCTTGTCTTCTGTGACTCTGGGAGTGTGGCTGGAGCCCTTGCCAGTGAAGACTGAGGAAAAGAAGTCGTTGAGAACCTCGGCCTTCTCCATATCACTTGTCACCAGCTCTCCCGTTTCCTTTCTGAGGGGGCCCACACCCTCCCTAGTCTTCTTCTTACCATTAATGTACCTATAGAAGTTTTTGCTGTTTCCCTTGATCTCCCTGGCTAGGTTTAATTCTAACTGAGCTGTAGCTTTTCTCACCAGGTCTCCTGCTGTTCGAACAGCTTCCTTACATGCCCCCCATTCTAGCTGTCCTTTCTTCCACTCCTTATAAAGCTTCTTTTTGTGTGACAGTGTGTCCAGGAGCTCCCTGTTCACCCATGCAGGTCTCCTAGCATTCTTTCCTGCCTTCCTCTTTGTTGGTATACTTCGCTCCTGGACACAGAGAAGGTGATCCTTGAATACCGACCAGCTGTCCTGGGCCCCCCTTCCCTCTAGAGCTTTGTCCCAGGGCACTTTGGCCAGCAGATCCCTGTAGTGGTCTGACATGTACCAGTTCAATTTAAGAATGAATTCAAGTAGCCTCTTCACATGGCAAATGATGTTATGTGACACTGAAATGTGTAACAGAAATGTCGAACTATATTTAAAGCAGTTGTGTACAAATTTGCTGATAATACCATTGTAGCAGCAAATTTTCACAGAGAAAGAGGACATAGGGAGCAACACAGTAAGAAAGCAAGAGCGGACTTTATTTGGTATGATGTTGAGGGAGGACTAGCCACCAACACCCAGGCAGTATCACACCAGCTCAGCAGTGTCCAGCAGGCAAAGAGGCTTTAACTGCGCAGCCAGCACTGCTGCACGTGGTATGTCAGCATGAACCCAAGTAGCAAAAAGGAGTGGGAAAAGAGAATTATTAATGTGCAGAACAGTGAATGTCAGCAATGAACCCAATTTGTAAGCATTGCTATTGCACATTCAAGTACAGCAAGGCAACTTTTATTTAAAAAGAAAAAAAAACCAGACAATGAGAAGAGGAGAGGACTGTGTGGTCATGAGTAAGTGACTTGACATGTCTACAGCCTGTTTCTTCCACTGAAAAGGGAAAAAGATACAAGTGCATTTCTTTATCTCACCCTTTGCTTGTCAATTATAAGCTTTTTGAGTCAAGAACATTTGACATTAAGAAGTGTTTGCACATCTGCTGCAATCTCAGCTCTTGACCTACTTCCAATACATTTAACTAGTGATTATTAAATGAAAGGCGTTTAGTACATATGCAGCTTACCACATTAGTAGTTGCTACATGGGTGAGAAAGTGAAGAATACAATACGAATAAGAAGTGATAAGGTATTAGAAAGTTTCACATTTTCTTCAGGAAATGAACTCATGATACATCTTTTTTATTATAAGATGAGAGAGGAGACATCTTAGAAATACCTAGCAACATAAACTAGTAGCAACATATAAGTAGGATAGAGCATATTTTAAGTGCACACTGATGACAACAAAAGTTGAAACAGCGAACACTGAACATGTCAGAGACTGTTTAAAACCTCATAAGTATTCTAACCAGTTATAACCAATATTATCAAAGCAGACTGTTCTGGAATTCCAAATCATGGACTTTTGAGAGTGAGATATTATTGTAACTGCTTGCCTTTGCCTGATGCTACTTCGATGATTTCAAAAACCAGCCAATAACGCCTTTGACAGAGTGCCAGTTTAGCCATTTTTATTAGCTTTCCTGAGGCATTCAATGTAACAGCCATTTTATTAGCTGAAATAAACTTAGAACAGAAAACTTAGAGGTCATGCTAGCCTTAGGTTAAACTAAACGAGCTACAAAGAAAAACCAAAACTCAAACTAAAAACCAAACCAACCTAGACTAAAGGTGTTGATTTTTATTTCCTGGCTGAAATGTATTATGAAAAACATTCCAGAACAACCTACTGTGGACACTCCTATCTTCTGCTTATCACACTAGCACAAGGCAGTTTGCTGGAAGTTGCTCAGCAAACCTTTCTGTTGCCAATTACTTGGTATTCTGTAGATGATCCACTGTCGACAGTTATGAATGAGTTATAAGTAGATTTAAATCAAAAAAATAAATCAACAACTTTGGAGCAGTGAGGAGCAATTTTTGCAAAAAGCATATAAAAAAATCACATTATTTTGCCAGGACTTGCCACTTTACTCAAGACACAACCTGTTAATCAGATGATCCTAGAGCAAGGTCTTTCTTATAAATATGTGACTATGTGAGCAGATCGCTCCTTAATGCTTTCCTTTTTTTAGTAATCTAAACAAGTTCTTCCTGTCTGACAAGGTTGACTGGTGTGGGTCTGTGGCTAAGGAGAAAAATATTTTTTTAAAGCAAGGCGCAGGTCATTGATCTGCTGCAGATGAAAATTAGCTGCTGCCTTTTCAGTCTGTCTTTCTATAGAAGCAAAGGTTACATGTTAGCGCTTGGTGTGAGGGGAAGGAAGATGCATTTGTGTATTCTCGCAACCTTTGTGCACATTGACCGAGTTCAGCTAAATTCAAACGAGGGATAAGAAACCTCAAAGATTATTATGTTCTCACCAGCATAAGGAAATACACACTCAAGCTGCAGAGAGTCGTGGTAAAAGGGGGAGGCTGTAGCATGAAACTGAAGCTGCTTATACATCAGGAAACCCGTACGATGAATGAGGGGAGTAGAAAGAGAAGGACATTTCTTATAAATGCTCAACTGTGGAAAAGCTTCAGTTGGACCTCAGACAATCATTCCCCAAGACAGTCTATAGCCCATGAAAGGATACAGAAAACTTCAAACCACCCTAAAAAGAGACACAAACCTGACCTCATACTCCTTCAGTGAGCTAACTATATCAGTATGGTAAGCTTTAGTCCTGCCAATAACAGTATTTATATTAAAATTACAGATGTTCAGAATCTTTCAAGAGTTATCAAATTACTCCCCAAAAGTGCTATTCTCTCATTTAAGGAATAAAAAAAGGAAGGCTACAAATAACTGATTCAAAAAAGAATGATAGTTCTAATACCATGATACTATGAAATCTTTTACACAAGGGTAAAGTGAAGCTTCTGAGTACCACAGGCAGAGGTATCTCCTGCCTCATTAACAGGTAATCTAACTAGGAGGCTGGTTAGAAATATGCCCCACATATTTCATCCCATGACAGAAATTACAGGGAACAGTGATTCTCATCCTTTGAACCCCCTGGTCTACGGAACTTGAACCTTGGCTAAGCCTTGCCTGGGATCCCAGGACCCTGCACAGGTAGAAACTCTGCTCTAGCACCTTCCTGGGGCATTAGGAGCACCTCCAACAGAGGAGAAAAGCCAGGTGCTTCTCCCACTGCTGGAACACAATATGCATGTGGCAACATCTGGGTTGGGGAGAGAAGATAAGCTGGCAGGGAAATAAGTTCACAGCGGGGCACAAACACAGCACTGCAGATGCACAGCCAAACCAGCGCCCAGTCATTTTGGCATTAGGTATGTTTAGGCACAATACAACTACAGCACCACTAAGCCCCAGGGTTGCAGAAACCACTTTAACTGTTATAACGGTGGGAGTCAACAATGGAGTGATTTGGCTGTGCATTTTGGGAGGACTCCAACCTTTCCTTTGCATTAATTCCCTTATGAACACATACTTCCTATTTATACAGATTATAGTAGAGGCTTAGGCTATTAAGAATGCAAGTTCCCAAAATTATCTCCCAAATTTATCTCTGAATGGTCCAGAGAACAGGATAGCAATATAATGCTGCTGACTCTGTTATTGGGTGTAGTTCCTGCCAACTACAGATAACATTGTGGAAGTAGGAAATCCATAATAAGTACATAATAGCCCAAATGGAAACTCCTTTGGCAACTACAAACAGCTACCAGGACTTGTACTGCAGGACTTGTACTTGTACTGAGAAACAACTTGTTGCTGCTAGTTACGCCAGGGAAAGTCTGCCAGTGCTTCCTGTAATGATGAGGACACATTTATGAAATGTCACCCACGAAAATCAGGGCTGCCACAGAAAGTCACAACTAGAAGCCACTACTGAAACTCCCTCCTGAGCTGAGCTGAGCAAGGCTACTGTCAAAGGAGTTCTTCAAAATATCATATACCAAGGTGATACTGCAGGAGAGAAAGAAACAGGGAAGCACTCACAGGAAAGAGGAAATAGAGCAGCAGACCAAAGGAAAAAAATAATTAAAAAAAAAAAAGCAGGGAGCTTATGGAAAGAAAATGGAACAGGGATGCTAGATGAGAAGAAGATTATCTGATCAGGGAGTATTCCTACAAAAGAAACTAACCTGGATTAAAGAAGCCTAAAACAAGAGCAAAAATATACCTAGAAATGTCCCTGTTACTTGTTTTCTACATAAGCCAACCGGAGCTGTAGCCCAACACTGCATCCTCTTGCTCCTGAAGAAATGCAGAATCTTCTACTACAAAACAACCTTTCTGGAATAGCAGCTAGTTCTACTCTTTTCTGTGGCCCCTCCAACTTCTCCACAGTCTGTACATGGCTGGGACTGCAGGAAGGAAGTTACGAGCTCTCCCTGCCCGTGTTATGTTATTCTGAGAAGAATATAATTTCAGAGGCAGATAAGTTCTTGGAGAGATTGGATCCATGATAGTTTTAACCAACTATTGTATACTATTATTACCTGCTTATTCTCATTTCCTCCTCCTTTCTTATCTAAATTTTAGACTTGGCAGTGGGTTTTTTTGCCTGAGAGATTTAGCTGTACACCATCAAAACCACAATAATTCAGCAGTGGCACATGGAACAGATAATAACTATGCATACAGGACTTTTGCCCCACTCTTTCCCAGAAAATCTTAACAGAAGTGAAATATAACAGGAAGAAACCTAGTATTACTCACTGGTGAGTATAACACATCTAATTTCTGATTTCAGGTAAGACCTAGTCTTTCATGGAAGTTCTGAATAAGCAAAAGTATAAGCACTAAAACACCAAATGAATGAGGCAATTAATGAAGTCTTCGATAAACAACCAGAAGAATCTCAAAAGTGAACACCAAACAATATTTTCAGATAATATAGATGCTAGATTTGCCTGACCATGGCAGGTGAAGTCCAGGAAAACTATGGTCCTGTCATCTATGTCACTGACAGAAGAGCTTTTTTAGGAGTGCATATAATATAGCGTAATCACTTTTTTTTTTTTAAT
Source organism: Rissa tridactyla (assembly GCF_028500815.1). Lineage (NCBI taxonomy): Eukaryota > Metazoa > Chordata > Aves > Charadriiformes > Laridae > Rissa > Rissa tridactyla. The sequence continues at coordinate 71,513,821 of NC_071470.1, forward strand.
TAATCAAGATGCAGCGTTAAAATTGAATACTGCACTATTAAGCATCCAGACACAGACTGAGGTACTAAACGGGAAAGCAGATTTATTGGATAAGGTTTTTTTGTTTGGCTCATTTTGAAAACTAAGCAATCATGCTGTGCACTTGGCAATTAATTACACATCTTTCTCACTATCTATACTGAATAATTAAAACATTCACTGAGAGGGAAGGCGTAGCTCAATTCCCTATATTCTCATTTGGGTCAAGATACGGCAAATACTAAATATGGGCTAGTTAGCAGATCGTTTACCCTGTTGATATCTCAGTGAGAAATAAAAAGTACAAATCAGAGCAGGGTGAGTTTTTGATAGGAATTCCATTAAATCTAGTTCTCCTTTGGAGAACTGTGTCATATACATGCTTAAGTCAAAGGGCAAGGTCTCCCTTCAGCAAAAAGGTCACAAGGAATCAAGATTTCTTGTCACAAAGACAAAACCCAAACATGGACAAACATTTTCAATGGAAAAGGAACATTATTTTTTTTCCTGTAATACGCCGCAATTGATTTATCAGTACGTTTTACCACTTGGTAGTTCAAATTTACTGTCAGGTTCGGAGTCCTCTTGATTACCCACCTCTCGTACGTCATCAATGAAGGAGAAGCAGGTGCATTTCAAGGACTCACCCACATAATGCTGGTGTCAAAAATTAGAGACAATACAGATTGCTCATGGTACTACCTTCCCTCCGCGGACTGATAGGAAAACTAAGCATTTACTTCAGAAATTCTGGTTTACTGCCTGCTGAAAAGCTAAGTGTTTCGGTGATGTAGCCTGGGTCACATCTCTAAATATTCCTTGCAAAGAGTGGCAAAGGTTTTTACTTTTTGCCCTTGAACACTCCCTTCCTCCCCAGTGATTAGTCCAAGAATATTATTATAGGTTCCAGGCAAAGGGCAACTATAATTAAGGTTACACAATGCTTTCCATTAACATTCAATTGTTAGTTCATTTTGAATGGATAAAATTTAAACTTACAATGTCATTGAAAGAAGAAAAAAAATACAGCTGCTTTTTATTTTATTAATTATTTTTTTGTGAGATGATTACTAGTACTTCCATGCTGAAGACCAGGGTTTGATATTCTGCACCAAGGCAATAAAGGTATGAGAGATGTAACTACTGTACGAGCCTGCTCCTGCAAGAATCTCAAATCACCTCTTCCTAACAAAGACTTGTTAAAATTCAGCAGGTACAAGCTTTGAGGATTCAATCTATGCTGAACGTCTGCCAGGTCAAGGGGTTAGACAAGACTTTTCCTTGCTGCTCTCCCAGGCAGATGATGACTGCTGTAATATGAAGCAAAAGCAATGAGACAGGGGGACTGGCTCTGCTGTTCTTTCCGTATGGTTACTGAGGCTAACGCCCCAGCTCTGAAAAAGAGACAGACAGAGGCAGCCACACACGCCTCGGAGGAAGGAGCAACCAGAGGAAAATATTCAAGCAATACTCTGGTGAAAAAGAGGAAGATGAGAGAGTTCTCACAAGAGAGTTCTCAGGACTCTGACTGGGGTGCTGATCAGAAAGAAGTCTGAAACTAGTATTTGGGAAGAAGTTGGAGAAACGAGGTCCAGGAGAAATGAAACTTCTGTAGTCAGCTGGAGAACATTCTCCTGCAAAAGACAGACTTGAACATCTGACCCCAGTGAAACAGACAAAATGCGTGAGACTATAGTACAAAACAACTGCCAGTTTTACTTAATTTGCCCATGCAGAAGCCTGAACCACACTGAAGATCTTCCTGAGTCTGCTATGGTGCAAATAAAGTGTGTTTGCATTTCCTCTTTCTTTCTTGGCTTTTTTTTTTCCTTTTAAGTCTTAAAAACCAGAGAATTGCTTTAAAGACAAATTATAAAGATCAATGTTGTGAAATTGTGTACTTGTATCAGAAAACTTGAGATTTAACTCAGCCCTTACAAGCTACTGCTTGATACTTTGTCTGCAATGGTTGTCTGCAATTGCTCACCTCCTTCCAGAAGCGTGATCTTTATTCTAAAAACCTTTATTCTAAACAGACCTTTATTCTAAAACAGCCAACAAAGTGCCAATTGCATTGATTCTTATTACATCTTCTGACCATCCCTCTCCATTCTGTTTTCTTTTCCTCTGCAAACTGTTGCTATTTAAGGAGTAGTAATTTGGTTTTAGAAAACAAAATTTATAGTTGTTCAATGCACCAAAATTGGACCTTACTGTTACTTAATGCCAGGCCTCTTTCAATACATTAGGTAATGTAAATCTTTCCATCTAAAGACTGTACCTCAAAATATAAACGTTAAGTTTCTAAGTTTCTGAAGAACCATAGAATGATGGAAAAATACATGTTGGAAGCCAGGCTCTCCATTTTTAAGTTTTGTTTCCACTGTGCTAATACTCAGGAAAAAAAAAAAAGACGGGGAGGGTCAGATAGGCTGGAAAAAGAACAGGTAAGAGAAGAACATGTGCTAGGTCTTCTGTGTGACCCGTCACACACTGCACCTATTGCCACAAGCTCGCATGGGCAGGGTGAAAGCTGGGAGATGGCAGAAAGGTGAGGAAGACCTGCACGTGGATTCCAGTCTCTCATCCTGACCAACCCTTTGCTCCTGCTTCCTAGTCCACGCAGCAATCACAACACTGTGGTCTTTGGTACAGGCCCTTCCATGGCCAAGGTCCATCTCAGCCTGGACCTATGGATTCTGTTCAGAATATCTGAAAGTCCCTGATTAAAGAGCTATTAATCTATCTTTCCTTTTCAACTCGCACAACTTAAAGACGATCTTTAAGAAAATAGGGCCTCAAACATCTATTTGCTTCATAATTGGGCTATCAAAAGCCCACATCTCGTTGCCCAGACCATTCACTCTTTGTGTATTTGGGCTTCAGTCATATTTTTGGATAGGCAATTTATCTAAAATAATCTGAAATATCCTTGACTGCTGTTTCAGGTGAAAACAGTGTGTCCTGCATTGAATCAAATTTTGTATTCAAAGTCTGAAATATCTGACAGGTATCGTGCCCTGCCAAGAATGATGGTACAGCTGAAAGCCTGGAGGCTTCACCATAGACAGTGGATTTGTCATTTCTTTTGCTTGCTTTTTACTTTTGAGGCTTTATTGGAAACATGCTCAAAACCCAGGAAATTCTGAGGTTACTTGCTATGCAAGGCCTCCAAAAGGAGCCCTGTCACCGAAATATTAAAATTAAATAGGTTCAGAAAAGAAAGAAAAAAATATCAAATTAGTTTTGCAGAACTGTTTCATAGTGTGCTGCCTACCACGGTCCAACCTCCCTTAAGCAATGGCCAGCTCTAAAGATGAAAAATAGAATCGTGTGACAGATACTGCAATGAACTTGGGTAAATCAGTTTTGTCTCTCTACTGTCTCGTGGAATACAGTTAACATTGAACGACAGAAAATATTCACATATTGGTGAATGAAAAAATAAGAATATCGATGATAGCAAAAAATGATGATTTGAAAATGGCAGCAACATTATAAATACGATTTTAGTATGCTGTGAATTGCAAGCACTTCATACAAAGGGGATAATATATGGATTTTCCTCATTCTGTGCTATGCACGTCACTAAGATCAATGGAACTCACATACATATACCAAGGAAACTATAATATATAGAATTATTTATGGAATAGCCGCTTCCCATACACATCAATTGCAGCATCATAATGGCTAGAGTTATGCTCAGAAGACAAAATCATATATTATATATTGTAAGTGATAAAGCTTGAATTCCTATTGTCATTTCACCACATTTTTCATAAGCAACAGGAAAACTAATGGAAGGTTTTTTGCATAGCTTTTTTTTTTTTTTTAAAGAAGCAATAAACATCATATGCTTTATCACAAGACACTGATTCCACTTACAAACTAAGTCATTAAATAACAGCTACCAGCAGTATTTTCCAAAACAGTGCTGTGCAATGTACATTGAAGCAAAAAACTGAAACATCTGAAATTGCCTCTGGTTTGCCCAAAATCCTAGGGACATCAGAGAAGCCAAAAAGCAGCAGCACACAGAAGTCCAGCATCTCCAAACTTCTGGTGGCAAGAAAGCACAAACCCATAAGCACATGCTTCCCTTTTAGAACAGTCACCAAAGCTGCGTCAGCACCGGCAGCAAAAGAAGAAGCTTTACAACTACACAGGCACCTTTATAATTTTCATATCTCAAAATTACGGCATTTCCAATAAAGGCTGCTTTTGAATCGCCATTTACTTTTACAACTCACTTTGTTTCACAGTACTCTCCATCTCCTACTGTTAACTCTTGAAAGAAGCCTTTCAAAGATCAATCCAGTCTGTTAGGATTCTGGATGTTAAAATTGAATTTTTCTTGTCTACTTGTTCTCTTGAAAGGCTTAAAAGTGATTTGTGGCAATCAGCATACAGGGATTTGAATGACAGAGTTTAAGTAAATGATCTAGAAAAGATTCATCAGGGGAAAATTGCTAAAATTATAAATTAAACAGCATAGTTTTTCTCTGTCTGCTCTTAAAACAAAATAGGTTCTTTTAGATGTGAAAATCATTCTAAAAGCTTCTGCAAGTAGTCAATGAAAAGCTTAGAAATGCACAGCATAATCTGTCAAATAACACTCTGCAATAGTAATCAAATAAAAAGAAAGGATAAAAGGGCAAGCATCACAACAACTACCAAACAAGTCTGTTGACCTCATTCACACAAACCTCAAAAACGTAGCTGCCAAACTTCCCTCAAGTAAAATACAGGAGATTTAGTTGAAACACCATTATATCTCTTCCTGCGGAAATTATGGCTTTTTTCCCCCCCTCTCTCTTTTGCCTGGCTGTTCTTTCCTTCCCAGATTACTCTCTCAAATTGCCTTTTTTCTGCAATTCACCTTTCTCCACCTGCCTCTGAGAAGAGAGCCCAGCTGGAGGGTCCGTGCCACGCTACCCAGTCAGCGGTGGAGCCGGGGGGAAGCCTGCCTCGCTTCCGGCTCTGCTCCACAAACACCTCCAGCAACAGACGGGCAGTGGGGAACGGGAAACAGTCCCCAATGAATGTCTGTAGCACCAAAGAGACCAAAAAAAGTGCCCAAAGGCAGCTCTTAAAATTGTCTGACCAACTCTCAATGGGAGTCCCATAGAGTTAAGTACTATGTCTCCGCACTTGACATTTTTATTCTTCTGTTTTGCATTTTTGGGCTTTAATTCACCAGCTCGTGAGGAAAAAAAAGTTGGCGGCTCTTTTTAACCTTCAGTTGCGTGAACAGTATTATACAGACAGAAACTAGCATAGGTAAAAGATCTATTTATTTATTAACGTGACGGTACAGGTTATTTTGTATGCTACCACCACTACTTGCGAGTCCCTTGCGTTAAGTCCTAGACAATCCTACCACCCAACTCAAAATTATTACCTTCCATCCAACACAGCATCTACTTCAGTTCAAGGCTGTTTTGAATTCATTTACAGGATATTAGCAGGATAAAGCTTTTCTCTGTTTAAAACTATAGCAAAAACATAGCATTAACATTGTTGTGATGGGGTTTCAACGTCCTAAACCCATCTGCTCATTTATTTTTTAAGTTTTCTCCAGATTTTCTGGGCTTTCCACCATTCTTTTGTGACTCCAATTTATTGTTACCTGCAAATATAACTACTGTGCTAATCACCTCAGGTTTCAGATCAGTTATATGATATAAAAGCTTACACTTTAGTCTACAAAAACCTATTACAGTTTTGTATTAACAAGTAAGTTTGTATAAATATCAGGTCTTGCTTTTTTAAAATGAGGTTTATATCTGTGAAACTTTTCCAATCTACTAGTCAATGCTATTCTAACATAATAATGATTTTATAGAACCAGTTTTCCTGTGTCTGGTAATTTACTGTAGCTTACACACTTGTGTATTTACTGGAGACAAAAAAAAAAACCAAACATATTTGAAATGCCAACACAAATGAAATTTAACATGGAAAACTCAGAAATTTTTCAATAATGATAAAACAGGTAGTTATGAAAGACTGCAGACAAGTCATTCACTCACTGAAATACTGCAGAGACTGTGGGATTTATGCAAGTTAATGACACATACAAGATTATACATCTCGGTTTAATACAACACACTACACTAATACCTTGCAAACCAACTCCGCATCTGAGCCATCTCGCTCCTCGGCTCAATTACTCTTTGGAAACATTACGTTTTTTCTTTAGACTATCTATTGTAGCCAAAATACAGAGGGACCCTACATGTGTAAACGTATGGTATTAATCTAGACATTAAACCACTAATCTGACAATACTAAATATTAAGATCAAGAATTATCAATTACAGACTTTAAACATGATTGTTTTTCTTTGCAAATCCAACATACAAGCAATTTTTGTTTCATATAAGTGCAAGATATGATTCATTTACTTCTTTACAGGCTGACCAGAATATTTTCTATTAGTTTAGCAATGACCTTTGTTATATATTAATTTGAATGTTGTGGATACATTTTTTTTTAAACTCTTATAGAAAATATAATGCAGTACTCATTAAAGCCAATGACGAAATTTTCCTCAGGGAATATAGCATCTGGATTCATTTTATGATCAAAACTTGTTTGCTCAATTATTTTTTTTTAATTCATCAAAGATTCAGATAATCAGAAATCTTTACATCTTTTAATTACACATTCCTAATAACATCAGCCTCAATTTCTGCATAGTTGTAATTTAGAATGAAACATTTATTTATTTAAACACAGTAAAGATTTTATCAGATATTAGTGGTAACCACCATCAGTCCAAGCCTACTTGGGTGTTTCTTCTATTTTTAATAACATGAGCTAATAAGAATAGCCTTCTGTAACAAATGCTTATTCTGCTTTCAGAATATTTGTCTAAATTTTATACAAATGATTTAATGAGTATGTAAACATTTTAAAAATTATTCTTAAAACAGAAAATAACACACTTTTTTTATACGGTCATAGAATGTTGTTAAAATTTTAAGCTTTATGAAAAGCCTAAGAAATTGTTAAAATAACTCCTGTTGGTCAAATTCTGCAGTCAGTGAAGTGACGCTTAGGAGGTTTCACATATCTATCTCAGAAACTGTTAATTAGTGATAAAGATGCAGTTGCAAAGACGTTGCATGCACAAGTGACTCACCAGCTGGCATGCTGCTGGTCAGTCCTCTGCTAAATCGGGACTGGGGTCTACTGCGCATTTGCAACCGGCTTTAGGCCGTTCTGAGCCGTAGTTCCTGGCTTAGCTCAAAACGCGAGGGACATGCAATAACCTCCACATACCTTCTCATACAATCCAGCGCCCGAATAAAGAAGTCTTTGTGAAGCTGATGCTCATCCCTCAAGATGGAGCACTGCTCCAGCGTCACCGACATGGATGTCCGGTCTTTGGCACTTTTGCAACAGGTGAAACGGACTCCGTTCAGCTTGCGGCAAATCTGAAACACAGGCGGACGTCAAAGCGTTGCCCTTTTCACACCTTCTGTTCTCCACACACTAGGCAGACCGTGAAACTCCCACAATTTTGCAATCACAGGCAATGGATGCAGCAGACTACAATACTTCTCAAGAAGAAAATAGCTTTTAAAAGGTAGTAACTCTAACTTGAATCACACGGCTGCTGATGTGTGTCTTTGCGGTTAAATCAGTTATTACTGCTGCCTTGGGGATTTTCATATTCCAAGGATTATGCCCATGCTGGCCTAACACAGTGCCACAAAAGGTGAAAATGTGCTGAAAACAACAGGGAATTTATCTTTTGTTTAAAAATTTGCAGCAATAATACTCTGCAAAAATGGCACCAAAAGATTATAGCTGCTGATCTATAGCCTAGTTCTGATTTGTCCAAAGCACTCATTTTAAAAGCAGATCTTCGGGGCTTTCATTAGCCAGACAAGCCTACAAATAACCTGCCCACTGAGGAAAAAGGAGCCCTTATTGATTTTAAGAGAGCGCCGCACACAATCACGTACTGCAGTCTCCATCAGGTGTCTCTCCCGCCCACTCCAACACCACCCCCCAGCCAAGTGAAGCAAGAAACCGACAGTGGATGCAACAAAAAAAACACAGCAACAAACCAAACCTATTCTTAGTCCTAAACATTTTAAGCAAGTCACTAAAATGTCTACATGTACTACAGCTTACCAAACCATTGCATTGAATTTCCTGAACTTGAAATAAAAAGGTATTTGTGTTAGTCTAGACTATAAAAGGGAAAGTTTCTTCATTTTTTCCTCACTTGAGGAATTTTTTCTTCATTTTTTTTCCTCACTTTGTGACAACCACCCAATTTTCAACGGGTAAGCTGTTCAATCTGTGACTCAGAACAATTAAAGCTTAACAGAAATGACTGCCATGGAGTGTCTACTTTCACTGTACATTTTGACAGAATTATAGGGGAAACATGACATATTTTTAAGGATAATTTCTCACCTTAAGAATCCATCTGTGGTTGTACCAGCCCATTATTTTATACTTTGGTTTCAAACAGTATTTTAATACAGAAAGAAAAATCTGAAGGAGAGCTGGTGTGCCCAAATGTGGGCTTTACCTTTCCCCTGATATAATCTGTCCTGAGAAAAGGTGGCACTTTGTTTTGCTTGCTCCTATGCCTGGACAATCATAGCTATAACTATCAAAAAAGGAAACAGTTACGAGAATAGGGCAAGGCAATAAATCAGAGCAGTTAGGCCCCATCCTAAGGAACTTCTCAGCTTGGCCATCAAGTTTTCACTTGAGATCTTGCAAGATGAAATTGGAACGTGATCTTCATAATCTCACTTCAGAAAATAAGCTCTTTTTTATCTGTTAATTGCATTCTCAGAACTTCTATTAAAATTGATGGCCCAGACAGCACTTAAAGTCTTTAAGGTCTTTGCAATATCCTGGTAAGGACGATCTCAAAAGTTGAATCCAGGGAATTAACAAATTGAATCTAACTTTGAGCCCAAAGAAGTACAGGCTAGTAAAGGAGAAGCCGTGAGTGTTTCTTCCCTCCCATAATTCAAGATTTTAAAACTTAAATCTGTTTAAAAATTTGGAAAGTTGCATTGGGATTTAAATAAAATGCTATGAGACATTTTTTTAAAGAAAGTATCAAGCAGGTCTTAAAACGCTGTGAAAGAAGTTAACTGCTTAATTGAAGAGATTAATTCTCTTTACACTAGTCTCTTTTGAAGTCCATGAGTCATTGTGACTATTCAAAGTGAACGAGTCATAAGAAACAAACCAGGTAATTTATTCTGGATGTGTGATGGCCTCTGATGCAGGGAATGGAGACTAAATCCCAAATCTGGACTGACAGCGTACATATAGAGTGCTGGCTAGTGAGAGTCAGTTTGGAACCGAGAAGAATTCTAGGCACAACAACCGAATGACCATAACCACAAACTTATTTTGCATTGAAGTTCGGTACAAACGTCTCAATCATTTTAAAGTGGATTAAATAGAAAACAATCAGTCAACTTAAATAAACAATTAAAAAAATCCTTAGATTCTGATTTAAGGAGAAATGTAGGTTAACCCGATAGGCTGGCACAGATAAATCCTCAGAATGACTCAGTTCAAAGTAGCAGCAGTTAAACAAAGTAAATAATTAAAATGGGCCAACACAATGATCTGGTGCTCTAGAAATCTAATAAGGGACGATACCAAATGTATCATCATATCAGAACGCATAGTTTACAATTAGTGTCCAGCCTGAATTTTATCCTCGATTTTGCTCACATCTTCCACAAATATATTTAAGATATAGGAGGAAGAAAATAGACTTAACATTTATTAGAGCTTTAGAAGAAAGTCTCCCTTAACGAACACAGATTTAAATGATTAGGATTGTGATTAAGTTTAAAGTGGGGATGATAAAAGGATATAAAACCGTGAAGACTAAACCAAGGATAAATCAATACTCTGATTATTTCTCCTGATATAAGACAGAAGATGCAGGCTGAAGCTTAGGAAATAAAAATACGTAACATTGAAATCTCTGTCCCATTATATTTAGAATAAGAAATGTTTGTGATACCAATTTGCAAAAGTTGACTTTTAAAACGCAGATGTTTTCTCACAGTCCCATTACAACGGGAATTACATGCAGGTGCAGATATATACAAGCATATCCATGTATAATCTCATACATCTACTGCAATAACAAAGTGATATCCATGCAGCAGGGAATCATGCCTTTCCAATAAACAAATGTAACATAGCATTAGCAGTGTGTAGATCAATGGCTCCAGAAATACTAATTTCAGAAGGTTACAGTAAGGTAACATAAAGAGAAACAGAATACAGCAAAAGAAAAATCTGAAACAGTTTCTACGCCCAAAGAATAATACCCTTTACCCATGAAACGATTTTCAGGGAATCCTGAATAGATGGTAGAATACAACTTTCTATACCCAAAGATTAAGTAAATTCTGCCATATTCTTTGTAGCTCATTTTACACTATCCTGTACTGATTTATCTTCTACTTCTTTAAAAAGCAATGTTTCATAGTAATTGCAGAACTGGTACTGCAAGAAAAGCTTATATTTTCACTCACAACAGATTTATACTGCAACAGCATGTGATAATATTTATTAACCACAAGGCAAAATGTTATTAGCAATATAAAAAAATTACACCGGTGTTATTAATACAAAAACATAGTTAATATTGTCTTGTTCCTGGTGTTAATGAAAAGTCATGGAAAATTTTATAAATATTTTGTATGAGACATTCATTTGCCTTGAAGGGTATATGCATTTGAAAGTTCCCCAAAACACAAGGTCTTGCTTCAATTTCAGTACTTACCAAAGACTCAAGTCTTTGCTCGTATAAATGGGCAGAGACGCCAAGGGTACTTTTCTAAATCTAAGACAATTACCTGGTTGAATTTCACATTCCTGAAAAGCTTGAGCTCTTTATAAATATCTGGAGGATGTTTTGTTGTTTTTGGGGGTTTTTTTAATATGCATGTGCAAAACCAACAGAATTGGGCAACAAAACGGAATTATGTGAATAAAGCAAAGTCAGTACGATTCGTTGTTTGATAAACATTTTTCTTTGTTCTCCCTGTGCCCAAACATCTGCTCTTTGCGTATCTAGCTTATTTTGTGTTGCTATCGGTTCCCTTGCAGTGGCTGTCATGGTGACACTGGCTAAAAACACCCATAAAATTTGACTGACTAGAAGTTGTACTGATACAATTAAATACTTATTCATAAAACATAAGTACCCTAATTAAAGAAATTCAAAAGTTGAGTGCAGCAATATTAAACAAAAGCCAGAGCAAGTAATCATGTTCTGCATCATTCCTCAAGGGTTACGGACACTAAACAACAAAAGGAAGATATTTTGAATAATCAAATTTTATATTATCAAAGAATGTGTATGATTTTAAAAAAAAAAAAAGTTAGTAGCTGAATACCGTCTTCCCTCTTTCATACGAGGTGGTGTATTTACAGCTATGTGTGATTGTCCAAGGAATTCCTCTGCCTAAAAACAGGCTCAGTTAGCTAAAGGAAAAATACGCTCCAAACAAAAAGCAAGCCTCTGTTACCCTGTTACACAACTTGCTGAGATAAATAAAAAATCCTGCATCTGTGACAGAAAAACACCAAGCAGCAGCACAGGGCACAGACTGCCTGGCTAGAAGCTCTGCAGAAAAGGGCCTGGAGAATGTAGGGGACAAAGCGACCAAAACCATCTCTTGCATTGAATTCTAGCCAGTTCTACCAGTTAAAGTGAGAAAAAGAAAATATCTGTAATTTAAGTGTAGGAAGAAGAGATATATTCATGAGTGGGATGACAGGCCATCAGAACGGAAACGTTAGAGAGCCATTTCAGCATATCTATCTACTTTAATCATTGAGTTTTCCAATCATATCCTTAGAATCCATTACACTCAGACTATCAGCAGGCATGTGAAAATTAGTTCATCATGTGAATGTATTTGAAAGAAGAGAGCTTACCGTCGCAGCCAGCCACATGATTTCTACATTCTTTCTCTTTTTGGCCTGGATATTTTGATGGAGATTTTCTAGCAATCCCTTTAAATCATTTTGTTCTTGAAAATGTGGTAGACCTGGGAAAATAGGATGATAAGGTTGCTCATTTTGGTAAGGTTGATGGTAGTTATGCTGAATAAAGAATGCCCATATTAAACAACAAGTCTATTATTTACAGCCTTATTTTGGAACACAGGATGGAAAGTACATGCTAAATATTTAGGGAATAAGCAAATCTTATTTCTTTCTAAGTATTGGGTAATTATTGTCTTCCCTAAGATCTTCACCATGGAAAATTAAACTGTCTTCAACTTTTATCTTATAAATGGATGCTGAAAACATTCAAATCTCTGCTATAGTTCTGTTCATTGACTATTATAGACATTCAATGGAAATGAGCAGAGAAATAACTGAGTGTATTAAAACCTGCTTTGATGAGATGATTTTTTTTATTTCAATAAAAAATATTTTGCTTTCTTTTTTCAAAATAGAACACCTCATTTTTGTTTTCAAATGATGTTTTTGTTCCTAAAATAACATAACAGGAGGGTTAAACATCACTAAATACACCCCCCAAAAAACCCCAAAACCAAACCACCTAACAAAGGCTATTTCTCCGTCTGAAATTAAGTGGGACTTTAATTTTGAAATAATAATTTCAGGTTTACTTAAAATCCAAAATTTTACCTACTTTCCCTGGGTATGACAGCTGAGCTGAAATTTTATTAATCATAGATGTCTAGAGGGAATTCAAGAATAGACAATTTAATTTTCTCTTCTGCTTTATGTGATTATTTTTTTTTTTATAGGAGGGTTTTGTTCTAATGTTACCTTTATCTTCATTTTTGAAAACAAGTAGAAAGAACCAAAACCTGTTTTTTCAAATTATTTCTTCTTATGGTAGTGAAGCAAAAAGAAATTTAATAATAGTTATCACCAAATAAAGGCTCAGAACCAGTTGAAACCAAATTAAACCAAACTGCTAAAGTGATACATTTTTCAACAAGAAAAAAAATAGGACGTTCCATCCAGTGGGGAAAAAAAATCCCACCCAACCCAAGTCCCAAACCCTAAGATTTATATTCAATTCAAAGAGTAAAAATGAGGCAACTACTAATGCAGGTCAAAATCCATTCTCCTAAGCTGATCACAGCTGGAATGATCCCTCTTATCAACAGGCTTTTACCTTTTATCTCTAATGAATTCTGCAGTTTCCCTTATCCATCATTCATAGTAAGAAGTGATTTAAATATACTCAAAAAGAACTATTCTAAAAGTATCTAAGTTGCCTTACCTTCATAAAGGTACTACCAAAAAGAAAAAAAAATGCAGAAAAAGTACATTCAAACTAGTTTTGTAATGATCTTAATTAGGATTGTTTTACCTGTGTATTACAATTCCTGATCATAACAATTAGATGATGCAGAGCATATCTGCTCCGCCTGGACGCGTTCCTGTGTAACCTGCTCTGGGTGACCCTGCTCTGGCAGGGGGTTGGACTAGATGATCTCCAGAGCTCCCTTCCAACCCTATGATTCTATTCTATGATTCTATATAAAAATAAATCACAACCTGCTAAGACTATTATACTGCATCTGCCTCTAAAACACATAGCATACAACGAGTACTCTAAAAGGATGCTTCCAGATTATGAGAACGTATCACTAGGTAAATGTTCCTTCAGTTCACAGCAGAAAACGCATCATCTCAGAGAGATGACCTCACCGTAGGTAAAACAAGACCCTCCTAATTTATAATATTGCCAAATGAGCTGCATCTTGACTGGATGGGATCGATTGCTTAAATTCCTTGTGTCACAAAGTAATATTAAGCTGTCAAATCATTCTTGCAGATTATAAGGGGGAGAAGCCTGGAAGTTCAAAACAGACTCATAGACTTCATGTTGAAAATGCAGGTACTGCTACATGCGTTATGATGCTATGGAAGAAAATTTTTATTTGCTTGCAGGATTCCTAAACCTGGCATGCATCCCTCGTCTCACATGGGGCAATACTTTGCAACACCGATTTGCTGCGGGTGTTAGGTATCAAACCAGCAACACCAAATATCACTCACGACATAGGTTTCTCTGATTTTATGCTTTCAGCTGCTTAAATTGAGTTCTAAGCCATTCTCTTCAATTAGTACTAAATACTACTAAACAACAATCATACATTTTTGTACCCTTACTATCATTAGCTATTCTATAAAAGCAACACTATTTTGATGCCTAAACCAGAACTACATTTGGTTGGCATTTTTGGTAGGAATCTTTCTGGAAGCACATTGTTATTTATTGTTTTCAGAATTTCCCATTAGAGAATTAAAGAGATTCAGAAACAGGAGAGTGACAGAGTGCATATTTATCTAAAAGATGACAGGAAGTCATTGTTTGGCATATGTAGTTACACGCAGCTGAAGACTTTTAACAATTGGGGAATAGAGCGAAAGCTAGGATATTACTGGCAATGGGAATTACAGAGATGAGAGAAAAACTAATAGCAAAGGTGGCAATACCTTTATGAGAGTGGAAAATAGAATTTTTTAAAATGCAATATATAAATGAAACTGCAGGTAAGTCAGGCTGCCTAAGGATGGTGGATGCAATAGCCTGGCCTTGCAAGTCCTCAAATTCTGTCTGGCTTTACGAGCACTATTTGTAACTACCAGCTTTGTGAACCGGGTTCTGCATTTATTTTATAGCACAGATCTGGCACTACAGGAAACTGCCTGGAAAGGTGTGACAAAACCATCAAGGAGCCATCAATATTGAATGGCTCTCACTTGGCTACAATACCAGGGCTGCTGGCAGCTGGAATGGAGGTTTTCTTCCTAAGAACTTGAGCACAGAGGTGGGGGAGCAGAGGAGGAACTGAAGTTCTCCCCCAGCTGAACAACTTGGAAAGCTTCACTTTTTTCCAGGGACCTGATTTAAAAGGCACGTTCCTCAAAGCCCAAAGAGTGACTCTGTATAATGGCAGGGAGCTACTGGGAAGGGACATGGAACAAGGGGCTGCTTTGTGTTCCGTAAAAATTTGGACAAAGAACAGACTCAGATCTTAGAGGTAGAGAAAAAGCAAGAAGGTAATAATAACCAGAAGAGACATGATGAATTAGACAAGCACAGTTCTCAAAAGCCTGCATAGTCTGGAAGAAGGCCAGGAAGCCTGTGTGGCTCACTAATAATCCTTCTGCAGGAAGACAGTACAAGGGTTAGTTGCTGTTAATGAAAAGCAGCCAATACTATCTGCATGCAAATTTTTGCTTTTATATAATCAGATCCGTTTAGGAGGTAGCAGATCTACCTTAGACCTAACCCCAGATGAGGTTAGTTTTTCAGGATGCTTTCTTGGCAGGATTCCCCTAAATTAATTACTAACTTCTTGTATTAATTTCTCTGTAGAAATCCTAGAAATACTACAGATGTGGGTGGATGGGTGGATGGGCATACTGCCCACCATTTAGTAACAGAGCTTTCACTTCTGTCAAAATTATTAGCAAATGAAAATCATCCTGATATAAAAGATAAGCATGTACACATATACAACGACACATTACATATAACTACAAGTACACACATGTAATGGATAATTTGCAAAAGTAATCAACCCAAGGTGTTCGGTAAGAGAACAGAAGCTTTGCAGCAGTATTCACTGTGAGGAGTTACACACGTGTCCTGTAGGATGATAGATCTTTAGATTCAAAAGATTCACACACAGCCCTCACCCAAGAGGAAGGAGCAGAGACCTAAATCCAAGCTATTTAAAATCAGGCTGTAAAATCTGCAACATTTGGGAATACAGTTTTGGCATTAAGACTGCTTTATCAGGATTAGATTGATACAAATAGTCTTTTCAGTGTTTGCTTTCAACAAAGTAACAGAACAGTAATGTTTATGACACCAAATTTCTATAAAATTGGAACATAGGGCCTATTCTAATAGAATCATGTTATTAATATCAGTGACGTTATGATGTGGCTCGCTGCTTGCATTTCCATCTGCAGATTTCTCAGTGGTTTGCCATACCTTAATACATATTCAAAATAAGAATAGAGGGAATGACTGAAACTGATGAAAATTCCCACCGAGTATTTCTGTACAAATATAGTAGGTACAGACTGTCCTCTACTTGAAATATTAAAAAGCATATTATATTAATAATTTAAAAGAGCTGTTTAGTTCATCATTACTCTGTTTCACTCTCCCTGTAGTTTCTGCTATGGCCTTGGGCCTGCAATGGCTACTGACTTCAGCAGGGCTCTGTACAGGCACAAAGTGTTTAACTTTATGAAAAAAGTTATGGGATTGAGGCCTAAATCTAAGAGCTGCACCCTAGTATTGTGCTAATATTACTATCTTAGAATCTTTTGCTTATCAGACTTTTTCAAAGCCATTTGGCTATTGCATTACTTTGTACTCACAATCAGGAGGCATTTTTTCTGTAAACAGCTTGTAATATTCTTTTAGAAGTTCTAAGTTTTCCTGGTTAATGTTCTCCTGCAACGTGGTATCTCCAAACCTGTAAAAAAAACCATAGTAAAATGATGAAAAAAAACCAACAAAAAAACCCCACAAAAAAACCCCAAACCAAAACAGAGCTACATTATTCTTCAGAATGATTTCTTTGCATAACGAAATAACTTTTTTTTTCCTAGTGTTGAAAGTACTAGGTTTTTTCAAACGTACGGTTGCTGATCTTTCATGTGCTTTGGAACTAATATTTGGGAGCGAAGTCATCACTCATGGATAATTCTTCCGAAAACTTATGGACAAGTAGTCCATTTACAGACAAACATTCAATGAAGCACATATTCTTTGTCCCTTCACAAAGCCTGAATAAATACAAGGGCTCTTTGTGGGAACTTCAAATGGCACCACAGGCAAGTTACACCAACCCCTACCCCTTTTGCTGCTGCTGTTGCTTAGGTATATTAATTTCTACCAGAGCTGGACAATGCTGAAGCCACACAAGTTGGAAGAGATGCAAGTGTCAGGCGGAAAACCTTCTGAAGAACCAATTTCTACTCCGGTCTGAGAATATTTGCTATAAATTGATTACTTCTCTGGGCCCTTTCTGCCCTACACTGCTCCTGAGTTGTTAGTTATCTTGGTTTCTTGTGTCTGAAACTAATGAGAGAACCATTTCTCTGCTGTTGAGCAGTAATTTCACCATTAAGCTTCACAGAGCTGTGACCCTCAGGCCACCGGACTTCAGCTGTCTGCATTTAAGCTTGCTGCAGCACACAGACCTCAGCGGTTGCTTTGCAGTGCTGCAGCTGGCTCAGGAGCATGTTACGGGGGGCTTCTTGCAGCAGTCAAGTCTGCTGGGAACACATCACCCAAATCCTCATTATCTTGCACCTCACAGAAAACCCGGACAACAGCAGAATGTCGTTATGCTTATCCATGAACTGCCTATAGCTATACGGGCAAATATCTTTCTCTCTGAGATCAAAATTTCTACAACAGTCAAGTTTCACATATGCTAAAAAAAAAAAAACAAACAACCCCAAACCCACTCTCCTGGTACCTCTACTACGAGAGATATGAATGAGTGCAAAGACAGGAATGTCCTTTAGGCAGTTATGGCCAAGTTTTTGCAAGTCATCTTTAAAATAGCATTGAAATGAAGAAAAGGAAGACAGAAAAGGAAATGGAGGAGTACAAAGAGAGAGGCACGGACAGGTTAAATGAGAAATTCAGGTAGACAAAAGGGGACACAAATCAGAAGATACTAAACACACTGCTACACCATGCAGAAGGGAATAAAATACTTAAATGGACCAAAGAGGGAAAAGACTCAGCTACTTCCTCAGTAGCCGTTGCCGCGCTGCGTCACGTGAGGTGAGATATATTCTCAACTGTGCTTTACTGAAAGAAGAGATGTTTGCATCTAATAAAGTCACATTTTCTAGAAATTTATCACAGAACCTTATTTCTATTCTCATATTCATTTTCCCACAAAAAAAGCGCCTTTTACCAAAAAACATGTGCAGTGTTTCCAATCTCAAAGACAAATGCGCAGTTTTAGGAGTTAAGCAATAATTTTTAATTAAGTCTAATGTTTACACCTGTAAGTGCATGCGGACAAGCTGTTTCTGCATGGAATAATCCACCTTGCTTTGCTTGACAGGTATAGGTATTAATATATATCTATATTTATAGGTATACATATATTAATTTTTCATTCATGGCTTTCTTTGTGCACAATGTAAAATCACCACTGTGAACAATGCCATTTTTCCAGCCACTCCACCTGGAAGCCAGACATCTTTTTACACTGACTCCTCTACAAGTCCTGGTATACCCAGGCTATTTCTACATCTTGTCAAATCTTTCTTCAGGACATTTGTGACATATATTCTTTCCTGCCTATCCCGACCATGTATGCTCTCACAAACTTGCTTCTTGGTTACTGCATACTCCTTTTCTCCAATTTTGGAAAAATGTGACATTTCCTAGTCACAACTGTTATGACTGATTTTGTTGGTTTTCTATGCCATCACTTTAGCCATGTCACTCCTCTCACAGCATCACTTTTCCCTTCTTTATGGCATCAAGAACAAGCTATTTTCGTTTTCAAGAATGTTTCAAGATCTCTAGCCAACTACTCAACATTTTCACTAGTAAAATGCCAGTTTTTAGTGCCTTCTGATTCAGCCTGTCTCCCATTTCAATTTTCTACCTTAATTTTCTCACACATCACCACTCTCAACTCAGAGAAGTCTCCCATAAACATCCACAAAGTTACCCGATGGCACTCCTTAGAAGTCTTCTGTAAAAGACTCCTTTTACTCTCCCGTCTATAGAGAAGAGGACATGAAACTCCTGTTGTATTTAACTTCTTGCCTATTGTCCAAATTAATGGTTTTTCACTGTCTCCCTCTATTTCCCCAGCTATGCTTTTGCTTCTGAGTTTGTAGTGAATGCAGTCTAAAGATATGTGTTATGTCTCTTGGATGCTCTGTTAATAAAACCAGTAAAAAAAAAGAAGTAGCTGTCTCATTGTTGATGTCTACCTTACAGTTTTAGAATTGCACAAACTTGGTAATTTACACATGACCAACAGATACACTTCTCTTGGAAGAGAAAATTAATAGGTTGGTGAAACTTTGATTATTATTTTACTAATTAATTAGTTTCCGACAATCTTTTCAGAGGAGCAATATTAACACATCAGAACTTTAACATCAGCCTTCACGTTTCTACAAACATATTACTAACACAATTCCCTATTGTTAACTACCACTCCACAACCCTGGAAAAAAGCCCTAAAAAGCTGAGAAAAATGTCCAGCACCTTCAGCCCCACCTTTAATAATAATTTCAAATTTTCAAACTCACGTTTGAGAAGCCCAAAGTACTGTATATGAACAAACTTCTACACTCATGAAATAGAAATCCATTTTATATTTGTACACGAAGGAAACTTGGAAACTGTGTGGAATAAAGTCCTGCACATGGTCACATCTTCACTTGGACTTTTTCATTATTTTGCATTGCTTCATAGCTTGTGCTTATTTCCTTTAATATATTTTAAAATACGCACCGAGTCAATGTTAGATGGTACAAGAGCAAATAACAAAAAAGATTTATTTTTAATCCTGAGAGATATACTGTACTAGCACGGCATACCTGGACAGAAAGCGGAACATGATTTTTTCTTACCTCTCTGCAAGTGTTTGCTGTTCATTGATTCCAACATTAAAGAGTACTGGATACATGCGAAGTAGCTTTCCTTCTTTAATCTCTTGTGGCAGCAACTCAAACATCTTTGCTGGAAGCTGGACCTCTATAACATAATGTTCACTAGGAAAAATAAAAGTAATAAGGATGGGAATATTGATTGTTTTGCTTGAAATTATAACCTTTCTAAATTATAGAGAACATGTAGATTTATAAACCAGTTCCTCCCTTTTCCCCTTAATTGTATTGAACCATAAAATGCATCAATTCAACTTGCTTGTTTTAAGAGCATAACCAAGCTATACAGAAAAAGGCAGGTATATATAATTATACACTGTTGATACTGACTTCTTTACTGAAGTGAAAATAGGACTAGAGATGAAAACAGTAAAAAAAGTTTTCTGCTACTGAAATACCAATGAGAACACCTCCACTCTTAAAATGCATCTTGCTGAGTTACAAAAACAACTTCCTTTCAGAAGTCACAACTCGATCCTGCATCCACTCTAAATGTAATATGAGCAAAAACCTTTCACAAAAGCCCAAAGCAAAATTCCCATTTTCTTCAGCGGCTGGATTTTCTCCCTGGGGATACAAAGCATCACCAATAACAAAATTGACTCTGTGAAGATAATAATTGAAGGCTCATTACACAAACATGAATCCTATTTTAGGTGAAGTGATATGATATATAGCAGTTCTGGTTTTATGTTTGTGTTTGGTTTGACTTTATGAAAAACATGTCACTTTGGCTGCCAGTCCAAATTCTGATAATGTGGAACCCTCAAGTCGAATTTCACCTGTCTTTGAGGACTGAGGCCTCACCCCCACAACAGAAACAACAGCATGCTGTTAACTTCGTTTTTATTAGCTTTCTCTCTGGTACTAGAGCAATTATCTAAGAAAAAAAGAACAGACTAGAAGCGAATCTGTTTGACCCCAGGATTTGTCATTTTAATCATCCAAAGAGGCCCAACTGATAACGAAGACTGAAATTTTCTCTCCTGCATTTGGTACACCACCAAGAAGGAAGAGTATTATAGCAACAGGAGGATCTATAGGCTACCTACAAAAACCAGGCCTAGGAAGTCACACAGCTTTTGCATGTAAACTTAAGATGGAAAACTGTACTTATTAAAATAATCTATCATGAAGTCTCTCCAACGGATTTTAATCAGTCACATGCTTGCTAAAGAATCAAAATACGATCTGGATTACCCAAGTGTAGAATTTGGGGGAGAAAAGGTAGAAAACCTTGAGGAAAAGGGGCAGTTTCTGCAGTAGCTCTGACACCCTTGGCAAGCTGGAAGTGTTCGGATAAACAGCTTCAGCTTAGAAGAGCTGCTGGTCATGTTTGAACCTCTATCCTGCCCGTATATCTGAGAACTAAATGAAATGGATCCAGTACAGACTTGCGACTGCAATCTATTTATAATCAGCTTGGGCAACAGCATATGCCTTGGTACGGGCTGGAACTAGTGTCTAATCTTTGAGCAAATGCCAGATACTCCCTACTGAGGGGGGTTATCAGTTTTGAATGGAGGATACATCTCTCAGAGGAGGGGGGGAAAAAAAAAAAAGGAAAAAAAGAAGTAGTTCTACTCCCCATAAGTCTATTTGGTTTGTGTTTTGTTTAATTAATTCACCCATTTGAAGGAAATAGGAGAGCTTAGAGGATGACATTAAAAAACTCCGTGCAAATGATCTTTGCACAGCAGCATTCATTCTCAGCCTGCAAGTGAGCACTCCCAGCTGCTGCCAGGCGCTATCAGAACATTTTTCTGTGATGGAGTGCTTTCATGAGGTTGAGAAGAAATGTTGGTTTAGTCTAATTCAAAGAACATACACTACTGAACCAAAATGCCACCAAATCACTGCATTGCTACATTTCACACCTCCAAAATCACGACAAATCTTTCAGTGTGTGAAAGAACATTGAGAAATGCTGACCTTTAGACATGATAAATTAACATCGGTACCATTCGAGAGCTTCCCCTTGCCCATTTTTTTTTTCTTTTCCAAAACGTTTTTTGAAGTCTCAGAGATAATCCTTAGTAACTTTTAAAAATCTGTAACCAATTGCACAATGAAAACCACCCACTTCTGATCATGTAAGGAAAAGGCTATAAAACTGTGACAGAAAGCTGTCTAGGAAGTCCAGGAATGGTACCGAAGTTGGGTGGGGAAAAAAAATGAAACATGTAGTTTCTCTCTTTTATGGTTAGACTCAGTGCAGAGAGATACCAGGTGACTTTGGCATGAGATGGATAAGGCAGCTACAACATTTTCCAATGAGAAGGAAAAATCACTACATAATTTTTAACATCTAATGATCTCTCAGGAAAACAGGGTAGAGAAATCCAGCATGCTTAAGAGAGTAAATAATAAATCATCATCTCTTTCAGAATGAATTGTATACATTTAGGTATTAAATATTTAAACGTATATGATTTCAGTAAAACAGGACTGCTTACGAATATCCCTTTCTTTGACTTTATTTGCCTTGTTCTCTGGTACTTTTTATCATCACATATGAAGACAAACAGTATCATCACATATAGAAAAACACTTGCAGTCCTGTTAGAAGGCTTCTAAGGATTACCCCCAACCCAGCTGCAGGTCATGGACCCTGCAGCCTTTTGCAGTTGGCTAAAATCACACACTCTTAGTTCATTGCAATAAACACAAAACAAGTCATTTACATGCACCTTTATTTTGCAACAGAAAAAAAATGCACACATGGTCAGTCACTGTATCTCAGCTGGGAGGTGCTTTACCCAGCTGCTTCTTTCAGTGACAACTTTTTAGATCACTTCCATGCGGCTGTAAGTGCTAGTCTGATCGTGGGCTTCGCTGAAAACACGCTATCAAACCTTGTGATGCCTCAAAGTTCATGAGCACAATCAAATCCATTCTATCAAAGAATTTTATAAAAGTAAGTGTTAACTACTTTTGCCTATAATAAAAGCACCCGAGTGCTTGAACAGAACTGCACTTTGCCTGGATGGTGGGGGTCAGCCACCCACGCCAGCAGGGGAGTGCAGTGCTAGCCAACGCCACACTCCTTGGACTGACCTGTTTGTACACACAGAATCTCAGTCTCAAGCACTTCCCTAGAGAAACAATTACAAGTGAATACCCTGAACTCTGCAGGATAAGAACTTGTAGCTTAATTTTCTGTCTGGCATTTCTACAGTCTTTTAAGTCTCATTTTATTGAGCCACACCATATAGTAACTAATATGATCTAAAAATTGTGGAGTTTTAAAACATTAGTTAGACAATAACTAGGTTTGCCACTGTCTTCTCTTTTTATGGTTGACTTCCAATACTGTCTGATAGGAACTGCCTCATCACAGCTCTAACAGTAACAGCACTCCTTCACAGAAGCCTTAAAGATTTTTATTTTTTTGGTCTGATACCAATTCCACCCAGTGAATACCTGCCAGTAAGTACAGTACAGCAATCACAGGCTGTAACTCTTCTTCCTAAAGACTTGACTACTCCAGCAATCCAGAATGCCTGAGGCAGCTTAAAGCTCGAGTCTCTTTCAAACCCGGGACCTCCTAGTGTGACAGTTCAGCGTACCACAGTAATGGCAGCATGCCAGTAAATGTAGCCGCTGGATTTTTCAAGATTTTTGACTGCTGTGATTTACAAAGGATGTATTTCTTCTGTTTTATCTACACACCATAATTATTCTTAATTATTCCCAATGTGTTGCCTATCATACTCTGGCCTTCCTGCTATTTATTTCAATCCTTTCTTGGAAGGCCTACAGGATGAGAGTGAATCATCCAGAATAATTAAGTAAATCGGTGGTGAAAGCCCCCTTCAGAGGAGACATATCTTTTCTAAAAGTTGCTGCTTTGAGCGGAATTTAATTTACAGTAATCTTACAAATAATGATACTATTAAGGAAGTGATTTCTGCAAAACAAAAAAACATTCGGAGCTTCACACTGGAATAATGATGAAGATGAAAAGCCCATTCCTCCTGTGTAACAATCTTGTTAACCCTCTTATAGCCACAATTAGTGAAGTATTTCAGTTTATATCCTGATATTCAGCAGTGCTTATGTGAGACGCGTATTGCATTAGTGGCTTTATGCGAGGATTTCTGCAGGTTGCGTCCAGTGTGATCTTCAGGAACTAAGATAGGTTTCATTTTTCAAAAGTGACCACTAAGTTTTGGCATCTGAGTTTTTCAAGTTTCCATCTTAAGACCATCAAGGTCTAACTCTCAGAAATGCAATTTCATTTGTCACACTGAAATACAAGTTCTGGACACCTCAAAAACAAGGTTTCTTCAGTCAGAGGCCACTTTTGTAAATACTGACCTTGTCACTTCTTTTTGATTCAGTATCTATATATGAAAAATGCAACAGGAACTCTGCACAAGCCAGACACTGCTTTGATTAATTTGTATTAATAATTGGAGCTTTTAGCTTTCCATCAGGAAAGTAACCCAGAGTCCATATTACTACTAGCTTTACAAATCCCTACTACCTCATTACACCTCCATTCGCCTCATGAAAAGTAAAACTACTGCACTTTCCATCTAATAGAACTCAGCAACAAGAAAATCATTATCTGGATTTTCATGTGCTACAGATTAAAACTACGTGCCATGGACTCCAGGAAACAAAGTTCTTACCGCCTTCCTGTTATAATAGGCAAAAAATCTTCTGATTTGGCTTCAATGACTTTAAACATTACTTTCTGCAAATCTGAAATTCCCACAGCCATGTCTTCTAGCATCCCCGCTTCTTCACCTATACGAAAAGATTACAGAGGTTATTAAAGAGTAGACAGATCAGTCACTGAATAGGCCATAGCAAAGCAATATGGGGATTATATTTTCCAGTCTGTGCATCTAAAAATCACAGCCTTAAATCCACATTAAAGTAACCTACATAAAAGCAGACTGATTTTTAGAACTGCTGACAATTCTCTGTGGCCTAAATGACAACTATGAGTATTAAGCGCCTCTGAAAATCAGCCTGCTCTATATGTGCATAGAATAACCTCAGAAAAGACATTTTCCTCTATTCTGAAAGTGTTTTTAAAGACTGTCCTGCTGATGGAGGACAAAGGTTTTGAGAATAACAACAGCGAGTATCATGCAAAAGGGAGCCAGACTGCAATCTCCAAGTGAGGATCTGCAATTGCCTGTGCATTAAAGAGCTGCACAAATGCTAAATCCGTCTACTTTGGTCAAAATCTCTAATTTGGGGAAGGTTTCCAATACACGCAGTTCAAAGCATTTTGAAACATACGGCAGTTTCTGCCTCCAAATTTCCTTTTTAATACCTATCAAATGATGGCATCTGTAACAAACTAGGAATTAAACCGTTTCCAAGCTGTCTTCACATCACCAATACTGGCACAGTCAGGGCAGAGGCTGAAAGAATCACTAATTGTTTAAATCTGCTGTTTGGGTTAGCTTTATAAACCCGCCATTTTGGGTCAGGCCAAATGCCTATACAAATGGAGACAGTTTTTATTAAAACAAAAAGTTCCACCAGCCGCACTAAGGAAGGAGTCTTCTGTATTTAAGACAATGCAGTTCAGCACTCTGCATGGAATAATTAACAACTAGTGTTCTCAGAGGAACTGAGAGTAAAATATATGAGTAATTTTTGATGCAGAATCCACAACACAGTATCAATGACTTCAACTGTGCTATGATATGGAAGCCTGCTCTCTCCTAAGGATAATATTTGTTGATTCAGTCAGCCAAATTACTGGAAGCAGAACAGAGATTAAAATAAGAACCTCCTGGGATAAACTTCTGGTCTGGATGCATAAGGAACTTAGTCCAAGAACAATACTTACTATACGTACTAAGGAGTCCTTCATATTGCACAAGCAATCCAACAGTATGAAGCTGTTGTAAAAATCCTTGATCGTGTAAACCCGTGTGCAATTTGATTATAAACCCACACACCAATCCAGCAAGCTATAAAGACAGCGAAAAAATGTGAAATTAACAGATGTGCTGCTACAACATAGTTGAAATGAGGCTTGCTATTATTATACACAACAGAAGTAATATTTAGATATTTGAGAAAACAGCATAGATATTTCTGTTTAGTGACTACATAGATAATTTCATATTATATATTATTGAGGCATTTTTTGCTGTAAAAAGCAGTGAAATATTCCCTTATTTTACATTAGATAAGCTTCATTTGTTTTGTGGGGTTGCATGTTATTTACACTGACATAAGTGAGACCAGAATCTCCGCCGGCAGGCTATAAACACACAATGCTGTGAATTACAATGGATTTGAAAGCAGTTAGACACCTAATGCAACTGAATCTCCTTGGCAGTTGCACCCTCACTCCTTAATTACTTTAGGAAAAACATATAACTTAAGGGAGAAAATTAGATGAATCATTTAGAGAAAAATCTATCTGGAAACAATGATCTACAGGAGAAGATCAAAAGAACTTCAGTTATTTACCAAGAGAGGACAAGTCTGAGAAGAGACATGCTAATAGTCTTCAAACACATAAAATACTGCTACAAACTGAAAACAAATAATCTGTTCTTCATTTCCAAGGTGACCAGGAGAAAAAAAAAATACCTAGCCGGAATAGCAGCAAGGAATATTCAAGGCTAGACTTGAGAACTTCACCTATGGGTGAGGATACTGGCATATAATCTAGGAAGACTAAAAATACTTTACAGCTCCTTCTTTGTGCAAAAGGGAGATTAGGTAACCTTTCCCAGTCCATTGCAGACCTAATTCTCTGACTCAGTGATACAGTTACTATGGATTTCCATTTACTATTAATTTCTCTATCGCATTACAAAATACATAAGTGGATGTAATGGAAAATATATGAAAAAGTTGTGTTAAATTGGACAAAGAAAAAAAATCAACAAAAAAGAAAACCAAAAACACCGGCATGAATAGTATACTTAATTATAGCAACAGTAGGAGATAAGTGACAGAAGACAACATACTGCTTGACTAAAGACGATGTCTCTTCTTAGGGTCAGCATCAAACATTGTGGCAAACCACAGGCAAGTTCCTGGAGCAGAACAAATGCCATCGATTGCTTCGCCCTGGTCACCACCTCTCCCATGCAGTCCTTCAGCGTAATCACCAGGGGATAAAGCTGTTCATACCAGTCACCTAGAACAAGACAGACCATCCGTTCCAAAAGGGAAAACTTGCAGTGAAAATTCTTTCCAGAATGGAAAAAGGGCTGCAGTGTCTGTGTAGATTGTCCTATACTTTAAAACAACCCCGCAGCTCTATCCTAACCGTTGGTTGAGGGAAATGCCACCGGATAATATGCTTAGAGGTAGGACTCAAGCTTACCGCTGAGACTGGGGCTAAATCCTTGGTCTGAATCCAGCTATATCCGGAGACGGTGACATTTTAACAGACCTAACTTCTCTGTAAAATTCGCATTGAAGTGTCATAAACAGAGCACGCAGGGATACATGTGAAAACTCATTCAGCACAAGATAAACACAGTGGAGATGAAGATCTCCTGTTCTTTCCAGCACTGACAACTTGCTATCTAAACAAATGAAGTACCACAAAAAAAAATGGGGGGGGGGAGGGGGATGAGCCTATATTTAAGAAAAAGTGGATGCTGGAAGGCAAAACAAGAAGAAATAGATATCTGGAAGGATATTATCTGTTTAACGTACAGGCTGGAAAAATACTAACCTTCAGGTCACTTTCCTTCTTCTTTTTAGCTTCTCTCTATATTGTTCTCTTTAAATATTTAGAGATATTGAACTCATTATTTTTTTAGTTACTTTGAGCAGAGAGATTTAGAACTATTTTGTAATACGTTTTGCTCTGTTAAAGTATATGCTAGGAACATCAGAAAAAACAAGCTAGTGAAATGCTTGAAAAATGAGACTCCTTAATACATTACAAATGAAACAAAGTGATAACTAGGAAGGGAGGAAAATCAGAGCAGCTTACTCAAACTTGCCCAATTACCCAAGCTTTTCCTGAATTTTTCAGGATTTAATAAAATCAGACCTGCATTGTAGTTGCATATGGTTTTGCATACCCCTCTAAGCTGAGCAAATAATAATTAAAAAAATCTCACCAACCCTCAGAATCTACATCTCAGTTACATTGTTATAGTTTAAAATGAAAGAGAAATCAACACTCCAGAAGAATTTATATAAAAATAGGGAGTGTAATCAACTTAATATAGTCCATCACTGACTCATATTTTCTGTAGATTAGTGCAATTAAGAATCAATGATAATTAAAATCTGTTCAATTTAAATTGTAATTAGGTGGAAGATAGCAGCACGTTGTTTCAGGTAACATTCTCAGTCAGGCCAACGGAAGACTCATTAGTACTGAAGAAGTTCTTTAGGCAGGAAGACGTAGCTGCCTGTTTCAAAGTCAGTTTGGCTGGGATGCAGATAAATATGTAAATGAATAAAACTGTAGCCAAGAGGACTGGAGAGAACTTTGAAGGCCAGGAGAAACTGCAAAAAATATAAGGTGCAAGAAAGAGGAAACAGGAACAAGGACAGATCAGTCACAGAGAACAACTTGGATTCCTTTGCAAATAATGTCTTTGTGGTCAAACGACGCGTTTTAGCACAGTCATACATATTTAAGTGTGAGTAATACAGATTGAAAAACCGTTCCCTGGAAAACGGCAGTTATGAAGTTGGAGCCATTGTGAACAAAACAGAACATAAGCCATCCCCAGTTTCATGTTCCAGCAAAAAAGAGGTGAATTTATACATGCCATTGACTAGGAGAGTGCTGATACACTGCATGCCAAGGTCTGGTGTACACGTTTTAAAGAGACTACTGAAAAAAAATGGAGAGCTTGCAGAGGAGAGGTACAAAGATTTAGAGTTTAATCTCCTTAAGCCTATGAAAAAGGCTGAGCAGCAACTTGATTTCCCCTCTCCATGAGGAGAAAATAACAAGTACTAACAGGGATGTTTATTCTAGGGAATAAAAGCAAAAGAACAACCAAAGGTCGGAGGCTGCTGTGAGACAGTCAAATTTAGAAATAAGGTACACAACAAGGTGTGACATTACTGGAAGTCGGACTAGACAGACCAGACAATCTAAACTCTCCTATCGAGTCTTAAATTGTAGTACTTTATTAAATTAATCAATAAATAAATGTCAAGGAAAGCAACTGCAGCAGAATAAAATCAAAAGATGTAATGCATACCAAACCAGTGAACAGGGCTGTATGTGATTAGAATGGAGTTCGTTGTCTGCTTCTGTTTTGAGCAAATAATGAAAAAGATCATATCTGGCCACTTTAAAGTAGACATCAAGGTACAGCTAATAAACATCTGTTCCACTTTCATGGGAAAGCAGAGCTGGATACAGACACAGCCAAGGATCCTGTAAGTACAGTGACAGCCAGGGCAAGGGAGAAAAAGCTGAATTTCTAGAATTAGCCACACTTCGTGAACCTGCTATTACAATTTTAGTTTACGTGGATAGGGCTAAAGAGCTTTACTGATACTCTTTTCCATAAAAGAGGGGGTCACATACTGTCCATAAGACACATAACACTTGGATCTGTTTCTACTGAGCGGCCACTTAACCACTCAATCTGCGCTGTGTATTTCTGCTCCTTTATGAACGTAACTTTGTATTTGTCCTTACTGAACTGCATCTGAATACTTCAGTGCTCCATTTTATCAAGATCCATTCTAATCCTGCTCCCGCATCATCCATATTTCATAAGCCAAGTCAGTAATGAAAATATTGAATAATACCGGACCCGGAACAAATGTAAGTGGATTCTACTTCGTGCAGCCCTCCAGATTGGCAGTAAACAACTGATAACTACCTTCTCTTATGATTTTCCAAATTATTTTGCACATACCTTGTAGTAGCTTCAAAATCATTTTCTCACAAGGATTTTTTGGGGGAGACTACATATTTGGAATACTAACTTACTAAGATAAATAATTTTTGTCAGTCGTAGTTGCATTAAGAAGGACTTTGATGATTTGAAATTCTCAAGACCATTTTTTTCATTAAAGGACATTCATGCTAAATATATGAAAAATAAATCCTATTGAGTATTTAATGTCCTAAAGAATACAGAGCTTTTCTTGCATATGCATTTTGTTTTGTAGAAAACAATAAAAACTGTAAGTTTGTAGGAAATCTTACCCTAATGACTGAGGAAAGATAAATTGTTTTATTATAGACTATTAATAGAATTGTACTTGACAAAAGGAAAGAAGACAAAATTACACCCTCATGTGATTAAGTTATCCATAACAATCTTCTACTCCTTGCTCACACTGGAAATTCTTGTTTACAATTAGTAAGGATGTCCGATCCCCAGAAGGTGGAGCTAGTTAGCAAATCTAAGAGGGGGCTTGCATCGTTTCTTGAAAACAGTATATTTATGAATGGACTAGTATATTCTCGTGTTTATCCTTCTATTTTAAAGCAAGTTTAGCGTGTTAAGATCAAAATAAGAGGTGTATCTCAGACTGAGGTCTTGGAAGAAACAACTCTACAAAAAAACCCTATATAGCTGCTCAATCTTTGGTCTGTTAAAATCGCCATATGTCACTCGTTATGCAGGATATCTTGTTGCAAACACTGCAGCAAGAATATAAACATTAACAGTGCACAAGGCTCCAAACACTCATCAGAAGCACACACTTATAGCAAATACTGCAGCTTTTAAGTTGCTCCTTGAAACTGAAAAGCACTGTAAAACTGAAGTTTGTGAAACCAAAAAAAAAAAAGCATTTTATTTGGAAGCTTACAAGTAAATTCAGTAGAATTTGGAAAATAATTTTTTCTTGTATGCAAGGTATAAATATGGAATACTAATAAAATTCATAAAGAGGTATTATTTGTAAAGGGAGCTTTAAAATCCCAGTCTAAATTCAGGTTTATATTATCCTGACCTAACTTGCCACAACATTGCTGATACGCAAGGCTACTGTGTGGTTACGAGCTACTGCTTACGTGTCTAAAAGAGTTTGGAGAGAGGTACAAGGTGCCCTACAACTCCTCCTTCATGAAAAAACTGGCAGTCAGCTCACAGTCAGTTGTTGCTGGAAAGACGACACAGGGGGCCCACCATGGCTCAGGACCTCTAGTCCTACAGAGACTGATGACACCTTTGTAGAATTCACTTCAAGGACTTACACGAGTACCTTTTAAGTTACAAGTGCAAGATTTGCGTCCTCTACACAGTGGAAAAAGAGGGAAGAATTAACTGAATAAGCAATCATCCCCAAAAAGACATTAGAAGCAAGAATGGAAGCAACAAGGAGACAACATGATGGCTGTTAGGTTGCTAAAATGACAAGGGCAGCCTGTCCTGTTTGGAATATTTAGCATCCAAACAAAAGAGTCAAAGCCTACTAATGAAGCAGGGAAATGCAATTCAAAAATTGTGCTAGTCAGCCACTAGAAAGGAAATTAAAACAAGGAATAAAAGCCAAGCACATTAACATGGAAAATGGAGGGATGAAATTAAAAGAAGCAGTATCACCACAATGCAGTTAGTGTAAGATTAAAACAAGAGTATGTGCAGCAAAGCATTGAGTAAATACTCCACTTACATTGCTAACAGAGTGTTGTGGGAGTTCAGTTTATGACAGGATTTGCCCTTTGCTTGCTGGAAAATGCCCTTCAGTCCCATGTTCTCTTAATCAACACGCCTGCCCAGGCAAATGACCTGCTTAGCACCCAACTAGTCATTTCTACATGCTAATATTCAAGTTGCAATATGTCAAACTCCATGTTAAATTTGATAAAGTTTGACAGAAAAGCAAGCTCCTGCTCTTTTCAAAGACAGGCCCATTGAAGTGCTTATTAAGATGTGCTAGTAATCAAACAGGAAAAGGCCTAAGGCTTTGGATTAGCACTCACTCCTATCTCGTTTTGCCCTGGCGACACAGAAAAAAGTCACTTGTGTCACTGCTGTCTGCACCACCTAAAAATCAGTGTATATCTTTGATGGCTTCAAGTCACCTCAAAATATAAATGGTATTAAGTTAAAAACTAAATATGGAATTAAAAGTAGAAGAAAGCATAACGTCATACTCTTAAAGGAACAGAGTATGTATGGGAATGAATGTAACAGCAACTATCCACGATTTAGAATCACAGAACAGTTTAGGTTGGAAGGGACCTTAAAGATGATCAAGTTCCAAGCCCCTGCCCTGGGCAGGGACACCTCCCACTAGACCAGGCTGCTCAAAGCCCCATCCAGCCTGGCCTTGAACACCTCCAGGGACGGGGCATCCACAACTTTTCTGGGCAACCTGTGCCAGTGCCTCACCACCCTCACAGGAAAGAATTTCTTCCTAATATCTAATTCTAAATCTCCCCTCTTCTGAATTTATTTTTTTAAGGGAGGTTTAAAAACTGACTTAGTTCATGTATTCAACTTTGCACCATAAAAAGGTCAGCTTCCTACTTCATCTTGCCGCTCAGCTTTTGGAGTTCAGTTTAACTCAGTATGAGGCCTCAGCTCTTTGAGAAAGGAGGAGGTTTTAGCTCATAATTCTGCAGCATTTCTCACAGGAACACCA
Organism: Rissa tridactyla; assembly: GCF_028500815.1. Taxonomy (NCBI): domain Eukaryota; kingdom Metazoa; phylum Chordata; class Aves; order Charadriiformes; family Laridae; genus Rissa; species Rissa tridactyla. Next base: position 71,546,068 of record NC_071470.1, read on the forward strand.
AAACCCTGCAAAAGTCTTCCTGGTATTTCTGCAGTTAATATAATAGCAGTCTACTTCGCATAGTTTGAGTGTCCAGAAAAACAAATTTGAATTCTTGGGGATATATTATTGTAATTCTCTGAGATTTTCTATACTGTTGCATGAATTAATAGTGAAAATGGAAACCATCTAATCATACCAGTATCTCAGCAGCTTTAGTCACAATGAAAACAGAAAAAGACGACAACAGCAATAACAGACGTAAAGCTGAGGAAATTTAATATACTCAAAACATAGGAGTAATGGATAAACCTTGCTATAGAAGCGTTGTGCAACTAAATATTCTGATGTCTTGTTTAAAAAATAGGTTTTTTGGCTACATATAGCCTAGTTAAGGACCCTATCAAAAAGAGAAGGATGATATAAAAGTAAGAAGGAAAAGAGAAAAAAAAAAGTGCAGAAATAGAGTTGATGCAAAGACAAGCTTAAGAGGACAGGAAAGAAAAATGCGAGGAAAAGGAAGGGAAGCGAAAGTTGCAGAAGTGTTTTTGTTTCCTCAAAATAAATAGTGTCTGCTACTCAAGCGAACACAGACCAAGGGAGAATTTTTCATCTTCCTGACTAAATGATAATTTACAGTAAAAGCTCTTCTTCTGAAGATGCAAACAAAATGAGAACACAGTTTTATTTCACATTTCTACCAGCATTGCATTGGGAGGGATGCACTGAAAGGATACAGTGTCCATCCCTACATCACTGAAAGACAAAAAGGTTTAATCTAGACTTATACAGTCCCCACCAGCTATCAGGTTATTCAAGAAAAATTAACCCACGTATGCCCGTAGCAATGTGGCTATGAACAGATGTTTTGAAATATGGCAGCATTCCCCAGGTGCTCTTTGCTATCGATGCTGAAGGTCACCATTGGCCAATTCATCTGCCCAGCAACACAGTTTATGATTCCGTAATTCACTTGAGGCAAAATCCAGGTGCAATCAGGCTGCCAACTCATATTGTTTGAGATAATGTGGTGGATTTTGTATGTAGCAAATTAGGGAGTACTCACCCAGAGCCAGTGGAGGAATGGCTGGGTGATAGTTGTGACGGTGCGGTACAAGGAGCAGATGGAAACAACAGCCTCTTTAAGCAGCACAGCTAAACATGGGGATCTGTCAGGGGCTGTGTAAGCATAAGAGCAAACTACTGTGTTTCACTGGCACCTCTAATGCTGCAGGACAGACTTTCACATTCTGACTCCCATGGAAAATGAAAAGGCAAAAATAAAAAGAATTTAATGTTGTCAAATAGTTCTCCAAGGCAAACCAGCCTAGAGTTAAAATAATAAAAAGACACCCCTCTTTAAAATCCATCTGCTCTTCCTGATTTATCCTGTAGAGAAATCATAATCCTGCCACTGATGAAACCATAGCATGTTACCTTGGTAACTGATAACTCAAATTCAGTCTTAAGAATACACTCAAAGGTCATATTGCACAAAAAGTTAGGCTAAGGAAGGTATAATTCATGTTGAAAGGTAAGTACAAGAAAAAAGTGCCACCGATATTTCTGATTACAAAGATTCCATACAATAAATATAAGCACGTTGGGGAAAAAAAGGATAAGATCACACGATGTCAACACTGAGACTGCAAATAAAAACTATCTTAGGAAGCTCTGAATATACATTATGACAACATCTATACTTACAGGAATGTGCTATTGCTCAAAACCATCAAATTATTGTCATAACATTTTCTACCATGTGTGCATTCTTTGACATCTTTTTCATTGTTATATGCGTGAAAAAGAATTGTATTAAAGCAGTTAGGTTCACTAATATAAGCAAACATTTCATCTCATGCTTTAGGGAATACTTTTCAATGTTTTGGTCAAAACCATGGTTATTCCCCATTTTTCTTACTAATGGCAGCACAACTTTTCTTTGGATCAACTCCAGCACTGAAGCAGTTTCAGACTCAAAAATCTATCTGTGCCCAGACATTTGCAGTGTTAATTAAATAGATTATGCTCAAATTATGGTATAATATACAATCGTCAGATATGGCAAGCTTTTCATATATGTAATGCTTGTGAATTTTGTGTAGCATAAAATTCTGTAATTTTAGAAACGTAACTATGGGTGTAAACACAGTATGATTTTATATCTAGGAAAACGTTATGAACCCATACAACCAGGCTTCAGATATAAAATGGAGCAGAATAAAGGCAGAATCTATAACCCTAAACTTAGAATCTCAACCTCTATGTAGGTGCTTCATGGTGCATTCTCAGGGCTTCATGTCAAACTTAAGAGAGGGAGGTGCAGAGGAAAACAAACATATAAAACCACACTCTCACAGCGAAGTGAAGCATGAAAAATTATGGCCCCAAAGGTTTTGAAAAACCATTAGGCAACCACGTTTGGCACACACCTGGACGGGTCTTCAGAAAGCTCCATCTTTTAAGTCCTATAAAAGAAAGCAATTTTAAAACACCTCCCTTTCTACGTGACCTTGAAAGTAGCCCTATAAGCTGTCAAAGACACTGCATGATGCTCTCATGAAAACATCATTAGGAAATTATGTCTTCCTCAAAAAGCTGAACATGAAAACAAAGCCATCTGCCCCACAAATCTCCTGCAGTTCCCATGTGATGGTGTGTTGCAGAACACTCAGCACAACTCAACAGAAGCACTGACTCTGCTCTCACAGAAGGGCACTTGCACTGATTCAAGAGAAATAGGGAAGGCCCTCAAATGAGGGAAAAAGACAAGAATTTATTTCGGTGCCGTAACATCTTGATATTTTTTGTGTCCTTGGCCTGTCAGCTCCAGAAGGCAAGTCCTCATCTGAATGAAACACATCTATAATTTTCTAACCGTTACAATTATCATTATTGCTTAGCAAGAGGTACCTTTCATTCTATTTGATGACTACTTTTTATAGTACTTAAAAGGAAGTAACTTTTAAGTTTCTTTGGCTTTGTGAGCTAAAAGCTCTAAGCAATATTTCATTTGCCTGGGTAGGGTGTGTGCCTGGATCAAAGGTAGCAGCACACTTCTTTTGTAACTACAATCAAAGACTCAAACGGACCGGTTAAATACATTTCACGGCTTATACAGAATAACAGAAGTCAGGAGGCTGAAGAGAGCGAAGGAAAATCTGTAAACATTCACGTTGCTAAGCATGTCAGAAGGCATCCAAAAAGAATTATCCTAAATCATGACTTTTTTCAGACTGGGGAAGGAGGGGGAAACCTGAAGTTTTGCTCCATAATTATGGACTACAGATAAAAAACAGTACATGCGTTTCCATGTATACACATACAAATGCACTGCAGCAACTTGGGGGAAGTTTGTGTGAAAGTGTCCTACTGCTTTACCTGCAAAACATTGCTAACAGACATACTGGATTTCTGCTTACAATAACAGAAAAACCTATTAGTACCAGGGGGAAGAGAAGGGAATTACACACAAGAACAAATATTCAATTTTGTTCTTTTAATCAAAATCAGTGTGCTTGGGCTCACTTTCTAAAGATTTGATCAAGTTGACAACTACACCTACCTCACTGTTGAATATCTGTACCTTCTTATCTGAAAAAGGTCTGAAAAACGTAGAAAGTTAACTGTGTGGATACTTTGTACCTGCAAACAAAGATAATATCGTATCTCTCTCTAACATTATAGGGATACTTGCCTGCTAGATAGAAACTCAGAGAAGCAAACAGGTAAGAAATACTCTGGTGTCTGGACTATTCATACAAAAACAAGCCCAACACATCTAGCACTGAAAACAAGAATTCCAGTATGCCAGCACAAATCTCTCATACTGGTAAAGATGCTGTTGTTGCAGCTGCATTAAAAATCAATAGTACAACCAAAATCTGTTGCACAAAACTCAGCAGTACTACACAAATAATATATAGCTAAAAACCAGTTTAATTCTTGTTATGTAAGAAATGACAAATGAGTTTTCTCATAACTTCAGAACTCTTGATATAAAATTATGACATTAAAATCTGAGGGGTGAACAGAGCATGTGAAGGAAAACATAGGATAAAATACACAATTGAAAAACACAGCCAAAATTACACAAAGCTTCATGAAATAAAGTGGTTGTACGGGGGTTGTGTGTTGTGTTTTTAACTGGAGTGTGGCAGAAGAGTTGGTTCTGATTTCCTTATATTTGGACTACCATCATTATCACTAAGGAGCTGTTTCATTTGTTGCAACATGCTTGCATATCAGAAAGTCTCGTCAGAGTTATGAAGCAGATCTCATCCACGCTTAGAGAAAGCAACAAGGAATGTAGCCATCGGAGAAGATAAGAAGATTTAGCAACATGGACCTGCTGTGGACAAAGTTCTCTTCACACCATCTCATGGAATCACTCTAATTAGCCTTCAGTATTGACACAGATTGACAACTGTATTCAGGGAAAAATGAATCTTAGCAAATCAGAAAACAGAAATCGGTATATCACATCAGAAAAGTGGAAGAGAATGACGCTGAAACAGAATGTTCACCTTCCCTTACAAGTTTCTTATGGGGTAAGACACGCTCCAGCTTTTTTTTCTCAAAATGTTATATTCAAGTAAAATCTAAAATAAATGAAACTACATCAACCTTCAAAGGAAAACACTGTGGTTTCAAAAGGTTTTCATTGTAGCACAAAAAAATTGATCATGGCAAGCCATTTGAGCACACAATGGAGCTGTAATTTGATAAATAGCCTTCCATCATTCAAAGCTACACCTGTGCAAAACCTCACTATCAGCACTCTCATCAAATATGCTATTGACTCTTCTATATATCATTTTTCTGTGACTTTTTCCATTTTTATTTACTGTAGTCAATGATTAAAAAAAAAAGTTCCTTACCGCCTGTATGCAACACCTTGCAATCTGCTGCTGAAGGGTCATTTTCACTCTCTTTACTGTTGCTGACGTCTTTTTCAAGCAGTCTGTCCACCATGGCAATAACGCAGTTTAAACTCTTCCCCACATTGGCCCACACTCTGTCCTGAAAAGAGTATAATTATCACTGCACATTACTGAAGAAGAAAAAAAGAGACAATACTAACTTCTTATTAACACCTTAAAGCGGAGACAGAGATGTCCAAATTACTAGAAATATTACTAGAAATATAAGGTGTCAGCATACTACCATTTTTCTCATTCTTCAGCCTACTACCAGCTTAAGCCTGCAATGTAAATGACGGAACTGAAACTGGGTTTTTCATACACTGTGCTTCAAACCCTATACGAAAATGCATGCAAAGTTTCAGGTCCAATGACAAGGAACTGAGCAGTTTGTTTATTTGAAATAATACAGTAGGAGCGTAGACATTCAAAGCCTCGCCAAATCAAATCTCATGTGCAACTGCCAGTTTTGCCATAGTACTTGACAATCTCTTTTTGATGATTTAACATACCCTCTATTTTATCATGACTTACTCTGTTAAGGTGAACATAAAATTAAAGGACTAGAATTAGAAACTTGCTATCATGACATGTTTATTAGGTAACACAATCTCGATTTCATTCTTAACCTCTCACACAAACTGCGACCATCACACTTAACTGAGTTTATAATAAATATGAGAATTACAGAAGTAATAGAGCTATCGAAGAAATTCTACGCAAGTGGAGAACAAAAGAAATAATGTGAAATGAAAGAAAGAGCCGTTATGGAACAGAGATACAGGAAGGGTCCTTCAGGTGCTGGATGCTGCAGAAACCAAAGCTCTTGCACCTACTTTTGTGGGGCTGAATAAGAAAAAGGAGAAAAAGGCAAACAGTACAAGAAATGAGGCTGTACAAAAGTCAAGGCAATCAGACTAAAACCAAAACATCACAAACTCACAAAAAATGTGTTTTAATGCTGAGTCATTCTGAAATTAATGCAGAGTAACCAGAGTTTGCTTGAGGGTCAAAAATGGGAAGATAATTTCACTGCTCCTCTTTCTACCTTATAATAGCCAGAAGCATTATGCATACATCAGGCCTTGAGGCATAAAAACAGAGTTGCAAGAGACAAGAAAAGAGGTTAAAGAAAACTGAAAACTCAGAGAAATACCATAGTTCCATATAAATGGTAACACTTGGAAGTTGGGTGAAGGCAAAGTTAGAACTACCACGAAGACAAACATTTAATCTAAGATTTATTTTTAACTATATGACACACTTAGGCCATTATCCTGACTAGAGCGGATCTGATCTTTCCCTGTTCTCTCCACTTAATGGCACACCCTGTGACAAGCGGGCATCCTGCCCTGAGGGACATGACACAGGCCTGCAGACAGCAGCCTGCACCTGCTCAATCTGTACAGCAACACAGCTGCCCAGACCCGATTCCTGGAAAGATCTTGTAGGGCTGCCTTAAGGACAAGGGAGCATTCAGTGTTACAGGTGGGTGGATGTGGAAACTACGGCTTCATCCTCTCCCCAGATAAACCCATGCCTTAATCATACTATGGAAAAGCTATTGTTGATTTAGAAGAGGCAAAAAGCTGGTCACTCTTATGCAGAACTGCATTTAATCCACAAATTTTATTATTTTTAAGTACTGCTGCACTTTTAAGTACAATGCAACATGTGGAAATATCTTCACCTGTACGCCTGAAACAAACCATTAGACACATGACTATCTGATATTCACATGTGTAGATACAATTTAAAGCCAAATATCTGATATTCACATGTGTAGATACAATTTAAAGCCAAATATCTGATATTCACATGTGTAGATACAATTTAAAGCCAAAGACAGAGGACAGGTATAGATTCCTTCAAAAGTTCATCCTGTATGTACCTCAAGCGTTCCTGAAAAATATTTAGAATATGGGTGAAATGATTGATTTCCACCGCCCACAACTATTGTTTTGGGGAGAAGGATTCTACGAAGAGCAATGAAACACTGCAAATAGTAAAAATTCTAGCCCGAAATAGCTGCGAGGTTTACCAGAGTAGCAGGGAATTTCAGTCTTTCTAGTCACTGGAGTTGCTGAGGTATAGGAACTCAAGCTGCTCAGCGTGGCTGCAGCAACGTAATTTCCCTTCCTCCCTCTGTTGGGGGAGTTTAATCCCAACACAAAGAGCGTTAAACTCTTAATGAGCATCTGGAGTTATTGCACAAGCAACACAAATATGAGCCCTTGTTTCACTTTGGAAAGAACGCTTTTCTCTTTTCAAACCAACTATTAACCCAGCATCAAGATGATGTCTATACAATATTCACATAAACATTCCCCGAGGGTTTAGAAGCAAAATTCATCAACATCTGTTGACGGAAAGCTCACTCTTATTATTGTATATCTGGCTTTTTTACAGATGGGCAAGTGAGAGGGAGCAAGGGCTTTGGCATCACGAAGCTGGGCACTTTTCTTAGGAAACTTAAAAATAAACCTGTAAAATAATTGTCTTCATCCACCCAATTCAAAAAATGTAATTAATTTCCATCCACTGTGAAAATATTACTAAAAGGCAATTCAACTCCCTCATTTCAGAGAGCAGGCGTGGAAACTATTTTCTTGTCATTGCACCTGACTGGATGTCATCCTCCTAAGCACTGCACAGCGGAGCCCCAGAGCCTGTCTTTTTGTTTTTACAGGATTCTCAGGCTTTCTAAATTCACTACAGAGCTCCTCAGTCATCTCTTGTCCTTCCATATACACCACTACATTTGCGTGCTTTACTTGTGCCAAGTATCACACAGCAACCACATTCCCCAGTGCTCTGAAGATACGGTGTCTCCTTCATGCGGGTTGATAGACATATACTAACTTAAGGTGCTTTTGAAGTATGCTCATAGATAACGCAAATAACTAATGTGCATGATTAACACCCTCTTGTGATGCGACAGTGCTTTGGAATGGAATATATCATACACAGGTCAGTATTTCAGACCCGCGCCCAAGTACCGTGTCAGGATTTGCACACAGCTTATTGGAAATGCCATTTTATCTGTCCTTTGTAGCTCCAAACACATTAACCAGTCAGTCAGAAATGTAGAGCAGAAACGTCTCCAAGTGGCAATGGGCCCACCTTTTCTTGTATTATACATGACAACATGCTGTGTTCCCTCCTGCAGGGAGGTTCTAGGATAGCAGAAGCAGCTGGCAAGAGGAGAAGAGAATATCTACCCAGAGGCACTGTAAAACTCTCAAGTTAAATATTTTTCCTTCAACGGTAATGCCTACTGCCTACGTGCAGTGCACCAATATAAATACTGCTGTCAGCTATTCTGGGATGAACATTTGTACTTGGTATCAAAGAAGAGAGGTGCAACACAGTATTGCTATTGAGAAGGTGGCTTTTTGGAAAATACTGGTCACTCAGTGAAAGGGCACTCTTCAGTTAAGAAATTGGGAGTTATTCCTTAAAGGTATATTTGGATGCCAGGGAAGGGGGTGGATCTCACCTAGTTTTTAAACGCTGCCTTGAATTCACTTTTGTGATGGTGGTTAAGATAATGCAGTCATTGGAAGTGGAAGGAACAGGGTCAGCTTAGAGAGTTGTTGGATGTCACTGATTTAGATTTTGGGCAAAATTAAAATTGAAATTCCAATTGTAAAATGCAACTCTAACACTTATTAATAGCGGGAGGGGGACACACCCCAACACTGTGCATACAAAGCAATGTATCGCAAAGTTTTTCTCCTTTATAGTTGACTTTCAGAGTAAACTAAGCATTTTTTCAAATTTTACATGTGATTATTCTTTCTTTTTTCATCATGCTAATGACAATTTGATCATTAAAGGCTGCATTATTCATTCCCGCCATTGAGAGAAAGAACTGAAAAATAATGGAAGCCTACTCTTTCAAATTTACAAAAAACCAAAATTTCTCTAAGATTTATACTGCCTCACGTTTGACAGTGACTCTGACTCAGTTTAACTCTGAAAATACTTAAAGATACACTTAATTTCAATCAAGCAGGTAATCTTACTAATTCAGTGGAAAAAATAGGTAGACTTCAAAATAATGTGCTTATATGTTTTAATAGATGAGGACCAAGCACCCAGTAGAAACAAAATTTTTAAAAATTCAATAATGAAATACAGTAAAGCTAGCTTCCCTGCAGAGACAGAAGTACTAAATTAAAACACAACTGGCACAAAAATTCTATTTCTCCAATGCTCCGTTTTAACAAATCTATTGTGATATTTATTTTCCTGAATGTTTCAACAGTTGGAAACAAATATTTTGGCTTTCATTTCAAGGAAAGAAGAACCATTCTAGCCCCTCAGGTTGTTGAGAAAACATGAAAAAGTGAATTCAAAGTTCTAAACTCAGAACACAAATAAAAGAATGAGTTATTTATTTATTGTTTAAATCTCATGACTATTCAATGCATGGGGTTGGAGATAATTATCTTTTCTGTAGAATAAATAGATTCTTCTTCCCTTATTTGTGATATGGATAAAAATCACAGTTCAGGTGCAAGCACTGTGGCTCACACATGTTATTAATTATTTACAATAGAGATTAATATGCTGGCATCCTTTACGTTTATGAGAATACAGGGATGAACTGAAAGTATGAGCCTGAACTGAATAAAAATAGCTTGAGTTCAGGGTCTATATAACAAAGAAGCAGATCTATTATGAACACATCCACCAAAATAATTAATGTATAAAATCTCAGCCATATAAATAATACATATCTTTGAAAGATATGCTAAGAATGTTAAAATCTAAAAGCCATGATTCATTCTTTTATGCAATCTCAGACTTCCTCTAAGAACAGAGTTTAAGGGAAAACAGCTCTGTTTTGCTAAGGATTAATTCATGTGTATTTAAACTATTTATATTCAGTCTTAGGGGAAAAACAAAACAAAAAAACCCTCTCCTCATAATAGTGTATGCCATTCCAGTCTCCTTACATCTGCCTAACTAGCAAAAAGAACTCAAGTAAGAGCAAAGAAAGACTATTTTCCTGTCTGGGCAAGCAGATACTCATCATCCTCACTGTTATATGCACAACCAAGCAGTCACGTAGAAGCACACTGTACTTAAGAAAATTCTTTCAAGTTAGTTTCAAAATATACAATGCATCTGAAAAATATTAGTTCACGGTTTTGCAGTCTTTCCCCCCTCCTCCCCCCTACAATAAAATGTACACTTAGGGCTTGTATTTGTTTATGCTGATTTGTAGGGTTTAGGATTGCATACCAACGAAGAAATTCTGACTACTTACCCACTCTTCCTCATCATACTCGGAATGATGGGGTATAGAGTCCTGTCTTTTAATCTGAGAAGGATGGTCCTGATGCTGTAAATCGCCCCCCTCCTCTGCGCTGTTCCTAGGCACGGCTGGTTTCTTAAGGGGACAGCCAGGCCGGGCCGTGTATAGTGCTAAAAGGGCACTTCTGACCAGCTGATCCTTAAATGCGTGCACAAATAACTCTGTCTAGAAAAAAAACACAAATGAATGAAAAGGTTAGACCAAAGAATGCAATACTGCAACATAGCTATTATAACACTAAATTACCCTTAGGCAGAGTGGATATTTGTTTCAGGCCAGCCTGAGAAGCAGAAAACAAAGTAGACCAACAAATAATGAGGAAAAAAATCAAGGATTTTTGGGACATCATCACATTCTACAATCCCATTGTTCTAAAGATTAACACAAAAGTACAGTATCTGTCATAGAGATCATCATCTTTTCACACAATCCTATTTTATTAGAGTTTCAAATTTTGCCTGCAGAGACGAGTCTCTACAAGAAGCAGTTCCAAGAGCAAGCAACCACTGCTCAATAATTTCTGACTATGTGTCAGATAAAACATAACTAACAAATTTAAGGATCTTCTTAACTAACAACACACTACTCTGCTGAAATTGCAGTATCTGCAAAAGCAGTGTTTCCAGAGATAAATTTTGGTACGTGTAGGTATCTACCCAGGTATCAGGGCAGGTGATGACGCCTGATTTCTAGCTTTATTTTACTTATTTTTAAAGAAAGGAATCCTTGAAGTAGTTTTTCCAGGCTCTCTGAGGATGTTATTCAATCACTATATCATTTTTCTAAACCCTTCTTGTTGACTCTGACAGCTGGAAGTTTACCGTATTTTTAAAAACCTCCAGCCTCCCTGCATTATTTATTTCCCTTCCTCCCCAGTGTGAGGAGGAAAATGCTTGCTGTATATGGTCTTTAGCATCTCAAGACTCTGTCTCCACGTAACAGCACTTGTTGTTGCCACCAGTCTGCCACACGTGCCCATCTCCTGCGGTCACACACTACGTTAAACAGGATTCATCTATGGGAGTGGGGAGAGCACGTACCCTGCCACCATACCCCATCCAGCACATCCCACCCAGACTGCCAGAGCTCCTCTCCCCGGTCACAGGCCCCGGTTCACAGGTGACGATGAAACACTGTTCCACATTTCCTTCACAGCACAATTGCCTGCATTTATTTACCCCAGGTCAGTGAGATTTACTTGCCTTCCTATTTAACCCAGAACATAGTGGACTGTCACGTGCAGATTCAGATGCTGAACTGCCTTTGTGCACACAATCCTAATTAAACAGGAAAAGTAGGTAGCTAAGAGTCAGAGCAACCAGCCTAAGCAAGCAGTCACACAAAGCTAGGAAATGCTAGAAATAAAGGTTGTCCAGCCAAGCTTCGTTCAGCCCCTTCATGCTTCGTATGCAAAACCGGGAGGAGAAGCAGCAAAAAAGTCCCAACCAATCAAGTTTTAAGTGTCAGCATCTATCTTCCTGGAAATCTTTCTCCCAGTGTTTGCACTTCTTACTCCTATTCTTATTCCATCCCTTTTTGCTAATACTTGCTCCCCTTTTGTATGCCTCTGCTCCTACACAACTTATTTTTCTTGCTTTCCTGTTTCAACACCCCCCAAAGGTTTAATGACACTTAGACCATAATGCTCTAAATAACTGATGGTTTTCTTAAAGCTTCAGCTTCTGGGTTAGGGACCTGCTTGAGAAGTTTCTGCCTTTTACCATTTTTATGATGTTTAGGAAAAAGCTAGTTTTGATCCTTAGTGGTTGCACATAGAAAGGCTAAAAATTTATTGCAAATAAAACTCAAAAATAAGAACCTTAGGGATATCTAAGCTAAGTTACAATTTTTTAAACCAACATCAGGACTTCCTTCAGACCTAATTTAGGATTCTTTAGTGATTAGGCTTGGCAACACGATTCATCTCCCCGGCAATTTTACCAGACCCATCCTGTATCCTCCTTACTAACTTGGTGCCTGAGGGAAAGGGTGCTTAAACAGAGACAGTTTTCTTATATGCAGCCCTTCAGGTCTGCCTCATGGCAGTCCTGAACTGCACTATAGGACAATTTCAGTTTTCTACATTTTCAGCCTCCACATGGTGCATACTCAGAGAATATGTAGTCTTTGGAGAACATTGCTAGCAAATCCTACCAATCTTCTATAAAGAAGAGGTGACTTGAGTCTTGTAGAGTTGCCTTTTCTTGCCTGGTAACAGCAGAGCTCCCCTTCAGGACTCTTCTACAGTTCTACGTCAAGAGAGTGCAAATGACTTTACTTGTCTGTCCTTAGAAATGACAACATCAAGGTTTTGCTGAGGTTTTGTACCTCCCCTCGCCCTCAAAATCTGCTTGAGATCGTTTCAGGTCTCTGCATCAGACATGGTAGACTCAAAAAAGCCTTAAATTTCAGACAATTGTATCGGACAACTTAAAGTAAGGAATGCCCACTATGATTGAAATATATATTAGGTAACTATCTGAAAAGTTTAAGTAATTTAATTTAATATAAATATTTTACAGGGAAAATTAGTTTTAAAAAGCAAACTGCCATGGGAAGCAAACCTCCGTTTTTCCATATAGAGACTAAAATGCTTCTGTATCAAGGATTCCATTGGTTTAACAACAATCTACATTTTAACTACATTTTCCTACAGCTCAGTACAGCTAAATTTGCAGAACATCACTATTTATAAAATTGTATTGAAATCACAAAACAAGTCTATACAAAGGAATGGAAACTTTGCAAATTCTTTTAGATACTTGACTAAAGAATATTTCTGCAAACAAAGACAGGCATAGCTGGAAAATGAATTTATCAAGCCTTCTGCAAGCTGCAAATGCTGATACACTTGTCGACAGCTACAGGCTTCCTTAATCAATTAACAGAAAGTGTTGATAAAAGGTTAGTCTCAGGAAAACACAACAGTAAATTGCAAATCATATATGGAGAAGTAAAACCATGATTAACATGAGAAAATAAGCTCAATTTAAGAAGCAGCAGTGGAATTATTTGATTTAATTTTCCACTTTCAATGCATGCAGCCAGTCCTTCCATTTCTAACAGAAATACTTAACTGTAATTCACATTATTGATAGCTCAGGTATACTCACTGCTACCTAATGTTTTTAGAAAAAATTATTCGATATATCAAACTTAACATTATCTTAAAATAAGAAGTGCTATGCTTTTTAATAAATGAGGTAATGAATCACCAGGCAAATCATTTTTACAACTTCTTCAAACAGCTGTTTAATTTCTAAATTTCTATCAAGTTAAAATGTAACAGAACATTTCTTTTTTACATATAAAAAGTATACAAAATGTGGGAGAGCAGAAGCACCTCATACGCCTCAAGAATACAGGTAGGCATAACATAATTCTATGCAGAAGAGCATGGCAACCTACCTTAAATATAACCAGGAACATGCTGTTAGCCTTGGTTCTCCCATACCAGACTATATAGAGAGGTTTTCTTAGGATATTGAGATGATGCTTTGTATTAACCGTGAGTGATTTAATTGCAGCACTGTGTGCGTTCACTCAGTGTAGGTTTTTGAAACTTAATATCAACCTTCCCTGAAGTGGTTTCTTGGTCTTTCCTCTCCTCCCCAACTCTCTTCCCTCCTTTACAAGCAGCTGTCCCTCCACACCAGCTTCCTCAGCAATGGTCCCACCTCCTTTCTCAATTATCATCTTCTCCTCAGAGTACGTTTGGGAATAGACAGTGAAGTATTCAACTGTTTATGCAGCAGTTGCTTAGACAATTCGATTAATCTCTTCCAGCAAAAGGTAGATTGAAACTATGGGCTGTCAGGTGGACTATATCAGTTGACACTCCTGCTTCCACTTCTGGAAGCCTGTGCTCATATACTAACCAGCAATTTAATCCTGGCCCTGAAAAGTTAATATGAACATACACAACTGAAACACCAGCTATAAATTTAAAATATCTGTGACTTTTCCAAAAGGAATGGATTGTCTTTTTTGGCCCTTTTCTGTAGTCAGACTCCTCAACGGGCTATGGTTCAAACACTGGGTTAGCATCACAGCTGCCTGCAGCTACCATCCACTCCTCCTGCCCAGACAGGCAAGGGTGGTGAGGGCAAATGGCTGTAGCTAACATACAGATTCCTTAGCAACCGAGTCTCGAGGCTTCAGAGCAAACACTTCTTAGTTTGATTTGCTTTACTTATGCACGCATATTTCTTTGAACTAACCACTAACAGAGCACCCCCACTTTTTCTCTGCACAGCTAAAAATTACCTCCTTCAGTACTACATGGAAAGGTATGCTATAATTGCCACAACCGCCCCCCCTGCTAAATTCCTCCCCTTCATTTCCAGGCTGAATTCTACTTTCCTGTATATTCCTGACATTCATAGTGACTCCAGTGTTCTCAGCGTTACTGTGGATTTACACGTCTGTAACCGAGAGCAACATTTATCTCCCCCATGGCTCCAATGCAATGCCTTCACAGTATGTGGCTGAGCTCAATATTCAGATTTGAAGCTCTCCCAGTGAACAACGTACTGCTGGGATAATAGTGCTCAACAGACCACAGGGGTTGCCACTTCCCAATAGTTGAAGATATATGGAAACGGTTATTGACAGTGTTATTAAGCCACATTGAGATCACATTACAGAAGGTATGGCCCATGAAGCGATGGGAAACTTTTTTCAACCCCTCTGGTCTTAGCCATAGTGCTTAATATTTTTATAGTATAACATATGCTTAAAGGTACTTCAGACTTCAGCTAATCTCCAATATCACTCTGTGAGACAGGTGGAAAATATTATCTTCCTTAACTTAGAGCTAAAGAAACTAAGATGAAGAAGGGCCTACAGCTACAAAGGAATATAACAGGAGAAAGAGGATTAAAATTGGAGACCTCCTGGCGCCAGCTTCCTAGCTTCTCCTTCCAGACTGCATCACCATTTCTGATCACGCTATTATTCTAAACCTTACGCATAAACCTGGCTTGAACTACCTCCCACAAGCAGTAGTTTGAAGTATCACAGAAAAAGAAATAAAATAACCTTTTATCATCCCACGAAATTATTTACAATAATCTATTTTTGATAAACCCCAGTATGTGGCCACTAGAGGATAACAAAGACATATGAAATTAAATTAATTATACTTTCAAATAAAGACAACCTTTATAGATTTCATTAATTTTCTACATGGAAAGCCTACAGAAATGCTAAGTAATATTCTTTTTCTGATAAGCAACATTTTGAAGCTTATTTTAGCAGAGCTTATTTAACATTTCCTGATGCTGAGAAAGTCAATTTATGCAGAAAAAAAATCCCAGCAGTTAGAGACTTGGTTATTCCGTTTTCCATTGCTGTGAAGATTTGAATCTTACTTTTTCTGAAAGCATCTTTAAAGAATTCTTCAGGCTGTCTGGAGAATGCTGGCTTGCGGAGTTAAGCAGCAGGTCTGCATGGCTTGATATGAGAGGTTGTAGATGATTGATGTTGCTGAGAACTTCTTTTGCCTTGGCTGTGTTTTCAGGTGAATAGTAAATACACTGGTATCCAGTACTGTAATAACAGAAAGAGTCACATAATGTCAAAATCATTTCTGCTACTAATAACAATGCTTAATGTGATAAAAATCTTACCACTAGTTTTGTAAAAAATACCTGAACTTCACCAATATCATTGAAATGCTCTTTCCTTTAAGGGTAAAACCAAATCCTTGCTTGAATACTAGAGGATAACAGACTGTCCACCACTAAACTCACCAAGTAGTACTGTTCAACCTAATCATCGCTTTGAGTGATTGATCTTAACATAAGAAAAACAGATTTTTATTTATTTAAAAACATGTAATTCTGGAGAAATGAAAGGTTTGACCAAGTCAGGTAGTAACCACAAAGAGTCTAAGGCTCCTTATTTTTCCAGCTGAACTCCCCATCACACTATTATAGAATCACAGAATGGTGAGAGTTGGAAGGGACCTTAAAGATCCTCTAGTTCCAACCTCCCTGCCATAGGCAGGGACACGTCCCACTAAACCAAACTACCTTACTAATCGATCAGTGGCCCAGATTATATTTTTATTAGCATCAGTGATGTCCAGGAAGTTAATAACCAGAGTTATTTCCAATAAAAACCATGTGTCTAATTTGCAAGAAAAGACACAGAAATGAGGTGTGGGAGTTAATTACTACAAAAACACACAAATGCACACTGCAAACTTCCTACTTTCCTTTCAATTGTTCACAAACTACTGCAGTTCTTTTGCATGACTTCTTTTCCTAACCCTCATTTTTTTCCCCAACACTTACTAATTATGCAATATCCTTTTCTACCATTATTCCAAAACACCATTTTCAACAGCATGCATACACCTGCTGGTTCTTCTCTTTAGTATACATCTCCCCACCTAAAACTCTTGTACATAATTCTTCCCTTCATAAAGCCCTCCTGCAGTCTTTCAGAGAAACTAACTAAAATCTTTTGCAGTTTCAGATTAACCTGTAATGTTAACACAGGAAAAAATATAACCAAGCAATTCCTGGAATATTACTAACGCCACAGCAACGTACATAATACTCCCCAGTTGTTTCTGTATGTTATCTCCCTTTTCTCTTGTGTATTTTCATTATACTTCCTTCAGTCTTTCCACCCTTTACCCACTGATTTAGTTTTTTTCTTAATTTCACATATCAAGACCTGAGTTTTGACACTCATGCAATCCTTTGAACTTCACGCATTGCTTTTCATTTCAGTCTTCTTCCAGATCTTTTTACTCCCCCATTTCCCCTTTGTGTCTTCTAGTGTCCCTTCCGGTTCCTCCTCATTAGTTTTCTACGAATTAGAAATTAAATTTAATTCTATAAATGACACATGCACATTCAGAAGTCCAAATGAAGTCACTTCTATAAAACTTAACAGGCTTAAGTCTTTTTGCAAATAAGGATAGTTTCAAGCAGTCTTAAAATTAAGCCTCTTTCTTAGATACTTTCTGAGTTACAGTCCCAAATTCCACAATACCCCATCCTGTTTTTCTGTCTTTCACCAATGTCTCCATTTTTAGATACAATTCTTTGTGAAGCCAGTCAGGGTGAATGGCATTTGAGTCAATGAAACTTCACCATGATCAGTGATGCTACCAGCCACACCAAAATTACTCTGCATCTCCAATTTGCAGTCCACTACATGAGTTGCTAGACTGCTCAGTGCAGAGGTCAGAATTCTGAATATTTCAACAAAATGAATCATATAAACTGTCTCTTCTAATGAACCGGGCAAAAACCCATCCCTCTGAGAAATGAGGAAACAGCCTGTCATGGTTTAACCCCAGCCAGCAACTAGGACCACACAGCCGCTCGCTCACTCCTCCCACTCCCCTTCCTGCCTGTAGGATAGGGAGAAGAGGGAGAAAAGGAAAGGGGGGAAAAAACCAACCAAACCTCATAGGTTGAGATAAAGACAGTTTAACACTAAAGTAATGGAATAGGAATAAGAATAACAACAACAGTGGTAAAAGAATATAGAAAATAAAGAGATACAACACAAGATGCTCTCACCACTTGACAATCAGCTGCCAAGCCCGTGCCAAACAGTGATCGCAGATCCCCATCCCCTGGCCAACCCCCATTTATATACTAAGCATGATATCTATGGTATGGAATATTCCTTTTGGCCAGCTTGTCCTGTCTGTGCTCCCTCTCAGCTTCTATTGGAAGCTGAAAAAGTCCTTGACTAATGTAAGCATTACTTAGCAACAACTGAAACAATACGTGTTATCAACATTATTCTCATATTAAATCCAAAACACAGCAGCCACTAGAAAAAAAAAATTAACACAGCCACAGCTCTACCTTCAAGGTGGCAACACTATCAGTGAAATGAACTTCCAAAGTTAGATCTACCTCTACATTCACTGCAACTCTCAAGCTGTCAGTACACAAGGCAGGGACAAAGAGTAATAGTCTATGTTAATTGTAGTGAAGACATAGTCTTCAAAGTCTTGAGACTTCACAGTGCTGAATAATCTTCTCTAATTCCCTTTCAGGTTTCTCCCTCTCTTTATCAAACAGGCTTTTTGCAGGCTGAATCTGGCTAACACTGTTATCAAGCTCACCATGCACATACTCCTTTCTGGGATTCCCCTCAGCCTTTAATTCCCAGATCATTTTCACTGATCTCCCACCGCTCTAAGCTTCACTGAATATTGCAAGAGAAAAGTCACAGACAATGCTATAAGAAAAGAAAGAGGGAAGAGAGATACTAAACCTGTGGGTAGTTCTCATTCTAATAAAGTCAATCATAGGTTTTAAATAAAGGAAATAGTGAAGAGAGAATGACTCTTTCTTCAGAATGAAGCGTTCTATGAGACCTCATTATTTGGCTAATTTTAACATTTCCTGAACCCCGGAAAGCATGAGACGACTCCGAATATTCAGTTTCTTGCAGAATTTGAGGGCAACTTCCCCTCTTGCCCCCAGAAAGATAACACATAATTATTTTTCAGAAACAACATGTTTGGGAGTACCTGAAGTTTCAAATTGTTGTCTCTGGACACTTTTGCACCTAAGACTAGCCTGAGATTTTCTATGGCTTTACCATTCATAAAAAGACATTACTACTTCCAATTCACTGAAATTAATTTCCTTATAAATAACTATTTTCAGAGCTTGCTGGTGCATATAGCTATGGTATATAAGTAACATTACTTAATAGAAGCAGCTGCAAATAGAACATATGGAGAAACTTTTCACAGGTGTCCTAATGCAGATGAAGGGAATTACAGGTACGAAAAAACTTTTGCATTAGGGCAAAGGCCACATGGGTAGGTCCTGTGTGTGAAATCAGCAGCACTATGAAAATCTACCTTTGATACATAAAATATATTATTAGTCATGTACCTTTATGAAAAAGCCTGTAATAATGTCTTCTGGGTTTAAGTTTCAAAGCTTTCACTAAGCATATAAAATCTCACTTAATCACTTCCATATATTGGCACCATCATTAGCTATGTACACATGACTGTCAGTGGTCATTTCAGTTTTAAAATTGCTTTAATGACATTGTCATGTAATTTGAATAAAGATTACATTGACTACATCTGCAATTTTAACTAAGTTAACAACGTTTTTGCCTGAGAATAAATACTGCAATATGCTAAATGTCTAATTTTTAATGACACTCTGAGTAACTCCACTCCTGCTGTTAACTGAGTAATTTGTTTGACTGAGTTAAATTGTCACCATCTGGGACTGGGTTAAATTCTTTCAACAATGAACATTTGACCTCGCATTTTTCACGGTCAAAACTGCAGACGCTAACATCAAGACTACAGTTAAAGCGTACACAGCAAGAACATCTACCTCCAAATAACCTCAAGCTTATGTACATTACTGAAGATACCAACTCAGTGGCTTATTTGTGCATCACATGCATTCTGTCTAAAGTGGGAAGTTATGATCAAAAATAAATTGATTACATATAAAAAAATCCAGGACAATTCACTGCCTCAGGAAATAAGACTAAACCATATGATCAGTGCTGACGTTTGGAAAACAGGCCTGAGAGACATCAGAAGTTCAAATGAATTTTTAAAGTTTCCTTACGATTCCCTTGCAAACTTTGAAATTCTAACTTTGAATACTGAAGAAAACGAAATTATGTTATTAGTTCTGTCTAATCTGCCTTTACATGTGAAAGTCCAAATCTCCACAAATCCTCACCTTGAAGCAGCGGCTGAGGCTGTAATGCACAGAGTGTCTCTTGCCGCTCTTCTATTTCCTCTTCATTCCTAGCTGACCCTTGAAATAACTCTACATCAATGCCTTCAACTGGTAAAGGGACATGAGTTTCAGTGAAAAGGAAGGTCAAGATGCCCTTCGATAGCCCTCTAGAGACCTAAGCAGAACAGATGCCAGAGTGGCATAGGTGAATCTCATACTGAATCTTCTGAGGAAGACACTCCAGGAAGGTTGAATGCCTACAGAAAGCTTTCCACTGTTCTTCAAATTAATTTTAGAGTATCTTTACATTGGTGGAAAGATGCAAGTAGCCTTTAACACAGGGGAGAATCTTTTGCAGGGGAACCAAGCATGGTTCTTATCAGAAGGAAAAAGGTACTGTGCCTCACTGCAGGCCTGAGGCTAAATGGTGCCTTTCAGTGGAGCCTTTTCCTGGCAGCCTGCTGAAGTCCGCATTACAAGAAACGCTGGCAAAGTCATGGATCCAATCTCCCCTTGCTGCTCCTAGAGTCCATCTATACGGAACAGTTTCTTGGTCTCTAAAACATGCAGTCTTGTCTAACTTTTGCATGTAAAGCTCTCCCAACTCCTTCTTCCCTTCTTTTTCCAGCCCCAGACCCCTTTCTTTTACACCTGCTTAAGGAAATCCTTCAGGCAATTCTGTTCAGAGAACCCAGTGGCTGGAAAATACTGTGATGAGCTTTTTATACCTCAAGGAATAGCACAAACTTTGGCAGTTTCTCAGCGAAAAACCTTAATACATTGATTTTATGGTCAGCGAAAAAATGTTCGTCTCCATGAACTCTAGTCTTTCTCTCTCACACACGCATAGATATAGGCATACACACTTACATACACAAAAAAGGGGAAAATTAGCAAAGAATAACGTCTCAGTGAAAAGTGCGATGCATGAGAGGCTGTGGTTTCCCTTCGAGAATAAAGGTTACCATCAGATCAAACAGAAATCATTATTATTTCAACATCTCTGGGATCTTCTGTGAAACAGTATCATTTCAGGTTCCTTGGAGAATGGAAATGGGTTGAACGTTACAAAACTTGGGTAACAGGAACCCTGAAGATCTCAGCATTAACAAAATCTCTGGTAATGAGTATGTTAGCAAAGGAGTAGACCTCACACCTTGTCAAAAAACCTAGGCTTCATCAAACAAAAAAAGGGTCTTTTTCGACACTTCAAACCCAAATTAAATTATTATGGCTTAAAAAAAAAAAAAATCAACAGAAAATCCTTTGCAGTACTATTCCAGCTTTAAGCTTGTGCTAATTTAAAGCAGGATTGTTTCTAAAGAACTTACTAGAAATGATGTACAAAACCAGAGTGAATCACAGCACCTAATGCAGCTTGTGGGACACCTCTCTTTTTCTTGATGGTTAGTACTGGGGCGTTAAAAATCTTGTAATCATAAGTCTAAGCATTTTGGCTAAAGCACAGATCATCAAATTAGATTTTAAATAAGAAAAAAACGTCCTTGGTGCACCTTGAAAGCAATTTATGAACATTTCAAGCAGTGAGGCATTATATGGGTATAACTTACAGAATGTCTGCCTTAAACGTACCTGCCCAACTGAGGTCTAAAAATAATAATTTGCTGTACCACCTAGACTGATGAGAAGACAAGCCCTTCCATTTGCTGGAAGGAGAAGCAATCTATACTAGCAGGACATTAGAAGACTGAATCTGAACGCCTGACTTTCTCTTTTAGTTAGAAATAAGGAAGGAAAAAATAAAAAGCAAACCAATACTGCATCATGAAAAAAACAATCTAAAATAAATGTACACCATACAGAGGTAATTAATATTCTGCAATGATTTAGCATACCTTAATCATCACGCTTCAATAATTTCAATTTAAATGCTATCATGCCTAAACAAGATTAAAAAGAAACAATCCATTTTTCTTACTGGTCTTATGAAGTTCAGTACTAGCTAGTAAAGGGACAGACATATCAGAGTCATGCCTTAAAGACATACCTGATGTTTGCAGTGGTAAAGCCTTTTATTTGCCTCTTTTTTGCAGATAAAGAACAGTACAGATTGTGAATGGGTTATAAAGCAATGGACCTGGCTTCAGATCACATACCACTAAGTCTTATTTTTCACCTGAAAGAAAAACTTTTCTGCCTTTTATTTGAGATCATATTTTTTAAAAATTTACCTTTTTTTTTTTTCTTTTAATATGACTCGCTTGGTGGTAACAGATGAGACAGGAATTGCAAAAATACTGTATTTTTAATAAATATTATACAAAAGTGTATATTCTCTGTAATAGAAAATATGCCAAAGCTATCTTCAGATACACATTTTCCACATTCTTCTTGTCTTGACAAACTTTCACGAAACATATGTTTCACTCCTGTTTTGGTTTGGCAATTGCAAATGCAATTACGCTTTTGCAAAGTGGGACATAACCTTGCTACCAGTTAACAGTTCCTCTTGTCTTTTAATTCCACAAGTATAGGTTTGAACAAGGAATATTGTGTGATACGCTGACACTGCTGAATATTTCAATAAGCTGTTCTAATAATCAGCCTGAAGGTCAAAGGCATGCAAGGCATTCTGTCACGTGCACTAACAACGTCTTGAAAGCTACTGGGATCAGCTTGAGAAATAATCTCTTCCCACATCTTCCTCTAGGTCTTCAGCTCAGGTAGCCTACAGGAAATGGCTGCTTAATCTGCATTTTTTTTTTTCTCTTCATTTTATATTCTGTCTGGCATCTCAAAGTGTCACTTCTTCCTTCAACCGACTCTTCAGAAAAGCTGCTCCCATTGTAAAACAGAAAATTTAAATTGTAAAAGCTGCCCCTGGAAATGTTGTGTCCTCAAAGCACCCTCATGCAGTTAAACAAACAGGTGCATACAAAATAAAGTTGTCACTGCCACAGCAAAAGAAATTTCTCTGTGGTAAGAATGAGAATGGTCCTTTCTTGTATCTATTTAAAGTAGACCCACTCTTGAATATTCAAATAAGTGAGATCATATTCAGAGCTTGTTTTCTCCTGTCTTTCGTCTCACACAAGTTTTTCTAGTGGAAGGAAAAAAAAACAACATGTGGAGTTCTCTTTGAGCTGCCCTCAAAGATAGAAGATGAATTTTGGAGGTCTCCTTCTTACTACTTTGTGGGAATTCACACACTAAGTGACCATTTCTTCAGGTCTGGTAAGTGATTCACTAAAAATTGCAGTCCCTTGCTTTTAGTGCTCAAACTTAAATTTGCTAGACTGACTCAAGCTCTTTTTTTTAGGAAGATATAACCAGTTAGCCTGGTTATATCACCCTAAAGACAGACTTCTGCTCTCCCAGGGGTACAAAGAAACACAAAGACTGCTCTGGCACAGTAAAAGTCCAGTATCCTGTCCTTGAAAGTCACCAAAAGACAGGTGCTTCTGAGGGATGCAGAAAAGTCTAAGAAGCAGGGCAAATATAAGCTGACGTGTAGGCACTTTGAAATAGGTATGAAATGCCTTGATAAAACCTGCACAAAGCTTTACCCAGTGCTCCTGAACACAAACCTCTATCAACTTAGAGGTCTACAATGGTTGAGACAGTGAAATAAGAGTGAATCAAAACGAGAAGAGGCTGTGCTGCACCAAGTATCCTTTGCCATCCTAGCCTTTTGACATGTAACATTCCACAGGATCCAAAGAAAGGAGTCAAGCCCATCATCTCCCCTCCCCTGTAACGGGCAACTAAGAAAAAAGGTCATTGTCTAGTCATTCTTATGAGATACTAGGTCTCTTGCCCATAAGGTATTTTCCCTTTTTTCTCCAACAAACAGAAATCACAGGTGATAATTTCAAGTTTGCCTCACAGCTATCCTTCATTTTGGGAAATCACATTCTGCCAATGTGGATATGCTGCAGGACCGTGCAAGTGAGAAACGGTTCATTTCCTGAAAGCTGAACACTCTGATGGCTGGAACGGCAAAGTTCTTTATATCACATATGACTTAATTTTCTTCTTACGAAATACAATAAAAAACCCCATTATATACTATTGTAACTCTATTAATCAGATAGTTAAGTAGCAGAGACTTCAGAAATGTCTTTAGACATTTTCTCCATCAGGAAGCATGTACTTCATAAGCCTCTATATCATGGGCATAAGGCTGCCTAGAATAGTCTGATAGCAGAATAGGTACCTGCTGTTAACACAAAGTCCATTCATGGGTCTCAGGTAATCAATGATATTTGTGTTTCATTGGCAAGTTTTGTCACCAGAGGTGGCCAGGGAAATGAAGGATTTTAGAAGATTTAATGGGGTTTTTATATCATGCAGTGCAAACAGAAAAAATAATAATACACTTTTCAAAGCAAATATATCTGCTGGTTTTCCTTTGGTTTTAGCATTGATGTAAACTTTTAGTCAACCCAGAAGTCAACAGTAGATTTTTATGATTTCTCCTTTTATTCTTTATGATATTGTACCTGTGAAACTTTTTTGAGCATTGAATATAACGGAATTAATTTTCTATGGAGAGTCGGGATGATTCAGATCAGCATACATACAGTCCTTCCTGCATTCCCTTTCGAAAGCTGTGCCACTGATCGCACGGGGGTGGCACAGTCAGTCCAAGTGTGGAGCAGTCTCAACTACGGGTGCTGCCAGTGACAGCTGCGGCTGCTCAAAACTTTTTAACAGCCATAGTAACAAACACAAGCACGTCCAATTCTTAGTTAGCAAAATATGCAACCGACACTTTTGTACATGTTCAGTGGTTAACGAAGCATTTGAGTACAGCAATAAACTGAAAACCCAGTTAAGGCCTTTATCTTTGCTTAGTCTCATTTTGGCTTTCTGAAGAATAAGAAAAACAATATTTTCTTATTTACTTCCCAGGTGTGCTAAAAAGATTTTTTTGTTAGCATATGCCCAGGGCTGTCAGAAATGAAGATGCTACCTTAAGTTAGTGTTTCTTTATTGAAAAATTGTCTATAACTACTCTCCACTTAGCACAAGAACTACCAAAGAGATATCTCATTCTGAACAGCATGTTTTCAAGCACTGATATTCCTCAAGCTTCATGAAATACAGGAAGAAAGTTTCATAATTCTGAGTTCATGTTCAAAATAAGCCTTGACATTAAAAGTAAATTGTGCTTCAATTTTGCAGTCCAGCAAAGCAGGGAAGATAAAGGAAATATTTCATGAATTAATTCTTGTCCAGTCCTACTAGATTTTAGTCTTCCATGAATTCAGCAGGGTAAACTGTTTTGCTACTCAGTGAGCTCATAATATTTTCACGTAACCTTAAAGATATTTTCCTAGCTACTTACAAAAATACTTACTTTCGTCTTTCTGCTTCAAATTTACTCAACAGTTTTCGGAGACCACCATTCTTAAATCCTTGGAAATGTGCTGCCGGGGCTCCCACAGTGATGACATCATAGAGAGCATCTGGAACAGAAACAGACAACAGGGAGATTTCATGTGCCTATGCCCAAGGTATGGCAACACAACCTCCACTCTACAAGACATGAGGATGAGTAGTCTATATTATTTCCAAGGAATAATTGAGAATCTGTGTCTCAAGGAAGCCCAAGAGTTAATCAATCTTTCCATACAGCCACCTGCACACCTTAGAAAGTTTATCTGATTTATTGTTATGTCTAAATTATATGCCACAGCGTAGAACAATATTCTAGCTCTGCAGTTTACAAAGCTGCCAAGTAAATTGGCCCTTTGTGTATTTCACTTTATTACCTCTTCCATTATTTAACTTCTAGTCATGTTGAGATGCACAGATTCATGCATTTTGGAGTCAAAAGAGACCATTATGATGGAATAGTCTGACTGCCTGAATAACACAGGCTACAGAATTACAGCTAATGATTCCTGCATCAAGCTTATGTCTTCTGGTTGAGTGAAGGCATCTTTTTTTTTTTTTAAAAAAAAAAAAAGGAGACATCTGATCTTGATTTAAAGACTTCAAGTGACAAGTTTGATTTTGTTTAGCTTCCACTTTCCAATATAATTACCTGTTTAATGCTAAATTGAAGAGCCTTCTTCTACGACAGACACTTATTTTTATATATGCTCATGAACACAGAGCAAGTCAGTTGTTTTCAGTTGAAAAGCTACCAGAACAGGAAATAAACTATACTATTGAAATTCTTGCTGAGACAACAAAGTGTTGTTACTCTCTGTATGTACATTGTGACATATGGGATGAACTTTTTGCATAGGTGTATGCTTACAGAACTGGAGAGGCAACACCTTTTTAAAAAACTGCCTCTCATTTTGAGCTTGTGATTGATTGTCAGTGCAGAGATGAAGATTTAATTACATCCCAAACCACAATAACTATTCCTTCAAAGTTTAAATTTACATTTGAAGAATTTATGTTTGCACTAAGCAGTACTGGTTTTGTGCTGAAGCTCACTGAAGATATAAAAATACAGGTCAGAATGTCTCATTCTTAAAAAGTATTTCTACAGGAAACAGTAGAGGAATTTTTTATGTGTGAACTATTTTATCCATCAGGGAAGCTTACCATGTAAATTAAAATCTAATCCTCTCCTAAAATAGAACTTTTCTTGCATTCTGATGATAAATATCCCTAGAAGCAAGAACACTGTACAAATGATTCACAGTTAATGAACTATGTTTTACTTCCAGAGCTGAATCTCAAAGCATATTCACTCAAATTGATTTGAACTCTAATGAATTGGTGAGTCTTCCATTTCCACTTAAAAGGAAAAGTGACATAATTTCATTAGCCTCAGGTGAGCTTCGAGATTCTTAAATAGCCCATTCTTTCAGGTCTTCATAGAGATTTATCCATAATACATAATCTTGGGCTATTAGAGCTCCACCGGTACTTGACAATAAGTAGTTCTATTGCTTTAAACAATGGTGGCTTGAAAACAAAATAAGAGATGAACCCGCCAGGTTAACCGAATAATGGCTTCTGACTATGTTTACAGATAACTCATGAAACTACAGGAAAACATTTAAAAGATTAAACCCTGGTGCTTTTCCCAATTCTGTTTTGAAAATAAATAGTGACCCTGCTTATAACTACTCTTCTCAGCATGGTCAAGGAACAGCTGATTGAGACACAAACACACTCGGAACTGCTGAGTGCCTACCCCATGCAAGCAAACATGGGAAAGTGAAGATGGGAAAGTGAAGATGGCAAAGAAGAAGAAAACATCTACGACCCTGGTGATGGGCATGGGGCAGTCTCACTCCCACTCTCCAGGGCATAGTACACTGGAAAGCACTGCAAGACTCAGGAGGAATGCCTTGTGATGTGCTCCATGTACACATCAATGCAGCTCCTTGTGAAGGACATGCAGTGTCAGCATGAGTGCACTGGTACAGGAATGCTCCAGTAACTCGGAATCATCATGCACCTCAAGAACTGAGTACTGCTGACAACTCTCTACAGTGGAGACAAAGCTGAAAATGCAGCAGAGTGTTGTAGGAGCTGTATCATATTGTCAGCGTGCTCCCCCAAAATTATTAATTAACAGATGTTCAAAAAACCCTCAACCCTTCCTCAAATAATTACTTTGGAATTTGAAGGAAGAAAATGCCGAAGATTAGAGTGTAAGGAAGTTGAGCTTTATATCAATCATTATTTCATACTAACTATTCTGACTCAAAATACACTCACCTCCTACTCATACAAGTGAAACATTAACACCAGTTACACACTCACCAAAAAAATAACAATTCCTTCACTGTGCAGAAATATAAACTACCTGCTCATCGCTCCTTCCAGAATAAAACACAGAGCTTTTGCAACATGGTGACAACCACAGCAACACAGTAGAAGTTCCATAAACCTAAGCTTTATCAGACCAATTTAAAGAGTTGGGGGATTTTTATGTCAAGGAGAGCTCAATCTCAAATTTGAAGCAACCTGCTTGCCTTCTCAGGAACCTATTTAGTATGTAGAGAAATTAAAAGAGCTTCCCATAACCAAGGTGTCAGTCTTCCAAAAATACGTGTAAGCAGAATTTCCCTGATTTTAAAACAAGTTTTTTTGTTAGCATTTTGCAATCTCTAAACTTGAGTGTAACAAGAACAGTGTTATCTAATTCTCATGTCAGTGAGCATCAGCTAAAGAAAAAAGGGAGAGTTTTATAATTTAAACAAAGTTCTAAATTTAGAAGATTTATCTCTTTCTGTACCCTTTTTAATTATGGATTAACCATATGCCGCAAGCAAAGTGGTTTTGGAGAAGAAAGGAGAAAATTCATTAAAAACAAACCAAAATTCAAGTAGTGTAAAAGTTGTGGGTGATTAAGTAAGTGGCATTTCATTCCACTTTTTTATTTAGCAAATAGACACACAGTGCCCTGTTCCCAGAGAGGTTTTCTTTCAAAGACATAAAATTAAGGTTCTGGCCACCTGTAGTCATTAGAAATCTCAAAATGCTCTTGAGTTAATTAATTAACTTCAAAACATTAGCTAAATTAAAATTTGTGCTGTCATTCTGTCTCTATAAATCCCCATCTTGTTAAAATGTTTGGAGGCACCGTTGTTTAGTAAAAGAAATAAGAAAATATTGAACTAATACAATATCTAACAGACAATCAGAAGTCCCCATGTTCCAACTTGGAAGTGGATGAACATCAGCAGTACACAGGATAATACTCCGATAATTATTGTTTGTACTTACTGTTTTACAATCTGCTTAGATGCAGAGCGTATTCATAAGGCAAAAAACTTACAAGAGTGTAATTTCCATGTTTTTTCAGTGACAGCAAATTTAATAGATCTCAATTTATCAACAAATTATTCACTGTACTATGATTTGCTCACATATATGTATCAATATAATCTTTTGTCTGTAAAGGATGCTCCTAAAATTATAGGCAAGTAGCAGCAACAGAATTCTGTATTAAACAGAATCAGAGAAGACATTACAGAAAATTATCCCTCTTTCCAGAAGTTATTAACGTTCGCAGTATTTTCAGCATAATTGGTGAGATATTTTCACTTAATACTAAGCAAATGCTTACGTGGTACAGGATAGCACTGAATAGGCTGATTTAGTCACAAGCAGCGCTGGGCTCAATAAGCTTCCTAAAAAATAGGATATATTAAGTTTAGAGGTAACACTGTTCTTAATGGAACCATGCAACTCGCATCCCCTAGGCTGGTGAGTTCATCCCAGCAATCTCTGGGAGGAAATGTATTGTGCTCTATCACTATCTCTGGTGGTACAACGGGGAAAAAAACCCCACCTTAGAAACAAGACAGGTAAGACTGGCTTTTACACTCCACTGACATTACGGATCATAATGAAAAATTAAGCCGATGCCCTAGAAGGACGTGAATCTTACTGAACATTGTGCAGTGTGTCAGTATGAATCATGACAGTATTAGTTCTGCACCACTACAACAGAATATTTTTAACCACGCATAGGTTACCAATACATTTCAGTGAAGATATATTCTGCAGTTACTTATTTGTTTGAAGCTTCATAGAAACAAAATGAGCACAAGACACCCTGGAACTTAATAGAAATTTTGTTAATCACGCCTTAGTTTTCCAAGATCTGTAGTCAGTATCCAAAGCTTGTGGCTTCAGAAGATGAGGAAGAGAAAACCCTTGCATAGCTTTAACTTTGGACCTGATTCCTAAGTTTCAGCACAGACTCAGGACTTCTGATCAATCTCAGCGGCAGTGTGTCTGGCTGCGGGTTTCAGAACTTGTACAGAAATGTGAAGAATGGGCAAGCTGGTCACTTCTTTGATCTCATGATTTACTTAAGTGTAGTCCTCTATGGACAGTACACACTCAGTTGCTCTAGAAATATTCCAAACAACGTCCAAAACTTGGGGTATAGAAGCAGATGCACAGGCCGGAGAGAATGAAACCAAACCCATCAGGAAGACAGGCAGGTTCCAGATACGTAGACAAAACACAGGCAGGAAATATCCACACAGAATGTTTCTAGAGCCCACTAAACAAAGTGAAAAATTAAACACTTTAAGTACACACAGAAGTACAGATTTTTAAATAATGAAGTTGGAAGCTTGATTTTGATTTTCTTAAAAAAGCCAAAACAACCACAAAACAAGCCAAAAACACAAGAAACAATCTAGTCATACAAGAAACCTCCTGTATCAAGCCATACTGCATGAATCTTACAAACACGCTAACACTGTACAAACTTCACTGATTGGCAAAACACATGCAACACGATATGAATCTCAGGATTTTCCTTAAAAGTCCCTGTATTTTGTGTGATATTCTTTTCTCCTCAGCACTATTCCAAATCCATGTAAGCCCAAATTGCACATAAATTTGCTAAAAATTACAAAAAAAAAAATAAAATCAATTTAACGCTATTACTTTCCATACTTTTTATCTGTAGCATTTTTATGTCCTACTTACAAAGTTTAACAAGACTGTTGCCAGTCCTATCATTAAGTGAAAAATTCAAAGTGACCAAGATTCAACTCTCTAAACAGAATACCTTTGAGTTCTATTGTGGTTTTAACATTCCATCTGAAAGCATGTCCACCTAATGTTCACCCTTGAGACCAGATATATAAATTATTTACATCTTAAAAAGGGCTAAAATGGAAACCATACCTCTCAGTTGCAAGTTTAATTGTACTTCAAAGCATACCTTGTCACACTTAGGGAATTTCTCTGCAGATTATACTTTACCTTTCAATCGAGGACTATGCACGTGCATTCTTTGCAGATGAAGATTTATAGGGATGAATTCTAGTGTTTTTTCTCCTTTGCTACAGCTTGATTTGAAGGAAGAACCTGAAAAACAAAAGTTTAAAGAATCATTATCTTAAGCACCCAGCAGATGTTTTGTCTTCTTTTAATGTGAGGACAATACTTGTATGTTAGGAGTCTTCTTTAATTTACTTTTAATGTGTAATTGTATATTGAGAAGAATGGTTTGCTAACCGACTCTCAGCATGTATCCATATTGGAAGCAACAAAACAGCTTTTAATTCAAAGAACAATCTAATTTTTTATTCTAGGTGCTAGACTTTTTTTCCTGCTGTCTGAAATCGGTCTGCAGTCTGCTGGAAACAATGTCACAGTTAATGTGCATTATGTTTATTCTGTGCTAAAAACACAGGGGTACCACGCTATGATGGTACTACGTTTTCATCCAGCAACATTTTTTTCTTAAACCAAAAATACTACATTGACTATGCGTTCTTCCTAGGAAGTTCAAGTAAAGAAACATAAACTACCTTAAGAAAAGCTATAAATTAGTCTTCTTTCTAAAAAGCCAGAATCACAAGAAGCACAATAGTCTGGAAAAAACTAAAAAAATCTGGTTGTGTACTTCAAAAGTATGAGATTATGAGTAACTCTATGGTGGTATAAAGGAATATAATTAAAGCCTAAGGGTAGGAAAATGTAATTTACCTGGAGATATTTGATACAGCATATATAAAATAAAAGGGTATAGGTTAGGAAAGAGGTGGTCCTACCTTCTCACTCAGGCAGACCAAGATTTACTTAGACCATTTTTTCAGCACCCTATCATTTTGCCAACTATTAATAATTTGGACTAAAATTCCTCTCATTCAAATAGTATTAAAAAAAAATATGTTTGGGAATGTTCAACCTTTTCTTGAAAAAAAAAAAAGATAAAGGAAATATTTGAAATTCTTCTTTTTGACTTGCTCAATCAAGATTTGCTAGAGGTTATCTATTGAAACTGCCATAGATTCCAGCAGGACAAAGCATTGAGCCTCCCAATGCAAACCACATTGCCAGAGGGCAACGCTCCAGACAAGCCAACCCTGCTGAGGCTGCTACTTAAGCTTAGTAACTTAAAATAATACTTTAACAAAGACTAAGAGCAAAGGTAGCAAGAAAAACAATTGACAGGAGTCAAACATTCAGATTTGATAGGAAACGTGGGGATGCGGGCTGAAACTAGGAGTCATTGATGATGAGGAACAACAGTGGGAAACCTGCATCTGGAAAGCGCAGAAAGAAAAAATTATGGGAGCAGTGAAGGGAACTCAAACTGTAACAGAAAGGAAATGGGAACAGCACAGGCGAGGAGACTGTAAATCATTAGGGAAGAAAACAAAAAGGGGGCAGATTATTTATGAGAATTCAGTTGAGACCAAGATCAAAGCTTAAGGAGTAATAACTGGATCTGAGACACGGAAACACTGGCAGACTAAGAGAATAAGATGACAGTGGATTAAAAGGGACAGGCAAAAGAAAAGTAGGAAGGAGAAGAGCCTGCTCTCCCTGGACTACACATCTATCCTGAGCTGGAATAGAACACATGCAGCACTGCTGAGTCTCATTATTCTTTTCAGGGAAGACCTGTGAAGCAAGAATTCCTTCCCGTCCCATGCCAGAAACGCATGGGATAATAACCACCTATTGCTATCAGTTATTCTCAGGTTACTCAGGTATGAGAGATCCATGCAGTGGAACTAATATCTCAATCTGCATTTCCAGTATCATCCATGTGATAAAACTAATTTTGAGTAGAGTTAGTTTGTTTGTTTTTAAGTAACTTGGTAAATTGTATTTAAGGACCAAGAAAACTACATTCCCTCTATTAAAATAGTTGTTAGTATTGTTGCAAGATTAAACTCTTCAAAGTCAGGAAACACCAGAATATAGAAGCAGCCTTCATCTGACATCCACCTGACGACAACCTGTGAACCAGACTTCAGTGACATATCACACACTAGCTTTTTCCAGCTCATTGAGTGTTTAGGGTCTTTGCTGCTCACCTTAGAAGCATTTTGTTTCCAACTTCTACTTCAGTATCTGGATTCAAATATATTGCTCAAGCCTCCCACAAAGACAGGATTATTAATTTCCTCAAACCTGTCTACTGCATGCATCACTACCGTTTCTAAGGGCTTTGCAAATATTTTTAGAATAAGCTTAACTGGCTGAGCAAAAGGGTTATAATTTTATCCATTGTAATGGCAGAGAATAACTTAAGGTCGAAGCACTTAAGAAACAATGCATCAGTATGAGATATGGAGGATCTCATTCTGCAGAGTAGGAATTATAATGCAACATCACATTCCATTTTGGAAACACGGCTCCCTCTGAGCTGAATTACACCCGTAAGTACTGAGTACTCCTGCAAAACGGCTTGCGGCTATTGCCAGCCTTCCAAAAATAAGCATACAGCATAACCACTTCTGCAGTCTGACTTGCCTAGTGTCACATAGGAACTTTGTGACAGAGATAGTGCCCAGTTCCCCAGAGCAATAATCAATTGCCTCAACCTCAATTGTCTTTTCTTCTCCTTTTGGATAAATAACGAATAATTTTCAGTTTGATGACTGAAATGGGGAAAAAATATATATAAATAATTGGGAGGGGTGTGTGTGGGGAGAATAAGTCACTTCAGGTCAGACTAAAACAAACAAAAAGAGTTTCAAAGTTCTACTCCCTCCCCAAATCACAAAATTTGTGGTTTAGATCAACCTGAAATGATTTGTTTTGATGTTACCTAACCCTTTTAAGATTCCTGTTATTATGTTTCCTTAAAATAAAAATACTTGGCTTTCTCTAAAATTCTGCCCCATTTTTGAGGATAAAAGTGTTTGCCAAAACAACTCAAATTTGACATAGTATTAACTTCCTTAAGCCTCCATTTTCAGCAAATATGCTACTAAACCAAAATTGCTGTCAAACACTAATGCAGTCTCCTGATACTTTCACTGCAATCTCTCAATTTTAAAAAGAAATTAAGTGGTCTGCTAACATTCTTCTCCATTAAATTCCACAAATAGCTCAGCTGAGCCTGAAGCAGGTATCTCTCGAAAACCCAACGTGTCATTGTATATGAGGAATGTGGAAATATTTTGGAAAAAAATTATTTACAGATGCTATCTCCCCTTCTGTACACTGCTTACGAGTGAACAGTCTTCCCTAGTGCTGATATAAAAGGAGACTGGAGATATTTGCACCTAGGTGACTTACAATTGTTGGTCCTTCACAATTGTTTGTGACAAGATACAAGTAAAAAGCCCCTTGTTAAAAGAAAGTAATTGTTCAGCAAGTAACAAAGCAAAGATGGTAAACACATTAACCTTAACCTTGCTTCTGATGTATCAAGGAAGGAGAAGAGTGTCAATGAGTTGGTGCTTCCACATATCTCCGTCTGCCAACATGGCAGTGAAGCAAAGGCAGAGGCAAAAGCACTCCGTGGCTTTCTAAGAGGAACATGCCCAGTTGGCCTTGTCTTGAAACAAGGCTTCCCAAAATAGCAACCTGACTCAGGAGTTCTCCATCTGAGGCCAGATCTAGTTTAGAAAAATCAACCTTGTCGAGTTCTTAAGTAGAAGTACTGCTGATCCCAAACTACTGCTGCTAGGATGGGTGCCTGTTTCCAAGCAGATCCGGATCTCCAGCGCAGATGCACAGGTACTCCTGAGCACTGCAATTTTCAAGCTGTTTCAGAATGGAGAGAAGCACCTCAACCCAAAGTCAGGCAACAAGCTGACTAAGATGAAGTGAGAAACCTACAAAGGACGAACCATAAAGCAAAATCTTTTTTGGCGTGAATCTCTGACAATGGGTAAGTAAAGACTGTGTTGAAATATGTTGACCTGAGAAGTCTGAATTAAAGTTGTACTCACATCTCTAATCATAGCATTTTCTACCTTGTGGGTACTGAAATTTCCAGTCCCTACAATGTTCTCTCAACGTTATTTTTTGTGCAACTACAATATGAAGTCAAACCTATGTCTGTCTTGCTTTCTTATCAAACACTATAATCTCGTTTTTTAAAGTTATTATGTATGCTGTTTATAGAGAAGAACCATCTTCAAATGGGAATGGAAGAGGAACCAGGACATCTTAAAACATACAATAAATTTATCTGCATCCATCCTATTCCTTTGGAAAAAAAAGCAGTAGGGACAAACTTCTGAAAACTGTTGCAAAAGAGATTAATCTCTGTTTCATAGAGAATTTCAATTACTTGTTGTAAATGATCTAGGAAGCAAAAATAAACTGGTTAAAGGCAAGTTACAGACAGCAGAAGCAAATAAGAATCTGTTCTAGATTTTGTTTTACTTTTGGGCAGCCAAATCCTACATTACCTAAAGGATCAAAATGCAGATTTGAGGTTTTAGGCTAGCTCTACACACATATAGACAGTACATTCAATTGAAAAAATGTTAGATCTCTATGGAACAACTTTAAAGGGACACTCACTACTCAGAGGATTTATCATCTAATTTAATTTGTGATTTAATAAGAACAAAAATATGATAGCGCAGGGTTAAAAGTAAATATTGTCTTCATTAGAAGAACTGTGCCATTATTTGGCTTTAGAATGTGCACATATCCCACTGATGACAATGAAATCAGTTTTCGAATGTTAAAGTAACTTTTCACACAAGATGTAAAATCAGTGGATTTCCAAGTATAAACAAGTATCTTACCGGCACCATGCTAGTAATGGGCGAAAAAAAGCATTGTTGAAGAAATGAGATTTAAAGCATGTACCTGAGTGTTGGCCTCCAAATTAACACCTCCTCATTATTTCTCATCTTCACTACAATTATTATGTTGCTTTGATTTCTGCTTTCCTTTGTTTTTGGATAAATGTTCCTACTCTTTTTTTTTTTTTTTTTTTTATATGTGCTGGTTCTGTGCTCCTTGATAATCTCAGGTTCCCTGGTCTGCTGCAGTTCTCTCAAATCACTGTTAAGATAGGTCATTTAACATCACCAACCCTTTTCAGATTCACTTGGCACAATACAGGCCTTGCAGGATTTACGTTTAATATGTTACATTCTCTTTTTTTTTAAAAAAAAACTCAAAACGTCATTTCAATATTTTCCTGCAAGTGATAATTATTACATTGATTCCTTCACAATCTGTATTTATTGCCTTGCATATGACACTTTATGGAGTGTTTTCAAAATGTAATTGGCAAGGCATTAAAAAAAAAAAAATTAGTTAAAGCACAGAAACATAGGAAGTGTCATAATGGATCAGACAGTAGTCTGCCAAAATCAGAACCACAATAATCTGATGTAGTAAATACAAAAATTACACTTTTGCAACAAAAATGCAAATTTTTATACATTTAGTGTAACAGATGAGCTTCCCCCCGCCCTGCATTTAAGTAGATGATCAACTGCTCCCAAAATGGTTAGTTTCAGTTAGAGACTGTTGTTTGCTCATAAACTAAACCAGGCTTTCTCTTTTCCTGTGACCAAGAAAGCTGTTGCAAAGCAATCTGGAATGAGAAATACCACGCTCAGTCCTGTATTACAAGATGATGGATAAATGACAGAAGTACAGTTTTAATGCCTATTTTGGAAGGGAAAGATTGGTGTCTCGCCTATTAAATGCAGCAGATTCATTACAATAAAAGTAAATGCACCCAATTCTCTATAAGAAGAAATCATTCTGCTATGCGTTTTGGTTGTATATTGAACTAAAACCTGATTGCTCTGTTTCTCAGTATACACAAAAAAAGTTTTGTTTGAACTATGTAGAAAGCTACAAATAATTAAGAAAATACTGCAAATTCTCCACAAATATATACCAGGTATTTCAAAAGATGTTATCATCGTTTTTACCTCTATTTTTACAAATATTCATAACTATAATGTATCCCTTTTTTAGAAATATTCTAGGTTGCAAACTTATGTACATGTAACACAATGCACAGTGTTTACCTCGGACACGCACACACACACACAACTGCGGAGTAAAGCCATAGTGGGAACATCTAATGGTGAGAATACCGGGCGAAACAGCATATCCAAGCAATAATGGCAGCACGGTCATCAAAAACACGTATTTGAGATAGTGAACGTGAGGAATGGCGTTAGAAATATGATACCAGCAAGAAAGCAGCAACAAAAACAAGGCCTCTGTAGTGATTCAGAACAAATGCGCCCATTTCCTTCCAGGACATGTCAAAAACCAGGGGGAGAGGGCGGTGTGCACGAGCAGGAAGAGGCAGAAAGGCATGCTATAAACAGACAGAAATCCTTGTTTGCTCAAAGTACAGTGTTACTCAGGAAATAATTCCAGCAGTCTCACAATATAGAAAAGAATTCTTCTAAGTTCCTTGAATGATTTGCGAACAATCAAAAGAAAAGACATTCAAAAGAAGAAATAATTTGTTCTGCAGTCTTTTCGTGTTCTTTTTACAAGTAAGAATTACTACAGGAGGAAAAGACCAGCTGCCTTTTCTGCCCATTTGTCACTGATGCTGTCTTATCCCACTACAATACATTATAGTCCCTGACCAGAGGACTCCGGCAGATACTAACTGAACAAGCATCCAGCACACATCATAACGTAAAACCACATTTCCAGATGAAATATTAAAACACGGCAGCACATACTGCTATTTCTGGACGGAGGACAGACTGCCCGTCCCACATTAATTCTGTGCTTTTCTGGCACCATGTGGGCAATGACAACTACTACGCTGAGGATATGCAAAGCATAGCTAGATGTTACTGTGTCTGTTAAATGCAACTTATGTTAGGTTTCAACAAAACCTAACAAAACTACCTCGAAAGCTGGTTTCAATTGGCAGGTGGTATTCAATACTAGCAGAGCAGTATATTCAAGGAAACAGGCAATTAAAACACACCCCTCCACTTCTCCAATGGTTTATTTTTTTGGCAGCTGTGTAAACATGTACCATGTTAACTGTGAAAAGCTGATGAAGTGCATGAAAAAAATTTAGATGAGGAAATAGGGCACCTGCGAGTACTTCAGAAATAAAATTACTAAAGATATTTCATTTTTCTGTGTTTTATTTCTGCTGAATATGCCACTATTTAATAACAATCAATCTAGTTAATTCTTAACTGCTCTAGAAGAGGAGAACCTACTTTCATAGAACCATCGATTTGTACCTGTATGCTTTCCAAGCTCTGCAAGAGTATCCTGGTACATGCTCAACATCTGATCACAGTGAGCAATAACACTTTTGCGCATGTTGTCCCAGTGAGGAGCAAGTTCTCCCAAGTCTTTAAGTTCCTGATTCCTGTATTAAAAGGCAAAAAGAGAAGGCGCCAATTAACTCATTAATCCATTAACATTAATCCAATCAATCCAAAACCAGTTTGTTAAAAAATATCAAAAGCACTTCGTAATTCAAATGAAATCTGTTTTCATGACACTTGTAAAATCTGCTGATTTCAGCTCTGCTATTCAGCCCGACAATAAAGAATGTCAAATCAGAGAATAACACAGTAATTTGTGTTCAAAACTCATCTGGTACAAATGCAGTGGCCTGCAAACTGAAACATTATTTCTTCCCTGGAGGTAAGAAGGCTTCCAGGCTCCAGAGAGCTGTGCTCACACAAGTAACTTTTTCTAAAGAAATAGTAAACACTATTGTAGAGAATACAAAGTTTGCTTCTTTTACAATTCTTGCAGCGTAGCTGTTTTGATACACTCTACTCTTGGATACTTTCATACACATCATAAACACAGTTTTAGCAGCGTTTCTACAAATGTCGGTGTAACCAAGGCACCACAAACCAAAAAAACCCCACCGGTCCCCTAAGACTTAATCTTCAGCCTTACAGCTGTGTTCATCAGGCCAAAATAGCAGTGTTATGGTAACCAAACATGTCACTGAAAATCCAAAAGGAAATCCTTTAGCAAATTATCAGTTTTCCTGTACACGCTTGAGAGCTGACCCGAGTGAAACACAGATCACTTTAATTTCCTACACAAACAAGCATAGTTACAGTACACCGAGCTTTCTGTTTGTTTTCCCCACTTGCAAAGCAAGTTCATCCTACATCTATCCCCCAGAGCCCCTTTGGGGGACCTGCTTTTAAAGAAACTGAAAGGGAAAGATCTCGAGTCTTGTAATTGTGAAATCTTGGAGAAAACTTGTGCACCACAGCCAACTACTTTTCCTCATTTTCCTCAAAGTATCAAGCAGACTGTTTCACTGCAACTCTCGTAAGTCTCAAAAAAAGACTCCTATGAGGACAGATCTTGCACATAAAAAAAATCACTGAAGAGAAACGAAAAACAGAGGGGGCAGAAGGGGGGAGACAAAGACCAATGAGACTGCAGCACAGGAACATAGAGCTACACTTACTGCAACAATTCTGACCACTAGCCAAAAAGTCTTAAAATTATTTCTTAAACAGAAAAGCCCCACACTGATACACTGATTTTTTTCCCCGTCATTATTATCTCTGCATTAGAGCGAACAGAATTAGAATGAGCTATATGGTCACAATTCTGCTCCTGGTTAATATGACAATCAAAATTAAACAGATTGCACTGGAAGCAGAATTAAGGCATTTTGTTTATACGTGTCCTTGAAAGCATCAAAATGGAAACAAAGATTACAATACGTGAACTCGTTGGGAGTTTACTAGTGACATATGATTACTTTTTTCCATTTCATTCAACCTGAAGAACAGAAGTAGGCGAAACAGTTCAACTTTCCTCCATCAATATGAACTGGTAATGCTGTACCATAAGAATCATCAGCAGGGAGGACAAACCCACCATCTTCCTTGCAAGTTTTTAGCAGCTTAAAATGAGATATCCCATTAAATGAAAATCTCAGGGCTTCCTCCTAAGAAAAGCTCATAAGATTTGGCAGGGTATCCAATTTTATTTATTTGCAGTGAAGATATTTTGGCCCTTGATATTTATGTTGTCTTATTTAACAGTTTTAGGAACAACGTTTGGATCTAGGCTGAGCTCCAAAACTCTACTGCTCCTTGTATACAGGAATATAGTATTCTGCAGAGGCTGGAGAAACACTATACAGGGAGTGGCGGGCACATCAATATGCCACATTCAGAGCCCTCCGTCCCATGAAAAACCCACTGTTGGGGCTCTGTCCCCTGCCTCTGTCTGAGCCCCCTCCTGGAGCTGTTGGTGCCATGCCCAAGCCAAGCAACAGCAGGAATAGAAATCCCTTATCTCAGACTAAATTATCCAACCAAAACCCAAAACTGGTTTAACTGGCTGACTATGAGTTAACTGCATTGACACCAACAGGCACGGAAAATTCAAATCCCACCACATTAACTTTAACATGTTTTCAAAGATGTGTTTTCCCACCCGATTGTTGTTGACAAGGTTTGTATTTGTTTCCTTTCAGAAACACATACATATCACTGAAGTCAAAATACAGCCACCTAGTATGTCATAAAAAGACACATCTTATCTGCAATGTTTTAATAAAGGAAGCGTGCAGTTTTATAGTAATCTTGAGCATTTTTAGCACGGAAATTTTAAATACTACATTTTCTAAATTTATTTTCATTTAAGAATTCAGTAAAATCAAAACCATGAGATAACAAGATTATACAGCATAGATACTATTCCTCAAAAAATAGCCTTCTTTCACATTTTATATCTTTTTTTCAAATGCAAATATATAAGACACAGGATTTAGATACTATTTGTCTTGTGATTTCTTACTATTTGTCACTGCTGTTGTTGATTCAGTACAAGTCTGAGTTATGGCTGAAAAAAGAATCATCTTTCCTGTAACTAAGCTCCATCAACAATATTACATAGTACCAAGCTTTATTATCATTATCGTAAAGGCCCCTCCCAAAAGTTAACAGATTGAAGAAACATAATATTTTTCACATTTTGAAGTTTATAGTTCATACTAATAGGCAAAACAATTTTTTAAAAAAAATCTTTAATTTGTTTTAGTGTTACTATAATACTTACACCAGAACTTATTTCATTGAATAACTTTAAAAAACACACTTCAACCAGCAAACCTGTCAAACAATAATCTTGCTACAAAAGAAAATTAATATTTATAATACATATTGGTTCTACAGAGGGCAAATCGGTTACTGATTCACCTTTTCAATGCGGCCATGGAATTTTGAATAGCTTGTCAACAGAGCAGTAAGCTCAGAGCAAACTCAATGTTGTTAAAATAGAGCTATTTATCATCTTCTTCCCCCGCTCCAAATCCCCTCTCAGAGCCTTTTCCAGGTAATTGCGCCCATCACCATGACAGATCGTTCGCTCAACATCAACTTCAACCCTTCTTACAGAATCAAATCCAAGCTTTGTCTACTACATCTTGCTGTTCAGCTCCTCAAACTGTCTCCTGTCTCATGCTTTGCTTGAGTTTTGGGTTTTTATTTTTAAGAACACCTCAATTCTGTGAGGAGTACTTTGAACAAGTGTTCAGAAATTATTTGAAGAAAGTCCTAATGTTGAAATCATGTTCCCAATGAACTTGTTTTTGCAAAACTACCACTAGCTTCAACAGTCCAGACACCATTGTGAAAAGCACAATAAAAACCTGTGGTCAGTGACAATAAAATCCAAATAAAGCAAAAACCACCAGCAAGATATTAACATGAGCAAGATGAGTCACAAGGGGACATTCCCTCAAAGAACTTTTTTGGATCTGATTATTCTGTCTCAGAAAAGGGAACATCAGGAATAGCCATTTGTATCATTAAAGACACAGCATAAATCTTCACAAATTCAAAGATGAAGTTGAAAAGATCAGTGTAATTATATGAAGAAAAGATAATTAAGAGGACATACCATGAAAGCACATAAACCACAAATGCTGTATGAAGACAAAAGTAGTAATTTTTGATTCATTCAATTTCAAATATCCAGTGATGCACTTCCCAGAGAAGAAAACATGACAAATTCGAAACTGCAAAAAGGAAGTGATTTTTGCTTCCACCAAGCAAAGTTCGCTTCTGAAATCCACACAAAACCTCAGACGTAAAGTGCTTAGCAGGATTTAAAACAAGATCAGACATTTCTGCAGATTATATTTGCAAAAGTGTTATAATATTATAAAAGTGACAAAGTTCTGAATATTTATCAAACAGGAGCTTTGGAGTAAATATACACCATAAGCCTTGGGGCATGACTCAATCACTCATAAGTAAAGGAAGCTCAGAAGCTTCCTTCTAAGGAAAGGAGCACAGGAATTATTTTTCCGAGTGAATTTTACTTTAAAGTGTACATGTTTATGGATAACAATTTCATCTCTTTTTTTTGTAGACTAGAAGCAGATAAAATTACTCTCATTTTTCTTTACCACAAGTTATGGTCCTGTGATATACAGGCAATAACCCATCAAAACAATATAACATTCTCTCCAGAAATAAGAATCACAGCCTTTTTACTATAGCGTTTCTAAACGAGACAATTACTAAGGAGGATTTAATCCCTTCTGGGGAAGCTATCACAAAAATGAATAAAAGGATATTTTTCTTTCTTTTCTAATAGTTTTCATTTACAACCTTTGAAAACAGTTGCTGTTTTTATCTTCTTACAGAATTTCCCAAAACCATTTCAGGTTCTGGTAAGCCTGCCCTGACAGGTAACAAAACCCTAAAATGTAGGTTTTGCCTGCCCTTTGTGTGCCTTAAACATTT
Source organism: Rissa tridactyla (assembly GCF_028500815.1). Lineage (NCBI taxonomy): Eukaryota > Metazoa > Chordata > Aves > Charadriiformes > Laridae > Rissa > Rissa tridactyla. The sequence continues at coordinate 71,588,375 of NC_071470.1, forward strand.
GTTTAAAAAACAAAACAAAAAACAAACAAAACCAAACCACTCAAAAAAACCAACCAAACAAAAAGCTACCAAACACATTAAAAATCTTTTAAAACCTGTTTCTTCTATGTATACGTGAAGAATACACTGGGATTTGCAAAGGCTTGAGAACAGTTTATACTGTTCCCAAGAGCTGGAGACTTTAAGTTCCTTTTACATTTCTATCCACCACCATCGCCTTTTATTATCCAGAAGCGTAGACAATATATAAACTAAATTAAACCCATTTCTTCCTTCCTGCATTAAAACACTTTCCCTTCCTTGGATATTTTATTACCTGGGTTTATATCTGAAAGACTCAAGATCTTCAAACAGCATGATCATTTGAGGTTAGTTCTATGATTCACGTTTAAGAGCAGAAGATAGTTCTCCTGCACACGACTGCAGAGTCTCAAATACAATAACAACCAGAATGGCATTTGTGGAATTTACACTTTAATCCTAAATTATATTTTAGTAATTAGTAACGTAGTATAGAATTGGTTTAGGTGTTTTTTGCTTGATTGTTTTTTAAATCTTACTATTTCATCAGGAAACACTAGAATCAGCTTAAGACAATGTTGCTTCAGCTCTATCATATAAGCAAAACCATTTTACTCTCATAGTTTATATTTATAACTTCCTTTCTTTCTCTCAACTTGGAATGATATATGTGGCAAGACTAATCACATTATTAATTGCATGATTGCTCAAGCATTTAAATAGTTTTGTGGGTTTCTGTTTTCTTTTTTTCCCCAGTTTATTAATCGGAGTGCCTCGTTCAAAATAAACAGTGGGGATCTTTATGACACAAGCAACATAATAAAACTGTACAAAGTTTTTAAATCGCCTTAACACCTCTAATTTATATTCTCTGCACCCCCACTGACATGAACTGACAAAATTACACCCAACTTAGTGCTATTAGACCCATAAATACTGGTAAGTGCAAAATCTCTAGTTAACAACATAAAAATTCAAATGCTTTTTGTGATGACAGAATTTGAGCATGTTAGAATAATTATAATCTTGAGAAAAAGATTATTTTTTGCTTTGGCTTTGTATTGTCCTTCACTATATTGTGGGAGGCTCTAAGGAAACCTACAAGTTATATCGTTTGCTCGACACGGACTTCTTTGAGAACGGGGCATGCTGTGCACAAAATATAACATCTGGAAATTTTAGCAGCCAGTCTCTGAGAAGCATTGCTGACTGGTGCAGGATGATTTTCTGCAGTCTTAAAAGCTGGGTGGATTTTGCAGAAAACATCAACAAAAAAACCCAAACCTCTCAGACAGGACAGTCCGTAGGTAGGTTAACATTTCACAGCTTTTAGCGCTGCCGAATAATCACTTATGTTATGTAGAGGTAACTATCACAAGGCAAGTCATGTAATGTTGCTCCATTCCAATGCACTACAATTTGAAACACGCAATAACTAGGTAAAGTCCAGCAAATTTTACTTCCGTAAGTCTGATATGAAAACTCCTCTTAGATTTCCACAGAGAACCATCTTTTCCAAAAATTATTTACTAACAGTGAAATTAAGATGACAGAGAATTGCACAGTGTTCATACATTACAATATATTTTATCCTTTAGTTTATAAATTTATGGTTTTTAGCCTGAGCATGTTTGAAGGAGGCAATTGCCTAAACACTACTAACAAAAATTCAGGTTACACTTACATTCATATACTTGTATTCCTCTACGCAGTAACTGATGGGAGAATAAGAGGAGGAAGGTTTTGCATCCTTTTTGATGCACAATGGGGTAAATACTGCATATTCATGTATTTGAGCTACACTTTACTGACAAGTTTGGGGATTTTTTAAGTGTTGAAAAAACGACTTTTTTCAACATTTTGTGCAAGGTAGTTACTTAAGTAATGTTTTAAAAGTCCTTAAGTGGACAGCATATTGCCAGTGCTCATCTAAATGTGGTTGGTTCAAAGAACTTCAAAAGCCCTAGTAATTTACTCAGAATAACTTCTTTTTATGCTATTACCTCTTATCAATACAAAGCAAAGGTTCGGAAAAATCAATGCCTACTCCCAACACATGGCATTTCTGCCTGGGTCTCCATTTGTCTATAGAAGTTGTGTATTAAAAGGTAGTAGAAAAACATACATCTTTCAGACAGTCTGAACTTTGTCCTCATTCTGTAATGTTACAAGAAAGAAATCAAAAAACATGCAACCAGCAGAGATTTGCACAAGAAAAGGTTACTGGAGTTCGGACAGAAGAGCCATGCCCAATGCAGGAGGAAGCCCAAGTGTGCTTTGTACTCTGGAGAGAGGGTTCAAGGGAAGTTCAGCAATTTATCCTTGAAATTTGTTTATGGGTTTGACAACAAATGCCATGGGCCAAATTCAGCCATAAGTAAGAGGAATTTCAGGCAAAGCCAAATTTGATTCCAAGAGACTCAAAAGAGCTTTAGTGGCAAATCTGAAAGACACATACAGATTCTACTATAGCTTCCTAAAATCTCTTGCTGTGCTCATCTAGTGCAACACAAGTTACATCTACAATTGCAAGCTTAGATTATATGGGTCAACCAACTTTCTGAACAATTACTGTAAACTACCAAGTCTTTTTTATAATCATTAGGTTCGAAGAACTACTTGGCTAATCCTGCATGAGAGATGCAAAATATCTGGACAAGATTAGTGTAAAGAAATATTAAAACCAGGGAAAAGGACTCATTGGAAAACCTCGAGGAGGAAACAGATATAATTTCTTAATAAAAAACAGCAAAGCAGACTGTATGACCCTTATCAGAACAATAAAAATTACCACATAGCTCCTATTTAAAGTTCTTCCAAGGTTTGAAGGACAAAATCTTTAATGCATACGTATCTTTAAAAACGTTATTTAATGCTGAAAAACAAAGCTAAACATCCTTAGAGGTTACATATTTCAGAGTATCACTTCAATAAAGTTTAGTTAACAATGAATACTGTAGTTTTACCAAGAGATAAAAAAAAAATCTTAAGAGCTATGAGAAAAGGGAATTTAAATTACAATTTAAAATACAATACTGAATGGGATTAACACTTGGATATTTTTTGATAGGCAATTGCTTCAGACCCGACCGTATTGAAGCCACAACAGGAATAAAATAAAACAAGCTGAGGATGATAAGAAGTGGCCTCTGAGACAAAAATATTTATTCTTTTATACTAATTGGGGAAAAAAGATGCAGAGGAGAATACTTCACAAGAGAATAGCCTCAGGATGGTACAGCATAAGTTTTGTATGAGTTCCAGAACTAATATAATAACATCCTCCTAACATTGTTTTACTACTTTAAAAACGTAAGGAGTCCACAGGAGCACACATCCTTGCAATTATTTTAAAAAGCAAAGCCCATACAAAGCTGAAGCTCCAACCTACATGCTTATGCAGTGATACACAGATGCCCCTATTCCCACTGTCTGCTAGGTATTCTACCACAAGTAGTTGCTCCTCTTGGTTGGTCTTACCTCCTTCCTCAGACTGATACAATTACTTTGGCTCTTTCTCTCGCACCCACACTTCCTACCAGGCTTGAAATGCTAACCACATCGGCGGCCAGGAAAATCAGAACCACTTGCCTCAATCTTTGGGCAGTGTTTACTTCTGTTTCTTCCTCAAAGCTTTTCTTTGTTTTGCTGACTATTGAATAATCATTAAAAAAACAAACCACGGTGATTCTTTACTGTGACTTTATCCGAGGAGGTGAATCCTATGATGTGAAATAACAGCAAGTGCTATTACTTGCATTATGCCTTTGGAGAGAATAACGCAGTAGTAGTAAAAGTGGTTAAAGTAATCCCCTAATATTTAAAAGGCATTTACCCATGGGGCAAATGAAAATCTGGGAAGTGGATGAACTGTGCAAGTCATCATAATCCATTTTTATTGCTTACTAAAAAAACTTACACATTAGTATTCTCAAACAAGATCAGGCCATAAATGCCTAAACTTTATTTTATTCATTTAATACAGTGTATTATAACAATTCATACGATTTTTATAACCCATCATCACCATGCATAAGTATTTATCAGTCCATTGACTTTATTAAAAGCAAGATTCTGGTCTCCCCACATGCTGTTCTGTTGGCATAAAAAGATCATACAGAAGCAGTGGATGGGGTGAATAAAAAAGAAAATAAACTCCTATTGCAGGACAAACAACCACTGTAAACAAACACAGGCAACTCCCTCTGATGGAGGGAGTTGCCTGAAAGCACACAGGACAGCTTTGGGATGCAGCACTAGCTCCCAGTGTTACTCTTATACATGAGACCAGATGCCCATCTATGAGTGAGGCAAATTTCATGGGGAAAGTCCTTCTTCTACACCATCCATTATGACTGGAAAAAGAAGATATCTCTCAGGGAAGCCCTGGACTGCTTAAAATATTGCTTTTTACGGCAGTTGTATCAGCACAGCTTACAAGTATCCAAGGACAGGCTGCTATTTTAGTCGCTGCAGTGGGAATTTGGACATACAAAGGATTTTAGGACATTTGCGCTCCCTTATCCTCTTTTTTCCCAAGCCATAAATATTGTAATGATCCTCAGATGTCCCTCCTGGTTACAAGGCCAAACATGAACAAAGGTTTCAAACTTACATAACTTTGGTATCCTTTTCTTATGCTAACTAATTTACATTAGTTAGAGGAATGTGGTTTATATTCTCATTGCTTCTTTACTAACTACAAACATGTCATTTTCCATTGCTTGCATAATGTTTGTCTGTGATATTAGCACTGCCCAGACACAAAGCCAAAAACACTACAATGTAGTTCATGCCCTTGTCACGTGTTGTTTCTTTATAAAACGCTAACTTTTCAGAATATTTATATTGTTAACCTAATGTTGATGCTTACACATTTAAAGTCATGACTGTGCTCTAGCACACTTCATCGCTCAGAACTTAGGAAGTCACTGGAGTCCTTAAAATTCTGAGCAATCAATTCTGTTGTTCAGTTACAGCTGTAAATTCTTAGCAGCCAAAAAGATCATTATGTTTTGCCTATTTCAGACTACAAATTAATATTTTTACCTCATCACTTACATTATTCCAACTCAGAAAAATAAAATTTAGTATTTACTATTGCTACTTCTTCATCCTTACCTTCTCATATCCTCCTTTATGTGCAGATTGATCAGTTCTTTAGGAACATGGAAAGAGAGGGTGGTCTCAGCCATCTGTTCCCGGATCCGCATCCACTTGTTGTCAGAAGTAGGGAATCTATATAACTTACAGATCGGGTTTTTTAACACTGTGGAAAGGAAAAATTATATCATTGCTTTACTATGGTCATGCAACTCCGAAAATTTATGACAACAATTTCATCCAAAAATAATACATTATTTCCTCCATGCTTCTAGAATTAATTTTAGAACCATTAAAATTCTATTAAAAATATTAAATTTTTATTTAATTTATTATAGCAGCATGTGGAGGACAAATTATTACTAGCACAGTAGATAAATCACATTTTACCCGCACAGTAGGTATTCTGTGAATTTAGCATTTCAGTGTAGTGAGAATGTAAATTGTGTTCTCTATTCTTACACTTAAGATACAGTCAGGAAAAACGGAATGCACAAATAAACAATGAACTCACAATACTGTCAATGCTATCCCTTACTGTCTGCTAGAATCACTCACGTTCCTAATAAATTGCATGGGACAAGTGAACAATGCCTCAAAGTTTATCTATAACTGGTGCATCTTCTCCATGATATGCACACACGGAAGTTGTTAACACAAATAGATGGTGTGCATCTACATTAAAGTAAAATTGACCATCGTCATCGTCAAGAGGATGCCATTTCAGAGTCAACTTGATGACTGACATGGTCAAGAGACTGCCACTACACAGAAATAAATATAATAATCCTGTAAATACCTGACACACACTGTGACAGGAAAAATCACTTTACTTGATGTCTTGGAAGGTTATGTTTAAAACCCTGTTTAACACTGGGGTTTTTTATTTTAAAGCTCTAACATGTTGGCTATGTTTCCATCCAGATCTTACAATAATACTCTATGATAAAGGTGGGAAATTTATACTCTCTCCTTTCCTTCTTCCCCGCCCCCAACTAATTTTCCAGAAAGAGAAAATGGGGGAAAAGCCAGGAAAGAAAAGTTTTGTTTGACTACGTTGATAAGCTTACTTGGAGACAAATGATTGTCATTTAACACACACATCCACTGCTTCCTAACTCAGAATGACTTTGGACAGCCATCCAAATCCTCCAACAGTACCCTTCTATCAGCCTTCTGGAAAAAGCTGCCTTAGAGCAGGCTCCCATTGATCTGTCACGGAATGGTCTATAACTCAGAGGAATGCATTTCCCATGTGCGCTGTGAGGAAACTGTTGCTGTCAAAATGACATCTACTAATAGAAATTTCAGCTTCACAACCCACTGCTACCATTATTGCCTATGTAGGCTGATTTATAGAGAATGAAAAACACAGACTAAGTTACTGAAGATACACAAACTGTCTTGTCTATCTAATCAAACTGTTTTTTAACAGAAGTCCTTTAGGAAAGGCCTAAAACAAGACCACAGATTCAAAGATATCTGTAGTAAAACAGTTCTTCGTAACCCATAAAGAAAGGAATGCTGTAAATAATCATGTTTAAGCAATTGCAGATATCTTGTTTTCTATTCCCATCATTCTACCGAGATGTCTTTAATTGTCAGTCTTCGATGAGAAACTGGAAACCTTTTTAGGGCTCATTTTGCCTTTTTTTATTAGCGATTTCACTTACAAAAACTAAATTCTGATTTACTGTTATGAAATAAGCCTAATAGATGCTTGATAGCTATAGCAAATGAGTAACAGCATTTTTTTATTTACTACTAATGCCCAAAATACCTCAATGTTCAAGCATCTTTACACACATTTTACAGCTTGAGAATCCTCACCACACAGACTTAACTATTGTCCACGACAAAAAAAAGCATCTCCAAGTCCTATGCCTATAATCAACTTACAGCCAGTGTCTGGGCTTTATCACTTGATTGAAACATGCAATGGTTTCCTATTTACCTCCTCTTTTGCTGAGATTCTTCTAATTAATGAAATCAGTTTTCTCAATAACACTAACAGCCTCTGTCAATCCACAAAGTAGCTATATGGCACAGATCATCTTCCATCAATAAGACAGGGAATGACAATCTTCAGATGTCACAGAGAGCTCAAGAAACTAAGGCATAACTCAGGTCTGTGCTTAAACAGAAACCTGCCAAAACAGATAATAATTTTGGGTTGTTTTCTTTTTTTTCGCTTGTTTAGGGTTTTTTTTTAATTTTTTTCAATTTTCTTTTTTTTTTTTTTTGTAGTGCCAGCTGTTCACTAGGAAGCAGGCTAATACTTTTTATCAGGACATTTCAAATGATGATACCCCAAGACACAAGAGGCTCTTTTCTCTATTTTACCTTTTTATATCTACTTCCTAAGAAGTTATCAAAGGATGTTTTTCCAAGAAGAGCCTTTAAATTTGCACTCAGAATCTATTACATTCAAAAAATTCACATTTGCCTATGAGAACCTAATGCACATACGTAGCTCTGCAATCTCTTTTCCTCCCATCTCCCCACTATCACTACCACCATCCCAGGAAAAAAACCAAACCAAACCAAAACCCCAACATGACTGCAGCATAATAGCAAGGGAGACTAGGGATCACTTTGAAAATGGACCCAAAGTTGTGACTTTTTATCATTGTTACAATTATTAAACTACTCTTTGGGTACTACCTCCAAGTCTGAATTTTCCGATGGGGATAATCTCAAGCATGTTGCAAGTTTTAAAAAATGGCCAGAACATCTCTCCTTCGGTTTATGAAAAAAATTTCATTTACAAACTCAGAAAAAAGTCTGGGAATTTTGTTTTCACAAGGAATCCAAATAGTTCCCATTTGCAGTACTGCTAAAGCTTGAGATCGTCAGTAAGAGCTGCACAGTACTTTATGTTTTTCTTATAAACAGAAATATTGAATGCATGTGATTCCATAAAAATCTCAGATGTATTTTCCTTTCCAATTGCAACAATAATTGCTTTCTAATTACAACAAGCTGTCTAAAAAAGAAATGCAGAAGGCATGTAAAACCACCCAAACAGTAAGAATGGCAAGATGCGATTTGACTTTTATAAAAAGTAGTTATTAAAATGAGTGAATGTTTCCTAAAGGTAATGCTTCCTGTATTTAGACAGTGATCACGAAAGGCACTGAAAAAGAATAACATCCAGACGAACTGCAGTGGTTAAAAAGAAACAAAAAACCAAACTATTTTAAAAGCTTTTCTCCATAGCATGAAGCCTAAAAGCCAATATATTTAACCATCCATATTTTTGTACAGTCTCATTTTTAAATTTAAAGACACTGTGCTTTTTATTCCATGCAATATCCTTCACACTGCTTCTCCTGCAAATAAAATAAAAAATTAATAAAAGACTGAATACTCTGTTTTCATTTTTGTTCCATAACAAACATAGATCAAAGCATAACGTTGCCATATACTAATTTACTAAGTGTTTCTATTTATATCTTCCTTTGTATCACAGGTGTGTTATGTATATCATCTCAGGAAGAATAATTTCAACTTTCTTAATTTTTGCTAAATTTCAATTGCTTTTATTCTCTTTTTTATTGTAAAGTGCAATATGTTTACATGCAAACAATTGGCAAACTCTCCAGTGTTATAAATAAATAACTGAATTTTGAGACATATAAATTCAATCTCTTGGGGTATAAATGGAATAATGATAAGCCTTTGTGAAATATGATACTCATTCCTACTCACTCGGTAAGTGGCTCGTAACTCACTTGAGGGCTGCGAGTTCCTTATATTAAGATTTAAATTTCAGAAGAATGCTACTGTGCAGCTATGCCTACAGGCTTAGAGATTCACATAGGGGTATTTTTTCAGTTCCATAGTTTTGAAGGCCTGATAAACAACACGAGACAGAAGGAACCAGAAATCTTTACAACCATATACACATGTACTAAATGCATATGTATATGGAATATATACTGTACTGTAGGTAGTTCTGTATGTAGACAGCAGGGAAAGTAGTGCAGGCAACGTTGATGTTATTGCTTCTGCTGCATTACTGATATTGTTCCTTTCCCTTCAGTCCTTGTTTTTGCTTGCCTCTAATTTTGCCACACTGAAATTTGTCTGGCCTAAACTGATTATTTTTTTAAGTTTTCAGTTAAGATGGTCCAGATGCACAGAATGCGGCCAGGAATCTGCAATTCTGTACTTTATAAACTTGATTTCTGACAGTAAATCTTTTACAGAGATGTGCATTTTACTATTATCTATGACAATCTACCCAAGATCTGACAACGACATAAGCCTTGGAAAAGAAATCTCAGTACGTAAAAACTCAAAACTTGAACTTAACGCCTCATACATGCACCAAGGGTCTACCTTTTTTGAAAATTCTTGCATCCTTACAACCAACAAAACTGTGCACGTGTGATTCATATGTTTTTTGGGTGGAGATGTGTGTGGCACAATACCCTTAAGATGAGCACTGGTACCCATATGAGAAAGCCAGTCCCCAGGCAACACAGAGAACTTTGACCCACATGAAGACCAGTCATAGAGGCATGCTGAGGAAGAAGTCTGAACGTCTGGGCAAAGAGGCTGAGAGTATAAAAGAAGAGCTAAAATTTTCTAAGAAAAGAAATTGTGAATTCAATAAAAAGAGTGGGATTGACAAAACCTGTAACTGGTGCCAGGTGTCAGCAGAGAAGTGGAGGCAATGCTAGGGCGAGAAGAGGAAGTCACAAGTACAGGAAACAGACTGAAGAATAAGTATCTATTAGAACACTCTTCCTGTGACTGAAAACTCTTTCCAATATCCTGCCTGCTGTCATTTCTTGTATATGCATCTGCAGTTTTGCTCTTTCCCCTCAACTCTTTTCAAAAACAAAAAATGGCAAAAAACCTTTCATGGTATGTTTGACTTTATAAACCTTAGCAATGCTGGGTAGGGTGGGGGTTTTGGTTTTATGTTGTGTGTTTGTATATGAGGGCAATAAATGTAGAAATGTTAAGAGTTGTCTAGATATACTGTAGAATCACGTGCAAATACTCATGACAAAGTAAGCTAAACTTCACCGTTCACAAAACTGACATCTACCTTGGAAGTTCCAACAGTTCCAACAAAGTACATTGCCCAAGCTCCATCATTTCCTCATCAAAAAAAAACCCAACAAAAAAATCGCAATCAAACCCACCCAACAAAGGGAGCAAATTGAAAAGAAACAATTGTGAATCAGTAACATTTTGTCTGAACAGAAATGTCATTTATTTAAGACCCACTTATCTGGATGACATACAGAATCAGAATCAAAGAACGGCTGCACTGAGTTAGACCAAATGGTCCAACCGGCTCTGTACCTTGTCTCGAAGAAGAGACATAAATAGATACCTAGAGATGCAAGATACTCCCCCTGCCTCCAGCTGTTTTCAGTTCAGGAATTTCCAGAGCCAGATGTAGTTCCTGTGCATTTAGTAATTCTCAACAAATATCTTTTCCACAAACATACCTAGTCTCACATTGAATCAATGAGAAGAAATGGCAGTTCTGAAGAAAAATTTTTTTCCCTGCTTCTGATCTAGTCTCAACAAATCACAGCAAAAAACTTACAGCTTTCATACATACATGGAAAAACCTATTTTATGGAGGTTTCTAGTGCTTCCTGCAGACTGCAAAGCTAGTCTAATAAGTCTGCTGTCCTATCAGTGAAGTCATATGAAAAAGTTTCAGTAAGGGTTTTAAAAGGTTTCAAAACTTCAGTAACATTTCTCTTCAACTGTATGCAGCAAATACCCAGAATTCCTGACAGCGCTGTGGTTTCAGATGACCCATATAACTTATTTGTGACATTGTTACTGCAGAGTAATGGAGATTCATAAACTTGGGCTAATAAAACTTTTATAGTGCAGCATATCAGCATGTAATATTTCTCAGTATAATGAAAGAGAAATAGATCTATTCAACACTACACTCAAGCCCAGAGTTGACCTAGAATTGAGAATGCCTTGCCAACAGCTTCCTTCATTTTAGAACATATAGCTTCCAGTTCAAACTGAAATGGCCACTTCATCAGCTATGAGAGAGAGATTAATTCTCCCGGGTATTCAGTTGCAAATAATGCACAATTACTTTAACAGGACGTCATGCAATGACATGACAAAAACTTATGAGGTTAATTCCATGCCCACCGAAGTCACTGGCAGTCTTGAAAATCATGGAACAGTAAAGACGTTGTAGTGGGAGATTTTAGCAGAAAGCATAATTGACATTTCTGAAAGTTTTCCTCATGTTTCTCAGGTACTGTCAAATATGTATAAAACATTAAATATTAAACTTTAAAATCTGTGCATCATTTGAAGAGCCTTTTAAGAGCTCTGCCACAAATCTTTGTGATTTTTTCAGGATCTGACATAGTGTTGCAATAGTCATCTTTTACAGATGTTAGAATACTTACCTGCATTTAATGAAGGCAAGTTGTCTTTACCACTTATGCCTTCAGTGGCTGTACATTCACGAACCAATGCACACTACAAAAGAAACGCAACTGTAAATGTAACACATTCAGGTGTTAGAAGGAAATTCATAGCAGGTTATAAATAGCAGACTGAAAAATATCACTGATAATATAACTTCTCAATCCTTAATTATAATTTACATTTTTCTCTTTATATTTCTTTTCCAATATACAGTAACACAATCAGAATTATAGCAGAGAAAATGGCAAAATATGATCAGCTATTCCATAATAAAACAGGTTTCCTACCAATACAATGGCAGAGGTTAAAATAATTTTTGACAAGTTCTGTGCTTTCTGAGAGGTTTTTTGACACGGCAGTTTTCACATGCACAGTGTCAGAAACCACTCCACGAATTTTTAAACAAGGGAAAAGTAGAAACCACAAAAAAGTCTTTAAAATGTGCTTGCAGTTTGTGATTAAAGTCATTTGTTATACAAGTGAATTGGAAGATTTCTTTTATAAGATTAGTGTACAAGAGTATAAAAAGTTTATGGAAAAAATCAACCTGTGTAAACCTATATTAAATGTACTAGGATGTATATTTTTAATGCTCCTCCTCCCCTCACTCAGAAGAAAAAACCCAGATAGCCTCTAAAGGTGATAGGGAGCTCTGTTCTCAGGGCTTCCCCAGTTTATAGATGTCCTCTTGCAGAACTCTAAGCAGAGACAGACATGATGTACTGTCTACCAGTTGATATCTCAGATTGCATTTAACTCTCATTTTAGTCTTCTATGAGGAAATCCCTGGAAATAGTTTATCTATTAGCAAACCTAATTCAGAACTTACTTCTTTGAAGTAATTCAATAACTCTACATTCTCACAATTGCATCCACACTATGAACATAGAAACTAAGACTCCATTACGCAACACCATGATACAACTAACCCATAAAAACTAAGGACTCCTTTAAAGACCACAGAAAATACAGCTCTCACAAGGTTGGTCTTTCTTGACAAGTATCAGAACCCCCTAAAAGATGTTATTAAAGCCTTCTGGCTCCCCTAAACTAGACAGAGCTCAAATAATTGTGAGAAGTCTCATTCCACATTTTGGAATGGAAGAAAAGCAAAATGAAAGAGAAGGCTGAAAAAACAGTTCACGCTGCATATCTAGTATGAGGGCTGCAGAGGCAGAGATACCATGAGGAGGCAACTCTGTACAGGTCTGTCAGTTGCCATCAGTCAGGGATCCAGTTAAAGAAACCTTTTCATTAACTGCAAGTCATTCAAGCTCTGATTTTCTCGTTCTGAGCAGTCATTTCTGAATCTCTCCCAAGCCCAAACCTCTTGTCATCATAAGAGACAGCCCATCCATTCCACCCTCCCTCCTTTTGGTTCTCTGCTCCTCTCAAATCCACTCCCCATATCATCTCCAGCTCCAGTCTCCACCGCTTTTGCCTGCAACAACCTGTCCTACTTCAGAGCATTTTCGCTCTTTACGAGCCCTTCTGTCCCTGCTCTTGTCCCACACCGTGAGCACCCCAACTCAGAATCCCTAAATACAGCCTCTGGTCAACACTGCCCTATGCTAGCACCCTGAGGCACCATTGCTGCGCCATCCCTCCCGTTGATTTTCCCCACCACTGTGTGCTCCTATGAAATGCAGCTGAACCTGCCCCTTCGCAAGGTTCACCTCTTCTTTGGCTTGTCTGTCTGTCATTCTGTCCAGGTTTGCAGTGTTGTGGGCACAGGTTGCACATAAAAATCCACGTGAACAGGACTTCAAGGGCAGAAAACAGAGGAACTGTCCAAGGGAAAAAAAGGTCAGATTTTATGGTGTCTCTATGGACAGTTGTTTGATCAGGAGTGATTAATTATGGTCAGTTGAGGTCAAAATCAGCTCTTTTTTTCCTAAAGAAGGGGAGGGACCGAGAATATGAGGATAGATTATTACTCTGTACCTTTTGTTGAAAAACTATATTTAGTTTAGGGAGACTAAGTTTACATAGTAGTTTATTCCAGATATTTTTGATCAAGTCCTTAGCCCAATTTGGAATTAGTAATTTAGGCATTTTGTACAGCTGATCATTCTAATTAATTTTGTGCAGTGAACTGAGTTTCTACCTTTTGGTCCTGGGCATCAGTTGTGATGTGGTCTGTTTCCCCATCCTCTAGCTCTCCCATCTTCACAAGATTGACTTCAATGGTACCAACTGTCTTTCCACCATCAGAAGTCCTGGAAAAAAAACCCATAACATTGGGTTACCTGCAGCATTGCACTCCTTCAGTAAAAATATTGTCTGTAAACATTTAGTCCCCTCTCCATTCTGTACAGCTGCAGTCACCTGTTATTTACAATCACAAAGGAAATGTTAACAAAGGGAATATTGTATTTTCTGCAGATTCTTTATAGCAATGAAAGTTTTCATCACGAAAGTAAGGATGAGTAAGTGCTATAAATGGTGGAAGAACCCAAAAATATTGCCAAGTTTTCATTCTAGACATTATTCTGTCTGTGGACCGTCAGAGAAAGGGCTGTAACATACCCCACTTACGACCTGCAGTCTCACTGCACAGTACACTGCTTTGTTTCCTAACTTAATCTGCGAAGAAAGGACATGCTCAGTATAATAACAAACCTCCTGCTAAACTGAAATAATGACACTAATCTGAATGTCACTTTTCCTTTTGTACTCCCTCTACAGAGTAATTATTCAGAATCAGTCCCATTTCTTTAACTATATGACAGAAGATAATATAGTTTCAGGTGAATTCCTTTATCATCATCTCCACAGTTTACTTCCAATGAGGCAAAAATAAATAGCAATTTGGATTTATATCTCCAATCAAAGAGCACTGCTCACTACCTTTTGAAAGAAATAAGGGTTTAAACTCCAAAAAGCTACTGAATGCTTTTTCAGTAGTATGTTTCAGTACCAGTATTCAGTACCAGCTTTCACTGGTAGCAAAACACAAAGGTTAACGACACATTTCTCTCCCCGGTTTATTCTGAACCGCTGGATTTTTTGAAAGGGAGGAAAGAAGGGCAACAGATCATTTAATAATAACGAGGAAAATATAAAAACAGTCACCAAGCAAAAATCAGCAAAAGGAAACGACGAGAATAAGTTTAGCAGAATTGCAAAAGCACAGAGAAGAAGAATGAAAACAAATGGGTCTGGGGCAATGCTGTGTATAATCTCAGAAGTGAAGATGAAAAGTGATGAAGCCGTACAAAGGAATACAGAGAAGAGGGACTAGAGGGCTGGCAATAAAAAAGAAAAAATTACTTTCAGAAACAGTAATAATCCTTGCTGCAGAAAAACATAGAATCATAGAATGGTTTAGGTTGGAAGGGACCTTAAAGATCATCTCGTTCCGACCCCCCTGCCAAGGGCAGGGACACCTCCCACTAGACCAGGCTGCTCAAAGTCCCATCCAGCCCAGCCCCGAACACCTCTAGGGATGAGGCATCCGCAGCTTCTCTGGGCAACTTGTTTCAGTATCTCACCATTCTCAAAGTGGTCCTTCCACCTGGGGGGCATGAGCCAAGCCCTCTGGGAAAGCCTGCACGTGGCAGAATGCAGCAAGGCAAAGCTGAGCTGGGGCTGCCCTGCCCAAGAGTGGGAGACAATGCTGCATGTTGGCATGGTGCTGGCTCAGGGGCTCTCAGTGATGGAGAGGCGCAGGGAAGCTGTGGATGCCCCATCCCTGGAAGTGTTCAAGGCCAGGCTGGATGGGGCTTTGAGCAGCCTGGTCTAGTGGGAGGTGCCCGTGCCCATGCCCATGCCCGTGCCAGGGGGGTTGGAACTAGATGATCTTTAAGGTCCCTTCCAACCTAAACCATTCTATGATTCTATGTCCCTTTCTTTGCATTGAGCTTCCACGATTTTACATAATTTGCATTTCTGCATGCAGCATAAGGCCTTAATTAAGTCAGACTATGCCAGCTCTTTACACTGAGTAAAGTTAAGCACATACGTTAGTCTTTTCAGGCATGAATACTTATTTATCATGCTAAATCAAAACTTCCCTTTTTTTACAGTAAAGTCTCAAAATATGGCTACCCCCCAAGCTTCAAATTTAAATAATCATTTTGGTTGCAAACCATTATGCTTTAATATGTGACTCAGTAGAATACACTCATCTTGCAACTATACAAATTAAATATGTACTTATATAAAACCTTACAAAATAAACATAATTCTTCATATTTTACATGTGCCACTACTTCCTTTGCTCTAAGCCAAATTCATTACTGACAATAAAATAAGGGAACAATTAAAAATGAACAATTCCAGACAGCCTTGCAACCAAAGAAGCCTATGTTAATTAACAAAGTATACAAAAGAAAAGTAATAAGGAAGAAGGGTACCATGTCCAAAGGGTGTTTATAAGCAAAAATACATGATAATTTTGAAATGCATGAGAACAACTTAGGTGTCTTCTGCATGAAGAACATTCCCCTGAGTTGCTACAGCTTAGTGGTTTGACTTCATTTGTTTTCTCCTTCCTGTGGCAAACCAGTACACAAACAAATGGACTACAGCATTTCCAAGGAGAAATGTATGTACACCTTTAAAAATCAGAGTAAACGTGTGGCTGTAAGACTCAAAATTTTTCAACAGCTTAACACGTCCTAATCAAAGTGTCAAGTGGATGACCTCATTACCAGGCTGACTTAAACATGCAACAGCACTTTGCTGTTACCCTGGTCTGAAAGGAAAATATTGCACCCATTTGACTTCCAGAAGTAAAATCCTACCTATCCTTTTTTGTTTGGAATACATTTTTCTGAGGCCAGAGAGACCTGCAAGTCTAAGACTGACCTACATAAACCAGATCGGATTTAAAATTACATCAGGGTAAATTAGGAGTATAAACAAATGTTGAGCAAAACGGAGCTCAATTTGCAAATGAACTGATACAAGCCAACGAGGCATGTTGCCTGAGTAAAAATGAAATGCCAGTTACGCTTTCACAGCCCTTGTCTCCCTTTTCTTTAGAGCACTACATGTTTTCTATCGTTGGTATTTTTAGAGGCTTGGCCTCAGTACAGCAGCGAGCACTGCACTGCCTGCCCGCACAAGTAGCCATATGTGTTTGGAAGCTTTCTCCATCCACGTTTAAAAAACATGATTGACCTAATTTCACTTTATATCATTTTTTTCAAGGATTTTCTTCTCCAAATCACTCCTGTTCTGGTCTAATACACATGTAGTATTACAATCTGAAATACACAGTATCTGCAAGAGAAGGTAATGCAATATAATAGAAGTAAGCAGTGGGACTGTTGCATTGTAGCGGTACTCTTTCCTCTATTTCTCTTATCTGTCCACATGGAAATATGGAAACACAATTTAAAAACAAACAAACAAACAAAAAACCCCACAAACCAAAGCTTCTTTTGAATGCCACAGGCACACAAATCAACAAAAAGCCCTATAAATGTCCAGGGAGAAACTGTCATTAGCTGTGTCAGACACTGTGAATTTAAAACACCACTGGTGCATGAGAGTCTTCAAACAACAGACATGTCAGGCATTTAAAACTTTAAAGCAACATCGTGAGCTTAAATTTTGCTTGAAAGAAAATTAAAAGGGAGAAACAGAAGTGATGCAGCAGGAAAAATATTTTAAAAAATCCTAGCAATCACACTTAAATAAGACAAAAATATGTATTATTTTACTTTGCACTAAGAGAAACGGTATGGCATATATACACTTCATACCATTTGCCTGGACAGACAGAAGAAGACAATCTCACACATACACACTGTTCAACAGACCATCAGGGGAATAATTAGTTGGTTTTAGGATACTTCATAATGCATTAGGATAGAATCAGCATATTTGCTGTGGTTTAATAAAACTGAAAAGTGCACTATGCTCTCGCATGGTGCAGTGAAGATTGTCCCTGCATCAAATTGCTTACAGTCATGAGACAAGATGTACTATAGACCCACAGGACAAAGGATTGCACCTTGACAAACCCGCATAGGGACATCGGGGGAATACAGCAATAAGAATTTAAAAAGTGCCAATGTGAAGAAGCCCACATATGGCTCAAACTCCAGCTGGCTTATGGAGTTGAAAAATTGCTGATTATTTTTTTAACAGCCTGGGACAAGGAATACGAATGGCCTGATATCTGTCCACAGATCATCTGCACTTGGAATATGACCAGTGAAAAGGAAACACAGTGTTAGAGGAGTGATTTCTAAACCAGATGTAGAATCCAGTGCCATAGGGTGCAGGCTTTGGCAGCAGAGCTGACGGTGTTTCCATTTATCCCTAACCATCCAGTCCAACGTGACTGAATACTGCAGTGCTCACGCCACCTACCACAGCTATAATCCTGTGACACTCTGCACGCACCTAAGCAGCAGTCACCAAGGGCCCATATTCTGATGAACCTTGTGGGGGTGATGCCGAGGGAAACAGTATGTTTTGAACTTTAAAAAACCCCAAACTTCTATCAGTCTTAAAAGCAACATTGCTGTTCTACTTGCTGAGCCAAACCCAGCGACTTTTGAAGCCGTCATGAAATCTGCTCAGGTTTAAAACCACAGTTACTTAATAATACTTATAATATGAATTTAAAGTTTATTATACACATGGATTTCCTTACCGTCCCAATTCCTTAAGGATCACCAGGTCAGTATCAGTTCCCTCAAACGTGAAGCCAGCACCATCATGAGCGGCAGGAATATGTGCCCACTTCAATACTTCTGGCAATAAAAGATTGACCCCCAGGCACCCAGAGAGAAAGAAGGCAACAAGCTGGTGGTGGAAAAGCAAGTGAGCTACATGAACTGAAAGCAGCAGCCATTTGTCTCCAATGCTGCTCTCATCAAGTCTCACTGCTGCATGTTGAATATGCAAATTTAGGCCTGCTAATTGGTTCCCATGGCCATACCTTGCTTCCAAAAAAAAAAAAAATGGCTCAAGAACACAAAGAAAAAGAGAAGCAGACTGTGTATTTGCATAGCTGTGTTAATAATAAATGACAGAGTGACTGCCTGAAAAGCAAACATTCAGTCTAGCAGGCAGCCCCTTTCTCCAATGCATAACACACAACAAATGCGATTAGTACAGACTAACATGCAGATTCTCATAAAATAGTTTTCTCTGCTGATGCAATAGATTTTGAAATGTGCAAGCACAAAACTATTGTAATTGCATAGAAATGCTTATTCTGTGAATTCACAGTGGAGCTTATTGCAATCTATACCGTTTTTTAAAAAGGCCACTGGTAAATAACATTGTATTGCATTCTAAGGTAAATAAACAAAGTTTTGCACTGTTCAATTCCTTCTCAGTTTTCATGATTTCAATGTACTGTTGATTAAGCTTCATGTCAAAACAAGTTTTGCCTCAACTGCATGGGAGATCTTCCTGCCTTATAAAGCCAAGCTGTTGCTCACCTGCTTTCTGTGGTGGATGACATGACATGAAGCAAACAAGGAACAATTTCAGGATGGAGACCAGTAAAATGCATTGTAGGCAGACTTGTACTGAATTTTAATAGGGAAAAGTAGCTAAATATATAGTATTTTATAGTCACCACTTTCTAAGGAAGTTATATGTACACAAACTACTGCAAATCTTAGTGTGCTGCTTTCAAATTCTCTCTAGTTAGTTAAACATTGTGAACATAACTACTACTGAAGTGCAGCTACATGTCTTCTGGCCCACTGAACCAGGAAATAGGTTCAGTCCTGAACAAGACTAATGAAAATAAAACAGCTAAAAAAAGCAGATTGACAGGCGAATAGATATTGTCCAAGAGGTCAAGTACAGCCACATGTCTAAGGAAAGTGTGTAGAATACAGGATTGACAGACATCCACAGGCACGTTCTCTGAGATAACCTGGATAATTCATGCACTTCCATCCTAGTTGTTCTTTTTGAATGGTTAGCACCATCACTATAAAGCTCCTGCTTATAGGGGCCAAAGGATGTGAGTGGTATTGATATTACCCTAGTTTCGTATTGAAGTAGCCTACTTACACTTTTGGACTGTCTACTAAAAGGAGCATCTCAGACAGATGGACCTTATTTTTACAGAGAGCACAGAAGAGCACTATTACCTTTTTCCTTTGCTGCTTCTTCCATGTAACTTACTGGAAATCATACCAAAATCACCCAAGCTAAAGAGGACTTTGCTGGAAAAAAGGGTAAACTACCACCACAGGGGATGCAGTTAATGGAAGTACTACTTGCTGGCCCTATACAAAAGGCCATAGGCCTCAACCAAGCAAAAAAACCCAAACATTAAGTTGTTCTTAAAAGAAAGGCATGGCAAAAAGCTCCTCTAAACTGAACTTAAACTGTAAATCAGCTAAAAAAAATAAAATATCAGTATTAATTACTAAAATGGCAATCAGTATACCTAACTCTTATTTACAAAGAAAAAACCATGTGTGCTTACCTTTTTTTTTTCTTTTTAAATTGGATACACTGCAACATATAGTCAATATTGAGAACTATTTGCTATTGAATATGGCTTTTGTTTTATTCAATAGCCCATTTTATCCTGTTCATCATCACAACCCTATGAGAAAGCTGGAAGCAAGTGGTATTGCATTACCATTGCAAAATGAAACATCCAAATCTATAGAAGGCTTTTCTGGTTTTATAAATTTCATATTGGAAACTGCAATCCCAAGTCTCTAGTAACTAAATTCCTCTGCCAACATCAGTTTTGTACCTTGTCAGCACCGAAGCAGTTCTACAAATTGACCTGTTCAGGTTTTGATGATTAGATACAGGACCACACATCTACAATAAACACTCAGTCATCACCTTAGGGCAACTCTATTGAGAAGAAAGGACAACCAAAATAAAAACTTCTTTTGTTTGTAACTTGTGTTCCTAATCACTATTTAAGGCACAATGGTGGGGAGAAGGAAAAAGGCAGAGCATGGTATGTCAACAGTAAGGAACTGTTGTATGCCAAGATGTATGCCAGCCCTCCACAAAATAACTGAGAAAAATACAAGAATATGCCTTTAAAAACACTTTTATAATATTACATTGTACCTCAGAAAGACAATGTCAGGACATAATAACCGGGAAAAAAAACAGTGAAAAAGTAACCAGATTCTATAATTACGCCAATATTTACAGGGCACACCAAAGAGCTATTTCCGGATCCTTAAATCTCTACTTCAGATCTAACAAAGGAATAACTCTAAATCACAGGCACTCCCTAGTAAACTCCCATCCAAAACAGGAATTAAACAGAACTGCATGCTCTGACAAGCCCGTTGGTATATCCCCTATTCTCCTGCAGGGTGCTAGTAATAGTAGGGCAATCAGAGTAAAGCAAGTTTAGATTACTAGACTGCTCTGGTTAAACTGCCATTGAAGAAATGCGGATAATTTCTACTGATTTTGTGATGCTGAATAGCCATTATCAGGAAACAATCCCACATTTAAAAGGTTAGGATTTTTTCTTAAAAAAAAAAAAAAAAAAGAAATCCAACCAACTAAAACCTACCCTTTAATGTATCTGCAAATTAATTTGAATTGGTATGATATTTTGTCTTCTAGCATTAGCTGCACAAAGAGAACAGACAAGACTAAAAATATTAATTTAAAGCAAATCTGAAAAGGCTTAGAAGTTCAGCTGAGGACAACCTGTCAATCTGTCATCTACTGCTTATTCGTTATCCATATGAACTTTTTGTTTACAAATTAGATAGGTTAGGTACAAAATACTTACTCTTTTCAAAGTTTCCTGAAACTTTACATTCTGTCAATCACTGTGGCACCTGTCAGACATGTTCTTTCAGATCAAGTTTTCAATATGTCAGAGAGGCAAAGTTGTCCCAAAGAACTTGAGACAACTTGAAATTCTCTTAAGAACAGACTCTTACAAACACTGCTAGTATTTGTTTATCTAGCCATACATTTCCATAGAGAGTAGTCAGTTCACATTTTATCTGATCGGTTTTGTTTGTTAGAAAACAAAGTTATCTGCTTGTTAGGCACAGTATTTTCTATGTTTGGGAGAAATTAAAATCGAGGCATTTTGTTAACTTTGCCCTGTAAACTACACACATGTATGCAACTACTATTGTTATAATAGGAAGGCAGGTGCAGTAATAAAACCTAAATACTTCAAGAAGTTTCCGTTTCAAAAAAATGCAGCGTCCTTGACATAGCGACAGTACCACAACATCACTGAACAAGTTGTAATTTGGGCCTTCAGCCAAATCAAGGCTGGCTTCACGTGCACAGGGTGAAGAGCGTAACACAACTTCTCTGCAGTAACTATGTACAATATTTCAGGCAGAATATATACTAGCATCTCAGTTTTCCTAGTCACAGCTTCTTTTGTCCCATAATTTAAGTAGAAACATGGTGAGTTTGCGTAGTTATCTGTGAAGCCTACCTGTACCTATCCAGTAATCCCAAATAAGCCTCCATTGTGCTTGCAAAAATCAGCCCAACAAAATCCCTGCACTATATAAAGTCCAATGAATTCATTCTGAAAAACACCATCTAAAAGGTTTCCCCTAACCTTCCAAAAGTTTTGATTTGTATCTTGATTCACCTTAAGCCATGCAAGTCAGTAGCAGGGGTGAAAACTGCATTTTTTTTCTTCAGTGCACAGCTTTAAGAAATATCTGTTCTGCCCAGCCCTAGTTCTTGAACACTGGCTCCAACTCTCCTGCAGCTCTGCACCCTGTGTCACTAATTAACATCGTACATCACACACACTGCCATTGGAGTTTGGCTGCATGTAACAATAAGTTTAGGAGACTGCAATCGATTTCATGAGAGAAGCCTTGAGTCACTAGGTCCACCATCTTCAAACATGCCTAATAACCAAACCAGCAAACTTGTACAGTGTTAATTCTTTAAACCACACGGATTAAATGAAAATGAAAACCTTATACTCCTTTTTAAAGGAAACTTTGAAAGAACATCCCCTACTTCAAATTCCCCGCAATTCTTCTGTAGGTTATCGCACCAAAAAACTACTAACCTTTTCTAATCTGATACATAGCAAGCTCCAGCTTAAAGAACTGGTATCTCATTTTGACTTTGCGCATGGCAGAAACAAAAGCACTTCAAGTTGACATCCAATATACCTGAAGTAATACGGAGTTTCAAACACAGTCAAGCAGCAATCATCAAATGCCACGGGTTGTTAATTCAACAAGGTTTACCATAGAGGAAAACACTTACCTGAGGGTAAGGGTCAACTGTTGTTCCTTTGACTTTACCAAGTCTCCTACTCGAAAAGTTGTACAGCCCAGGAAGCTTCGCTACAAAACAAAGCAGAAAGAAAAAATAGCACCTCTATTAAGTTTTGAATTGTTATTTTTTTTGGTCTCACACTTTGAAATCTTTCTTTGGTAATATTATATCCTAATATACTAGTTTGACACACTATCCACTAGAAACTTTTTATGCATATGTAGCGTGATTATCACGCTAAACTCTGGTTTTATGGGCAGAAATGCCTCTCTGTTTCATTACAAACAGTCTGACAACCTGACAGGTTGTAAAATGTATAGCCATAGGAAAATTTTTGTTCAGTACAAGCATTTGCATTTTGCATCTTTTTCTTTCTATATTTCTAATTTCTAGATTACAAGAAATGCTAAGTTTTCAGTGTTTCAGTTTCTTGCTACAGTTTTTCCTCAAGGCACTACCACATATGTATTCCAAATATGAATGTATCTGCGAAGAAGGTATTTTTACATTGAGTTCTGTGCAAGTTTATCAATAGAAACGTTGCATTCCTCTAGTTTATGGCAGTATTTGTAACTACTTGTTTCCTTTATTTCCATTGTAAGGTGGACCTATTCGTTGCAGTACAAGTGCAGAGAAATGGACTAATGAAACTAGAACATCTAAAGTTAAATTAAATTAAGTTGTATCTTTTCCTTCTATCAAAATCACCTTCACACATTATCAAGAAAATAGCGCAAAGAGGAAAACAAATTCATCTTCTTTTGCTTTTTGGTTATTTTTTACCCTCTGATCATATCCTGATCATATCCTCCTATCTCATTTGGTCAACTTTGGCCAACAGTAGCATTCTTGCCCTGGGAACAATGGGAAAGAAAATAACACTCTACAGCCATCCTTCTATCCATTTATCTTTCAAATATCACTTGCTCTTAATAAATTATAATGAGATCATAAGATTATTGTTTTATTACAAAAATTCAACATAAGTAGTATATAAAGTTCGTTTTTATTACATCATAGTAATGTTACTCTAGTGTTGGAATGGCAAAGTAAAATTCCAGGGTAAATTATATGTGCTTTTGGATATACAAATTCAAGAAGAATCAAGTTGCTCTGAGTCAACACATGCTGCATGGAGAGAGCAACTTTCCCCTTGAGGGAAAAAGAGAAGAGAATTTGTTGCTACTGAGAAGCGTAACTTCCTCTGGTAAAAAAAACCCCGCAGCCTCCTTTCTTTCAAGACGACCAGCTGGATATTGAGTATTTGGATGCTAATAATAAAGGTCTACACTAAGATAGGTTTTATTGCATATAAAATGCACAGTTCAAATCATGATTCTCAATTCACGTAAGCACCAACACTGGTCTCCAATTTGGTAAACTATGTCATCAGTTATAGCTCATTCCTATCAATCACACAGGCTTAGATTTCCTCCGCTTTGGCACTTAAGCAGCAAAGGAAAAAAAGCATCAAGCTGAGAGTCTAGGGAAGGCTGGGAAAACTGGATTTGGGAAGTGCTAAACGGGAAGTAAGTAAGGAAAAAAAAGCCTATAGGAAATACATAGAGAAAAATACTGCAGTCATACCAGCAAAGATCATGGTTACTTTTCACTACCAAAATGAAACATGTACTTTTACAAGAAATATGTCCAGGTGTGATGCACCGCCCTGCAAGAGTGAACATACAGATAGTTCTCTCTTCCTTTAGATCAGTCAAAATGACACTGTTTCTTCACTAAAACTCTATGGTGGCAGGGTTAGCTCAGATTAATTATCTTCTTACAAGAGCATAACCTTCTCAGTACAGCGAGAACACATTCTGCAGCACAAAGTCTAGATAGCAGCCTTTATTATATTATATTATTCTGGCTTTTCATGGCATTTGAGTGCTTGTATTTGCAACCTTACTATTTGGAAAGAGGAAGAGGGATATTTGGAATGAAACTGATTAAGTTGGGTCACTTGGGGCTTCTTTTTGGAGCATGACAGAACTATAAATTCATTTAAGAATCCGAAATCGGAGTCCTCACATGATGAGGGCTAAGAAGAAATTACACTGCTCTCACAATCTAGGAGCCTTGGTCATTGTACCCACTGACCATCTGAGTGTCATATCTAGTTCTCCAGGGTCATGAAATTAAAGGTGAATAGGTTTATGGGCTTAAAAAATTCTACTAATTTGTCTGTTTCATATTTTTATGCTGATTTAGAACAAATTTTCTTCACCTGACAATGCAATTAGAAGTTATTTGCAAAATTAAATAAAATTGTGAATGATGCCATGACCCAACTGAAGAGAGTTATGCTAATGTTCAAGGGGTCTAATTTCAAACAATGCGGGAGAATATTTTCCATACTGACTTAGATACAAATAGTCTACCCTGGGGCCTGAACTGGCAGTCTGCAAACCAATCTAACTTTGCACATGTGACTTGGAGAGGCTTGAAAAGTAGGCTTTAAACAGAACTGCTGCTGTAATGCTAATTACAGAGTAATGTTCCTCTGTAATTTTGCTAGTGGGGTACTTACGATTATAAATCCGAAGATATGTGCCTTGAGTAGTTTGATGAATAATCTCAGCTAGCCAAAAAGAAAAGTCTCTATAATAGCTATATGAAAAGTTGAAACACATCGATTATTTCACTAAGATTGAACTTACTGCCAAGCTACAGATTTTTTTTCAAACACTAGCTAAAGTCCTGGAAACTATGCCAAGGAAGCCCTAGTAATGCAGGAAAGTCACCCCAGGATAAAAATTTTAAAATCCAGTTATTTTAAATGTTCACAGACATAGATCTGATACCTTCCCAGATGCTGTTTGGTCTTTCATTCAGCTCTAGCAGGACCAACATTTCCCACCCCCATGAGGCATCCATATTACCTGGGATTTTCTTGCCTTCTCAGATCCAGAAATTGCAGCCCTTTGCTGAAAGTCCTCCAGACCTTCCCAGAAAAATAAGTCCTCTATATGTCACCAGTGTAACTTCTTAAAGTGAAGCCAAAGGCAACTCCTACAGTAGTGTGTTTTATACTCTGCACATGAAAACCAGAAGGTGACAGGCCAGGCCCATTGAGGCAATGTGATTCCAAGCTCTCCATCTCATCCAGTTTGCTTGTATGGCAGTAGCTGGAAGTCTAGATAGTTGTGTTTGCCTCAGGATAATTTCAGTTGAAAAGGATTTTCGAGAAATATGTGAATGCGATTACATCAATCACTGAGACTATTACTCCTGCCTTGACTTTTTTATTCATTTAACCTAACTTCTGCTATTAAAAAAGCTCGCCAGCTCCTGTTTAGCAGTTAGGTAGAGCCTCATTTCTCTTCATTGGCTGTCTGTGTCTGCTGATGAGGTGAAAAAAAAAATAAATCAATAAATGAAAAAAAAAATTGCTTACTCCAACATCTGCTCTTGGCTCCTTGTGATCAGGTAGGACACTGGTGCGGACCTGAGAGAGGAAGGAAAAAAAAAAAAAAGACAAACCAAACATTACCTTTTTGTTGTTACTTGCCAATAAGAACAAGAAAAGTGCTCATGCATTTTTTCCTCATACTTTCTACGTTTTGGAGATAAATTTAAAGGGAGGTACACATGTTTATATAATTTAATTACAATAAATTAATATTTTAAGCACAGTATCTTGTGGAGATAGTGTAGAGAAAGTCTCTCACCACTACTCATTTATCATTCTGAACTTTCATGATTCTGTAAAGGGAGAAAGGCTGTGCTCAGTTGTTCCTCTCCTAAAATCAGACTCTTTGGCTCTAACTTGAATGCCAGAATGCTTCATCTAGAGTTGTTACCTGGAACCAAAATTTTCAACCACAAATGAAAGAATACAGTACACTAAAAAGTTAGTATTTTCTCCAAATAAGTACTTGCCTTTGCAGGTTGATCTGCAATAGACATCCTGATCCCCAGTCTCACACAATGTATGGCCCTGTCTCCTCCTACCACCTCCTGAGCGTCTTTAAGGTGACGGGTATCTGCAGTCATTCATAGAAGGGAAGTCGCTGTAATTCTCCCCTACACGGGACCTCCAGTTGTCCCTGCGTTTTCTGCAGGGTGGAGCTGCCGTTGTACACAACCGCTTTCATTTCACAAGAGAAAGTATGGGACAACCTGACTCCCTCTTACTTCTGTATTTCCCAAAATACAGTACAGGTTTTGGCAGGGTGGGCTTAGTGTCTATATAATTTTATTGTTGAATGTTGGTTGAGAACAGAGAACTGATTAAACCATAAAAATGAGCTAGAAAAGGTATAAGAAAACCTCTGTAACACCTCTCTAACAAGCCTGCCTGAGCCAAACTAGCCTATTGGATTAACTTGCTGGTAAAAGGATGCCAGCTTCAGCAACACGCAAGGGAGGCATGTACTGAGCATTCACATCTGCTCGATTACCTAGCCTAAATAACAGATATCCATTTACAGCACAGCCCCCTAAGGGCAAATTTTTGGCTTGATGTCAAAGTAAAACTCAAACTCATTTTGCAAATCTGTCCACAAGAGATGCGTTTTGTCCCATGCCCTCAAATGAGACCCTTAATTCTTTTACTCTAGCTGCAACTTACTATACAAAAAGAAAACCCTCCTTTAAATCAAAGATTGTTGCTATCCTAAATACAACGTGTTGTGAGAAAGGGCCAAAAGTCCACCCCAGAGACATGACCAAGTAGCACCATAGCTTTTCTCAGTCAGCTCCCTTGATTCTTTACAGTGAGAACAATTTTTTTCCACAAAAGCCTGAAGATAGTAAAGAAATGCTACAATTAATTTAATGAGGGCCAGCATACTTTAGAAATCCATGGGAGTCTTCACTTGGATGTAATTTTACATTTGGGATTTTTTCCACTAATATAACATTAGTAACTCCAAGGCATTTGGCTTTATAAGGAACACTAGTACAAAATTTTCGACACAAAATTCCTATTTAAAATTTACCTGTAAATACTTCAAGTCACAAATGAAAACAAAATTACTGATATTTCTTTGTTGGTGATACCTGTCTTACCCTTTATGGGGCTGGGGAAATAACTTACAGCAGATTGTTTCTTAAAAGAAAGAAGGGGTATCAATGCCAGACCAAAAATTCAATGTCATTTTAAGATGCTAAAAAGCTGCTCTATATGCTAGCCTCAGACAGGTAACATCTGGGCCAACATGGAACGCAGGTATTTCCATTTTCTAATTATTATGGATATTTATTCAAGAAATACAAACAAATAATTTAAGAATGAACCTTCCTCTTCATCACTGATTTATAGGAAGATGCATTTGTAAACCAGAAGCAGTTCAGCAAGCACTTGAAAACATTTGTAATTGTTTTTGCAAGATAATAAGGTGTGCTTTAAAGCAAGAGGAAGCCCAAGTATCTTTTATGCTTATTGAAATCAATTTTATTCATTCCTTCTTTTGCTGGATAAAGTCTCAGCTCAGGAGAACTTATTTTTGCTTTTCTGACCCAGCAGAGAAGTGGAAAGGGATGTCAAAACCTGACAAACCTACAGGATAAGCCTTCCATATAGCATAAACACATTTTGTAATTCCTAATGCAGTTAAATAAGGAAAAAAATTTCTGTTCCTTGTTTGCAGTTCCAAGCTCAATTTCATTAGTGTCACAACAAAAGTAGTAGAAAAAGTATCCACAAGCTTCAGGTTTCAGTTCTAAAATACTCTTCGGTTCAGCTACTTGGTTTTTTGTTTGTTTTCATTTGGTTTTAATCCCTTTATAACCAGTAGTCACATAGCCAAACGTACACAAATACTGCGTTTGGTGGGACTGGCATGAGATTGAGCCTCTCTTCTCTCTGAAATGTATTCCTTTTGAAAAGAAACTGGATTTTTTGGCCCAAGTGCATGCGTTTTTACTTTTTTTTTTTTTTTGAGAAACAGTTTTAAAATGTTAATTAAAAAGAGAAGTCGTGTATGTAAATACATATATGGGAGCTATAGTCTCGTCCCTTTCATGTTGTCTATTGGTTGAGTTCCCAAACTTACTTAAACTCTCAGAATACTGCAATTATCAGAGTCCCATTACAAGATGTCCACATAGGCCCAGGCAAGCATTATTACAAACACAAAATCAGACTGTTCACAACCAAATATAAAACATAAGAAACAACTCAGCTCTAGTCCCAATCCACAAAACGAAAGCGGGCGGGGAGGGGAGAGAAATACAAAGCATTTGAAAGAGCAAATATTCTCCCAGTACTTTACCTGATTAAACAAGCTGCTATACTTTTTAAAGCCTTGTCATAAACCAACTTTCCCCTAATGGCCCCAATAGCATTCTAAAAACAACTACAAAATATAAATACAAACAAAAAGGCAGATTTTAATCCCAAGTATCCATTATTCTGTTAGAACGTCAGTTTTCTCATTATTTGCTCTAAGTTTTCCTGAGCAAAATGCAAACCCCTGAACAGTGGGTTTATTCAGAACTGGGGTAAGATTGAACTTCCCTGGAATAACACATGTTACAGCCATGATTTAGTACAGCCGTGATGTAGTAATATAATACAGCTATCTTGTATACACCACAGCTTGACGTATCAGGAAGAACACTAGTGCACTAGAACGGATATGCATGATATGTTTCTTTTTCTTTAAATCTCATATAGAGCTATATGCAATGAGTAGCTATTCTTATACTTTCTAGTGCATTTATCACAGATGTATCTAGGTGTCAAATTTTTCTAGGCCTAAATACTAAATTCAGCTTTAATTAACTGTCCTTTAGTATAAGACAGCTTTATATGATTAGAAAGAACATTTCTTTCAGTCATTCATGGCAGACTTAGACACATTCACACACGCTGTCAAAGTTCAGCAGACTGAATCATTATCATTACTGAAACTTTTGTGCCTGCCCTTAATTAAAGCCTTTGCATTTCAGTTTATGATCAAAGGCCACATTTGGAAGGCACTTTTTTTGCAA